>NC_092370.1:69382847-70042222 GCF_030028105.1 Mobula birostris
ACCTCCCTACTTTGGCTCCTGGCACATGTTTTTTTTAAATCTCTGATTGGTCCTACCCTCACTCTGGTCATCCTACTGTTCTTCATGTATGTGTAGAAAGCCTTGGGATTTTCTTACTCCTACTCATCAGGACCTTCTCATGTCCCCTTCTGGCTCTCCCAAGTCCTTTCCTTAAGCAGTTTCTTGGCTATCTTATAACCCTCAAGAGCACTGTCTGAACTTCGTTTCCTTCTTCATCATGAATAAATGATTAGTCTCATTGATTTTAACCACGGTTGATTTTAGATTAGATAAGATTATGAGGACACGCAGTCCTCTTTTATTGTCATTTAGTAATGCCTGCTTTAATATATCACAGAAACACAAGACAAACCGAGACTTAAAAAACTGACAAAAACCACATAATTATAACATATAGTTACAGCAGTGCAAAGCAATATTGTAATTTCATAAAGAACAGACCATGGGCACGGTTAAAAAAAAGTCTCAAAGTCTCTCGAAAGTCCCATCATCTCACGCAGAAGGTAGAAGGGAGAAATTCTCCCTGCCATGAGCTTCCAGCGCCGCAAACTTGCCGACGCAGCACCCTGGAAGCACCCAACCACAGCCGACTCTTGAGTCTGTCTGAAAACTTTGAGCCTCCAACACCGAGCACCATCTCTGCCGAGTGCTTCGACCCCGGCCCTGGCCACCAAGCAATAGGCAAAGCTGAGGATTTGGGGCCTTCCCCTCTGGAGATTCTTGATTGCATTATAGCAGCGGTAGCGAAGCAGGCATTTCAGAAGTTTCTCCAGATGTTCCTCTGTGCTTCTCACGTCTGTCTCCACCAAATCAGGATTGTGCACGGCCCCTACTTAACAAATATGATATTATTTCAGAGCAGCTGCGCGCGTTGCATCGCGCCGCCATCTTCTCCTACCCTCCATTATATAATACATATGTAGTCTATTAATTTCTGTAGATTATAAATGGATGTATCTCTGTATCTCTCTAACATAAAATGAAGCAGTCTGAAGAGTGTACTTCTATTTAGCATGGCTTGCTTTTCAATTTGCTTTTGCTTGCATTGATTCTAATTAATAGTACTTCCATTTGGTGCCAATAACTAGAAAAGATCATACTTTGGATTTGTAAATAATTTAATGTCACAGGTGGATGGAAAGCAGAGAACTGAGATTCCTGTTAATCTTCTTAGTGCTTGGACTGCCTTTAGGCAAAAAGAGATGATCATAACATGTACAGTGGTTCCCTGGGAATACTGTATAACATAGTAATTGGAAAAATAGGTATGTCTTATCCCAATTTCTGTGTGAATTAAATTACATTCTGTAAAGAAAGCTAATAAGCAAGGAGGAAAATAACTACATTTATTTACTTTAATAATGCAAGGGTCTTTTGAAATAATTGAATATGGCTTAGGTATGGCAGATTGTGAAAATCACTGGTAGTTTAGCGCTGAAAAAGAACAGCAGGTAATCTGTTTTCTATTTATTTTTCAACCACATTAAAATTGGGTCATCTCAACCACTCCACAACAATGGAAGAAAGAACCTTTTATCACACATTTTCACTACAACTTATGATTGAGAAACACACACAAAATGCAGGAGGGACTCAGCAAGTCAGACGGCAACCATGGGCCAAAACCCTTCTTCAGGATGGAAAGAAAGGGGGAAGATGCCAGAAAAATAGTGGGGGAAGGGGAAGGAGGATAGTGAAGAGGTGATGGATGAAGCCAGGTGGGTAGGGAAGATAAAAGGCTGGAGAGGAAGGAGATTGATAGGAGAGAAGAGTGGATCTCAGGAGAAAGGGAAAGAGGAGGGTAGCCAGGGGGGAGAAGATAGGCAGGTGAGAACAGGTAAGAGGCCAGAGTGGGGAATAGAAGAAGGGAGGGAGAAAGATTTTTTATTACTGGAGGGAGAAATCAATACACATTCAAAATGCTGGAGGAACTCAGTAGGCCAGGCAACATCTATGGGAAAGAAGTACAGTCGATGTTTCAGGCCAAAACCCTTCAGCAGGACTGGAGAGAAAAAGCTGAGGAGTAGATTTAAAAGGTGGAGGGAGGTGTGAGAGAAATACCAGGTGACAGGTGAAATCTGAAGGGTGAGGAATGAAGTAAAGAGCTGGGAAGTTGATTGGTGAAAGAGACAGAAGGCCATGGAAGAAAGAAAAATGGGGGAGGAGCACCAGAGAGAGGTGCTGGCTGGGCAAGGAGAAATCGATATTCATGCCATCGGGTTGAAGGCTACCCAGATGGAATATAAGGTAAGCAACACACATCAAAGTTGCTGGTGAACGCAGCAGGCCAGGCAGCATCTCTAGGAAGAGATACAGTTGACGTTTCAGGCCGAGACCTTTCATCAGGACTAACTGAAGGAAGAGTCAGTAAGAGATTTGAAAGTGGCATGGGGAGGGGGAGATCCAAAATGATAGGAGAAGACAGGAGGGGAAGGGATGGAGCCAAGAGCTGAACGGGTGATAGGCAAAAGGGATATGAGAGGATCATGGGACAGGAGGTCCAGGAAGAAAGACAAGGAGGGGGGGAACCCAGAGGATGGGCAAGGGGTATAGTCAGAGGGGCAGAGGGAGAAAAAGGAGAGTGAGAGAAAGAATGTGTGTATAAAAATAAATAACAGATGGGGTATGAGGGGGAGATGGGGCATTAGCGGAAGTTAGAGAAGTCGAGGTTCATGCCATCAGGTTGGAGGGTACCCAGACGGAATATAAGGTGTTGTTCCTCCAACCTGAGTGGGCTTCATCTTTACAGTAGAGGAGGCCGTGGATAGACATGTCAGAATGGGAATGGGATATGGAATTAAAATGTGTGGCCACTGGGAGATCCTGCTTTCTCTGGCGGACACAGCGTAGGTGTTCAGTGAAACGATCTCCCAGTCTGCGTCGGATCTCGCCAATATATAGAAGGCCACATCGGGAGCACCGGACGCAGTATATCACCCCAGCCGACTCACAGATGAAGTGTCGCCTCACCTGGAAGGACTGTTTGGGGCCCTGAATGGTGGTAAGGGAGGAAGTGTAAGGGCATGTGTAGCACTTGTTCTGCTTACAAGGATAAGTGCCAGGAGGGAGATCAGTGGGGAGGGATGGGGGGGACGAATGGACAAGGGAGTTGCGTAGGGAGCGATCCCTGCGGAAAGCAGAGAGAGGGGGAGGGAAAGATGTGCTTAGTGGTGGGATCCCGTTGGAGGTGGCGGAAATTACGGAGAATAATATGTTGGACCCGGAGGCTGGTGGGGTGGTAGGTGAGGACCAGGGGAACCCTATTCCTAGTGGGGTGGCGGGAGGATGGAGTGAGAGCAGATGTACGTGAAATGGGGGAGATGCATTTGAGAGCAGAGTTGATAGTGGAGGAAGGGAAGCCCCTTTCTTTAAAAAAGGACATCTTCCTCGTCCTAGAATGAAAAGCCTCATCCTGAGAGCAGATGCGGCGGAGACAGAGGAATTGTGAGAAGGGGATGGCGTTTTTGCAAGAGACAGGGTGAGAAGAGGAATAGTCCAGATAGCTGTGAGAGTCAGTAGGCTTATAGCAGACATCAGTGGATAAGCTGTCTCCAGAGACAGAGACAGAAAGATCTAGAAAGGGGAGGGAGGTGTCGGAAATGGACCAGGTAAACTTGAGGGCAGGGTGAAAGTTGGAGGCAAAGTTAATAAAGTCAACGAGTTCAGCATGCGTGCAGGAAGCATTATATGGAATATAAGGTGCTGCTCCTCCACCCTGAAGGTGGACTCATCATGGAAAAAGAAGAGGCCATGGACCAACATGTTGAAACAGAAATGGGAATCAGAATTAAAATGTTTGACCATCAGGAAGTTCTGCTTTTGGCGGAGGGAGCAGAGGTGCTTGGCAAAGCGGATCTCAAATTTACAACATGCCTCACCAATGTAGAGGAAGCCACATTGGGAGCACGGGGATATAATAGATGACCCCACTAGATTTGCAGGTGAAGTGTTGCCTCACCTGGAAGGACTTTTTCAGGCCCTGAATGGAGGTGAGAGAGAGATGAATTGGCAGGGGAAGCACGTTGGCCGCTTGCAGGAATAAATGCCTGGAGGGATGAATGGACAAGGGAATCATGTAGCAAGCAGTGTCTGAAGAAAGGGTGTGAGGAAATGCCTCATCCTGGGAACAAATACAGTGGAGATGAAGGAACTGAGAAAAGGGAATAGCATTTTTACATGAAGACAGTGTGGCTGGAGGCATAGTTAAATTGGGTGGATACATGGTTAAAGAGTTGGAGGGCAACAGAAATCCCACGAGATCCAGGTTTGGATATTGTGGCTGGTTTAGAATTTTACAAGGAAATAAAACAGTAAAATTCATGCTTATTTGACCAAACTAAATGAATAATATTTTGTTGCAGTAAATCAATTCTGTAGAAGTACAAACGATGGCTAATAATGCAGGGAAGCCAGTAGAACAACGAGGAACGCTTTATATTTGTATAGAACATTTAGTCTAGCAAACATGCAGAAGGGTTTCAGGTGCTGCTATGGAACATAACAAAGTGGAATTTATTGTCAAATGCAGAATTACATTCATGCAGAGGTGTAGTGAAAACCTTACTGTAGCATCACAGGTACATAACATCATCCAAGTAACATGCACAAAATATAAATTAAATGTACATTATGCTCAATTTTTTTTTCAAAGAAGAGCACAATTAGAAGAAAAATGAAGTCCATTTAGTGCAAAGTGGTTGAAGTTGTCCTAGTGGTGCTAAAATATATTGTTTAGTGTTTTGCCGGTTGGTTCCGGAACTGAATGGTTGAATGGAAGTCGTTACGTTTGGACCTGGGTCTAGGTGAGTGTCGAAATGAGTGTCTCACAATTCAAGATGTCAACTGTCCACTCCCCTGTACAGATGCTGCCTGACACATTGAATTTTGAGAGGTAACAATGTATGTGTAGAATTCAAACGCTTTTCATACATGCTCAGAAATTCAAATCTGTTTTCCAAATCAGCCTTTAATTAGTCTACAAACAGCAGTCAAAATGTCAATTACAATCTTTTAGAAATGTTGGTTAGGACTAGTTTAGCATCAGCAGGACAAGTGCGATGATAAAGAGTGAAATGAGATTAGTACTGCTGTCAAGAATATTCGATCCCTAAAATGACTCGATTGAATAGTTCTGAGCCTACAATTACCTTTGTACTATAAAGGTTTTTAAGAGTGAGTACGTAAGTGAAATAGGTAAATGTATTATAAATGTCATGATCAGTGCTTTGATTTTTTAATAATATATAAAGAAATTCACAATAATGATTAGAACCAAGCTGTCATTCAAGTGAGTTTCTCATCACTGTAAAGCCACTAAAGTGGTCACTCAGTGCAATATGTACCTGCAAGAAGATGATAAAATCTGCTGTACTTTTACCTGAATTGTCAGCATTGATATTTATCACTTTAAGTAATACTCATTGAGGGGCTGTCAAAAAATAATTACTGCCACAGAAAGCACAACCACAATACATATTACTAATTATTTGTTTAATTTTTTTTGTCTAGTCTAATAAATAATTCAGTGTAGTTTTTAAATGCAACTCTCAAGATAATTGCAATGAATAAATGCTAATGAATGCAAAGCTCCAAACAGACAGCCAGTCTTTAATCAAATGAATTTTAATTTAGCTCGACAATGCACGTAATTCACCTGTTCAAAAGTCATTGAGTAGCTGTAAAAATGAAAATGCACATCGTTCGCATGAAAAAAATGGTACTGAAAATGAAATATTAATCTTCATGTGATGAAGAAAACAAATCTTCCATGAACCACTTTAAACTTATGCAATATGTACCATTCAAGCTGAGATAGGAAACAAGATGTTTTTGCATCCTAAACTATGAAAACCAGATCAAAACAGAGGAACTTCATAAAGTGATTTAAAATTACACAGCATGTTTCAAGTTCAATATTGAAATTAAAAACAACTCTTCATTAGTTACCTATCAGTGATAAACTTTCAAGTAACCCAATTAGTGTAATAAAGGATATTAGAACAATTTTCTGTATCAATTCATCAAGTAAGCATAAGTAAAATCAGAAATTGCTGGACATATTTAGCATATTAAATAAAACTACGGAGAAAAATAAAAACGCAAACACGAGGAAATCTGCAGACTCGACCATACCTCTTCCTATAGATGCTTCCTGGCCTGCTGCGCTCTCCAGCAATTTTTATGAGAAAAATAAAAAGTTAACTTTTCAGATCAACGGTTCAAAACTAGGAAAGGTCAAAATACAAGCATACACTGAATTGTAGAAAAGGGGAAGGGATGAAGAGAAAAAAAAAATGTCTAAAACAGGGTGGAGATCAAGAGAAACTGGATGATACCAGTTGCATGGGGAGCAACCTTTTCTCACACTTCTGCTCTCAACCTCTCTCCAACCAGCCAAAGACAGGGCAGCATTCTCCTTATCCTCATCTTCCCTCATATTTAACTTCACACTCAACAGATTACTTTCCATTATTTTCATCATCTTCAGTGAAATTCAACCATCAGACATATATTCCCTTACCCTTTCAGTACACATAAAGGAAAATTCTTTCTACGAACCCCTCTTTCACTCTTGCATCTTCAACCATCCCTCTCATTTTCATGCCACCTTCTATACAACTGCAGCAAATTCAATTATCCTTCACTACTTCTCTGCACCCCCAGTGATTCAAGAAGTCCTTCAGGCTGAAGCAACTATTAAAGTTGAAACTTCTTACAACATAGAACATAGCATTCAGAGTTGACAGTATGATCTGCTCTGCACTTGAGAAACCATATGCAAATTAGGTGACTGCTCTGCTGAACACCTCTCATCAATGCACGTGGGTAATCAGTTGCCTATCATTTCAAAGTCAAAGTAAAGTTTATTGTCATATGTACATGCACGTGCAAGAGCAATGACAAACTAACGCAGCAACATCGCAATCACATAGCATCATGTAAGCAGCATTCACAAGAAGAACATAAATTGAACATAAATCATATACCATTTTTATAAGAAAAACAATCAGAACAAAAAAAGCAAAGTCCATTTAACCTCTCTGTGTTCAGCATTTTAATACCGCTTGCTATAGTTATACAGGAGCTTGTGAGACCACATATGGACTAAAGTGTAAAATTTTCACCTCCTTAAGAAAGGACATATTCATCATAAAGGCAATAAACTTTCATCACAGTGATCCCTAGGGTGGCAGAAGATGGTTTAAGTCAACTATGTTTGTCTTCACCAAAGTTTAAAAGAATAAGAGGGGAACTACATTCTGGTAGCTTCTGAAAAGACTGAATATGGAGGAGGTATTTCCCATGTTTGAGTATATGGAAACAGGGGTTATAGACTTAGTTTATTGGCCAAGAGATTCAAGACTGGAATGAGGAGAACTTTCATCACACAAAGCGTGTTGGACCTATTAAATTTACCACATCACTGGGATGGGGAAACATTGAATATTTGTAAGAAGATAGGTATTTTTTTAATCACACTGCATCAATACATATGGGAAGAGCATGGGATGACTGTATTTAGGTAGGTCATCAGCTTTGTTCATACTGAAAGGTAGGAGGCTCGAAGGACTAAGTGGCCTATTGCTGCTCGTATTTTCTACATTTCTATGTTTCTCTGTCTACAGGTGCATTCTTTCCTGATGAGAATTTTCAAAACTCTCCTTTCTTTCTAATTTTATTAACTACTGTACTCTGTATCTCTGAGTTACAGCATTTTGTTTGTCTTTTTTCTCTCTTCATACAGATTAGCTACAATTAACAAGCCTTCATCATCCAATCTCAGTGCTTCACCACTCTCATCCAGGGTCCCTTCTGCTCCACCCTATCATAGAACTTTTCTTTGTTCCCTCTACTATTGCTATTTCTCTGCAAATTAGCAGAACCTTGTTTTTCTAGCTTTTCGTATTCTGATAAAACTGTCTTTTTCCATTGATGCTACATAAACTACTAAGTATTCTGATATGCTATGATATTATACCTGATATTTTCATTAAGGCTTGGAGGCATCCCTGCGTTTATAACACTTCAGATGTGTTGTTTAGCTTTTCTGCTAATCAGCTGTTTCACTCAGTCAATAAAATGACAGTGCGGTATAATTATGAGGAAACCTTCACACGAAGGCAGGAAAATATCAACAGGATTGAGTCATTTAGTGTTTCAAGCTATTCCAATATTCATTCAGATTGTAGCTGTTCTGTTCCTCAACTTTATTCATTGTCTTTTTGTACAAAATCCCTTCACACCTTTACTGAATAAAAACCTATGAACCTCAACTTCAGAATTGTTATTTGACCCAACATCCATATGCTTTTATGGAGAAGGTCTGCCCTGATGAAACGTCTCAGATCGGAAACATCAGCTGTTTGTTCATTTCCATAGATGCCTGATCTGCTGAGTCCCTCCTGCTTGTTGTGTGTGTTGCTCTGGTTTTCCAGCATTTACAGAATCTCTTGTGTTTATGGAGAAAGTTGCAGGCTTCCACCAACTTTTGCTTAAAAAAAAAATCCTGATTTCACTCTCAGTGTAAAAGATAATGTACCAGTGGAAAAATATTTTATCAGAACTGTGAAAATAAGAAAATAAATCAGTTTTAAGTTGCAAAGAACAAGAGAAAAACATGAATAGGACTAATGGAATATTACTGATAGCGTGAGCCCAGAATAATTGAGATCATCCCATTGTTTCTGGAACCACCCAATTATTGGATGAATGAGAGAATTTAGAGGAAGAGAAGACACAAAAAAGCAGTGAAATGCAAGTCAGAGTAGCTGCCAAGATCTTAAACCAAAAGAAAAATGTTAGATATGCCTTATAGGTCAGGTAGCGTCTGTAGAGAAAACTGAGTTATTTACAGAAGACAAGATCAAACCTTGCACCAGAATTGGCCAATCCTGATGCAAACAAAAAACATCAGTTATCTGAAATTGTTAAGTTCAGCAGTGACTCTCGGAGGCTACAAGATTCCCAAATTGAAAATGAGGTGTTGGCCCTCAGGCTTTACATTAAACTTTGCTGAAATGATTTCCGAGAAGTCAGAATGGAACTTGGTAATCAGTTTGTTATTGTCACATTACTGAATTATAGTGAAAAACTTTGCATGCTTTCCAGACAAATCATTCCAAACATAAGTACATCAAAGTAACACTAAAGGTAAAACAATAACAGAATACAAAATTTAGTTCCACAATTACAAAGAAAGTGAAATGCAGGTAGACAAATAAGGTACAAGGGCCATGACAAAGCAGATAGAGAGATAAAGAGTTTACCTTTTCCATACAAGAAGTTCTTTCAAATATAGTATGACAGCAGGCTAGAAGTTGTCTTCATGCCTTGTGTTATGTGCTCTCAAGCTTTTTTATCTTGTGTGTGATGAAAGGAAGTGGAGGGGTGAGAGAGAATGACTGGGCTGGGAGGAGCCTTTACTTGGCTGCTTTCTCAAGAAAGCAAGAAATGTAGACAGAGTCATAATGTGGGGGGCTGGTTTAAGTGATAGACTGGTTGTGTTCACAACTCTCTGCATTGTCTTGCCACCTTGATGGGAATAGTTGCCACACCAAGTTATGATGCAGATAGGATGTTGCATTTATGAAAAAAATGTTGAAGGAATAACAAGGATAGAGAATTAGAGTGGCAGGCAACCCAGAGTTCTGGGTCATCTCTGCAATGCAGTTACCCAACCTCCAAGGAGAATGCCTTATGAGAATAGGTTGAGTGAACTCGACCTTTTCTCCTTGGAGCGACAGAGGATGAGAGGTGACCTGATAGAGGTGTATAAGATGATGAGAGGCATTGATCGTGTGGATCGTCAGAGGCTTTTTCCCAGGGCTGAAATGATTGCCACAAGAGGGCACAGATTTAAGGTGCTGGGGAGTAGTTACAGAGGAGATGTCAGGGGTAAGTTCTTTACTCAAAGAGTGGTGAGTGCGTGGAATGGGCTGCTGGCAACAGTGGTGGAGGTGGATACGATAGGATCTTTTAAGAGACATTTAGATAGGTACATGGAGCTTAGTAAAATAGAGGGCTATAGGTAAGCCTAGTAATTTCTAAGGTAGGGACATGTTCAGCTCAACTTTGTGGGCCGAAGGGCCTGTTTTGTGCTGTATGTTTTCTATGTTTCTATGTTTCTCCATTTGGTTTCTCTGATACAGTGAAGGCAACAGCTTTAACACCAGGTTCAGTACATTTCATGGGAAGAAATGTAAGTGATTCATTTCTTCCATTGAAAGGGACATTTAAGGGCCCAGAATAATGGAAGGGGACAGGCAAAAGAACAAATCTTGCATTCCTGATTGTTGCCATGGAAACTTTATTGAGAAGTGGAGTGGCTGGTCGAGGGGGAGAGTGAACCATGGAGTCGCAAGGGACCATTTCCGTTGGAATGTTGAAAACAGAGGCGAAGGATGCTTTTCAAGTTTCTCTTATTAGTAATTTTCTTTCTATTCTACTCAGGTGTTTCTGTCCTCAGTTTGTTGTCATCCTTCTAGTGGACCCTTCCTTCCTAATCAAATTCCATGTTGACCACCTGTCACCACCCTGGTAACGGCTTCCCTTCTTCTAAGTGTCTCGGACCAAGAGCCCCCACCTTCATAATTTTCCCCAGAGCAGGATGTTCCTCTCTCCACTGTCTTCCACCTTCCTCTCCCTACCCACACCCCCATACCCCCACCATCCATGGTGGGAGACTATAGAGGAAATGCTTTAGTGCAAGATTTTCCATACAAGAGTTATTCTATCTAATGTCATGCATGCAATGATATGGGCACTGCACAAAACTGACATATCAGCAACTTCAGGAAGAGGAAGTCAGGGGAACACACGCTAGTCCTCACTGAGGGATCAGCAGTGGAAAGGATGAGCAGTTTCAAGCTCTTGGGTGTCAACATCACTGAGGATCTATCCTGAGCCCAATATATAACTCATCAGGAGTCTGAGGAGACTTGGTATGTCACCAAAGACTCTTGCAAGTTTTTACAGATGGCTCATGGAGAGCATTATAACCGGTTGCATCACCATCTGGTATGGAGGGGTCACTGCACAGGATTAGGAAAACTGCAGAAAGTTGCAAACTCACACGCACCATCATGGGCAATAGCTTCCCAAACGTTGCCTCAGAAAGACAGCATCTATCCTTAAGGACTCACGTGACCCAGGACATGCCCTCTCCTCATTGCTACCATGAAGGAGGGGGTACAGGAGCCTGAAGACCCACACACAATGTTTTAGGAACAGCTTCTTCCCTGCTGCGATCAGATTTCTGAATGGATGATGAACCTATCTACATTACTTCACATTTTTGCTCTTTTTTTGTACTACTTATTTAATTTAATTATATGCAAATATCTCTTATTGTAATTTATGTTTTTTTATTGTGTATTGCTGCCGAAAAACAATATATTTTATGACATATGCGGGTAATATTAAACTTAATTCTGATTCTGATTTATTACCCAGTAAAAGGATTGGCTTTTCAGCTGAAGCACTCTATTCTAATATTATTCCCCAGCCTTTGTTTCAAATACTTTTCCAATTTCCTTTTAAGTCTACATGCATTCGATATGCTGTTGTGTACTCTGCTTCTTAAAATGCATATTTCCTGTGTTTGTATTTTGGAAATGTTGCTTGATTGCTTCTGTTTGCAGCGTTGGGAAATTAGGTACAGTTGATATGTTTGTATTACATTCTGTCAATTTGTTCCATTTCTTCTGAAAATGTAAGCTTTATCTTTTAGATCCCAACCCATTTTGTCCCGCCATGATCTGTTGACTTGTTTCTGATATTTGTGAAAATGAACTTAATGATTTCTTCTTCAATTTGTCTTTATAGGACTTTATTTGATGTCACTGATTACATTTCATGAATTCACATTATCCATTCTGTGATCTGATTTATGTAATTTTCAGCCACTATCAATGCATTTCAGAATACAGAAAGTGGGAAATCAGACTGAGAGCTCACTTATAAGAAACTTTTTATTTAATTTGGTAATTAGATTCGAGAGCTTGCAGTAAAAGCTTATGGATTGCCATCTGGTTCTGCAGGTGCCTCAGTTATTAAAGTTCCTAACTGCAGTAAAGTAAACATGTCCTGATTAATACACATACAATGCTGGAGGAACTCAGCAGGTCTGGCACCATCTATGGAAATGAATAAACAATCAATGTTTCAGGCCAAGACCCTTCATTAGGACTGGAAAGGATGGGGGAAGATGCCAAAATAAAAAAATAGAAGAAGGGGAAGAAACAGAAGCTAGAGGGTGATAGGTGAAGCCAAGTGGGTAGGAAAGATAAAGGGCTGTAGAAGAAAGAATCTGATAGGAGAGAAGAGTAGATCATGGGAGACTGGGACGTAGGAGGGTCACTAGGTGGAGGTGATAGGTAGGAACCCAAAGTGGAGAATGGAAGAAGAAGGAAGGAGGAGGGAAAAAGTAAAAAAGAAAAAAAATTACCAGAAGGAGAAATCGATGTTCATGCCATCAGGTTTGAGGCTACCGAGACAGAATGTGAGGTGTTGCTCCTCCACCCTGAGAGTGGTGTCATTGTAGTTGAAGTAGCGGCTATGGACCAACATGTTAGAACGGGAATGGGCATTGGAATTGAAATGGTTGGCCACCGGGATATTCCAATTTTGGTGGATGGAGTGGAGGTGCTTGACAAAGTAGTCCCCCACTGTATCCAGTGCTCCCAATGCAGCCCCTCATCGACAGATGTGTTACCTCACCTAGAGGGACTGTTTGGGCTCCGAATGGAGGTGAAGGAGGAGGTGGAATGTGCAGTTGTAGCATTTCTGTTGCTTGCAGGGATACGTGCCAGGAGGGAAATTAGTTGGGAGGGATGAATGGACAAGGGAATCACATGGGTAGTGATCCCTGCAGAAAACAGAGAGTTTGGGTGAGGGGGGGTGGGGAATGAGGTAAAGCTGTGCTTGTAGGTAGGATCCCGCTGAAGATGCCAGAAATTACGGGGAATGCTGTGTCAGGTGCTAGAGTTAAAATATGCTTTTTTGATATTCTCTTGGAGAAGTTATTTTCCCCCATTGGTTGTTACACAATGCAATTCCAGAAGCAAGAACGGTAGTAGATGGCAAAGAAATGTTAACACTCCATTGATGTAATTATACTTTATTATTAAGAGATACAGCATGCTAACAGGCCCTTCCAGACCGATGAATCCACATTGCCCATTTACCCTCATGTGACCTACATCCTTGGAATGTGGGAGAAAGCCAGAGCACACGGGGGAAACCTACATGGTCACAGGAAAATGTACAAACCGTGATGGAATTGAACCTGGGTCACTGATGATGTAATGACATGCAAGATGCAACTAGGCTACTTAATGATGAATCCACACTTGATTGGAATAAATAAAGCTGGAAATAATCAGCTGGTCCAGCAGCATCTATGGGAAGAGAAACAGAGTTTTAATTCAAGTCTTGTTATATTCCCACAAACCAACCTACTGATAAACTATGCAGTCCGATCCTGTTAACATCATTAGCACTGAATATGTATAACAAGAAGTATTCTCTGTAGGCATTCTTGCAACGTACCTGAAAATTCAGGAGCTGTAGGTTCAAGGACAGAAAACTGTGATACCTATCACCAGCCAATCCCTACCCTTTCCCTCCCTCTCACTTTCTACACAGTATCTTCCCTTTCAGTACTAATACCGGTCTTGACCCAAAACATCAACTATCCCTTTGCCTACCTGTCCAGCTGAGCTTATTCCAACATTTCTCTTCTCTGCTGTAAATTACAGCATCTGCAGTCTGTTATGTCACTAACCTTTCCTTATTACCAATTTTTTGCATTGTTTTCTTCTGAAAGGCCTTCGGGATAAATGGTAAATGAGTTTCTGAAAAACTGCAAAGATGTTTCTGGACCTTGGAAAACAACTCCTTAATAGAAGCTCGAAAGAAAGTCTGTATGCTACAGTTAAATTTGATGGAAGGTCAAGACACTAAAGCCAAAAATAAGCTACAAGTGGACCATATGAAATGCCTTGGGCAGAAGGATACCTCCAAGTAAACTAAGGATGTCCATCATGCTTACTCATACACATCCTGCTTGTTAAGCACAGCAGAATCCTTCTAAAGTCATCTCAAAGTGTTTCTGATCTTGTGATGAATAGCTCAAGCAAACAGATTGTGATCCTGAGCTTTCACAGCAACTTTCCTTTACTTCATTTGAACGTTTATGTTGTGAAAAGGCTGCACACTTTCACAAACACAAGAGATTCTGCAGATGCTTAAAATCCAGAGGAACACACACAAAATGCTGGAGGAACTCAGCAGGTCAGGCAATGTCTATGGAAATGAATAAACAGTTGAAGTTTCAGGCTGAGATCCTTCATCAGGAGGGGAAAGGAAGG
This sequence comes from Mobula birostris, assembly GCF_030028105.1. NCBI lineage: Eukaryota > Metazoa > Chordata > Chondrichthyes > Myliobatiformes > Myliobatidae > Mobula > Mobula birostris. The sequence goes on from NC_092370.1 coordinate 69,397,238, forward strand.
GAAAATAAGAAGGTGAGGTGAGGAGGGAAGGAAGGAGTACAAGCTAGAAGGTGATAAGTGAAACCAGGTAAGGGGGTAGGTAGGTGGGTATGAAGTGAGAAGCTGAAAGGTAATAGGTGGAAAAGATAAATGGCTAAAGAAGAAGGAACCTGATAGTAGAGGAGAGTGGACCACGGGAGAAAGGAAAGGAATAGGGGCATCAGAAGGAGATGATAGACAGTCGAGAAGAAGAGAAGAGATAAAAGGGAATAGAAAAGAGAAGAGGGAGAGGGAAGAAATTGCCAGGATGAAAAAACATTGTTCATGCCATCAGGTTGGAAGCTACCCAGGTGGAATATGAAGTGAAGCTCCTGAAACCTAAGAATTGTCTCATCATGGTGGTAGAGGAAGAGGAGGCCATGGACTGACATGTTGGAATGGGAAACCTGACTTTCCCATCATCCCTTTCTAATTTATATGACATTTACAATCATATTTCAAATTTTTCCAATTTTCTAATAATTCCTAAGATTCCGTCTTCATAATTCAAGGGATTTGCCTGAAACTGTAGTTCTAACATAAGCACAAAAAAGCTTTAGCATTATTTGGAATATTTTCCACTATCCTTTTCTGCTGAATAATTTTTGTCTGTCAATAGTGCCATGTATTACGTTTTCCTGTTTTGCAGATTATTACAATATTATGATTAATGTTCATGCCATCAGGTTGGAGGCTACCCAGATGGAATATGAGCTGTTGCTGCTGAAACCTTATCATGGCAGTAGAGAAGGCTGTGGACTGATACGTTGGAATGGAAAACACCTTTTACCATATTTCTAATAAGCTTTCTCATAGTTTTTCTATCATGAAGATTAAACTCACATGATTATAGTTGACTGTTTTTGAGACTAATTTTAAAAGAAATTTATCGTATGTCTTTTTCCAATCATCTGTCAATTCTTTTTCCAAAATATCCTAATATTCTCAGTCCCTATCTTTCCATTTTCTTCAGTAAAGAGTTACATCCCTCTGGTGCTTCATTAAAAGAATATCTTGGCCCCTTTTAAATTAGTTTACATTATTTTCTTTGAGAAGTGTAAGAAAATTAGTCATAGTAGTCATAGTCATAGTCATACTTTATTGATCCCGGGCGAAATTGGTTTTCGTTACAGTTGCACCATAAATAATAAATAGTAATAAAACCATAAATAGTTAAATAGTAATATGTAAATTATACCAGTAAATTATGAAATAAGTCCAGGACCAGCCTATTGGCTCAGGGTGTCTGACCCTCCAAGGGAGGAGTTGTAAAGTTTGATGGCCACAGGCAGGAATGACTTCCTATGACGCTCTGTGTTGCATCTCGGTGGAATGAGTCTCTGGCTGAACGAATTAATTTAAGTTTCAATTTTGTTTGTTATTCCAGATCAAATTCACTCTTCTTATAGTTAAAGATAATACTGAGAGCAAATCTTTCAATCTGCCAGAATAATCTGTTTTAATCCATTGTTACTGTTTATAGTGTATGGGAGGAATTTGTGTGTTTAACCTGCACCTTGAATATGGCACTCTACTTTACAGCGTACACCTTGAATGAGAGCTCAAAGGTACTCCACTGATCTAAAAGACTTTCAGCAATTTATAGTATTCACATTACAATAGTTACACACAGATTTCACAATTTCATCAATAACCCATTTGTCTTCATACTATTTGATCTTTGCTTTATGTCTGCAAGGGTTGCCTCAAACTGCTTGACAAATGGGACTTTGCTTCCTTTGCCAAACAGCAATTTTCACCATTCTCCCTGCAAATGCATGCTCTGATTTGTGGTCATGTCATTTGATCGTGACTCAGCATATCTCATGATCAGTTGTCTTGCTCTTAACGAGGATTCTAACCTCCATTTGTATATCAGCATTCCAGCCTGCTATGCCCTGTAATGTAAACACTTCCTCTCCTCAGTAGTGGCCTACTTCTTCCAAATGATCTTTAAAGCCACTCCACTATTCAACTATTTTCCCTTTCTAATTTATATGACATTCAAGTTGATAATATTACAAATTTTCCAAATTTCCTAATAATTCCTAAGAATCATTCTTCACAATCCATGAGATTTGTCTGAAACTTTAGTTCTAACATATGCACAAAAATGCTTTATCATTATTTGGAATATATCCCACTATTCTCCTGAATAATTTTAGTCAATCAACAGTGCCATGTTATTACATTTTCCTGTTTAGCAGATTATTACAATGTTACGAGTTAAAATACTTCTTTTAAAGATGAGTTACAAAATTATTTTCTAATAAGCCACATGGCTTTCCTTGTTGAAAATACTCAATGCCTCATATGGATATGCGAGGCTTCAAAAACTTATAGGTTTCAAAAATAAATCTGAATCACTTTTGTTTGATGCAAAAATTCTCACCTATCTCTCCCCACACCTTTGCAGAAAACTGCTTTTCCCTTTTATAATTTAAGCACTCTAAATCTAGTTACATGTGCATAATTTGAGTTTATTATACAGTGGTGCAAATCTACTGGATAATTTCCTAGATTGCCAACCAGCTGTGGCTCATTGTTGAGCATTAATATTAGGATATTACCTTTTCTAAGACCTGTGTGGGGAAAGTTGGGGGGCAGGGCTTCTTCCATGCCTTGATTATAACTCTTTCTTATCCGTCTCATAAGTTAATAATTGAAATCCCTCATCGTTGCTACTTTCTTTACAAAGAATTTTGATTTATAGAGATCCAGACTTCCCTATGGTTAAGACTGTTTGCAAAAGATAGAGTCTTAGGCGTGGTTTTATATTTTTACTCAGTTTGAATTGAAGCTACTGAACATTGTTTTTTCATATCTTCCCCCCCCCAAAGTATCACCTCACTGTAGAATTTGTACATTTCTATGGTCTATCTATGTTTAAATTTAGACACAACTTTACAATCCAGCTAGGATACTGGAGATCAATGTTTTCAGCAACAGCATATTTCATTCAATTTATTCCTAAAGTTTCTAGCATTTTCTAAAAGAGCACTTGATTAAGCCCATAAATAACTTGATGTGGGTTACTTCCCTGACTTCATTCCTGCTTACAATTTATGCATACATTTTCTAAAATAATTTTCTGTCTGGTAGGACTCACTCTTCTGAATATGCATTTTGTTCTCCGGGTTTAATCATTTTCAAGAAATCCAAGTTTTCATGTTGTCAGCAAAATGTTTCATAACCTACTTAAATGAAGTGATTCACAACTTTATCTTATGCCCCAGCTGCTACGCTGACTCAAGCTGCCAGTTAATTGCTTCTTTTTTCTTCAAGTTTTCATGTTAACGGTAGCTCATTCCCACTTCCCAGCTGAAAGGTTAAAGAAGAACGTAACCAATAAGGGACGTAACCAATGCTGGAGACTGGAGCAAAAAGCGAACAGTCCAGATGAAGGATCTTGGCCCGTAATGTTGACTTTCCATTTCCTGCAACAGAGGTTGCCTAACTTGACTGCTGCCAGTCACAGTTTGTTTTTTGCTAAGAGCATTCGAAGCTGGAATCGTTCAAGTGATCTTTCAAGTCTGCCCAGCCATACAAGGCATATCTAAAACAGTCTCACGCATTTGAATAGAATTACCAACCTTCATTATAAAGGAAAATGAAGAAATTAGTTCAGGACTGGGAAAGGCCCCTCAGATTCATGATGTTGTAATGAACTAATTAATCCAATGACACCTAATCCTCTCTGCCAGCACATGCTCAACATCCCTGCATTCTTTGCATATTCATGTGCCTATCTAAAAAGGTCTTAAGCCTCTCCATCACCACCTCTGAGAGTACCTTCCAGATTCCATCACTCTCTGTGTTAAATAAAAGCATGACCTGCACATCTCCTTTGAACTTTCCCTCTCTCACCTTAAGTGCGTTCCTCTAGTATTAGATTTTCCAGTAATGGGGAAAAAGATACTGGCTGTCTACCCCATGTCTCCTCATAATTTTATCAACTTCTATCAGAGCTTTCCTCAGCCTCTGACGCTTCAAAGAAGGCAATCCGAGTTTGTCCAAACTCTCCTTATAGCAAATGCCCTCCGGTAAATCTCTTCTGCACCCTTTCCTGTAATAGGGTGACCAGAGTTGAATGCAATACTGCAGATATGACATAACCAGAGTTTTATAAAGCTGCAACATAACATAAGCAACATAAAATAAAGGTATGTGATCTACTACTTTATTTTTTAAAATATTATTGTCTCTAATTTATATAAGTTGAATATGGTTTTAGAGGATTTTGTTTGTTTTAGCTTTTTGTTAATTCTATAAAAAATCAAATTTAAAAAAATGCATCGAATATAAAATAATTTAGCTGTTTCAACATTTAGGAGACATTTAGAAACACGGGAAAATGCTTTCCAATGACACAAGTAGGGTGGTCCATGGATGAAACCTTGTCTCTCACTACCTGCTGCCAGTCATCAATATCACTAGTATAATAGAAGCCACATATCCACAAAGGGTTAATAGTAATTGTCTGTAGTCATCCTGTAAAAGATGAATGAAGCAGGTCCAATTCAACTGACTCAGCATCCATGGCTCTCTGTGATAAAACGTCCTGGAGATTAAAAATAGCGAGAAGAAATTCCTCCTCATTTTAGTTTTAAGAGGCTTATCTGTAATCCTGTGGCTATGTTCTCTAATTGTCAACGAAAGAAAATATTCAGACACCCCAACCCCGTCAAATCCATCAGAATCGGTTTCAATGAGATGATCACTCATTTCTCCAAATTTCAAACTTCATTTTGCTCAATAAATATTATGCATTCAGTTTACCTTTCAGAGACTTTAGCACAAAATTCTAGGTTGAAACTCTAGTAAAGAGATCTGGCAAATGTTGGTGATGTCATATTCAATTGCAGCATTGAACAAAGTTTGGCACATCTCTCAGGAAGAACTAAAAAGACTCCATGGCTCCATTTCACATGAATTACTCCAAGTTTACTGGCCAATCTCCAAAGTGATTTACTAAAGCAAGTTAGTGAAGTGTAGGTAGTGTATCAGTACTGGTGTGCTACAAGTGTGCAGTCCACTAATGATCACCAGTAATGTCCAGTACAGCCAACTTCAGAAGAACACTAGGCCCGCAGCAATAGCGGTTATTGAAAAGGTGCTGCACTGATTTGTAAAGGAAGTTGTACAACACTGGGGCCAAACAAGACAAAGGACCAGTCAGAATCTCATTCAGGTCCTGCAAAGACAAGTTGGATTAATGGCAAGGAGCTTGGGTGATGAAAGGTGAGACAGAAAGTTTCATGGAGCTTTCAGGATCAGATAAAGGGCAGGTAATGACCATTGGTAAAAAGAAAGTCTATGCTCCTACTCTAGAAATATAGTGGCACTACTAATGCTGAGTGCCTACCACCAATATCCTTAGGGGAGGACTTAGAGTTCATCATTAATCAGTAAAACTAAATTGGATCAGCCAAGTAAAGAAGATCAGAAGATCATTCCATCAGATCAGACGCTGGGTTGACTGTGGTGAGTGACTCATATCTGGATGCCTAAATAAACATCTTCAAATCACAAATCACCAAGCTGGTAAAATGTTGTCTACTTCCGTGAATGAGTTTAGCATCTACAGCTCTCAAGAAACTTCAGACCATTCAGGACAAAGTAGCCTGCTTGAATGGCAGCCCACTAATTGCCTTAAACATACATTTCCTCCACCACCAGTGCACTGTGGCGGCAATGCACTGCAATTACTTTGACAATACCTCCAAAATGCATGAATATCAATGTAAGAGGTTCATGGAAATATCACAATCTGGAGGCTGTTGGATTCTGATGTTTTTAGTCCAAGGTTTTTCAGAAGCCAGGAAAGAGGCACAAAACTTGTTGCTTCATAACCATTTTGTTAAGTATTAATTGAACAAAGAGAGTTGGCAATGGATAGTGATGGAGATCTACTGACTGAAGAGAAGGAGGTAGAAGCAAAAAGACAAAATACAACAGATGGTGCCAGACTCATGGCCAGCTCTTTTATACTTCATAGGTAAGAGAAATTCCATTCAAATTTGCAGATAAGGGTCAGTCAATTAGAAGATTCAAAGATCCAAAGTACATATATTATCAAAGAATGTATAAATTATACAACCTTCAGATTTGTTTACTTACAGATAGACAAAAAACAAGAAATCCAAAGGAATGTAGCGGTGTGCTACACACAGCGCTAGAATATCCACACGGAGTCGGTGAGTTGGAGTTGCGATGAAAGAGATTTATTCAAACTTCACGGCCTGCTTTAAAGCCTTCCCGTTCCCGCCCTCCCTGGGCGGGACTGCTGTGGGGAATGCATATTCCCAGACCCTTTCCACGCACAGGATTTTCCCCCTGCTGGTGAAGATGGCCTGACGACTTTTTTGAGGCTGGCCTCTCTGTCGGTGCGCGCCGGTTCGTGTGTGCTAGAAAGTGGGTCGCCACAGGAACCTAATTAAAGAAAAAAAAGACTAACAGCAAGAGAAAGGGAGAAAACACAAATCATGCAAGCAGTTGAAATGAACAACAAGTTAAATCTTCAGGTCCAAACCCTGGAGCAGCCCAGAGTAGACCCAAAGCCTCACTTATCAGTTCATCATATAATAGGAGAAACCCCCTAATCAAATAAAGCAGGGCCAGAGAAGCTTCCAGAACTTTCTAGAATCATACTAATGTAACCACTAGGGGACACACTGAACAACTGCAAATACATTCTGTGGCCACTAGGAGAAATACTAAGCAGTTACTTGTATATAAGTAATTATTTAAAATATAAATAGATAATACAGTGTTAAGCTGCAAAGAAAATAACAATTAAACATTTGGATCTAACAAGGCTGTCCTTGAAGATGTGCACCACACTGACATGGAATGTATAGCCTATTTTTCATCATCTAAATCCAGATGAGTATGTTCATTGGAAGGAGAGCAAATAGTTCAAGAAGGTTACTAACTAGCAGCTTATCAGGACTATTTAGGATGGACAATAAATTTGGCCCTGTCTAAGATGCTCGGGTCCTGAAAATGAAGTTTAAAAATTTGGGAGAGGGTGGGGTTTGGAATTGAGAACTAGAACTGATAGATGGAGTGAAGATAGATGGGTCCATCTGGAACACGAGGGTAATTTGAGTGTGAACCAATGGCAGACCCGGATGTTTGGAGCCTAACATTCCCAGGGTGGATGTGGTTTTGGCTGGTGTGTGAAAAGACACGGAAATCACAACAGAAAAGAGAGGACAGCTCATGATAGGATGTACCTGGAGAAATTTCCATAGTGATATGAAACAACCTGGAAATGGCTATTTTTGTATTCCAATCCATCTAAAGTTAACTTTCAATCACATGGCACTGATAGTAGCAATATTCTAAGATCTTTTTATTATTATCTTATGTTTTATGTGTCTTGCTTACTTGTTGTATTTCCTCCATTACAATACACTACAGTCTTCATTTACCTTGCTTTATTATCAATAACATTTTTGAGTCTGTGTTAATAGTCAAAAGCAATGTTTCATATTAGTACAAATAAGAAACAAAGTTATGATAGGCACTAAATAATTATATAAGATACTTTCATAACACTATTGCCTGAGGTGATACATAATATTGTTTGTTGAAGGTAATGGAATCAAGATTTGGAAAAACCTTACCTATATATGATCATTTAAAATATACAACTGAAGGAAATTTTCTACCCAATGACGCCTGCTCATAACCACGTGTCACATCACAACTGTATATCTGAAGATTATAATGGTTCCTTTCTTAAGCACTTCCTTGTGCAAACTATTCCAAACAATCACCAATGTCAACATAAATTTTCTAGTCACCTTCCTATTACGTGTTTTAATAAAACTCCTCAAGCCTTGCTTCAGAATCAGATTTATTATCACCGGCATGTGATGTGAAATTTGTTAACTTAGCAGCAGCAGTTCGATGCAATACATAATCTAGCAGAGAGAAACAAAATTAATAATAATGGACGCTGCCTTTCTGAGACACTGCTCTCTAAAGATGTCCTGGGTACTTTGTAGGCAGGTACCCAAGATGGAGCTGTCTAGATTTAGAACCTTCTGCAGCTTCTTTCGGTCCTGTGCAGTAGCCCCTCCATACCATACAGTGATGCAGCCTGTCAGAATGCTCTCCATGGAACAACTACAAAAGTTTTTGTGTGTATTTGTTGACATGCCAAATCACGTCAAATTCCTAATAAAGTATAGCCGCTGTCTTGCCTTCTTTATAACTACATTGATATGTTGGGACCAGGTTAGATCCTCAGAGATCTTGACACCCAGGAACTTGAAACTGCTCATTCTCTCCACTTCTGATCCCTCTATGAGGATTGGTATGTGCTCCTTCATCTTATCCTTCCTGAAGTCCACAATCAGCTCCTTCGTCTTACTGACATTGAGTGCCAGGTTGTTGCTACAGCACCACTCCACTAGTTGGCATATCTCTCTCCTGTACGCCCTCTCATCACCTCCTGACATTCTGCCAACAATGGTTATATTGTCAGCAAATTTATAGATGGTATTTGAGCTATGCCTAGCCACACAGTCATGTGTATATAGAGAGTAGAGCAGTGAGCTAAGCACACACCCCTGAGGTGCACCAGTGTTGATTGTCAGTGAGGAGGATATGTTATCACCAATCCACACAGATTGTGGTCTTCCGGTTAGGAAGTTGAGGATACAATTGCAGAGGGAGTTACAGAGGCCCAGTTTCTGCAACTTCTCAATTGGGATTGTGGGAATGATGGTATTAAATGCTGAGCTATAGTCAATGAACAGCATCCTGACGTAGGTGTTTGTGTTGTCCAGGTGGTCTAAAGCTGTGTGAAAAGCCATTGAGATTGCACCTGCCATTAACCTATTGCGGCAATAGGCAAATTGCAAAGGGTCCAGGTCTTTGCTGAGGCAAGAGTTCAGTATAGTCATAACCAACCTCGCTGAGCATTTCATCACTGTCGATGTGATGTGACTTAATGGGTCCAGTGTGTTTACATGAATAGTCTACAGGTCTTGAGTCTTATAACAACTCTAAGCTCAGAAAAACAACTCCAGTCACCTTTCCTTGTCATTTGTTGGGTTCTGCATCAAATGATTATACTTCTGCTGTACATTTGCCAGAGCCATAATGTCTTACATGTAAATACGTTGGGCATCTGTTTGATGATGCATTTTCATTGAAAGGTAATGGAGTGCAATAGATGTTTCACTTGTGAGACTTGACTTTGAATGTAATAGAATAAATGCCTTTTTTTACTTGCTGGCTGTAAACATTTTACTTTTTAATTGGTCCAAAGGATCAAGCACGGCTGTGGCTCAGATTAATCACTTGTCTGGTAGTGGTTAAGACACATTGGCGTGACAGTAGAGAAAATTTTATTTCGCAGCAGATACGACATTGTCTCCTGAAGCCCAGACATTGTTTATTTTAATAACCTTAATGTCAAAGCCATTTTAAAGTAATAATATTCTTGTTTGGACTGTTTTGTATCAATATTTAGCATTCAAATATTTAGTTTGCATATACTAACACTTAGATTCACAATGCAGAATTAATTTTGTTTTTGAGATTGCAGCAGGCAGCAGCTTTTATTGAAAGGAGGTGCTGCTCGCTGATTTGATGGGTTGCACTATGATCGCTCAACAAGATATCAACTAATTCATTGTGTCACTGAGAATAAACCTTTTAAAGTCAGAATGTTTCTAAGTGTGACAGATCGAAGGGCTGAAATAAAATAGGAAAACAATATGTTTGATTGTATGTTTGTCACTTTCTCATTTAATCTGCGAGTATGGTTTGATATTGAGGTGAGGAAATGTAAAATAGGCTTATTAAATTATCAAAGCTTATAATGTAAAACCTGAATAAAGCATTTTTTTGAGTGATGATAAGGACAGGAATGAACAGATGACATGTAGTCTCGATGAAGTGTCTCAACCTGAGACATCGACTATCTATTTCCCTTCAAAAATGAAGTTCTTCAGCATCGTGCGTGTTGCTCCATATACCAGCATTTGCAGTCCATTGAAGTTTTCCTGGTGAGTCTACAATTCAAACCATTACAATCTATGTGGTGAGTATAGCCAAGCAGTCATACCACTTGGTATGTTCCAGACGTTTCACCCAATGGCAAAAAAGTAATGCTGAGTGTCCAGTTTTCAGAATGTGCCATACATAGTGCATCTGCTGAAGGAAGAGGACAAGAAAATAGTGTTTAAGAGAATTTGAGAGGGAGAAATGGAGCCCCATATTTAAAACAAACTCTGGTTAAACAAATTAGAAAATGACATTTACTTAATCAGACTTAGTAAGAAGAGAATAGAGAAGAAAATTATTTCATTGTTTTATGATGCAGAAGCAAGACATTTGGCTCATCAAGTCCATACTGGCTTGCAAAGCAATCCATAATGCCTCACTCCCCCATTTATTGGTCTGTAATCTACTCTCCATAAAATATTCATCAATTTCCTCATGGTTTTCCTACGCCTACTTATGTGAAGGACAACTTACAGTCACCTGGAAACCTACCAACCAGCTTATCATTGGGATGTGAGTCGAAACTGGAGCACTCAGCAAAAACCCATGTGGCCACAGCGTGATAATGCAAATACCATTCTGACAAAGGAAATAATCAACAATGGTCACTGGGTTCCTGAGGCAGCTGAACAATCTGCAGCACCACTATGCTGTCCTTTTTACGGTCCCTGATCCTTACATCGTCTATGGATAGCTGAGAACTGTTGCCTGCAACTCTTGCATCACTTGGGAACTTTGGGGCATGCCATGTATCCTGTAGGGTGATAGAAAGTATCCCTAATAGACCAAACTCAGGCTCATAATTTTTAACCTTGAGTGCCATTACAACATCTCTACTTTCTTAAAAGTTTGCATAGATTTGGTATGTCACCGATATCTTTGACAGACTTCTATAGATGCACAGGGGAGAGTAACCTAGCTGGTTGCAATGTGGCCTGGTGTGGAAACACCAGTGCCCAGGAACAGAAAAGACTACAAAAAGTGGTGGACACTGCCCAGTACATCACAGACAGCGCCCTCCATACCATTGAGTACGTTTACATGGAAAACAGCCACAGAAAAGCAGCATTCATCATCAAAGACCTCCACCGTCCAGGCCATGCCCTGCAAGATGAGCACCCCTTATCCAAAATGCTTGGGCTGTAAGTGTCTTGGACTTTGGATTTTTTTCAGATTTTGGAACAATTGCATCAATATAATGAGATACCTTGGGGGTGGGACCCAAGTGTAAACGCAAAGTTCATGTACATTCCATACACAGCTTATACATATACTATAAAGGTAATTTTATTTAGATTTTTTCATAATTTTGTGCATGAAACAATATTATATACATTGAACCACTGGAAAAGTAAGTTATCACTACCTTGGCCCCCCAGGAGGACAGTCAGTGGCTGTTTGGTATCACCATAATTCCCAGCTCTGAATTTATGTGCTACCAGTAAGAAGTCTTTGCCTTACACTTGTTCATCATACATATGTACTGATGCAGTCTTTCAGCGTGTAAGGCTTTCATCGGTGATGATCATGGCAAAATCAATTAATTTCTCTGCTGCTTCATGATCAGCAGACACTTTATTACCACAGATCTTTAAAAATTTAATCCTGTGCCTTTTCTTAAACTTCTGCAACCAGCCTGAGGAATATTCACAGTTACCTTCAATTTTCGGTTTGTCATGATACATCGTTGCTTGTTTCATAATCAGCATACCGTTTAACGGTGTATGTTCATGCTGACACGGACAAATCCACTCTTTCAATACATGATTGAGGTCTTCATTTTTTTTGCATTATGCAGTGTTTTTCTATTTTGCATTAACTTCTGTTCTTTATATATGTAAGGTCACTTTTCAGAATTGTCTATGATGCCCAGAGACCTGCGCATCGCCTTGGAAATTTCCCAGCCCCTAATAGAATTTTCCAATTGTAATGTCATGTCACGGTTTTTAGATTTTAGAAACATGGATAAGGGGTGCACAACGTGTACTACTATCAGGCAGGAGATACATAAGCCTTAGATACCACACCACCAGGTTCAGGAGCAGCTACCAATCTCCTGAGCCAGTGTGGATAACTTCAATTACCAGTACTGTGAACTGATTGTATGACCTACAGTCTCACTTTCAGGATCACTTTACTGCTCTTGTATTCAGTATTATTTTTTATTTGCATACTTTGTCTTCTTTTGCACATTGTTTTTTTTTTCTGGTCTATTTACGTATAGCTCTTTTTGAACTTTTTTTTGAATTTCTTTTTTTCCCCATAAATGCTTAAAAGAAAGTGAATCTCAAGTAGTATATGGAATCACTAATGTAATTTGATAAATTTACTTTGAAAACTTGTGGGCCTGAAGATAGATAAGACTCCTGGTCTTCTATGGTGCTCCATCTGTTGCACAAGAAATCATGTTCCTGATTAGAATGCTTTTATTCTCAATATACATTTTGCATTCATCACAGATTGATTTTCTGTTGATATTTTTTTTAACTTTTTACAGAAGAGAATATCTTCATAAAATTTTCCATTTTTGACAAACTGTACATATGCCATTAGTCAGTGCTTTGTTGTCTTTGAAGTTATAATGAGCGCAGTGGATAGAGGGGAACAGATGGACATCATTTACTTCGATTTCCAGAAGTTGTTCAATAAGATGCCGCGTAAAAGACTTATCCATAAGATAAGGATTCATAGAGTTGGGGTTGATGTATTAACATGGATAGAGGATTGGTTAACTAATAAAAAGCAGAGAGTTGGGATACATGGGTGTTACTCTGGTTAGCAATCAGTGGTGGGCGGTGTGCTGCAGGGTGCTGGACCTGCAACTGTTCATGATATACATTAACAATCTGGAAGCAGGGTCTGCGTGTAGTGTATCTAAGTTTGCTGATGTAACTAAATTGAGTGAAAAACAAAATTGTGCAGAAGATACAGAGAGTCTGCAGAGAGATATAGATAGGCTAAGTGAGTGGGCAAGGGTCTGGCAGATAGAATACAATGTTGGTAAATGTGAGGTCATCCACTTTGGAAGGTAAAATGGAAGAGCAGATTATTATTTAAATGGTAAAAAAAAAGCAGCATGCTGCTGTGCTGAGGGAGTGCATGATTCACAAAAGATTGGTTTGCAGGTGCAGCAGGGCTATCGAAAAGGCAAATGGGGTGTTGGCCTTCATTGCTAGAGCTATTGGATTTAAAAGTAGGGAGGTTATGCTGCAACTGTACAGGGTACCGGTGAGGCCGCACCTGGAGTACTGCGTGCAGCTCTGGTCTCCTTACTTGAGGAAGGATACGCTGGCTTTGGAGGCAGTACAGAGGAGGTTCACCAGGTTGATTCCAGAGATGAGGGGGTTAGACTATGAGGAGAGATTGAGTCATCTGGGACTGTACTCGTTGGAATTCAGAAGAATGAGAGGAGATTGTATAGAAACATATAAAATTATGAAAGGGACAGGATAGATGTTTCCACTGACTAGAACTAGGGAACAGAGCCTCAAGATTCGGGGGAATAGGCTCAGGACAGAGATGAGGAGGATCTGCTTTTCTCAAAGAGTGGTAAATCTGTGGAATTCTCTGCCCAATGAAGCAATGGAGGGTACCTCAGTAAATATATTTAAAACAAGGTTGGATAGATTTTTGCATAGTAGGCGAATTAAGGGTTATAGGGGAAAGGCAGGCAGGTGGAGATGAGTCCATGATCAGATAAGCCATTATCTTATTGAATGGCAGAGTAGGCTCAACAGGCCAGATGGCCTACTCCTGATCATATTTCTTACATTCTTAAGTTGAACTTTGAATTGCTGGATCCATTTCAGAGCAGTAGAGAATCTGAAAGCTTCCTGGATTGTATGTCCAAGCATGTGGTTTCTCCACACCTACAGGGTGATTGATCAGTAAGTGTGTAGCCACCTGAAGGGATCTTCAAAGTGCTTACCACTCTCAAACCTGCTATGATAAATGACATTTTGTAGGAGTCCAGATCAGGATATAGCACCAAGGAAAATAAATATTGAGGGAGAGCAGCAAAGTGTAAATGTGCAGTAATCATTGAGTTTCCATGGGCTGGGGCAGAGACAGACATCGCTGCAACTGTCAGTGTGAATCTTACATGGTTCATTGTCTCTTTGGCAAAGATCAGCACTAAAAGTGTCCCAAGGAAGGAGTGAGCCAAAAGATGGCATAGGTAGAAAAAGGAAAGAGATTCCAGGCAGAGTTACGAATGAAGTTAAGAAGTTTGACCACAAACAGAGTAATTTTCAAATTGCTCCCTCTAGTGAACACAAAAGCAGGAGGATAATGCTGATGACTGCGTGGCTGGGGAGCTTTAGATTCCTCAGGCAGTGAGCGGATACTGTGCATGCTGGCATCAATTCCTTTGCGACGATTTCACAAGAACCACGGTGGTAAAGTTAGAATTTTGCCTCATATCAATAGGAGATGGCCATGTAGGATGGAACATTAAGGAAAGAATAACTCCATTGATAAAGGAGTGTAAGAAAAAGCTTGAGAGCAAAATTTACTAAATCCTCTGAACTCAGTGTCGGAACAAAACTTTGAATTTACCATTGGCAACAGTTCAGTTTATTGCCATTCGTGTATGGTTGTTGTTTTCACTCCCACTGTTGCGCTGTGGAAAATTCAGATGAGTCATATGCTCTCCTTAAAAGCACTAGTCATTGTTTCCTTATGTAACAAATCTGCTGAATAATTGAATTCCGCTCCTTTCCAAATCAGCACATTTTAGGCTTGCTGCAAGACTAACTGTTCCATTAAAATATATGACAATAATAAGAATCAGCATTTTCAAGGTGGAGCTATGCTGGAGATAAATAGAGAAATTATTTTGGAAGTGCACTTTCATCATACTTTGACATTGTATTTCCCTAATGTCACGATACATTCATTTAACTATGTGACGAGAGGCCTAGGTGAGGATTATAAAGACCCAAGTGCTGAAGTACCTGAGACTAGAACTGAGACATAATTTTGAGACTGTGACGAGAACAAGGTTCTTGACTAGGTGCTAGATGAGAACTAGATGAGAATCCAAAAGAGACAGAAATCTTAAACACAATCGCAGACTGAACCAGAGTTGAGCTGACGATTGAGCACCAAAGCTGAGTCCTGGTTCCCTATCTATATCCAAATCTTAGTGCTAAAATATGACCACCAATTAGTGGAGCAGGCCTACATCCATACTCCAGAGAATTGTACTTAAATCCATACTCCAGAGAGCTGGGCCTAAATCCATATTCTGGAGGATTGGGCCTAAATCCATACTCTGGAGAACTGGGCCTAAATCCATACTCCAGAGAATTGGGCTTAAATTCATACTCTGGAAAATACTCCTTGCTGCGGTTGATGAGATCTTCAACAGCAGGAACCCCAACCTTGGCCTCCTGCTTAGGGAAGAATGGTGGAGAATACTCCAATTGGGATTCAGACGGGGACATCTCTTACTCAGAATGCTGTGGTGTGTTGGTGATGCCCTCTGCCACACATCAAATGGTCACACTACTCCTCTGGTCCTTCCGAGGCCAGGAATCTCAGGGTTCACACCATACCCTGCTTCACCTGTTGGACTGCAGATGAAACCAGAGGAAAGGTTCATTATAGCCCTAATCAGTGAATAGAGTGCTTTCCAAAAATGCAAAGTGAACTATAAACCACAATCTGACATAACGTCCATCAGAATTCCGTGGACCCCGAAGTCCTGATGAAGGACAATCTCAGTCATCTCCACTGCCACAAGTAGTTTGTCCAATGCTATGAATTTACAGGCTTTCGAGAAGTGATCCACAATCGCCATGATGAAGGTCTTCTCCACGGAAGGTGGAAGGCCTGCGACTAGGTCCATGGAGATGTGAGGCCACGGTCTGACTGAAACAGGGTGAGGGCAAAGGAGCCCTGAGGTTAGGCGTGGGGCTCCTTGTTCAAGGCACACACCTTACATGCTTGCATATATTGTCAGACTTCTCCAGCCATTCCAGGCCACCAGTCTCTCCTCTTAATGAAATTGAGGGTTTTGGCAACCCCTGGGCGAAAATTCATTTCAGTCGCATGTCCCCATTGAAAAACCTTAGACCTGACTGAATTTGGAACAAATAGACAATGTGGAGGACTGTTCTTGGGAATCTCCTCATGTGTCTGGACTTTATGTACAAGTGTGTCAATTCCCCAACGAATGAACACTATCACCCTAGCTCGGGGGCAAAGTGGTGGAAGGCTGCTCCTCTTTTTTGCGTTCATTGAACTGGTGAGACAAGGCTTTTTATTCTTTGACCCTGGTCAATAGGTCAGAACAAAATTGAAACAGTTGAAGTAAATGAGAACACTTGGCCTGCCTGGAATTCAGTCCTTTGGTCTCCTGAATATAAGCCAGGATTTTATGGTCTGTCGGCATAATAAAAGGGTTTTTGGCCCACTCATTCTTCCTGTGCCAGCTTGACCATGAGCAGTTCCTATTTCCAATATCATAGTTCACCTCCACCGGGGCTAGATGCCTGGAGAAGTATGCACATGGGTGCAGCTTATTGTCTGAGAGTGTCCATTGAGACAATGCTGCATCCATTCCAACATCCACAGTGTTTATCACCATGACAAAGGGAAGGTCCAGGTTAGCTGTTGTGAACCACTGTTTGAGCTCTGCAAAAGAAGTCTCTGCTTCAGTAGCCCAAACAAAAGGGCCCATGAATCTCTTTGTTAGTGTTGTCACCAGAGCCATCATCGAGCCAAAGTTCTTGATAAACTTTCCATTAAAGTTGGCAAGTCACAGAAACCATTGGAGTTGTTTCACATTGGATGGCTGTGGCCAGTCTCTGACTGTTTGTATCTGAGTAGGGTCCATCTTGAGATTGACAATAGAGATGATAAAACACAAAAATGAAACTGTGGTCACATGAGATGTGGAGTTTTCAAGCTTGACATAAAGTCTGTGATCAATAAGATCTTTAAGATATCTTTGAGAGAGTGACATGCTACTCCATGGTCTCGAGAAAATTAAGATGCCTACCAAGTAAAGAAGGCATACTTGTTTATAAAGGCCTGGAAATTGCTGGTGTGTTGGATGAAGGGCATGACGAGGTACTCATGATGCCCTGTCAGTGTGTTGAACATGGTCTTCCATTCGTAACTCTCCTTTATGTGGACTAGGTTGTATGCACACCTCAAGTCTAGCTTTGACAATACTCTTTCCCCTTGGAGTACTTCAAAGGCAGTGTTCATGAGTGAAAGGGGGTAACGATTTTTGGCTGCTGTGCAACTCAGTCCTCTATAATTAACGCATGGCTGTAGACGTCTGTCCTTTTTTGTATGAAGAAGAAGCCTGAGCTGGCTGGTGAGCTGGAGGGTTGAATGAATCCCACTTCAAGAGCCTCTTCTTTGTACTCCTCCATAGAGCATCTCTCTGGGCCTGAGAGTGTGTACAATTGACCATGTGGAGGACAAGTACCAGGCGGAATGTTTACTGCAACGTCATAGGGTCAGTGCGGTGCAAGAGTCAAAGCCATTCCCTTGCTGAAGATTCATCCAAATCCTTGTAGACGTAGGGAATTTCAACAGCCTTGGTAGCCTCCAACCTGATGGCATGAATATCGATTTCTCGAACTTCCGGCAACTGTCCTCCCCTTCACCATTCCCCATTTCTACTTCCCTCTGTCACTTTATCTCCTTTCCAGCCTATCACCTCCCTCTGCTACTCCTGCCACTTCTCTTTTCTCCATGGTCTTCTAACCTCCCCTGTCAGATTTCCCCCTTCTCCTGCCCTTTATCGATTTCACCAATCAACTTCCCAGCCCGCCCCCTTTCCCTGTTTCACCTATCACCTGCCACCTTGTACTCCTTCCTGCCCTCCCCCCACCTTCTTAATCTGACTTCTCCCCTTCCTTTCTGTGTCCTGAAGAAGGGTCTTGGCCCAAAACATCAATTGTTTATTATTTTCCGGAGATGCTACCTGGCCTGCTAAGTTTTTGTGTGTAGTACCTCCAATGATCTCCGTTTAGGAGCCATTCCCTTAAACAGAACCTGGTGATAGGTTCTATTAGGTTTGGCTACTAGGGTTCCAGAATTCCTGGGCCCTTCCTTGGCAAGCTACTTGGCTAGTTCTTGAACTTGAGATCCTTAACTCAAATTCCAGTGCACCTCCGACTAGATAGGGCTGGAACTCGCACAGTCCAGTTGATTGGCTTGTCCACACATGGAGGCATGACTGGATCTCCTGAAGGCTTTGGGTTACCCTGAACAAATGTCTGCCTCCTCATCAGCCACTGGTCTTGGGAGAGTCTGGTGGTTGGAACCAACCAAACCAAAGACACTCCTTCCTGAAAGGACTTGACCATGTGATGATTCTCCCTTCCGCCCAGTCCACGGACAGGTTATGCTTGGAATGCCAAGGGAACCCAAGGATCAAGGTATGTGAGGAGAATCTATGATGTGAAAACAAATATCCTCCACATGTTCCCCTATCCTCATTTGCAAAACTGACGTCTGCTACAAGATCTAGCCGGACCCAAGAGGATGTCCGAATAGGGCAGATGCGGTTATGTACTGGCTCAACTCCGAGCCAAGGGACTGTCCCCAAGTCCAGGGAGTTACCAACTGCCCCAGAGTCCACAAAGGCATTCACCTTTCACTGGTTCTTTCCCTAGGAGATCTCCACCTCCAGCATGACACTGGAATCTGTAGGGTTGGGAGTAACGGCTGCTACCATGACAGTCCTCCTGACACTGGACAGTTTTAGCAGTTTTCCCTGCGGCTGCAGCTTCAGACATTTGGCCTGCAGGTGACCTGCTTCCACGCAGTAAAAGCCCCAATCTTGACTCTAACGCCGGGATCTCTCATCAGTGGAGGGCCTTATGCAGCTGATTTGCATTGGCTCGACAGGGTCTTGTGCAGGTGATGGGCTCATCATTCTCTGAGGTCGGGAAGTGGAATTATGATACAACAAGGCTGGTCTTGGGCTAGCCTTCTTTGGCCCCTTGAGATAGTCCCACCTTTGCCCCACCAGGCAATTACTGAGGTAGATGGACTGATCAGTCAGAGCCCCTAAGTCCTCTACCAGCTTTCCCAAAGCAATGACATCTCTCCATTCACCTTGGAGTCCATGGTGGTACAGAGTGGCTAAGGCCTCCCCATTTAATGTCTGAAACTCAATTGCATAGTTGGCAGCTTTGATGCACTGTCAGACAATCCAAGGATCTTTTAGCTCCAGCCAGAAGATGAAACACCCTCTTCGTGGTGTTTATGAGTTCTTACAAATCAGAGCAAATCTCTGATGTCTGCTCCCAATGAACAGTGGCTCAGATCAGAGCTCTCCCAATCTGCGGAGAGATCATGAAGGCACTTTTCTGCATTCTGTAGGAAACCGGGACAGCTGGAGTTCTAACACCAATGAGCACTCATTGAGGAATCTGTGGCAAGAACCCAGGTGAGCGCCAAACCTCTCAAGATCAGACAATGAGCTGATTCTGCAGCGCGACCAGTGGCCTCAACCGAGCAATTCTGGCTTTCCCCTGGTGACAGTGGGCGCATGGCAACCTGGAGGTCGTGTATCTCCAGGCTCTGTCTTGAAATCTTCTCACTGTGGCCGGCTACAGCTGACGAGAGACTCCAATACCCTGCTGGGTCCATGTTTGGCTCCATCCCACTGTGACCAGAAGCCTCGGCGAGGATGTTAAGGATCCAGGTGCTGCAGTTTCCGAGACTAGAATCGAGACACGATTTCAGGACTGAGACAAGAACAAGGTTCTTATCTAGATGCTAGATGAGAATCTGATGAGACTAGACGAGAACCTAAATGAGACAGAAATCCTAAATGCAATCGCAGACTGAACCAGAGTTGAGCTGGTGATTGAAGACCAAACCTGAGTTCAAGTGCTCTTTAAATATCCAAACCTTGGTGACTGTACCGTATAGCCTACATTATAATAAGGGACTATTTTATGTTTTAGTAACAAGTCATTGCGTGCATTATTAGGTACATATTGAGCAGGTGTTATTAAGCGAGTATTGATCTGTACGTGTGTGCCGAGTTCGGTTTCTGCCAGTAAAGAATCATGAACCTTAGCTCCCGTCTCCAGGGTTTTTATTAATAGCATTTTTGTGTAACCGGGCCACATACACAACAAATTGATGATGAGATTAATGAACCTACATCGTATCAGAACACTGTGTTTTAATTGATAACAACACTCGGAAGAAGAGTGCAAGGAACGAGACAAGAAGCGGGAGAAGGGGGCAGAGCGAGAGCTGCGAGTCTGAAAGGAAGCAGGAGCACAGCCGGGGTCAGGAACGTCGGGAGACCAAGAGACACAGTCGGAGCCGCAGCACGTCCAGCCGAGACCACAGCCGGCGCTGACCCCAGGGACTGAAGGTCTACCTGCCCCAGAAGGGAGATAAAAAGGAGCAACACACACACATCTAGCTGGAGTGCGCTTGTGGCGCTAGCAAAAAGGACACGTGAGTCAAAAAGAAAACAAGGGGAAAATGGGGCTAAATTAACATAACAAAGATGGCAATGATTGAAACCATTACAGCATTTGATAGTGGCATTGAAGACTGGGCAACTTACAATGAGAGAGTGGAGTTATATTGTGAGGCTAACGGTGTTAATGATGAAAAGAAAGCCAGCGTCTTACTCAGTATTATGGGAGCAAAAACATACGGGCTGCTATGGAGCTTGTTAACCCCTGAAAAGCCAGCTGACGAAACGTTCAAGCAAACAGTAGACACTGTCCAACAGCATTTAAACCACAAACCCCTGGTCATTGCTGAAAGTTTTAAATTTCACGATTGGAATCAGAGCAGAAATGAAAGCATTTCTGAATATTGTGCGGAATTGCGCAAATTATCAGAACATTGTCAGTTTGGAGCTGGTCTATCGGACGCATTGAGGGATAGGTTTGTGTGTGGCACGCACTGTGAAACCACACAGAAGAAGTTTCTGGGTGAAAAAGAGCTTACATTAGAGAAGGAGCTGAACATTTCAATATCAACAGAAACAGCAGCACTGGGTACTTCAGAGATAGAACAAAAATCTCTGGAATATGCTACGAATAAAATGTCACTGAACAGAAGTGAAGGAAAGAAACGTTACCGTTGTGGGAACATGTCAAATGACCCTGATGACTGTTGGTTTAAAAACAAAGAATGCAGAAACTGTGGCAAACAGGGCCACATTGGCAGAGTATGCAAAGCTAGTAAACAGCAGAGAAAGGACAAAATAGAGAAACTAGAAAACCCAGAAAGGAAAATACAACAAGGTACACAAAATGAAAGAAAGCAGTTCTGATGAAAACGACTCCGATGAAAGTGAATTGTCTTGTTGGCAACTTCACAGCATGAAAGAGACAGATGATCGAAGAGTAATATGGATCACTCCACAAGTGGCCGGCGTGAGACTGAAAATGGAGTTGGATACAGGCTCAGCTTTAACAGTGATCTCTGTACACGACTACAAACAATTGTTTTCTCACATACCTCTGAAACGAACTAAACTACTACTAAAGACTTACACAGGACAGAAAGTGCGTCCCAAAGGAAAAATTAAAGTTACAGTGACCTACGGAGACAAAACACAGCAGCTGAACCTCTATGTACTGAAAAATGGAGGACCACCGTTGCTGGGACGTGAGTGGCTCAGGAAAATCCTGTTGGATTGGCACACCATCAAGGCATTAGGTGTGTCAGCAAAGGAGGGCAGCTCGGTGGGGAAGATGTCCACAGCTTTCCTCTCACCCATTGTTGACTATTACAACGACGAGGGGGAGCTAGACAGCGTCAATGATGAGGACGAACGCAGTATCCGTGGCCGCGACTCGGATGAAGATACAGAGGATGCAAGGGAGACAGGTATTGCCAATAAGCAGGATGATGAAGACTACCTGGAAGTAAAAGAGCAGATGTACCAGGAGAAATTGGCATCTCTCAAAAGACAGCTACAGCAGTTACAGGAAGGCACTTTGCAGGAGTATCAGAAAAGAATGAAGAAACTAGATCAACAATACAAGGAAAGAATAAAAAATGGAGAGCTTTTGCTGCAACTGGAGGCAGAACAAGTGGAAAGGAATTATATTAAAGAGAAGAAAGCAGCAGCGAAGGAATGTGAAGATAAATAGATCGAGTTAGAAGAAAAGAAAAAGATGATTGAGAATGAGAGGCTAACAATGGAACTCACAGGAGATTCTATGGAGGTAAAGCCAATAAGGAGGAGACCTAATGACCCTGTTCCAATTACAAAAGATGAAAACCTGCACCTGTGCAGTTAAATTACTTGTTAACAGATGAACAGATAATGGAAGATCTGCAGACTCTCAATAAGCTTAAATCTCCGAAAAGACCAGCATCTCCGTCTTCTCCTGAGCATCTTCCCAGCACCCCTGCTCAATCACCAGCACAAAGATATGAAGCACGAATAGAAGATGGAAAGTTATATTATGATAAGAGATGGTATCATAAAGGTCAGGCTATCTCTTTGGAATCTAAGGAGAATACGAAGATTGGCTGTATAATTAGCTCAGTTGGAACAAATGAGATATGGGTAAGGAAGACAAGTGGTAGCACAAAGATGCGTATATGTCTAGGACAGCTGCACAGAGGAGTCTTCATTATACAGAGGTGATCTACTGCCTAGAACTCTTAGCAAGTTGGAGGCGCACTTAACTCCCTATGCTCAGAAGTCAACTCTTCTTGACTTTTATATGGAAATCTGTATTAATCTGTATTAAAACAAACAATTTTATTGACACAAACACAAGGAAATCTGCAGATGCTGGAAATTCAAGTAACATACACAAAATGCTGCTGGAACGCAGCAGGCCAGGCAGCATCCATAGGAAGAAGCGCAGTTGACATTTCAGGCCGAGACCTTTCGTCAGGACTAACTGAAAGAAGAGATAGTAAGAGAATTGAAAGTGGGAAGTGGAGGGGGAGATCCAAAATGATACCAACAATAAGAGAATGACAACTCAGACTCCTAGGACACATCAAGCAGAAAGATAAACTAGAAAGACTCATACTCTCTGAAAAGATCGAGGGGAGTAAACCAAGAGGAAGACTTCAGCTTATGTACATCAAAAGCATAGCCAGGTGGCTACACATCGAGGAAATGGAAGTCATCCGAAGAACGAGGGATAGATCTATATGGAAAACCATGGTCACCAACATCCACATTGGATTTGGTACCTAGACACAGACAGACTCCAATATTTATCATCAATTTACTATATATACAGACTGTCAGTTTATGTATATAAAGCAATCATGTATTTATATTTAATGTATTTTTATTGTGCTCTTTATGCTTATTGTGTTTTCTTTGATTCTGCATTGGATCCAGAGTAACAGTCATTTTGTTCTCCTTTACACCTGTGACTTGATGAATGATGGTAAACAACCTGGAATCTTGAATCTTGATCTAAACTGATTGACCACTGAACAGAGTGAAATCTGGCATGGAGTGAAACACACAAGTGCTAACATCAGAAAACGTATCTACATGGGTAGCATCAAGATATTTAAGGGTGGCTTCATAAGGGAGAAGAAAATATTGGAATTTAGAATGTGTTAAAAGGAGATCGTTGTATGAAGTATTTAGTGTGAAGCATAGACCAAAACAGTCTGATTGTTTTCTGTAGATTCTATATAATCCAGAAATGTTTCATGAATTGTTACACAATCTACAGAAGATGGAAATAAAATCAAAGAAATGCGCGTCTAAACGTATGTCATCCCACATTTATTGCTGAAGCACTGGTATCCACTTTCCCAACAATTAACAAAAGTTAAATAAATTAACCTATCTCAAATGCAATTGTCATCCTTAATCAATATGATAATACCCAATCCACATTTTTCTTCACCAGCATACAGTTGGTAACCAAGAATATTAAGAATACTTTCCTGAGCTACTTTCATACACATTTCACTTTATACAACTTTTCAAAGTCTCTTTTAATAACTTGTGGGCACTGTTCACCAACTTAACCAGTTACGCTAGAAACTTTGGAAGTTGGTCAGAATAGACACCCCTGTTTGTATCCGTGCTGCTGAGGTTGAAAGATTAAAGTTCCTAGGTTTAAACATCACCAATAGCTTCTCCTGGTCCAACCATATAGATATGGTGGCCAAGAAAGCACACAAGTGCCTCTGCCTCCTCAGAAGGATAAGGAAATTTGATGTGTCCCCATTGACCTGCTGCAATTTTTATGGATGCGCTGTAGAAAGCATCCTATACAAATGCATTATGGCTTGTTAATGGTAACAAATGCATTATGGCTTGGTACGGTAACTGCGCTGCCTAAGAACACAAGATTTATGGACATAGCTCAGCACATCATGAAACACAGTCCCTCCTCGTTTACTATTCTCAGTCCCTCAAGAAAGCAGCTAGCATAATCAAATACCCTCCCTCTGGACATTCTCCCTTCTTCCTGGAGAGCAAGCACGACTGGGCTCAACGACAGCTTCTAACCTGCTGTTATAAGGCTATTGAATGGACTTCTTGTACGACTAAATGGATGCTTGATCTCACAGTCTACCTCATCGCGGCTTTATCATTGTCTGCACTACTCCTTCTCTGTAACACTGCTGTATATAATAGATCCTGTTATTGAATTTCCTTTGAATTACCTCAATGTACTGATATGATGAAATGATCTGTATGGATGGCATGCAGAACAAAGTTTCTCACTCTACCTTAATGCATGCGACAATAATAAACCAATGACCTCTCCCTCATAATTTTCTGTTCTCTGTTAGGAAAGAGCAAATATTACTCCACTCTTCAAGAAGGGAGAGAGGCAAAAGAAAGGAAACTATACGCCAGTAGGTTTGACCTCAGATGTTGGAGTTGATTTTTAAGGATGTGGTCTCAGGGTAGTTGGAGGCACATGGTAGAACAGGCCATAGTCAGTATGGTTTCCTCAAGGGAAAATCTTCCCTAACAAATCTGTTGAAATTCTTTGAAGAAATAGACAAAGGAGAATTGGTTGATGTGTACTTGAATTTTCCAAAGGCTTTCGACAAAGTGCCACACATGAGGCTGCTTAACAAGCTATAAGCCCATGGTATTACACGAAAACCTCTATCATGGATAAAGCAGTGGCTGCTTGGCAGGAGACAAATATGGGAATAAACATTTTCTGACTGGCTGCCAGTGACTAGTGGTGTTCCACAGGAGAATCTGTGTTGGAACCGATTCTTTTCATGTTATACGAGGGGTGATTGATAAGTTTGTGGCCTAAGGTAGAAGGAATCAATTTTAGGAAACCTAGCACATTTATTTTTCCTACATTTACACACTTAGTCCAGCATTCATGGAGCATACGGATCCCTTCTTTGTAGAGGTCAGCGTCTTGGACCTCCAGATGTGGTCCACAGCAGGGGTGATTGATAAGTTCATGGCCTAAGGCAGAAGGGGATGAGTCAGCAACTTCAAGCTTTCTGCATTTTCACTCAAAGGGTTGAACTGCACATATGTGTAACAAGAGCTGTATAACTCATCTCCTTTTACCTTAGACCACAAACTTATCAATCACCCCTGCTGTGGACCACTTCTACAAAGAAGGGATCTGTATGCTCCACACCTGCTGGACTAAGTGTGTACATGTAGGAGGGGACTATGTTGACAAATAAGTGTGCTAGGTTTTCTAAAATTGACTCCTTCTACACTATGATAAGTTCCAGGAACTTATCATTCACCCTCGTACGTTAATGATTTGGATGATGGAGTTGATAGCTTTGCTGCAAGGTTTGCACACAATTTGAAGATAAATGGAGGCACAGGTAGTTTTGAGGAAGCAGAGAGGCTACAGAAGGACTTAGACAGATTAGAAGAATGGGCAGAGAAATGGCAGAAGGAATACAGTGTTGGGAAATGTATGGTCATTCACTATGGAAAATAGTCACTAAGGGCTGACCATTTTCTAAATGGAGAGAAAATACAGAAAAAAACTGTGTGCAAAGGGACTTGGGAGTTCTTGTGCAGGATTCCTTAAAGGTTAGTTTGCAGATTGAGTCTATGGTGAGGAAGGCAAATGCAATGCTAGCATTCATTTCAAGAGGACTAGAATATAAAAGCAAGGATGTAATGTTGAGACTTTATAAAGCACAGGTGAGGTCTCACTTGGGGTATTGTGAGCAGTTTTGAGCCCCTATCTTAGAAAGGATGTGCTGAAACTGGAGAGGGTTCAAATGGGGTTCATGAAAATGATTCCAGGAATGGTTTGTCACATGAGTTGCTTTTAATGGCTCCGGGCCTTATTCACTAGAATTCTGAAGAATGAGGGATGACCTCATTAAAACCTATAAAATAGAGAAAGGGCTTGATAGACTGGATGTGGAGACTCTAAGACCAGAGGACACTGCTTCAGAGTAGAGGGGTGCCCTTTTCGAACGGAGATGAGGAGGAATTTCTTTAGCCAGCAGGTGGGAATTCTTTGCCACCTGCAGCTGTGGAAACCAAGCTTTATGTATAATTAAGGCAGAGGAGAAGGCAGGAAACTGGGGCTGAGAGGAAAACTGGACCAGCCATGATGAAAAGGAAGAGCAGACTCATTAGGCCAAATGGCCTAATTCTGCTCCTATATCTTATGAAATAATGATTCTCCATTTCCGCTCCAGGAAAAATAAATCTAGCCTATCCATTGTCTCCCAAAATTGAAGTGTTCCATCCCAGAAAACATTCTAGTGAATATTCTCTGCACTCTTTCCTGCTCTATCACATCTTTCCTTATGATCTGGTATCCAGTACCCTATTATGGTCTGACCAACATTCTATAAAACTGGAGCATAACATCCCTGGTTTTCCATCCCCCTGAATTATGTTCTGCATAGTTAATATTTCATGCTGATAAATTCTCAGCAGAAGCAGTCCTAATGAGAGCTTATTCTTTTAAAATAGCTGTCTGGGTTCATGCTGACAGTTAGCCTGGTGGGACCCTGAAGAAGCACCAAGTAACTGCAGGATGTGTGTTGACATGTTCTGCACTTCTGTAGTGGTATACAGCAATGACAATCCTGCTGTTTGTACCCTATGTACTTCGGTAATGCATTTACTTTCAACTTTGAACTTTGGGGTCATATCGGCTCTCATGTGGACAATCCAATGTGTCCCATTGTCACTCTCCATATTTCCATGTAAAAAAATCTCATTCACACATATCTAATAGCTCCCATTTTTTATTCTTTTTGCTGCTAATCTATACTAAGTGGTAAGTTACAATAGCCAGCAGGTCTTTAGGATAAGGAAGGAAAGTGGAGTACTACAAACTCAAGTGGTCGCAGAGAGAACAAATTCCACACAGTGAGCAGCTGAGGTCAGGATCATACCTGAGTCCTTGGAGTAGTGAGGTAGAGGCACTAATGGCAGTGCCAGTGTGACAACATGATGCCACTGGTTACAGTTTTGTATTTATAATTGTAATTGCAAGCTCTCTCCACTTGTTAACACATTTGCCTTCTACTTTACTCTGTCTCTGACTCAAACTACAGTGGACTTTTATGCGGCCACTGTATGTGAACATCTAGTAAAGTTCACTTAGGAGGCTTACTATCTTAGTGATGTTCTCTCCTGACATATTTGTTGTTCTTTTTTCACGTTTATGTCAATGATTTAGATGATGGAATTGATGGCTTTGTGGCCATGGTTTCAGATAGGTGGAGGGGCGGGTGCTGTTGAGGAAATAGAGAGTCTGCAGAAGGATCTAGACAGATTAGGAAAATGGGCAAAGATGTGGCAGATAGAATATAGTGTCAGGAAGTGTATGGTCATGTACCTTGGTAGAAGGAATGAAGGCATAGACTATTCTCTAAATTGGGTGAAAAATTCAAAATACAAAGGGACAATAGAACCTTCGTGCAGGATTCCCTAAAGATTAACTTGCAGGTTGAGTCGATGGTAAGGAAGGCAAATGCAATGGTAGCATTCATTTCAAGAGGATTAGAATATAAAAGCAAGAATGTGATGCAGAACCTTTATAAGGCATTGGTCAGACCACACTTGGAGTATCCTGAGCAGTTCTGGGCCCCTTTAAGAAAAGATGTGCTGACACAGGAGAAGGTTGAGAGGAGTTTGAGATTAATTCTGGGAATTGAAGAGTTAATATATGAGAAGCATTTGATGGCTCTGGGCCTGTACTCACTTGAGTTTAGAAGAATGATGGAGAATCTCATTGAAACATGTTGAGTATTGAAAGGCCTAGATAGAGTGGTTTCCTATAGTGAGGGAGTCTAGGACCCGGGGGGGGGGGGGGGGGGCGCAGAAGATCAGAATGGGGGCACATCCCTTTACAACAAAAATGAGAAAGAATTTCTTAAACTGGAGTGTGGTGATCTGTGGAATCATTCTTAAAGGTGGCTATTTTGGCCAAGTCATTGGGTATATTTAAAGTGGAGACTGTAAGTTTCTTGATTGGTAAGGGTATCATAGGTTATTGGGAGAAGGCAGTAAATTGGGGTTGAGAGGGATAATAAATCTGCTGGAATGGCAGAGCAAACTCAACGGGTAAAATGGCCTAATTCTGCCCCTATGTCCTATGGTCTTATGGTCTAAGCACAAAACCTGAGACTGGGCAGTGCCATAGAAATGCCCACAGCAGTGCAATTACATTGTTGGTGGTTAGTCATTGATAGATCGTGCTACTAACAAATATTCTTTCACTCTGCTGATAAAGAAGAGAAGGTAATTAATGAAATGCTCATTATTACCTTTTTATGCACTATTTATTTAGTTTTGTACTTGAACAGTCCTGCTGCCTCAAAACAATAAATTTCACATTCTGTATCAGAGATAATAAATCAGACTCTGATGGTTGAATTATTTATTCTGCTATTCATGAATTGAACATGACACAATAGTTTTAATTATTGCTCAATTGTAACACCATCAAAATCTTCAGAACATTTACAGTTAAACTCCTGGAAAACATCATACTGAAAACCTTAAAGATGTTCAGTAAAATTAGTTACTCACTGTTTTCATACTTAGCAAGCTTCCCTTTAAACCTTGGATGGCTCATTTTGCCATGTCAATTTCATTCTCCATCAGCTGTTCTTTCTTGCCTCTTCCATATTATCATACCACCTCTATAACCTTTGTTTTCTTCCTCCCTCATGTTAACATTGCCCCTGCTACTTCTTCTCCACACTAAATTTCATTGGTATTTAAATATTGATCTTAGGACTTGTGCCTTTTTTGACTTAAATTCATTATCAGCACAAGTATTGTCTCTCCTACATATTATAGTTTTCTGTTGCCATCATTGCTCCGTCCTGGATTCTCATTAGAATTTGCATATCGTTTCTTGTACAAATTCCTTTATTCTGTTTTCTCTCAGTGTTACCGTGAGTATTATATCTGACAGTTCATTTCAATTGTTCAGCATCTTGGTTCCCCTGAAATGGTTTGCATGTTTTCTTCTACATTATCATTAGGTCGAACCACCTAATATTGTCTCTATATAACTTTCCTGCAGCTCTGTTCAGTTACTGACAGTAAGATTTAAAGCATTGATCCTTTTACGGTAAATAAGATATTCTTTAACAAAAAACAATGAACTGGATTAATTTTCCATTGTAAATCGTGATCATTGTCAATTAACATTTGCATTATTTGTTTGTGTGATGATATGCCAGGATTTGGATCATATTTTGTTGAAATAATTTCATTTAAATGCAATAGAGGTTGAAGCAACGACAGAGACATCCACTGCTGACTTTTCTGGGTAGGCATCTCCTCTTAAAATATATTCTCCTCTGCAACCATCGTGCCCTGCTGCAAACATTAATGATCTGTGGCTTGACTGTAAAAGAAAAGTCCTGATAAAAACTCTCAGTCCAAAACATCGGTTTGTTATTCCCCTCCATAGATGCTGCCTGACCTGCTGAGTTCCTCCAGCATTTTTATGTGCCTGTTACTGTAGATTTCCAACATTTGCAGAATCTCTTGTGATCAGAGTAAGATTCATATTGGGCCATGAGTTTACAGACTTCAATGATGTAAAATTCTACTGATTGTCCATAACACCACATGGACTTAGTTTTAATACATTCTGACTTTATCCCACCTTGCACAATATTGTCTCATGCATTTTGATGGTTTGTCCATCCTGTTGCCGGTGGTCTTTCCTGATTCTATTGTGAAACCCTTCTGCAGGACCAGGCCTGAAACGGAAACTGCACTCTTTTCCTAGATCCTGCCGGGCCTGCTGAGTTACTCCAGCATTTTGTGTGTGTTGCTGGGGATTGGATATATTGACATTGATGTAATTTATAAATTTACCTAGAACTTTTTTTATTGTTACCTGTACTGTGCTTTGTCTGCAACTGTAACAATGTTTTGTATCCAGTCATTTTGCATTATATAGAAACATAGAAACATAGAAAACCTACTGCACAGAACAGGCCCTTCAGCCCACAAAGCTCTGCTGAACATGTACTTACCTTAGAAATTACCTAGGGTTACCCGTAGCCCTCTATTTTTCTAAGCTCCATGTACCTATCCAGGAGTCTCTTAAAAGACCTTATCGTATCCGCCTCCACCACTGCTGCTGGCAGCCAATTCCACGCACTCACCACTCTCTGCATAAAAAACTTACCTCTGACATCTCCTCTGTACCTACTTCCAAGCACCTTAAAACTGTGCCCTCTCGTACTAGCCATTTCAGCCCTGGGAAAAAAACCTCGGCCTATCCACACAATCAATGCCTCTTATCATCTTATATGCCTCTATCAGGTCACCTCTCATCCTCCGTTGTTCCAAGGAGAAAAGGCCGAGTTCTATCAACCTATTCTCATAAGGAATGTTCACCAATCTAGGCAACATCCTTGTAAATCTCCTCTGCACCCTTTCTATGGTTTCCACATCCTTCCAGTAGTGAGGCAATCTGAACTGAGCACAGTACTTCAAGTGGGGTCTGACCAGGGTCCTATACAGCTGCAACATTACCACTCCGCTCCTAAACTCAATCCCAAAATTGATGAAGGCCAATGCACCATATGCCTTCTTAACCACAGAGTCAACCTGCGCAGCAGCTTTGAATAACCCATGGACTTGGACCCCAAGATCCCTCTGATCCTCTGCACTGCCAAGAGTCTTACCATTAATACCATATTCTGCCATCAAATTGGACCTACCAAAATGAACCACCTCACATTTATCTGGGTTGAACTCCATCTGCCACTTCTCAGCCCAGTTTTGCATCCAATTAATGTCCCACTGTAACTTCTAACAGCCCTCCACACTATCCACAACACCCCCAACGTTTGTGTCATCCACAAATTGACTAACCCATCCCTCCACTTCCTCATCCAGGTCATTTATAAAAGTCATGAAGAGTAGGGGTCCCATAACAGATCCCTGAGGCACACCACTGGTCACCAACCTCCATGTAGAATATGACCCATCTACAACCACTCTTCGCCTTCTGTGGGCAAGCCAGTTCTGGATTCACAAAGCAAGATCACCTTGGATCCCATGCCTCCTTACTTTCTCAATAAGCCTTGCATGGGGAACCTTATCAAATGCCTTGCTGAAATCTATATACACTACATCTACTGCTCTTCCTTCATCAATGTTTGCCAACAATATTCTTCAGGACTCTTTACAGATCAGTCAATGTTGGGGCAAGCTATGTTTAGTGATAGACAATAAAGTCTTGCACATCTCGTGCTCTTACTACTTTCTGTGCTTTTTTAAAGTTAATTACTGATAGAGATCAGTAAATGATTTATTATTTTGTAGCAACAGCTTTATTTGTCATCATGAAGCTTAAAGTAGCAAAAGTTGCAAAGGGCTTTTGACTGAGCCATTTTGAAGCTCACTGATTAAATAGGCCACAATATATGCTGCCGCTCCCAGCAAACAAGAGAAGAACTGAGCTCCATCCTAGTTTTAGTGTACCAGTAAAGATAATAATACAGATACCCACAACTGTGTTCACTATTCCTAATGCAGCTGAAAGAAAATCTGCCAATGTTTCTTATTCTTATCTGTTGAGCCCCTGGCTAGAAAATCTGTACAGCAACCTCTGTGGAATGTCATGTGAAAAATGATATGCAGCTTGGAAATGACTGAAAAGCCTGAAGAGATTTCAGAATGCATTTATCTCATCTTACCAGCATGGAAGCCATGTTCAGAGGCATATTATTCATCATCCCTGCTCCCTGTATCCCCAGATCCCATACTCACATTGCACCTGTCAGTTTCTGGTCTCTGTTTCCTTCAAGCACAGATTCCCAGTATACAGGATGGTTCACTTTCTGAATTTGACATCTGCTACTCAGCAGGACCAGGAAGAATGACAAGATCTCTGATTGTTGGTGTTTACAACCTCCTCATTGATCCAGTCGAAATTTCTTATAAATGTAATCCTGGGCTGTCTCTAAACAGTCCCTCAAAGGACAGCCAGCTATATTGCAGGGGAAGAGAAATTATCAGATCCAAAAGCCACCTAAAGTTTTCCAAAAAGGTATGACCAGGATGCTTTGCTGTTGAAGGTGGAAGGGCTTATGCCTGTACGATGATATTCTCCAAATCCATTCCCGTTTTATGTTGTTCTGGTTGTACATTATACTCATAAGGTACAGGACTATCAGAATCCTAGCATACTGTATGCAAAAAATACTATTACCCAAAGAAAATTCAAAATGATCAGTGCTCATGTATCTAAATATACCAAAATGCAATAGTTAAACTACATAAGAAAAGAATATCCCATGTAGCTGATTAATGCAGCAGATTGACTATCCACAATTGACAAATCATGTTAGCATTATTGCAACAATGATGAGAAACTAATAACAGAGACAATAATAAATGTTCACAAAGATTCCTGTAGTTACTGAACATTTTCTATTAAACCTTAATCAAAGCCACATTATCAAAGTGGTATCTGGCTTCACCTTTGTCATCTCAGAGGTAAGATTGTACAATTCTGGCTGTGAAAATATTCAGAACAAATTTCAGAATGAATTGATAATTATAGAAAAAAGAGCTGATGATCTGATAATTGAGGTGTCTTCCATTTTGCTGCTCAACACCGAATCTGAGAAGTCATCAGGCCATGTATTCACAAAGAAATGAGGTCATGCACCATGCAAGGAACAGGTGACAACCCAGGCACCGGGAGTGTCGGTATTGCTGGCATCCCACCAATGGAGGCAGCTGCTGACTGCACTCATGAGCCCATACAACCTTCTTCCTAATTACTGACAGCCTATTATGAACAGGCAAAGTTCACTCCCTCATTAGGCTGTTGGATCTCAAAAATTAATTCCTCATGGTGAATTCTATGCCGTCAAATAGTGCATTTGATGCTTTTATCCTGAGTGAGTCCAACCTACTGGACATTTTCAATGGCCATTGTTTCCTGGATGGATGAACTCTGGAGGAAGGCCACACAATATCAGGAGTTTAGTGGAAATCTCATGAGAAGAGATTTTATTATCAGCATTTATTTCGTGGGTTTCCTGACATACACTCCAAGCAGGTGTAAAGACTTCTGTGCTCTGTATTGTATCCTATAGAAGCTAGCAAGAGCTGGAAGGAGAAGATCCCTGGGATGAACGATCCTGGAGATGAAAATCAAAAATCTGCATATGCTAGAAATGTGAAATAGGGTCCCAAGTATTATAGCATTTTCCCCAGAGCTATAATTGCTCTGAACCAATCGATCAAGCATCATCCATAAATTTGTTATACTGCTACTTTAATACTGGTTTTACGGCTGTCATGCACCTGAGCTGCGCTTTTGTACTGCTGGACATTGCTTGTACTGGCTGGTTTCTTGATTTTATTTATTGTTTATTTATTTTATTTGTTGTTTTATAGCATTGAGTACGAGAGTTGCAAACTCATTTTCGCTGTATTGGTGCACGACAAAGTGTACTATGCAATGACAATAAAGATATTTCATTTCACTTCATTTCATTTCAAGACTGAAATGTTAATTCCTTTACTCTTTCTACTGTTTCTGGCTGACATACAGAATGTTCCCAGCATTTCCTGCTTTTTATATATTAGGTTGCTGTCACAACCTCAGTTCTGCACTGTGTGAAGGTAGTGTCCCAATTAACATAAAGGATTCTCTAACACATAGATGATTTTCATTAAGGGACTGCATAACAAAATCACCCAATGCAAACCAAGTAGCCCTTTCCACACCACAAGTCTTAGCATCAATGTAGTACATCAGCTCTAGAGTCAGAGAGTAATGGCGAGATACATCATGGAAACAGGCCATTTGGCTCACTGAGCCTGCAGCAACAACAGCCTCCAATTTACACCAGTCCTACCCTAACACACTCTATCCTTTCCATATTCCCTTCAACTCCCTCTCCATCTCCACCCAGTCCACAAACAAATTATAATATTCACCTAGACAACTTACAAAGCAATTTACAGAGACTACTTAACCCACCAGCCCACACACTTTCAGGACGTGAAAGGAAACCAGAGCACCAGGAAGCCACCCACACAGTCACAAGGAGAAGATCAGACTTTGCACAGACATATCTCGGAATTAGGATTGAATCTGGGTCGCTGGGGCTGTGAGACAGAAGCTTTGATATCTGCATCACTACACCACCTTTACCCAATGGTCAGCCAGGAGAGGACAGACGGCAAACAAATATCCTGCTGTGAAGGCCCACCTGCATGGAATATAATGCTTCAATTAATGATTTCCTGACCCCATAACCTGAAAAACTAAATACAAATTGCCTGTACTTCCTAGTGAGTGGATCCTTGCTTAAGCAACAATGAACTTTGCACAAAGCATATTTTCTTGGACAAACCTCAATTTGCAAGTCTAAATTTTGGACGGTTACACAGCAGTGAGTGATATGTACAGAACGTTCTGTGCTCAGTAAGGGCCTTACCTTTGTCCCCCTATGACCCACACCTCAGTGAGTTCCGCATCTGCCACGTTGCTGAGCTTTTCTTCTGCCGCCTCTGTCTCCATGCCTACTTCTTTGGGAACAATCCTCCTCTCCACACCGATGACCAACTTTCTCCCTCTTCAAATACCTTCCCCTTCTTGGACACCCTGCTCTGGATCTTTTCATTGCCAGCTGCTGATGATATATTAACCATTTTGACTTCACCACACCTCTCTCCAATTTCAACTTCACTCCTTCCTAACGCTCTGCTCTTCACTCCCTCTACACTAATTCTAACCTCACCATCAAACTTGCAGATAAGTGAGGTGCTGTAGTAGTCTGGCGGACTGACCTCTGAGGCCCAAATGTCAGACACCTTCTCTTACTTACCCCTCGAACAGGATCCCTCTAAGGAACTCCAGGCCATGGTCTCCCACACCATTACTATCCTACTAGCTCTGGGGTCCTCCCATCCACAGCCACCAACC
The DNA here is from genome assembly GCF_030028105.1 of Mobula birostris. Classification (NCBI taxonomy): domain Eukaryota; kingdom Metazoa; phylum Chordata; class Chondrichthyes; order Myliobatiformes; family Myliobatidae; genus Mobula; species Mobula birostris. The sequence continues at coordinate 69,432,637 of NC_092370.1, forward strand.
TCATAGTTTCCTCACCCCGCACCTCCCATTTCTACCTCCTAGTCAAGATCCACAAACCCACTTGTCCAGGTCGACCCATTATTTCAGCTTGTTCCTGCCCCACTGAACTCATATCGGCTTACTCAACTCTGTTTCATCCCCCCTAGTTCAGTCCCTTCCTGCCTATGTCCATAATACCTCACATGCTCTTCATCATGCTCAAGTTCCCTAGCCCCCATCAGCTTATTTTTACTATGGATGTCCAGTCCCTATACACCTCCATCCCCCACCAGGAAGGTCTCAAAGCTCTCCCTTTGTTTCTGGACACCAGACCCAACCATTTCCCTTCCATCACCACTCTCCTCCATTTAGTGGAACTTGTCCTCACTCTCAATAATTTCTCCTTTGGCTCCTCCCACTTCCTTCAAACAAAATGCATCATGGTCCCAGTTTGTCGGTACATGAACAGTCTATGTTCCAAGCCTATACAGGTGACAGTCCCACACTTTTCCTACACTACATCAATGACCACATTGGTACTGCTTCTTGTACCCATCCCAAGCTAGTCAACTTCATCAACTTTGCCTCCAACTTCCACCCTGCTCTCAAATTTACCTGGTCCATTTCCAACATGTCCCTCTCCTTTCTCAATCTTACTGTCTCTATCTTGGGAGACAACTTATCTTCTGATGTCTATTACAAACCCAATGACTCTCACATCTACCCAGACTATACCTCTTTCCACCCTGTTACCTGTAAAAATGCCATCCCCTTCTCTCAATTTCTCCGTCTACACTGCATCTGCTCTCAGGATGAGGCTTTTCATTCTAGATTGAAGAAGCCTTCCTTCTTCAAAGAAAGGGGTTTCCCTTCCTCCACCATCAATGCTGCCCTTAACTGTAGCTCTTCCATTTTGCACATGTCTGCCCTCACTTCATCTTTCCACCACCCCACCAGGGGTAGGGTTCTTCTTGTCCTCACCTACCACCCCACCAGCCCCCGTATCCAGCACATAATTCCCTGTAACTTGCACCATTTCCAATAGGATCCCACCACCAAGCACATCTTTCCTTCCCCCTCACTTTCTGCTTTCTGCTTTCTACGCAACTCCCTTGTCCATTGATCTCTCCCCACTGACCTCCCTCCTGGCACTTAGCTTTGTAAGCACCACAAGTGCTACACCTTGCTCCTCCATTTCCTCCCTCACTACTATTCAGGGCCCCAAACAGTCCTTCCAGGTGAGGCGACACTTCACCCGTGAGTCTGTTGGGGTCAGGTACTGTATCTGATGCTCCCCATGTGGTCTCTTGTATATCGGTGAGACTCGATGTAGATTGGGAGACTGCTTCGCCGGGCACCTGCACTCCGTCTGCCAGAAAAAGCAGGATCTCCCAGTAGCCACCCATTTTAATCCCACTTCCTGTTCCTATTCCAGCATGACCATCCATGGCCTCCTCTACCGTCACAAAGAGGCCACACTCAGGTTGAAGGGGCAAAATCTTGTATTCCGTCTGGGTAGCCTCCAACCAGATGGCATGAACATCAATTTCTTGAACTTCCAGTAATATCCCCCTCCCTGTCTATTCCCCATTCCTTTTTCCCTCTCTCACCTTATTTCTTTGCCTGCCCATCAACTCCCTCAGGTGCTCCTCCCCCTTTTTCTTTCTTCCATGGCCTTCTACCCTCTCCTATTAGATTCCCATTTCTCCAGTCTTGTACCTTTTTCACCAATCAACTTCCTAACTCATTACTTCACCCCTCTCCCTCCCTCAGTTTCACCTGTCATCTTGTGTTTCTCCCTCTCTTCCCCCACTCTCTAACCCTGACTCCTCATCTTTTTTTCTCCAGTTCTGTTGAAGGGTCTCAGCCTGAAATGTCAACTGATCCTCCTGCAATTTATGTGCGTTACTTGGATTTCAGCATCTGCAGATTTTCTCTTGTTGGTGATACATATTGATCAGACCAGCATTCAGTGTGTGAGAAATCCATAGATGGCCTAAAACTTCCAGCCAGTGTAGTCCACAGCCTTGAAGACCACCAAACAAGTCTATAATCCAGAGACATCTACAGTTCATGAGACGCCAACTGAGGCACATTTTAAACTATTACAGTTCAAGTTGCACAATTGGTAACAACTCAGGAAATACCTGAGGTGGAAGCATTGTGTTTCACTCAGCACACAACAATTGGATCTGATCAAAGCAAAACAGCACTTTTCTGCTCCAGCCTTCAGTGTTCACTCATATTCTCTCATCTAATCCTGTCACATTCAATCCTTGCATGAAGGCAGACTACTAGAATAAGGGCAACTCATCTCGGCACTAGTTTTGTATGGTCCTCACCTCAGAGGTGCCCGTGGTAAGTTTTGCAAGAGCAGAACAAATAAGTGATATGAATCATGAGATAGCTATTTACTTTGTGGGTGTATCCAGTCATTGTTTTGACAAACTAGTAGCTATGGCATGAGTCCATGTAGTTCACAAGCATAAAGTTTGCCATGATGAAAGCTGTCATTTGTGAAGGTGAAATTGGATATTAAGCTCCAACCAAGGTTTAGCTTCAACACATCCACGCGGCACAGATGATATTAGCAACTTCTCTTGGTGTGGCACATAAGGGTATGCAACAATGATATGGCATATAGCATGAAATACCCCTGCATCATGAAATACTTCATTTACACTAAATTAATGCACATTATGACAGTACTGGAATCTTAAGTAGCATCAAAGCAATTGAATTATTAATGTAAATTATTAATATCCTTCAGTTAAATTATGCACTTGAATTCCAGTTGATATCATATATTTGGATTTAAAAAATAAGTTCACAAAATATTTGTGCATAAAATTAAAGCACATGAGATGGGCGGTATGGAAAATGATTAACAGACAAGAAACAAGAGAATAGAATGAAATATTCTAGGTCTTTTATGAGTGACAGGCAATGACCAGTTGGCTAACACAGACTTCTGTCCCAACCCATTACCATATCCACTCAGTGGCCATTTTAGTAGGTACACCTGCTCATTAATGCAAATATCTAATTAGCCAATCATGTGACAGCAACTCAATGCATAAAATCACACAGACATTGTCAAGAGGTTCAGTTGTTGTTCAGGCCAAACATCACAGTGGGGAAGAAATTTTATATAAGTGACTTTGACTGTGGAATGATTGTTGGTGCCAGACAGGGTGGTTTGAGTATCTCAGAAACTGCTGATCTCCTGTGATTTTCACACACAGCAGTCTGTAGAGTTTACAGAGAATGGTGTGAAAAACTAAGAAAAACATCCACTGGGCAGCAGTTCTGTGGGCACAAATGCCTTGTTAATGAGAGAGGTCAGAGGAGAATGGCCAGGCTGGTTCAAGCTGACAGGAAAGTAACATGATCTCAAATAGCATGCATTACAGCAGTGATGTGCAGAGGTGCATCTCTGATCATGCAACACGTCATACCTTGAAGTGGATAGGCTACAGCATCAAAAGACTATATTGCTTCCACTCCAATACCTAATAAAGTGACCACTGCAAATACAGGGTATAGCAATAATTTGTATGAGGGATCTAAATGAAATTATCCTAATGCAAACTAGGTCTTCTCTAGGAGACTAAGTAGTTAAATATAAAATAATCTGAGACACCTAAACTTCCTTTCCATTGTTTCAACCTGAATTGACCTCACATGACTGGTCCCTGCTGTCTTCGTTCTTCTTGGAGTCAGCTTTCTGCACAATCTGAGCAGAACTCTATACATGATGATCTGCTAGGTATAAAGTGATCTGGATGGGTCGGGGGATGTGTGTGAGAAAAATCAGGATATCATGTCTATGGTGCCGCAGAAAAGAGATCAATTCCTGCGTATCATAATCTCCGCACTAGTAGGAACTGATCTGGTCATCCATGGCACTTCTGCTCAGGAAAGATACCACTGTGCTTGCGCGCCACAGTTCTCTGTCATGTCAAACTGATAGATTCAGTTAAGTTTATTGTCACATACACCAGGATGAAATAAATACCCTTGTTTGCCTGAAGCTCACAGATGAACTGCATCTGATAGTAAAAAAATCCAACAATAAATAAAGCAATGTGCAAAACCAATGGAATGGTGCAAAGAATAGTGCAAACCTAGATCATCCAAAAAGAAATACTAAAATAACAATAACAGAGGAGGTGAATTAAGTGTTCGAAGTGTGACAGCACCACCAGGAAGAGGTGACTGGTTCAGGAGTCTGAGAGCAGTGGGGAAGAAGCCGTTCTTAAGCCTGGACATCCAGGATTTTAAGCTCCTGCATCTTCTAGAAGATAGAAGAGAGAAAAAGGAGTGGCCAGGGCAACAGGAAGTCTTGACAAAACTGTTAGCCTTGCTGATGAAATGGACTTTAAAGGATTGAAGGAAGTAAGTGATGAGCCTGTAGTAGACTGGTCTGTGTTTACCACTCTCCAGGTCTGACAGTCCAGAGCAGAGCGATAAGCAGCTAAAACTAATCACAAGAAGTACTAGGGTATTATTGATTTGGGGTTGATCTTGGACACCACAGTTACGTAACAGTTTACTATCACAGCTCTGGCTATTCTAGAGTTTGGAGCTTGATTCCGGCATCATTTGTAAGGGGTTTGTGTGCTGTCCCTGTAAACCAGGTGGGGTTCCCTAGGTGCTCTGGTTTCCCCTCACAGACCAAAGGAATGTTAGTTAGTAGGTTAATTGGTCATTGTAAATTGTCCTGTGATTAGAGGACAATTGTGAGAGGTAGGGAGGGAGGAATGTCCCAGGGGATGATGAGAGGTAGGGAGGGAGGGATGTCCCAGGGGATGGTGAGAGGTAGGGAGGGAAGGATGAGCAGACTGGGGTGTCACAGAGAAAATGTCCCCATAAAAAACTGAAATGGTGGCACAGGGGATAAGATGGTGGGATCATGTGGTGGAAATAGTTGAGGGTGATGTGATGGAAACATGGGCTGGTGGGCTGAATGTGGAGACGAAGGGAAATGGTATGGTTATGTCATTTGTACAGTGCTTCTGAATTTGAAAATATTATATGCTTACAATATTAACTTACTGGCACTTTTGTGATGTTTTATTCGAAATGCCAGAAAATTTCTGACAGCGTTTTATGTTGCCAACAAGCAGCATCTGTACAAATCATGTCTGCTGAAACAGAAACTTAGCCCTCTTGAAAAATATGACAGTGATTCCAATCAATTTCGTAGTCACAGGTGGGCCCACTCTGTTGCAGGTGTCCTGTCACTAATAGATCAACCTTCAGCCTGAGAAAATCATTAAATACTGTTTGTTGGTGGGAGTAGGTTTTATTTTTCAATCTTTCAGTACAGACCTTCCATAAAATTCAGGGTGATTGTATGGCATGTTCTCCACTGAGAGTTTGACTGAAGCTGCGATCACCTGACCTAATGGCCTTTGTGACTGACTGGCATTTGTGCTTTGTTCTGTCTAACAGAAAAGCTGTCAGTCAAATTTTCAGCTTCAAATTCAGTTCACAGGTTAGGTTTGTACTATAAACCATAAAAACATACTGTTAGAAATAGCACTCTAGAGGCTCTACTGGAACCAAAACCTTTTGTACACCCTTTTACTTTGAAATTGACATTCATTTCATTTTCCTTTAATGTGAATCAGATAATTTTATAGGCATTGATCTATAATGTTGCTTTAATAATATAATGGAGAAAACCACAGCCCATAATATTCAGTGGAAACTTCCCCATTAGTCTTTTCACAGAAAATTTCAATTCCTTTGCTGTAATTAAATGAGTAGCACTGTGTTTGTCTGATGTCTGGTAAACAGGAAGGATGCATCTGAAACAACTTGTTCCTTAACAGTCACTAGCAGAAACTTACCAATGGAGAACCATGAAAATAACTCAAATTTGACAATTTTATTTTATTTCTTCAAATACACAGTCTGCCATCATTTCTATCTGAAAATACACAACTAAGTAAATGTCTGGCAAGATATTTGCAATTTAGAATGGTTCTTAATATTGGTAGCTTGAGTTGAGGCATTTGATGTTGTGATGTTCATCAAACTTGGCCATAAGGTTGCAGAAATTTCATCACCAGTCGAGGTGACGTTCTCTGCACAATTGTTGGTGTTTATCTCTGGGCGCGCTTGCATTTATATAATGCTCCATTTGCATACCTCAGTCCTAATTAGTTACCCTTTCAGATGACCTTCGAATTCTATTGGTTTGTGTTTCTTTGGTCTTAGGGTCATCCACTGCAGCTGATCTTAGTACGTGAAGATTGAGAAGAACACCACTTTAACTGGGGCATTGCAGAGGTTCTGGCACAGGCAATCACGAAGCAGGCACGAGAATTTTTAAAAGCATGGTCCTCTTCTGATAACTGCGTAAACAAATGTATCAAAATAGACACCATCCACGAACCCCCAAGAGCCAAAGAAACGTGAGCCAATAGAATTCAAAGATCAACTGAAGGGGTAGCCAATCAGGACCAAGGCAAGCGAATGGGGGCCTATATAGACCCAAGCACTCCCAGAGAGAAACACCAACAACTGTGCACTGAGGATGTCACCTCGGCTGGTGATGAAACATCTGCAAGCTAGTATTTATGATTTTGCCATCACCATCCACACTTCTGCTAAAACTGTTCATTTACTGGTATCACCATATTCACTGTCCATTCCTGATTGCCCTTGAACCATAGAAGCAGCAAAGATTCAATCATATTGGTGCTTTTGGACTCACATTGATGCCAGCCTGCAAAACCAGAATTTTCATAACTGAACCTAGCTTTTTATTCTAGACTAATCGTAATACATGATTTTAAATTCCACATATGCTTTGATGAGATTTATAAACACACCTCTGGATCAATATCTTGTTCTACTGTGTGAGCACTACACCAGCAGTTCAGTCACTATGCTAACATGCCTCAATCCTGTAAGACAAAGGTAAAAGCAAAGCATGATTGTAACTTTCACTTGCTTAAATAGTTTATTCAAAAGGCTGACACAGGTACCAGGAGATTCATGGCATTCCACTGACCTGCATATTTCAATAAACTATGTTCAACTTTGAAGCAGAATTTGCAGCTAATACTAATCTGAAACAGGAAACAAAAGTGCTGGGAGCACTTTGTAAATTGCTTTGCATCGGAAGAGATCGAGAAAGATTTTGTTTGCATTGTTGACCCTTCTTCAGAACTTGCTTTATGAGCTGTATTTATTAAAATGGAACATGAACCACTTTTCTGTTTAGTTATTCTATTCTGTTATGCTTTAAAATTGAATCAATTGCCAGACCTGATCAACTATTCTCTGAATTATACAATTTTAGAAGCAGTAGTTTAAGCAATGTTCATAAGATATATAAACCAACTTTTCAGCATTATCCTGTATCAATTGAAATCCTTTGCTACCTTCAGTGTAACCTGTGGAATCACAGAATCATGGAATCATTCAACCATTACAACAAAGAAGAAGGCTATATTGAAGAAACCTCTTTGTAAAAGAAATCCAGTCAGTCCCATTCCTTACCTAAGCTCATTCCTCCTAGCCTAAGCTTTTTATTCAAGTGTTTAACTACTTCCTTTTTGAAATCAACAATTGAATCAGCTCCTATCTCCCTACCAGTCAAAACATTCCAGATCAAAGTTATTCGTTATGTGAAGAGGTTCTCCTCATTACTCCTTTGGTTTCCTTGCCAATTAACATGACTCCTTTTTTTTGTTTGCAATGCCTTCCTTTTAGTTATTTTGTTTAGATCCTTCATAATCTTGAACATTTCTATCAACCTTTTCCAAACTTTGTCTTGTCTAAGAGAATAACACCAGTTCCTCTATTCATCTATATGGCTAAATTATCTCATCTCTGGGCCCATTCTGATAAGTCTTTAATAAATCTCGTCTAAAGATATTTACATTTTTACTAACCGTGTACCTAGAATTGTCCACAATACTCCAGTTGCGGCTAAAATGCCGTTTTGCAGAAATTGAAAATGTTTTCTTGCTTTTACACATACATAGGCATCCGTTAGTCTCATGAGACCATGGATTTGCGCCTTGGAAGGTTTCCAGGATGCAGGCCTGGGCAAGGTTGTATGGAAGACTGGTAGTTGCTCATGCTGCAAGTCTCCCTTCTCCACGCCACCGATGTTGACCAAGGGAAAGGCAGTAGGGTTAATACAACTTGGCACCAGTGTTGTCGCAGAGCAATCTGTGGTTAAATGCCTTGCTCAAGGACACAACACGCTGCCTCAGCCGAGGCTCGAACTAGCGACCTTCAGATCACTAGGCTGACACCTTAACCACTTGGCCACGCGCCAACACCTATAGTTATAGAATATATATGCCTATATTTGTAAAACTCACTATCATCTATGCCTTTTTAACTATTTTCCTAATTTGCTTGTGCATTAACTACAGAACAATATATTTGAGGATATATTGTCTTTCCCCCTTTTCACTACATGTACCATATTTCACATCTCTTAAATCCATCCTGTTGCATGCCCACCCCATTCAACCAGCCTATTTATATCTTGTACAGTCCATCACTAAATTCTGCACTAGGTACCATATTTTAAATACTTTTGTTTCACTGTCAACTTTTGAAATTGTGACTTGTGCATGGACTTCCGCCTGTCCATCATGCAAAACAGTGTTCACTGCACCTATTCCAAGAGCACTCTACTATACTTTCCTCCATCCCATTAAGCAATCAGTCAGTGCTGTTTGACAATTTTACATCCATACTTGCACTGACCTTTTCATTGCAATGTCAAAAATTTGGCTGCTACCAAAAATGTGGCACTTTAATCAAAAACTTTCTGAATGTCCTTATGTGACTAACATTTTCTGTTCCTGATATCTCATCAAAAGAAGCATAATCAAGTTACTTAAATCAAATTTCCATTGAACAAATCCACATTAACTTTTTTTATTATTAATTCATGTTTATCTAAGTGACTATTAGTTTGACTTGAAATATTATTATTAGCAGTTTCCTCACTACTGAGGTTAAAATGTAGACCTTGAGCTCCTGGTACTTGAGAACTTAAGAACAAGGAGCAGAAGGATGTCATCGACTTACTAAACAAGTTATCCACAACTTTCTCAGCATCATGGATACTCTAGGGTGGATCCATGCTCAGCTCCAGGGCCATCATGTGATCTTTTAGGAGTTACAAATGGACACACTTTCTGCACACGTGGACATCAGGATTCAAGCAGCCTCCCTGAGTTCCTACATTGTGCAGGAGTAGCATGACATGGGTCTCAGCTTACCTGCTGTGACTATAAAGTTCTTTTTTTTTGAAAAATATTGCAACATACTGTATATTTCTCCTCTTCTTTGATACCATCTCGATGTATGAGGAGGATTGGGAGATCATCGATCAGAAAATCTGCAATTTTCACTTTTCATTCCTTCAGCAATTAACCATATAACCATATAACAATTACAGCACGGAAACAGGCCATCCCGGCCCTTCTAGTCCATGCCGAACTCAATTATTGCATGTTCAAACAAGACAGAATGATGTTTGTACTTTAATGCTATTGGCTTGTGTAGTAACTCCTTCTCCTTCCTGTATCTGAACAAGCCACTCATTCATTAGTGGCTCAGCAATATCTTTTTCTATAACAGGTATTCATTTGCACTTCAGTTACACTTCTACTCCATGCATGGATTTAATGTTCTGTTCCATAATTAGCATCATCTTCCTTCTTATACAAAGAGAAAACTTATGACTTTTATATCCATTATAGATTATCTTTTTTGTCCATCTTGCCTTTGATTTCTTTACCTTCAGCCTAATCTTATTACATTATGTTTAAGTTAATTGCAATTACTTCCAAGTTAGAATTGGAATAGCAATAGAAATGGAAGTAAATACAATCAGAAATAGAAAGAAAACACAATCCTATTGATTATTTGGCAAATTTTTCCCCACTTTCTACAACCTCTACTGTTTTGGGTGACTTATATCTGTAACTGTTTGAATGGTAGTCTTAATGCTGTGTTTTAGTCTGCCTGCAAACATTACTATTGGCAGGCATTAAAGCAATGCCAAAAAATGATGATGTAAAAAAGATTTTTGTGAATGCAGTTTCTCACCATCTCTTCAAAAGGGGACAAAATTACAAATTCAATAAAGTGCAGACTGATGTCCTCTCCCCTGAAAATACTGGTTTCTCAAAGAGAAGATTGCATCAATTAGGTCTGAGGGAAAACAATTTCATGCGAAATGTAACAGAAGCATACCAAAGGCACTTTCAAGCAACTAGTCTGCAACACCGAAATTAATGTCTGAACTTTCTCTGAGAAAAGCCTATCTTGAGTAATAGCTGACAGTGGACTTAATAAGACAATCTCTTCACTATTACTTGAAACTTTCAAGGGAAAATATTAAGCTAAACCACACCATTCCTCAAGCCTAGCAGGGATATGAAAAGAATGGGAATTAAGTAGTATGCACCACCCAGTTTCAAAGGTTCAAAGATCCAATTTAATGACAGAAAAATGTATAAAATGTACATCCTGAAATGCTTTTTCTTTGCAAACATCCACAAAATCAGAGAAGTACCCCAAAGAATGAATGACAGATAAACATAAGAACCCCAAAGTCCCCCCAGCTCACCTCCTCCCACACGGAAGCGACAGCAAGCAACACCCACTGGCAAAAAAAATGCAAGCGTTGGTACCACCACAGAGCACTCAGCGTGAACAAAGCAATAGCCAAGTCACAGGCTTGCAGTTACCCCAAAGACTTTGCGTTATGGGGATGAGACAGGAACTGGATACTGATTGTGGATGATCAGCCATGATCACAGCGAATGGCGGTGCTGGCTCAAAGGGCCAAATGGCCTAGTCCTGCACCTATTGTTTATTGTCTATTGTCTATTACATCAGGCATTCGACATACTGCAGATTCTCTCTCTCCCTAATAAGGGGGAAAATGGTGCCTCCATTTTCCCAGTGAGTGGGGAGACATAAACAACTCGCTGGTTTATGATGTTACAAAGTCCATTACATCGATTTTTTCGAGCTCCGTGCATGAAGATCACAAAGATCTTGGGTCTTCAGGCCCACAGCAGATATCCTGACTCCCCTGACGACACACAGGTCTCCTGTAGTGACACTGACCCTCAGTCTGTCTGTTTCCAGAGCCCTGAAACCTTAGGCTTCTGAACTCGAGCCGAACTCTCAGGCTGAATCCTTGACGTGCCGTACAGCGACCAGTCCTGAAACCCCGAGTACGGGTCCCATTCCCGCAAAGAACCGAAATCAGCACGTAACTCCAGGTCAGGGTCTTCAAAAGAACCCTGAAAGGGAAAAATAATGATATTAAGGATGGAAATAGAGCTGTTTCCAAAGATGTAAGCAAAGGAGTCACTGTTTAGTGCCATCTTAACTTCACTCCGCCTCCCTTGAACTTTCTGCTTGAAACCCACCATTCCTATCATTTTGTTAGTGTGCACTTTTTTTTAGTGTTTCCCATGGGATCTTGAATATATACAAACTAAGATAATCAGAATACTGATGGAATTTTAGTATGAAACAACTGAAATTTCAGCAGTGCTAAACTCACCATGTAAAAGCTCAGATGATCAGTTGAGAAGAGTCTCTGAAAGTACGGTATCTTTTAAAGGAGTACTCATGCAGGCACACATTTATTAATGATTCTGTGTAATATAGGAGCCACATTTGAATGTACACTACTTGCTTCTGTATGTAGTATAAACCCTACAGATGCTGCTTGACCCACTGAGAATTTTTGCTTCAGGTTCCAGCAGCTGCTGATTCATGTGCACCCATCGTGCTTCAGGCATGACCTGTACAAAAAGGACGGGCTACACTTGAATCCTAGGGGGACCAATATCCTGGCAGGGAGATTAGCAAGGGCTACTGAGGTGACTTTAAACTAGAATGTTTGGGGGGTGGGAATCAAATTAAAGAGGCTAGGCGAGAGGAGGTTAGTTCACAACAGGGGGATGGGAACCAGTGCAGAGAGACAGAGGGGTGTAAAGTGAGGGTAGAAGCAAAAAGTAGTAAGGAGAAAAGTAAAAATGGCAGGCGGACAAATCCAGGGCAAGCATCAAAAAGGGCCACTTTTCAACATAATTGTATAAGGGCTAAGAGAGTTGTAAAAGAGCGCCTGAAGGCTTTGTGTGTCAATGCAAGGAGCATTCGTAACAAGGTGGATGAATTGAAAGTGCAGATTGTTATTAATAATTATGATATAGTTGGGATCACAGAGACATGGCTCCAGGGTGACCAAGGATGGGAGCTCAATGTTCAGGGATATTCAATATTCAGGAGGGATAGACAGGAAAGAAAAGGAGGTGGGGTGGCGTTGCTGGTTAAAGAGGAGATTAATGCAATAGAAAGGAAGGACATAAGCCGGGAAGATGTGGAATCGATATGGGTAGAGCTGCATAACACCAAGGGGAAGAAAACGCTGGTGGGAGTTGTGTACAGGCCACCTAACAGTAGTAGTGAGGTCAGGGATGGTATTAAACACGAAATTAGAAATGTGTGCAATAAAGGAACAGCAGTTATAATGGGTGACTTCAATCTACATGTAGATTGGGTGAACCAAATTGGTAAAGGTGCTGAGGAAGAGGATTTCTTGGAATGTATGCGGGATGGTTTTTTGAACCAACATGTCGAGGAACCGACTAGAGAGCAGGCTATTCTAGACTGGGTTTTGAGCAATGAGGAAGGGTTAATTAGCAATCTTGTCGTGAGAGGCCCCTTGGGTAAGAGTGACCATAATATGGTGGAATTCTCCATTAAGATGGAGAGTGACATAGTTAATTCAGAAACAAAGGTTCTGAACTTAAAGAGGGGTAACTTTGAAGGTATGAGACGTGAATTAGCTAAGATAGACTGGCAAATGACACTTAAAGGATTGACGGTGGATATGCAATGGCAAGGATTGCATGGATGAACTACAACAATTGTTCATCCCAGTTTGGCAAAAGAATAAATCAAGGAAGGTAGTGCACCCGTGGCTGACAAGAGAAATTAGGGATAGTATCAATTCCAAAGAAGAAGCATACAAATTAGCCAGAAAAAGTGGCTCAGCTGAGGACTGGGAGAAATTCAGAGTTCAGCAGAGGAGGACAAAGGGCTTAATTAGGAAGGGGAAAAAAGATTATGAGAGAAAACTGGCAGGGAACATAAAAACTGTCTGTAAAAGCTTTTATAGATATGTAAAAAGGAAAAGACTGGTAAAGACAAATGTAGGTCCCCTACAGACAGAAACAGGTGAATTGATTATGGGGAGCAAGGACATGGCAGACCAATTGAATAATTACTTTGGTTCTGTCTTCACTAAGGAGGACATAAATAATCTTCCAGAGATAGTAGGGGACAGAGGGTCCAGTGAGATGGAGGAACTGAGCGAAATACATGTTAGTAGGGAAGTGGTGTTAGGTAAATTGAAGGGATTAAAGGCAGATAAATCCCCAGGGCCAGATGGTCTGCATCCTAGAGTGCTTAAGGAAGTAGCCCAAGAAATAGTGGATGCATTAGTGACAATTTTTCAAAACTCGTTAGATTCTGGACTAGTTCCTGAGGATTGGAGGGTGCCTAATGTAACCCCACTTTTTAAAAAAGGAGGGAGAGAAAACCGGGGAATTATAGACCGGTTAGCCTAACGTCGGTGGTGGGGAAACTGCTGGAGTCAGTTATCAAAGATGTGATAACAGCACATTTGGAAAGCGGTGAAATCATCGGACAAAGTCAGCATGAATTTGTGAAAGGAAAATCATGTCTGACGAATCTCATAGAATTTTTTGAGGATGTAACTAGTAGAGTGGATAGGGGAGAACCAGTGGATGTGGTATATTTGGATTTTCAAAAGGCTTTTGACAAGGTCCCACACAGGAGATTAGTGTGCAAACTTAAAGCACACGGTATTGGGGTAAGGTATTGATGTGGATAGAGAATTGGTTAGCAGACAGGAAGCAAAGAGTGGGAATAAACGGAACCTTTTCAGAATAGCAGGCAGTGACTGGTGGGGTACCGCAAGGCTCAGTGCTGGGACCTCAGTTGTTTACAATATATATTAATGACTTGGATGAGGGAATTAAATGCAGCATCTCCAAGTTTGCGGATGACACGAAGCTGGGTGGCAGTGTTAGTTGTGAGGAGGATGCTAAGAGGATGCAGGGTGACTTGGATAGGTTGGGTGTGTGGGCAAATTCATGGTAGATGCAATTTAATGTGGATAAATGTGAAGTTATCCACTTTGGTGGCAGAAGTAGGAAAACAGATTATTATCTGAATGGTGGCCGATTAGGAAAAGGGGAGGTGCAGCGAGACTTGGGTGTCATTATACACCAGTCATTGAAAGTGGGCATGCAGGTACAGCAGGCGGTGAAAAAGGCGAATGGTATGCTGGCATTTATAGCAAGAGGATTCGATTACAGGAGCAGGGAGGTACTACTGCAGTTGTACAAGGCCAAGTGAGACCACACCTGGAGTATTGTGTGCAGTTTTGGTCCCCTAATCTGAGGAAAGACATCCTTGCCATAGAGGGAGTACAAAGAAGGTTCACCAGATTGATTCCTGGGATGGCAGGAGTTTCATATGAAGAAAGACTGGATGAACTAGGCTTGTACTCGATGGAATTTAGAAGATTGAGGGGAGATCTGATTGAAACGTATAAAATCCTAAAGGGATTGGACAGGCTAGATGCAGGAAGATTGTTCCCGATGTTGGGGAAGTCCAGAACGAGGGGTCACAGTTTGAGGATAAAGGCGAAGCCTTTTAGGACTGAGATTAGGAAAAACTTCTTCACACAGAGAGTGGTGAATCTGTGGAATTCTCTGCCACAGGAAACAGTTGAGGCCAGTTCATTGTCTATGTTTAAGAGGGAGTTAGATATGGCCCTTGTGGCTAGGGGGATCAGAGGGTATGGAGGGAAGGCTGGTGCAGGGTTCTGAGTTGGATGATCAGCCATGATCATAATAAATGGCAGTGCAGGCTCGAAGGGCCGAATGGCCTACTCCTGCACCTATTTTCTATGTTTTCTATGTTTCTGTAAGTTTTCACTTGTCGAAATGATCAGACCACTCTGATTTACTTTGCTTCCTCCTTTTCCCATTCAGTACTGTTTCTGATAAGGCAGATATGAGGATATTGTCTCTTGAAAGCAAGAAGGTTCTGAAAAACATGGTATGGATCAGTTACCTAAAACTGGGATGAGGAAAAAACTCTCTTCACAGAGGACTGAATTTTTGGAATTGTCTAACACAGGGGGGCAAGGTAGTTGTGCCATTAGTTATTTTCAAGGCCAAATTGGAGAGACATTTGGAATGAAGTAAAATTAATGAATTTGGGAATGAGCAGAAAAGTGGAGTTGAAGGCAAAAAAGATCAACCAGAATCATATTGAATGACATGATGCTTTCGTGCCATACATCAAGTTTCTGTAGCCTACGTCCTAATTCATATGCACTTCCAATTAATCTTAATCATTTTATTACACTCAGCTTTGACAAAAATGTATGCATATAATAATGGAATTTTAGTTTCATTCTTGTGTTTCATTATCTTACTATATATATATATTACACATAGAATTTAGACTGACATGTTTCATGCGAGCATGAACCTTGCACTCTCCCCTCTTCTTATCTTTGTTAATTTTATGCAGGTTTTAACGTACTTAATTTTTAAGGATTAATACCTGCACAAAGGGACATAATAGAAATAGATGAAGCCTTGTTTGAGGAGTTTGTCTATCATACCTGTTTTCTACTTGCCTTTTCAAAACCTCTTGACCTTTTGGCTTTAAGTCAATTGAATCCTATTCTGTGGTGGTGTCTATCAGCCCTATTCCAATTTCATCATCTTAGTTTGTGAACAGAAATTCAATTTGATTTTGGTACCTCATATCAAAGAATGGTTAACTCTAAACCAGCACAAAGCCACCAGAGACATTACTCTCCTGTTATTGTGTTAATGTTTCAGCTTTATTAATAAAAACAATAAAAGAAGTATGTACTAAGTGCACAATAAAAGAAGTATGTACTAAGTGCCATATGAAACACCAAAATTCAAACTTTTTGCATGATTTATTCATAATTTCAGATTTTATATTTGTGTTTGAAATTCCCCCAGCAGAACTTCCCTCTTTTTTTCAGTCAATACTGGATAAAGTTGTCCATTATGAGTTAAGATCTAACTGAAGTCTTGTTGCAGTTCCAGGTATGCCCAATCATCTTGAGCCTTCAAAATATTCCTCATGACTATTTGAAGACTTTTGCCAGAACTGTAGGTAAGATGTCCCACAGTCTTGTCAAAATATATGTTTTTATAGGAAAAGTCACAGATTCCTACTTCTGAAATAACATCTAGAATACCTCCATCAGAGGTACTTGGTGTCCCACCCACAGTATAAATCCAGTACTGGTATAGTGGTATGTACATAAGAGGGTGTGGCCCAGGGAGCCCTCCATGTTCACTAGTTCAAAGTTCAAAGTAAATGTACAGTCAAAATACATATATGTTACCATAAATTACCCTGAGATTCATTTTCTTGCAGTTATTTACAGGAAAAATAAAGAAATGCAGTAGAATCCTCAAAAAAAACACATACTAAAACAAAGACTGACAAACAACTAATGTGCAAAAGAAGATAAACTCTGCAAGTACACGTGATGTAAAAGTGTCCTTGAGAGTGAGTCTGTAGTTCATAGAATCATTTCAGAGTCGTGGTCAGTGAAGTTAACTGTGCTGGTTCAGGAGCCTGATGAGAGTAGGGTAATAATTGTTCCTGAAGCTGCTCGTGTGGGACCTGAGGCTTCTAAGTGTCCTGCCCGATGGTAGTAGAGAGAAGAAAGCGTGGCCTCGATGGTGGTGATCCTTGATGATGAATACTGTTTTCTTGTGGCAGCACTCCATGTATATGTATAGTCAATGGTGAGAAGAGTTGTGCATGTGATGGACTGGGCTGTAACCACCAGCTTTAGTAGATTTTTCCTTTTCTGGGCATTGGTCTTTCTATACCAGGTCATGATACAAACGTTCAGGATACTCTCCCCTGTGCATCTATAGAAGTTTGTGAAAGATTTTGTGACATACCAAATCTATGCAAACTTCTAAGTAGAGGCCCTGTCAAGCCTTCTTTATGATGACATTACATGCTGGTCCCAGGACAGATCCTCTGATATAATAATGCCAAGAAATTCAAAGCTTCTGACCCTCTCCATCTCCAAACTCCTAATGAGAACTGGGTCATGGACCTCCGGCTTCTTTCACCTGCAGTCAATAATCAGCTCTTTGGTTCTTGTATAGCACCGTACAACCAGATTTTCAATCTCCCTCCAACATGCGGATGCATAAATTCTCATAACCTCAAGTAAAACAATGGCAAGGAAACTTATAACTCTTAACCATCTATCTCAACTTGTGTATAATTTCTCCTGCCTGTACTAAAGTGGGGGATCTGTAGATCCAATACCAAGACTAGCTCAAATGCAATTTCACAGATCACCCAGGGTGATGAGAGAATCTTCACTGGAAAAAGCTTACTTTATCTCATCCTCACCACATCACTAGCTACAGCTACATCCAGTCATGATTACATTAATTAAATTCTATTCCAACTTATTTTTAGTCTTTGGGCCTAGCATTGCCTCATGCCATCATTTCCATCAAAATAAACCACTAATGCTAATTCAGATTATGTCGAAGAAAATACCATGAGAAACCTGAAAATTAAATCACAATCAGAATCAGAGCGACTCAATGTCAGTGAGACCAAGGAATGGATGGTGGACTTTAGGAAAGAGAAGTGGGGAGAGCAAACACCAGTCCTTATTAAGGAATCAACAGTGAAAAGGGTGAACAGTTTCAAGTTCATGGGCATCAATATCTCAGAGGATCTATCCTGGGCCCGACACATTGATGCAATTATGAATAAAGCATCTCAATGGCTCTACTTCATTAAGAGTTTAAGGAGATTAGATATGTCACCAAAGACTCTTACAAATTTCTGACAAGTTGCATGACAGCCTGACATGGAGCCTGCAATGCACAGGATCACATGAGGCTGCAGAGTGTTGTAGATTTAGCCAGCTCTATCATGGACACAATCCTCCTGCACTGAGGAATTTTTTTACAAGGTCCTGCCCTAAGAAGGGGGCATTCATCATTAAGGAACCTTCCCATATAGGACAGGCCTTTTTTGTGTTACTAACATCAGGGAGGAGGTACAGGAGCCTGAAGACCCAAATTCAATATTTTAGGAACAGCTTCTTCCCCTCTGCCATCAGATTTCTGACCAATCCATGAGCCATGAACACTCTCTCATTATTCTGTTTTTGCACTAATTGTTTTATTTTGTAATTTATAGCAATTTTATGTCTTTTCACTGTACGGCTGGTGCAAAACAATGAATTTCAGGTCATATGTCAACAATAGTAAATCTGATTCGAATTCTAATTTTGACTCAGAGTTTGCCAAGGTTATCTATCCTCTGAGAAATTTTGCCCTCGTCGTTCTTTCAAGAGCCTCCTTAAAATAGGAGATAAAATAGCAGGGTTAGCCACACTTGTTTGTTTCCAGTTCAGTTGGAGTGCAGTTTTTCAGTGCTTCTTGATGTATGCATTTAAAAGCATATAGTGTTGGTTTTGCTTCTAGTCATTCAAAATGCTTGTTGTTGCAGTAATACCATGCATCTCCAAACGTGAGTGAGAGGTCAGACATATAATAGTTTTAACTCTTAATGGGAATGTATGGAGTCATTCAACCTTTTCCTCAAAGTCTTTCCACTGGCTTCATTGGGAGTTGTTTCACTATTGAATATCTGCAATGGAGGTGGTATTGGGTGCAAATGGAATTCCATATTTTCTAATGGCAGCCTTAGAAATCCCAATGGTAGGAAGTGAAAACCAAAAGGAGTGCCTTACAGCAGGAAAGAGCTATAGCAAAAAAAATTACTGTCTATAGTAAATCTCTACATGGCGGTTCGTCCATCATCGTCGATGAAGACCTCGACACAGTTAGTCACTTTGAGACTGGATGCGGTGTGTCCAAAGATGACTGGTCAGGCCAATTCGGGCATGGAATGTCCTGGCACATGTTGGGCAGATGTGTAGGCACTGCAGTTGTTGCACTGGTGGCTCTGGACTTGCGCAGCTCACGATTATATTGTGCTTCAGCAATGCGTCTTGCTTCGTAAGCTTGACAGCCCTTGTGGATGAGGCCACGCCAGGTAGGGCGGTCTTCTGCCAGCATTTCCCAAGAGGTTGTGTCTACGTCAAACAACTTCATGGAGGCCTTTAGTGTGTCTTGGTAACGTTTCTTCTGCCCTCCATGCGAACGTCTTCCAGCAGAGAGTTCCCCAAAAAGGAGCTGCTTGTGTATGCGCGAGTCCTGCATGCGGATGCCATGGCCTGCCCACCGGGTCTGTGCTCTCATCAGCAGTGTGTGGACTGATGGTAGACTTGCTCTAGGGAGAACTTCAGTGTCTGGTACTTTGTCTTGCCATCTGATGCCTGACATTCTGCGAAGACAAGTCATGTGGAAATGGTTGAGCTGTCTTGCATGCCTTTGATACACAGTCCACGTTTCACAGGCATACAGGAGGGTAGTGAGTACTACGACTCTGTAGACCTTCAGTTTTGTTGCTGGACTGATTCTTCGACGTTCCCATACAGTGGAGAGCAGACTACCGAAAGCAGAACTTGCCTTTGCTATTCTGCAGTTAACTTCTGTATCAATAGTCACTGTTCGGGAGAGGGTGCTGCCAAGATAAGTAAACTGGTCCACTGCCTGTAGTTTCTGTCCTTTGTTTTGGGTTCTGTGCACAGTGCATGAGGGGCAGGCTGGTGCACGACTTCAGTCTTTTTGATGTTGATGGTGAGTCCAAAGTTGTCACAAGCCGTGGAGAATTTGTCCATATTGACTTGCATCTCTGGCTCCGAGCCAGCATACAGGGCGCAGTCATCGGCAAAGAGGAAGACTCTCAGAACAGTCTCCTTCACCTTGGTAATAGCTTGAAGTCTCCTCAGGTTGAAGCGCTTCCCATCCACTCTATACTTGAGGCTGATTCCAGCATCACTGTCCTGGAAGGCATCATTCAGCATGGCAGTAAGCATCAAGCTGAACAGTGTGGGTGCGAGCTCACAGCCCTGTTTGACACCATTGGTGACTGGGAACGCCTCAGAGGATTCTCCGCCATCCAGCACTCTGGCCATCATGTCATCATGGAACTGGCATACCATCTGAATGAATTTGGCGGGGCAGCCGAACTTTGACATGATCCTCCACAGGCCTTGTCGACAGACAGTGTCGAAGGCTTTCGTGAGGTCAACAAAAGTTGTGTAGAGTTTGTGATTCTGCTTCTGGCACTTCTCCTGAAGCTGGCGCACGGCATAAATCATCTCAATAGTCCCATGACCTTTGCGAAAGCCACACTGTGACTCTGGCAGCAGGCCCAGCTCCAGATGAGTGACCAGACGATTTAGCAGGACTCTTGCAAGGGCTTTTCCCACAAGGAAGCAAGGCTATGAAAAGAATCAATGTGGCCAGGCTGAAGAACCCCAGCATAGCTTCAGCACTTGCTGAAGATTTAGAAACCAAGCTTACTGACCTGCACCTTGCAGACAGTGCTGTGGGTGACTGGGAACACTTCAGGAATGCTGTCCATTCATCTGCACTGAAGATGCTAGGGCTCTGTACCCGCAAGCAGCATGACTGGTTCGATGAGAATAATGAGGAGATACAGGCTCTACTTGTTGAAAAGCACCGCCTTCATCGTGCCCATCAGAACGACCCTTCATCAGCTGCCAAGAAAAAGGCCTTTACCAGGGCTCACAGGATAGTCCAGAATAAACTGTGTAAAATGCAAGATGCCTGGCTAAGCGCCAAAGGAGATGAAATACAGGCATACGCTGACAGAAACGACTTGAAACGATTCTATGAAGCCCTCAACACTCTCTACGGACCTCAGTCTCTCGGGAGTTCCCCCCTCCTGAGTATAGATGGTACAACTCTCATTACAGAGAAGGCTCAGATCCTGCAGAGATGGGCTGAACACTTTGAAAGCGTCCTCAACCGACTGTCATCTATTAACGATGAGGTGATAGACAGGATTCCCCAGGTCAACATCAACAGCACCATGGATGACCCACTAGTAGTAGCCGAAGTCACGGAAGCTGTCAGCTAGCTATCCAGTGGCAAAGCCCCAGGGGCAGACGCCATACCTGTAGAGGTCTACAAAGTCAGTGGTCCTGTATTTATAGAGAAGCTCACCAAGTTGTCCCAGTGTCTTTGGAAGTAAGGATCCATTCCTCAAGAACTTAAAGATGCATCCATCGTACACCTCTACAAGAGGAACGACAATCGACAGTATGCGACAACCACCGAGAAATCTCGCTTCTCTCCAAATCTCTACATAGCCTGTCATTTAAACAAAAGCTTCCTCTTTCACCTGATCGAGATTAATGTTGCCTGATCCACATATTCTATCCCACGTCAAAGGAGCCTATACTTACTCTTCTTTGGTAGCTACATCCTCTACTGTAATTAGATACTAATCAGTGATCTATTCCCCACACTTCACGCACCATATCTGTCACCTCATTCCCACTGGCTAACATTCATCTTTTCATCCCTTGATTACAGTTCACAAAATGCATTTGGAGCAGGAAATTGGAGAAAGCCTCTTTGAGTTCCAGTAACTGAATTCTGTAGGGGTCCATGCACTGACCCTCTCTATCTCCCACATGCATTTACACAAATCACAAAACCTCTGTGCAATAGCAAGTTTGCAGCCAAAACTGGTTAGCCATCACTCCTTGCCTACCCTCTGGAAGATATTTTATAAACACAGAAAAGGAGGAAGATAATTGCTTCAGTGCATTTGTCACTCCTGTCCATCAGGTCGTATATTGGCATTTTGCAAACATGGTGGTAATGTTTATTCATCCAGTGAAGCTTCTTGGCTGGATTCACTTATTTTAATCTTGACAGCTATTAGGGCACTAGAATAGTCTCATAACACAGAGTTGGAATAAAGCAATTAGACACGTCTGAGAAACACAAAATAATCCCTGGTAGAATGTTCACTTGCATTTTTGAATGTTACACTAAATTGGGCTGTCCAACTTGCCGAGTTCTTCCAGCAGTTTGTGTTCAAGTTGAAGAGCAGTGAGAGGTGATTTGACAGAGGTGTATGGCACTTTGGATGCAGCTTTGATTCAACAGCAGTTCTGCGATGCTTTGTAGAGAACGAAGGACATGACGAGGCACAGAAGAAGTGGTCATCCGCTGCAGTCTAGGAAGACCCCCGTTGTGACGACTACTTGTACCACTGCAGCAGATTTCCGAGGTGGAGACAGTGCAACTATCCCATTGCAGCGGCTTTTCCACTTTAGAAACTCTCTGACATAGGTTTTGTCATGCATTCCACATCACCATGCCCAACAGAGGAACTGCACAAATTCAACTGTCACTGTCAGATACCGACAGACAACTGATCAATCAAGTCAATCAATCATAAATTGATAAGATGCAATGATAGAGTGCACAACCATCACCTTTTTTCACAGGGTGAAATGGTAATATGACAGGGCAGAATTTTAAGGTGAATGGAGGAAAGTCAGAGGTAGGCTTTTTATACAGTATGTGGTAGGTGCATGGAATGTGCTGTCAGAGGTAGCAGTAGGGGCAACTTTTTGGGGGTATTTAAGAGACCCAGATAGGTACATAGATGAAAGGAAAATGGAGAGCTATGTGGGATGGAAATGTAAGATTGAATTTGTTTTAGGTTAGATTTCCGGCATTACATTGTGTTCTATGTTCTATGTTCAATACTTGTTTTGAAAGAAGAAGCCAAATATCTTCAGATTTAAATTTATTATCACTGATTTAAATGATGTGAAATTTATTGTTTTGTGGCAAAGACATACAATTACCATAAATTATAATATGTATAATGCATAAAAGGGAATAATGAGGTAAGCATTCATGGTTTCACAGAATATTCAGTAATCTGATGGTGAAAGGGAAGGCGCTATTTCAGAACTATTAAGTTGGGTCTTCAGGACCCTGTGTCGATGATCTTTGAGGAGGAGGAGAGATCATTGTGAGGTGACTGATGTAACTCATTCTGCCCAGATACTGCAACTGCAGGCACATCTTAGAAAACACGTCTTTGGTATTTCTTATAGTTCAGTGGAGAAGCAGTCGATGTGCTGTTCTGTTTACTGGTCTTTGACCTTCACATGGTATCCAGAACACATAGTACTGGCTGTTGCTGCTAAGTCATCGCTGCATTAAACATTTACAAAGCTGGTTCATTTCAAGCCATTATACTTGTCAGTCATTCATACATCAAAACATCGAGTAGGTCACACTATTCTTGTTTATCTGCCAATACTTTTGTCACTTTCCCAACAAAATACAGGGAACAAACTAGAAAAGGCCATGCACTTTCCCTAGTATGGCCACTGCAACTGTGGGTAACGTGCTACTGATCTGTTCGACCACCATCAATGTGATTTCTCCACTGATGCTAATGTATAGTCTTCTCCTTTGAAACGACAATTGAAAGACCATCCAAAGAACAAAATGATTTTAGTTGACGGGAAAAAATCACACAATACACTATTTTTGATTCTTCAAAGGACTTCTCCTTAATTGTCACTTAAAACAGGTCACTATCTCGAAACAAATGTATAAGTTTCCTTCATTGAAACTAATAATCTAAGAGCTCTGACAGCCTGATGTTTAAGTTAGCTGCTGAAAAAATAAACATGTACTCTTTTCAAAAATGTGGCATCTCCTTAAGTGACTGCACACACAAGAACGGCAGATAGTGCACATCAAGAGAACCCAGCACCTGTATTTTAATGCAAGGGCTTATACTAGTAAAGTAGTTGAGCTCAAAGTTTTAATTAACTTGGGTATCTACAATACTGTTGCCATTCCTGAGGTATGGTTCAAGGATGGACACAGGGTATAGAATTTTCAGGTGAGACATCTGAGAAAGTGAACTATTTGTCAAAGTTTACACATCTTCAGGATAGTGGGGGTGGGGAGGTGATATCTTGAAAGGCTTCTCAAACAGGTCATGCGGGCAGTGATAAAAAACAAAAATATATTGCCACTTTGCTGGGAGCGGGTTAGACCAACCAACATCAACAGCATATAGAGGAACAGATATGTCATCAGATATCAGACAGATTCAATTAAAGTAGAGTAGCCTTACTGGGGTTTTCAATTTCTCAAATATTTAATGGGATTTTGTTCGCTCTAAAGGCTCAAAGGGTTGTCATGGAGAACTTTTTGATGAAGTATATCAATAGACCAACAAAGGAAGAAGCATTACTTATCCATAGCTAGGGGATGTAACTAATCAAGAGAAGGAAGTTTTAGTGGAGGATCATTTCAGAGACAGTAACCATAACATTGTATACTTTAAATGGTGATGACAAAGAATAGGGAAGGACCAGCAACAAACGTCTTAAGATAGAAGTGAGATTTTATTAACGTGAGAGAGGTCCAAGTAGAAGTAGTTTGGGTGCATCTTCCTGCTGGTGAGGTCATATTTATGCAGTGGGGAGCATTCAAAGTTGGAACATATCTTCCTTATTTCTGTATGTGATGCCCCAGCTAATCAAGGCCAGTATTTTATAAGTCTTCTGTATCACATTATCTTCCTGTGTTGCCACCTTCAAGATTCTATGACTTCTAGTACAAGGTATTCAAAGTAAGAGTTCAAGGCCAACACATTTTGTAAGGTTAAAAATGATAGGGATTTTAAATGGCAAGGAATATTGGAGGTTGTATGAAGACAAAGAAGCATATGACAGGTACAGGGGGGGGCCTATAAAGAGTAAAAAATGTGTAGGGAGGAACTTTGAAAGAAAAATAGGAAGGCTAAGGGTGTCATGAAATATCAGTGGTAGGTAAGATTAAGGTAAAGCAAAAGGCATTCCATAAGTATATTAAGGACAAATGAATAATCAGAGAAAAGGCAGAGTCCAATAGGTGCCCATGGTGTCCAGCAAGGATTGGTGCTGAGACCCATGCCATTTCTAATATACATGAATGACTTGGATGTGGATATGGATGTAGATGTGGATGTAGATGTGATGTCAGTATGGATGTGGACTGTAAATTCGTGGATGACTCAATGATTAGTGATGTTGTGTACAGTGTGGAAGGTAGTCTTGGACTACAGAGACATGGCTGAAAAATGGCAGATTGAGCATAACGTAGACAGATGTGAGATGATATAAACGGGAGTATCAATGAAGTTAGGACATGGGCCATGAGTGGTGGGGTCTTAAGGGGTATTAAGGGACAGAAGGACCTTGTGCTATAAGTCATAGAATCTTGAATGTGGCAATACAGGAAGATAATGTGATGCAGAAGATTTATGGAATACTGGCCTTCATTAGCTGGGGCATCATATACAGAAATAAGGAAGATATGTTCCAACTTTATAAATCCTGGACAGACCTCAGCTGGACCATTGCATGCAGTTCTGGTCACCAAAGTACATGGAGGTGATCCAGAGGAGATTAATTTCCGGAATGATGTCTGGGATGCAGTTGTCAGGGGACACTGGAGAAGCTCGTTCTGCTCTTTCTGAAATGGAGGAGGTTAAGAGGGAACATGATTGAAGTATACAAAATTATGAGGGGCATAAAGAGGATAGTCTGCAGGAATCTTTTCCCCATGTAGTACAGGGAGATGCCTACTGATCAGTATGGATGAATTGGACCAAGCAGCCTGTTTCCATTCTGTATGATTCGATGACTCTAGGTAGATTACATCAATGCGTGCCAAATGTAAAACTTAGTGAAGACCAATTCAACCTGTATGGGTGAACTCAGAAGAACTGGTGATTGTTTGATACTTGTGTGCAATGTGCAACTAAGTAAATATTGGCATTCTACTAATAAACAGTTATTATTTTTATATTTATTCTTAAAACCTTAATGCAGTGTGTATTACGGGTGCAATTGCTTTCAGCCAGGAATTATTACAGCAGAAACAACCATTAAGTGTTTACCTTCATCTTTGTAGATTAGTTCTTGAAATTCTGCTATAGATGGGCAAGTATGATGTTGTGGCCATCTCAGAAACTTGGCTAAAGGATGGCTACCATTGGGAACTGAATGTCCAAGGATATACGGTGTATCGGAAAGGTAGGTTAGTAGGCAGAGGGGGTGGTGTGGCCCTGTGTATATGAAGTAACATTCAACCATTAGAAAGGAATGATATGGGATTGGAAGGTGTAGAGTCTCTATGGGTTGAGTTAAGAAATAGCAAGGGTAAAGGACCCTAATGGCAATTGTATACAGGCCTCCAAACAGCAGCTGGGATGTGGATTACAAATTACAGCAGGATGTAGAAAAGGCATGTCAGAAGGGCAATGTCATGATAATCATTGGGAATTTTAACAGGAAAGTGGATTGGGAAAACTAGGTCAGTACTGTATCTCAAGAGAGAGAATTTGTAGTGTGTCTAAGGGATGGCTCTTTAGAACAGCTTGTTGTTGAGCCCACTAGGGGATCGGCCGTGCTGGATTGGGTGTTGTGCAATGATCCAGTGTGAAGAGAAATCTTAAGGTTAAGGAACTTGAGAAGGAGAAACTAAATTCCAAAGTGTTGGTATTTCAGTGGAATAAAGGAAATTACAATGGTATGAGAGGGGAACTGGCCAAAGTTGACTGCAAAGGGACACTAGCAGGAAGGACAAAAAGTGAAGGAAGTGCAAGACAGATATATTCCAAAGAAGAAAAAATTTCCAAATGGAAGAAGGACACTATTGTGGCTGAGAAATGAAGTCAGAGCCAAAGTAAAAGCAAAAGAGAGGGCATACAAGGAAGCCAAAGCTAGTGGGAAGATAGACAATTGGGAAATTTTTAAAAACTTACAGAAGGAAACTAAGAAGGTCATTAGGAAGGAAAAGATGAATTAAGAAAAGAGCTGGTGACTAATATCAAAGAAGATACTAAAAGCTTTTTTAAGTATATAAAGGGTAAAAGAGAGTTGAGGGTAGATATAGGACCAATAGAAAATGATGCTGGAAATATTGTAATGAGAGACACAGAGATGGCAGAGGAACTGAAAGCATATTTTGCATCATTCTTCACAGCGGAAGATGTCAGCAGTATACCAGACATTCAAGAGTGTCAGAGAAGTGAAGTATCTGCAGTGAAATTAACGACTGAGAAGATGCTCAGGAAGCTTAACAGTCTGAGGGTGGACAAATCTCCTGGACCTGATGGAATGCACCCTCGGGTTCTGAAGGAAGTAGCTGGAGAGATTGTGGAGGCATTAACAATGATCTTTCAAGAATTGATAGATTCTGGCATTGTACCGGGTGACTGGAAAATTGCAAATGTTACTCCACTATTTAAGAAGGGTGGGAGACAGCATAAAGGAAACTATAGCCCTGTTAGCCTGACATCAGTGGCTGGGAAGTTGTTGGAATCAATTTTTAGGGATGAGACCCTGGAGACTCATGACAAGATAGGCCAAAGCCAGCATGATTTCCTGAAAGAAGAATCCTGCCCAACTAACCTACTGCGATCTTTTGAGGAAATTGCAAGCAGGGTAGACAAAGGAGATGAAGTAGATGTGGTGTACTTGGATTTTCAGAAGGCCTTTGACAAGATGCCGCACATGAGGCTGCTTAGCAAGATAAGAGCCCATGGAATTACAGGAAAGTTACTTGCGTGAGTGGAGCATTGGCTGATCAGCAGAATACAGAGAGTGGGGATAAAGGGATCCTATTCTGGCTGGCTGCTGGTTACCAGTGGAGTTCCACAGGGGATGGTGTTGGGACCATTACTTTTTACGATGTATGTCAATGGTTTGGACTATAGGGTTAATGGGTTTGTGGCTAAATTTGCCGATGATAGGTGGAGGAGTGGATAGTGTTGAGGAAACAGAGAGCTTGCAGAGGGACTTAGCTAGTTTAGGGAATGGGCAAAGAAGCGGCAATTGAATACAATGTTGGAAAGTGTATGGTCATGCACTTTGGTGGAAGAAATAAATGGATAGGCTATTATTTAGGTTGGGAGAGAATTCAAAATGCAGAGATGCAAAGGGACTTGGTGGTCCTTGTGCAGGATATCTAAAAGGTTAACCTCCAGGTCGAGTCAGTGGTGCAGAAGGTGAACGCAATGTTGGCATTCATTTCTAGAGGTATAGAATATAAGAGCAGGGATGTGATGTTGAGCCTTTATAAGGCACTCGGAGCGCACTTGGAGTATTAAGTGCAGTTTTGGGCTCCTTATTTTAGAAAGGATATACTGAGAGGATTCAGAGAAGATTCATGAGAATGATTCCAGGAATGAAAGGGTGACTGTATGAGGAATGTCTTCCAGCTCTTGGGCTATATTCCCTGGAGTTCAGGAGAATGAGGGGCGATCTCAATAGAAACATTCTGAACGTTAAAAGGCCTGAAAGATTAGATATGGCAAAATTACTCCTCTTGGTAGGGGAGTGTAGGACAAGAGGTTATAACTTCAGGATTGAAGGACGTCCATTTAGAACAGAGATGCGGAGAAATTACTTTAGTCGAAGGGTGGTAAATCTGTGGAATTTGTTGCATGAGCGGCTGTGGAGGCCAAGCCATTAGGTGCATTTAAGGTAGAGGTAGATAGGTTCCTGATTAGCCAAGGTATCAAGGGGTATGGGGAGAAGGCAGGGGAGTGGGGATGACTGGAAGAATTGGATGAGCCCATGATTGACTAACGGAGCAGAATCAGTGGGCCAAATAGCCTATTTCTGCTCCTTTAACTTATGGTCTTATTGTTCTACTGAAGCATTTATCCTCACTAATGAGAAGTGAACACCACCAAAATTTATTTCATAATAACAGCTCCAGAACAGCACTTGTTATATACGAATTTAACCCCATTCATAGTTAAAATACATTTTATTTCATTATTGAATTGACATAAATAAAGATGGTCAGTTAACAGGAGGCATACTGATCATGTATATAAATCAATTGTAATTGATTTTATAGCAATGCTTAGGTGGCTCCTCATTTTTGACCTCAATTTGCTTCAGGCGTATGTTAATGAGCAATTATTGGACCTTTCTATTTTATCACATTGAGAAATCTGGATTGCTGTTATGGTTCTGCATTGTACTACGTTCTCTGTTGCTAGATAAATTGCTAGGCAACATGATGTCAAAGTGCACTATAGCAATTTTTGTTGCAAATGCCTGAAGTATATTCCTTGTTGCTAAGTTAGACTCTGTCACAATAAGCTGTCTCTTTGATCAACACACTTTTACTACTCCCATCATTTTCATTTATAATGTTCACAAGAATATATACACTGAATTTGAAGGTTGTGAAAATCCTCTGAAATTGCATCTAATTAGTGGATTACAAAATATTTGATGTAATCATAACATTAGCAATGTCATATTTTATTTAGCAATCAATAACAAAGGTATTTTTTCTGCAGTTGTTAAATTACTAATAAGCTAAGTTAATGAAAATCTTATAAACGAGCATACATTAATTCCCCATAGAGCTCATATTTGAAGGAAAATAATATTAATAATTGTAGTGCATCTAATAAACTATTAATGACAAAACTGTTTCTGCAGGATGCATCCAGGCTTATGATACAAAGCACACTAGGCATTATTTTGGTGTGGATAGGTGCATGTGGATCCAGTGCTCGCAACAAGTATAATGTTGATATTATTTAGCCCTGTGCTCAGCAGTCACCCTAAGCTCTCTCCTAGATCTGCAGAGATATCCCACTGATAACCGGGCAATGCACTAATTGCCTAAGCATTTCAGAACTCTAACCTACCACTCTGTGGCATTGTGTGATTCTCAGAAGTAGTCTTCTCTCGTGATATACGTTCTGTACATAAGTTTGTTTGTTGTACTATTGTAAGCCATGTCATTGATGGATAATCTCCATTAACCAGAAGATACTCTTTACTATGTTGGTCATGGTTTACTGATATAGTAGACAAAATACAGTTCAGACTTTATGACTGCTGCCTGGTTACTGAGTATTAACCTGGAAAACATTATTTCCCATGGCAACACAGCATGGGCACACTGAACTAATCAGGGAGTGATGGGAGTGGATTTTCTCCGTGTAGCATAATAAATATTCATCTATACAAGGATAATAAGAGTGGTGGTGGAGCTCCAACATCATAGTGAAGTGGGTCCCTTTAAGGGTAGACAATATTCAATTTATAATCAATGATTAGGAAATGGGAAACATGATGTGGATAGTATCTATTCTCTTATCTCCAACTGAGTTTTCCTTTCCACCACAAAAGTGATAAAATGTGATTCTACCTACAAAAACTCAATCTATCACAACGCAGTCAGGGAAAATGAGTTGAAGAAACAGGAAATGGTGAATAAATGACAGCATCACCTGTTACCCGTGAGAATATAAAAGGCTTTTGACCTTTGATGTACGGAAATAATTGAATAATCTACCAAACGCTCTGATTGTGTGACTGTGCCGGCATCTATCATAGAAATATGTCAAGAAAATGCTATAGTTCATTGTTCATCTGAACTGAAGTAGAGGCACGAAATACTGTTCTTTCTAAACAATAAGTACTGTGGTGCCACGGCTAGCACAACGCTTTACAGTACGGGCAACCTGGGTTCAATTCCTGCTGTTGCCAGTAAGGAATTTATACATTTCCCCGTGAGCGTATGGGTTTCCTCCGGGTGCCTCGGTTTCCGCCCACAGCCCAAAGACATACCAGTTGTCGCATGATTAGACTACAATTAGATGGGGGATTGCTGGGTGGCATGGCTTGAAGGGCTTGAAGGGCTGGAAGGGCCACACACTGTATCTAATTAAATAAATGATTATGATAATTTGCATGCATCAATAAAGTCTAACTCATGAAGCATCGTGGCAGAGCTGCTGCCTCACAGCTGCAATGATGCAGGATCAGTCCTGACCTCTGCTGATTCAGGTTTCTCTCATCAAACCAAAGATGTTTGGCTTGGTTGGTTAATTAGCTATGAGAAATCATCCTCAGTAAGCAGGTAACTGGCATGATCTTGGGAGTTGATGGATATGAGGAGAGAGTAAAATGGGTTTTGTGCAGTTAGTGTAAACGGTATTCTGTGAACTTTGTGAGCTGAAGGGGCCTGCTTCCATTGTGTATAACCCAATGACTATATCAGTAGCACTTCCTCATTGAAGAACATTAAAGAGGAAAAGTGGGCATGCTGAAAATTTAGGAGTGCAAATGTTTATACCTTCCATTAAAGAAGAAAGCAATCACTGTTTTTATCTTGAACAAACAAGTTTTACTTGTAAGATAGTAGCAGTAGGATGTTTCTGTGGTACTTTATTGAAAATGGAATTTTGTAGATGCTAAATGCCCAAGTAGACAAGTAATGAAAATGAAAAATTCTGGGTCTACAGTGCCCACTCCCTTTCGTGCCAATGTTAGAAAGAATATCTAGGCCACAACATTATATAAGCATTGGTTAAATATCTTTTAAAGCCAGAAGCAGTGACAAATTTTCATTAAATACACATACTTTTCAAGAAAGAAAAAATGCATCAAAGACCCTAGGACATCCTAAATGCACTTTACAGGCAATAAAGTACTTTTAAAATGTAATAAGAACAGCAAAGATATAAGTCTGCTATCTGTTTTCTGAATGGTGTAAGAACCCATGAAGACTACCTACTATTTTGTTCTCTTTTTATACTATTTATACTTTATATATATTTTATAGTTATTTAATAATTATCATAATTTAGCTTTTTATGTCCTGCACTGTACTTCTGCAAAACAAAAAAAAATAGTGATAATAAACCTGATTCTGATTTTCATTGTAAAACTTGTAAGTAAAATGGACTGATATACACTATATAGTTGGGAAATAGGAATTTCGAAAGTAGGAAGGATGTCATAGCATTCGCTTATTGATTTGTTGATATGCATGCTGCTATATGAATTTATTGAATCAGACATGACTCATTAACATAGCGCTTTAGTTATCAGTGTGGCTAAGAGTGTAGGAATTTATTAATCATTGATGGTTATTGGACCCATTATTCCATTAAATTATCGATATTTTTTTAAACATTGATGCATTTGTTGGTATGATTGCTGATCTTTGGGTTTGTACTAATGTCCATGGGATTTCTGTTTTATTAATTCATGGTACCATTCTACTTATATTCTATTAAAATAACTCTTTCTTCGTGAAAGACTCTAGTACTCTAATTATTTTCATAATGTCCTCTGGTTTTATTGATTTTTCCCCAATTCTCATTGCTCTTTGAATTTATTGATGATTGCTATCTGTTTCTCAAATTAGTCAACAGCTGTCCCACTTAGAGTGAACATGCAATACTGATGGGTAGATGGTAAAGGTTGGAAACTTAGAGTGCGAATCCTTTCTAAAAGTTATGATTGATAATTAAGGACTAATTCGAAACCAATTTTATTAAAATATTAATGTATTCTCCATTTCCCTATAGATGGGTATAATTTTCTATTTGCTACATTGGCGGCAAAAAAAGTTTGTTGATACATTTTATGTTTGTATTTCTTAAGTATAATATATCAAGTGCCCAAATTAATGGAACATTAATTTTTAAATTATGTTAATATTTATTACTCTTTTAGCATTATAACAATAATTTCTTAAACGTTTGTATATGTCACTATTCCCTTAACTTCTGCAACGTACTTTTGAATTATCATTCCATACATTTAAGTGCAAAGTGCCTTTCTAACATAGTCTGTTTTAGAAAATCTTTTGAATAATAAGAATGGAAAATCCTATTTAAATCTTGAAAATTATTCATAGTTCAACATAAAATAATTTCAAAATATTGTTAATATATAATAATAAGTAAATTTTACCTCAATACAACAGGCATTTAGCCAGATTATTTGTTATGTACACATTTTTCAGGATCTGGACTTTGTTGCTAAACCCAGCATTAACTTCTCTTTTGTGCCTTTGAGAAGATAGTGGTAAGCTGCTTCCAAAAACAGATGCTGCCTTTCTGATAGGTAGGGAGTTCTAGGATTTAAACCATTTACAATGAAGGAAGGGTGATATATTTTAAAATCAGGTGGGAGGATATTGAGTGTTATTGGATCTATGGTCACTTAGACAAGTATTTCCATCATGCTCCTGTTTTGCACTTTGTTAAGGGCAAAAGTACTTTAAGTCTTGAGGAGGTAAAACACTCACCACTGGATACCTGGTCTTGAACCTGATTTAGTAGCCATAGTTTATATGCAATAGCTGTTCCAGATGAGTTTCTGATCAATGATACTGCTCATATGTTCATAGCAATGGTAATGCCTTTTAATATCATGTATAGGCAGTTGAACTATCTTACGCAGTGCATTCTTATTGGCTGATACTTCTGTGACCAAAATGTTATTTGCCACTTCCCAACCCATGACTGAGTATGTTCTGCATCTGTAATGTGCTGACATGGGCTGCACCATTTGCTGAGGAGTTGTGAATAGAGTTGGATATTGTGCAGTTAGACAACCCTGCTTCCGACTTTAATGTAGTAAGACTGTCACTGATAAAGAAGCTGAAGATGGTGGTCCTGGGAATCTTCCTTAAAGAACTCCTGCAGCAATGTCCGGGGGCAGAAGTAACTGAACATCAACAACGACAACTGCCTTCCCTTTTGTGGGATATGACTCTGACCATTGGAAGGTTTTCTCGTTAATACCAATTGATTTTTTAGTTTTAACAGGGTCCTGGTTGTCATATGTCTTGCTTGCTCTGTTTACCAGGTTAACACCTTATTTTTCAATGCATTTGCTGCTAATCCTGGCATGTTCTTCTGCACTTTCCATTGAAGTTAGCAGATTATGGTAGAATGCAGTTCTTAAGAGGCTGATAATATCCACAGAACCACATAGACCTCCTGTACTGAATGGCTATTTCTTTAATTAAATATACATTATTGGCATGAAAGCAATCTCACACACCTGAACTGATGGGGGAGTGTCTCCTTTCTATGAGAACTAGACATTGTAATGCATTTCTGATAAATCTGTATGTTACTGGAAGAGAATTCCAAAAACTGTTAATTTGTCAAGATTTTCCAATCATTATTTTCATGGTAGAAGTCAAAAAAGGATCAATACTATACATCGCACTTCATCTTTAGTCTCATTAATGTTCTATTAAATTGAAACATAACCTCCTAACCTTGAATTCAATTGGTTCGGTTATAAAGGATAATTTTTGCAAACACAAAAAAATCTGCAGATGCTGGAAATCCAAAACAACACACACAAAATACTGGAGGAACTCAGTAAGTCAGACAGCATCTATAGAAAATACCAGCAGTCCACAAAAGGCCAAGGCCCTTCTTCAGGACTGAGAGGGAAGGGGGCGAGATGCCCCAATTAAAAGGTGGGGAAAGGGGAAAGAGGCTAGCTGGAAGGTCATAAAGGTTGGTGGGAAAGGTCAAGGGCTGGAGAAGAAAGAATCTAAGCCAAGATTGGACAATAGAAGCAAAGGAAGGAAGAGGGGACCCAGTGGGAAGTAATAAGCAGGTGAAAAGAATTAAAAGGTCAGAGTGGGAAATGGGGGGGGGGGGTGGAATTTTTTTCTACGGAAGGAGAAATATGAGCATCTATTTCTCCTCGCCACCCTGAGAGTGGCCTTCTCTTGGCACAAGGAGAGGCCATGGATCGACACATCAGAACTGGAATGGGAATCAGAATTAAAATATTTGGCCACCAGGAAGCCCCACTTGTAGCGGATGGTGCAGAGGCACTCGCTGAAGCGGTCCCCCAATTTATAATGGGTTTCACCAATGTAGAGGAGGCTGAATTGGGAGCACCAGACCCCCATCAGATTCGCAGGTGAAGTGTTGCCTTACTTGGAAGGACTGTTTGGGACTGGAGGAGGTGTAGGGCCAAGCGTAGCACTTAGACCACTTGCACCAATAACTGCCTGGAGAGATTTAGTGGGGAGGGACGAATGAACAAGGAAATCGCACAGGGAAAGATCATTGCTAATACCTCTACAATCTCTTCAGCTACCTCTTTCTGAACCTTAAATTGTAGTCTATCTAGTTTAGGAGACTTGTTTGCCTTCATCCTTTCAGCTTCCCAGGCACTTTATCCTTAGCAACAGCAATTATAATCACCTCTGCCCCCTAACACTCGAATTTCTGGCATACTGCTAGTGTCTTTCACAGTGAATAACATAATATACTTATTCCGTTCATCTGTTATTTCCTTGTCCCCCATTACTACCTCTCCAGCTCCATTTTTCAGCAGAGCAATATCCACTCTCGCCGCTCTTTTACGCTTTATATATTTGAAAAAAAAATTTGCTATTTTCTTTTATATTATTGGTTGGCTTCATATTTCATCTTTTTTTTCCTTTTAGCTTCCCAATCCTCTACCTTCTCATTCATTTTTGCTATAGGCCCTCTCTTTTCCTTTAATGCTGTATTTGATTTTGCTTGTCAATGCAGTTGCCTCTTCCTCCCTTTAGAATACGTCTTTATCTTTGGGATGTACCTATCCTGTGCCTTCGGAATTGCTCCCAGAAACTCCAGCCATTACGCTCTGCTGTCATCCCTGCTAGCGCCCCTTTCCAATTTGATTTGGTCAACTGTTCTCTCATGCCTCTGTGTTTCCCTGTACCCCACTGTAATACTGATACATCTGACTTTATATTCTTCCTCTCAAACTGCAGAGTGAATCGATGGCTTTATGGCTAAATTGGCTGACAATACGAAGATAGGTGGAGAGGCCGGTAGTGCTGAGGAAATGGAGAGTCTGCAGAGAGACTTGGATAGATTGGAAGAATGGGCAGAGAAGTGGCAAATGAAGTACAATGTTGGAAAGTGTATGGTTATGCACTTTGGCAGAGAAAATAAACCGGCAGACTATTATTTAAATGGGGAAAGAATTCAAAGTTCGGAGATGCAACGGGACTTGGAAGTCCTCGTATAGGATACCCTTAAATTTAACCTCCAGGTTGAGTCAGTAGTGAAGAAGGCGAATGCGATGTTGGCATTCATTTCTAGAGGAATAGAGTATAGGAGTAGGGATGTGATGTTGAGGCTCTATAAGGCATTGGTGAGACCTCACTTGGAGTACTGTGGGCAGTTTTGATCTCCTTATGTAAGAAAGGATGAGCTGACGTTGGAGAGGGTACAGAGAAGATTCACTAGAATGATTCCGGGAATGAGAGGGTTAACATATGAGGAACATTTGTCTGCTCTTGGACTGTATTCCTTGGAGTTTAGAAGAATGAGGGGAGACCTCATAGAAACATTTCGAATGTTGAAAGGCATGGACAGAGTGGATGTGGCAAAGTTGTTTCCGATGATGGGGGAGTCTAGTAAGAGAGGGCATGATTTCAGGATTGAAGGGCGCCCTTTCAGAACAGAGATACGAAAAAATTTTCTTAGTCAAAGGGTGGTGAATCTATGGAATTTGTTGCCACGGGCAGCAGTGGAGTCCAAGTCATTGGGTATATTTAAGGCAGAGATTGATAGGCATCTGAGTAGCCAGGGCATCAAAGGTAATGGTGAGAAGGTGGGGGAGTGGGACTAAATGGGAGAATGGATCCGCTCATGATAAAATGGCGGAGCAGACTCGATGGGCCAAATGGCCGACTTCTGCTCTTTTGTCTTATGGTCTTATGGAAACTATCATATTATACATAGAAACATACATAGAAAATAGGTGCAAGAGTAGGCCATTCGGCCCTTCGAGCCTGCACCGCCATTTATTATGATCATGGCTGATCATCCAACTCAGAACCCCGCCCCAGCCTTCCCTCCATACCCCCTGACCCCCGTAGCCACAAGGGCCATATCTAACTCCCTCTTAAATATAGCCAATGAACTGGCCTCAACTGTTTCCTGTGGCAGAAAATTCCACAGATTCACCACTCTCTGTGTGAAGAAGTTTTTCCTAATTTCGGTCCTAAAAGGCTTCCCCTCTATCCTCAAACTGTGGCCCCTCGTTCTGGACTTCCCCAACATCGGGAACAATCTTCCTGCATCTAGCCTGTCCAATCCCTTTAGGATCTTATACGTTTCAATCAGATCCCCCCTCAATCTTCTAAATTCCAACGAGTACAAGCCCAGTTCATCCAGTCTTTCTTCATATGAAAGTCCTGCCATCCCAGGAATCAATCTGGTGAACCTTCTTTGTACTCCCTCTATGGCAAGGATGTCTTTCCTCAGATTAGGGGACCAAAACTGCACACAATACTCCAGGTGTGGTCTCACCAAGGCCTTATACAACTGCAGTAGTACCTCCCTGCTCCTGTACTCGAATCCTCTCGCTATAAATGCCAGCATACCATTCGCCTTTTTCACCGCCTGCTGTACCTGCATGCCCACTTTCAATGACTGGTGTATAATGACACCCAGGTCTCGTTGCACCTCCCCTTTTCCTAATCGGCCACCATTCAGATAATAATCTGTTTTCCTATTTTTGCCACCAAAGTGGATAACTTCACATTTATCCACATTAAATTGCATCTACCATGAATTTGCCCACACACCCAACCTATCCAAGTCACCCTGCATCCTCTTAGCATCCTCCTCACAGCTAACACTGCCACCCAGCTTCGTGTCATCCGCAAACTTGGAGATGCTGCATTTAATTCCCTCATCCAAGTCATTAATATATATTGTAAACAACTGAGGTCGCAGCACTGAGCCTTGCGGTACCCCACTAGTCACCGCCTGCCATTCTGAAAAGGTCTCGTTTATTCCCACTCTTTGCTTCCTGTCTGCTAACCAACTCTCCACCCACACCAATACCTTACCCGCAATACTGTGTGCTTTAAGTTTGCACACTAATCTCCTGTGTGGGACCTTGTCAAAAGCCTTCTGAAAATCCAAATATACCACATCTACTGGTTCTCCCCTATCCACTCTACTAGTTACATCCTCAAAAAATTCTATGAGATTCGTCAGACATGATTTTCCTTTCACAAATCCATGCTGACTTTGTCCGATCATTTCACCGCTTTCCAAATGTGCTGTTATCACATCCTTGATAACTGACTCCGGCAGTTTTCCCCACCACCGACGTTAGGCTAACCGGTCTATAATTCCCCGGTTTCTCTCTCCCTCCTTTTTTAAAAAGTGGAGTTACATTAGCCACCCTCCAATCCTCAGGAACTAGTCCAGAATCTAACGAGTTTTGAAAAATTATCACTAATGTATCCACTATTTCTTGGGCTACTTCCTTAAGCACCCTGGGATGCAGACCATCTGGCCCTGGGGATTTATCTGCCTTCAATCCCTTCAATTTACCTAACACCACTTCCCTACTAACATGTATTTCGCTCAGTTCCTCCATCTCACTGGACCCTCTGTCCCCTACTATTTCTGGAAGATTATTTATGTCCTCCTTAGTGAGATCATTGTCTACAAGAGTTCCTTTACCTTAAGCTCCCTAATCACATATGGTTCATTACTTAACACCCAGTCCCAAATTGTCTTTCCCCTGGTGGATTCAACAACAAGCTACTCTAAAAAGTTATCTTGTTGGCATTCTGCAAATTCCAGCACCAACCTAATAGTCCTACCATGGTTTGTCCTGCCAAAATGTGACATCTCACTCGTCTGCATGAAATTCCATATGCTGTTTTTACAGCCCATTTTTCCAGGTGGTCCATATCACTTTCCAAAATTTGATAGCCTTTGCTGTCTTTTATGCCCCCAGTTTTAGTGTCATCCATAATTTTGCTGATCCAGTTTACCACATTATTATCTAAATTACTAATATAAATTACTAATACACTCAATGCTCAGTTTATTATGTACCTCTCTACCTAATAAGGTGGCCTTTTAGTGTATGCTCATGGTTTTCTACTGCTATAGCCCACACACTTCAAGGTTCATTGTGTTATGCATTCAGAGGCGCTCTTCTGCCCACCACTGTTGAGATGCGTGATTATTTGAGTTACAGTCGCCTTTCTGTCAGCTCGAACCAGTCTGGCCATTCTCCACTGACCTCTCACCTATGGAACTGCCACCTTTGTTTTTCACATCATTCTCTGTAAACTCTGTTGTGTGTGAAAATCCCAAGAGATCAGCAGCTTCTGAGATACTCAAATCACCTGTCTGGCACTAATAATCATTCCACAATCAAAGTCACTTAGGTCACATTTCTTCCCCAGTCTGTTGTTTGATCTGAACAACTGAACCTCTTGACCATGTCTGCATGCTTTTCTGCATTGAGTTATGCATTGAGTGGCTAGTTCAATATTCGCATTAGTGAAAAAGCGTACAGGTGTACCTAATAAACTGGATATTTAGGCTACATCTGCACTAGACCAGATAATTTTGAAAATGCTGGTTTCGCGTAAAAACGATAGGCATCCACACCAGGTGTTTTTGAAAGTACCTCCGTCCACATTAAAATAGGTACTTGGGCGAATCTCCTCTACTGGGCATGCGCAGGACCCATCTACATAAAACAAGTGAAGAGGAAACAGTATACTTGGTGCGCATTTGTCCAGTTACAGACTAGAAAAACTTAAAAGAAATTGCCAAATGACGGACAGCTGTTGGCTCTCGTGCAGGAGGACTTAAAACTGAAAAAACAAATACTGGAGCATGTGGAGGCAACCGACAGGGAGTTCACGGACAGTATGACCCAGCTGACGATGAATATTGAAAAACTGACTAACTCTGTTGCAGAGGGATTTGCAACGATGAGGAATATGATGGCTCCCCCCCCCCAGTACTTTTCACCGCCACAATACCAGCCTCACAGCCACTACAATAGCTACACATACGGACACACAGACCCCTGGGCGGCCCCACCAACATCTTCCCTACTCCCACAGAGGGGTCGCCTTGGAAACATTTCCTACAGACTTAGTCTCTTCACCGATGAAAGAGACGACAGCTACAAATAAATGCAATAAGACTTGTTACAGAGCAAAAGTGAAATTTGCTGTTACCTCATTTGTCTGCCTTTACTTTTGCCATGTCTTTCTGTATTATTTTGCTGTATTTAACATGTGCAATAAAATGAGCTACTGGGCAAAAGTGATTTTATTTTTACCTGAGTAAAAGTAAAACTTACAATTTTCCTTTTTTGGCTTTAACGTTTTCACGTCTATGCCAAACATAAGCTACTACTTAAAAATGACATTTTGGAAGTAGTGACAATTGCATCTATTGAATGTTTGCACAAGCAATACATTAATAAAGCACCTTGTTAAATGTGTAAAACATGTCTGCATCAGTGTTATCTTGTATTTCCATACAATGTTACATTAGGCTGTTACACATCTATTGTCAGATATTGTTGTGGTGTTGGGGGTTGCATTCAAGAAAACAATGAAATGCCGTGCTGCCACCACTATCTGTTCCGGCACGTCATGACAGCATTTTTAAAAAGCTCCGGTTACCCTGTACACACTACACTGCCCAACCAGTGTTTTCAGATTTAAACACTCTGGAGAGCGTTTTAGAAAAGCTCTGTTTTCAGGGGAGGAAAACACCGTTTCAGAGTGGACAGAGGGTCAAAACGAAGAGAAAGAGCTTCGGTTACGGATTTATCTGGCCTAGTGTGGACGTAGCCTAAGTGTAAATGATAAACTACAATGGACCCAGCACTGATCTCTGTGGCACATCATTAGTCAGAGGCCTCCAGTCGGAGAGACAACGATCTTCTCCTTTTTAGCCAATGCTCTCCAATTTACTACTTTATCCTGAATGCCAAGTGACTTAAACTTCTAGCCCAGCTTCTCATGGAGGACTCTGTCAAAGACCTTGGCAATGTCCATGTAAACAATGTCCATTGCCATCATCCTTCCTTGTAACCTCTATGAATCTCTAAGATTGGTTAGACATGGCTAATGAAACACAAAGCCATGTTGACTATCCCTAAACAGGCCCTGTCTATCTAAGTACTTATATTTCCATTCCCTTAGAATTCCTTCCAATAATTTACCCATGACTGACATCAGGCTCACCAGCCAGTAATTTCACTGCTTATTCTTAGAGACTTACTTGAACAATGGAACAACATTAGCTATCCTCCATTCCTCCGGCGCCTCAACTGTGGCTAAAAACATTTTAAGTATCTCTGCCAGAGCACCTGCAGTTTCATCGCATCTTTTGTTTCAATCAAAGAGTAATTTCAAAATATTTTATTTAGTGTTATACAGTGATTCAGAATGCAGGCTGCTTGTTTTAATTTATATTTGATATTCAAATTTAGTTATGTTTTCCCATTATTAGTTTCTAAACCTGTTGTGCGAATTTTCTGCTTATTCTAGACATATAATGCTGAGCCTATGGGGAAACTTCCTTCTGTTCCAAAATAGGAGGGTTTTGTTTTGATTTTGTTCCCAGCTTTTATGTAAAGAGACTAAATGTAGAAAATATCCAGACTCTGGTTTTTCAATCCATTATGAATAAATAACAGAAAATTACAAGCTGTCATTTTGCAACTGAGTACAAATATGAGGGCAGATTATGCGTCATCTCAAATCTTAAAAGAGCACTCAGTACTACAATAGTGAACATCCCACTCAATGTCTCATTAACGTGCTTGTATCAGATTCCAGACCATCATAATGAACGAGTTCAAACAAAGTAAAGTGCTGCTAATATTGAGAAAGTGAAAAAAAAAGTAGAAACATTGGAAACATTCAACAGGTTAGGAAGCATCTGTGGGGAGGACAGGTATTAGGCATGAAGTCTTCATTAAATCTGAAAGCCATAAGAAATGTGAAGAATGCTGAGAAAGAAAGCATGATAGAGAAAGGGAAACCTGTGTTATTCACTTGTACGCACACACACACACGCACGCACACACAGTGAAAGTGGAGAATAGCTGACATGATAATTACTTCACTGAAATAATAAGTTCCATATTGCTTTATTTTTCAGCCCCTGAATGAACTTGCTTTAGTAAAATTGTATTCAGTTTTTACAAATCAACTTTGGCAACTTTTTTTTTGCTATTTCCCTGATTTTTAACACATTTCTTGTAGTCAAGCTTTTAAGTGTAATCCATAAAGCACTTGACTTAACATTTCATGCTTGGCTGTGTACGGCTGATGTTCTGTGCAGAACTCTTTGAACATTTATTTTGTTGTTCTTTCTGATACTAACACACATAGTCAGGCATCATTCATGCACAACCAAGTGGTTGTTTAGTTACAGTCTTTGTTCATTAGTTTTCATTTGTATTTTCAAAATTCCTTTTCAAGTTTCCACTTCATTACTTTACATTGATTTCCTTTGTTTGTATAATTCTATTTTTATTGTGTTTTTCTTGGGCATTTAATGTTTCAATCAAAAGGTGTTTTTGGTCAATCTTGTTCTTTTCAATTGCTCACTTTTGCTTACAGTTACTTCGGGAATTTATTTTTGCATTTACTGTTTTTTAAATCTTGCTTGTTTGTATTATCTTGTTGTACTTGCTTTCTTTAATAATTTTCTTGGTTAATTGCTATCAACAGCTACTTCTCATCTTCCATCAACATTTTACCTCTATGTTCCCAAATATTTCAATGAATATTTAATGTATAACTGATATTCAAGAATTCATGCCTATACAATGATAATTAAATTGATATTATGCAGAACAGAAGTGAAGCTCAAGTCAGCTCAAAGCCCATCATTTAGAGAAGAAATTGGTCGGTGTTTCTTCAGCACTGTCAAAAACTGAAGAAACAGGAAATATTTAACAGGATAGGTAGAAATGATGAAATGACTTTAACCTGAATTATTTTCTGTGTGATTTTTTTCAGATTTGCACATCTGCAGTTTTTAAAATTTTTTTACCATTGATAGCCTACTCCTCAGAATCCCAATAGGTGCAGATGAACTTCCAGAACTACTTGTAGCTCAGGATGTGAAGGGCTTTCTCTGACCCACAGCAAACCCCACCCCTACCCAACATCTGCCCCTCCCCCCACAACCCAAGCTGTCACCTAAGATCAGACATCTCTAATTCCCAAACATAGGAGATCATCAGGATCAAGGATTGGACAACCTTTCATCTGAAGTTGACAATTGGATTTGCCTGCAACTTGGTCTGAGAATAAGGGTGTCAGGGACAAGGAAAGGCCACTCATTGGAAAACCCTAACTTTCAGGTACTATATAAAATTGATGCCATGAACCTCACTCTGAACCATCTATTCTTCACCAGATTTTCCTCCAGTAGAAACTGAAAATGAAACACTTTGTTTTTGATTATTTTGTTCTTTTACTCTCTCACAACATCATCTTTATAATACTCTGCGTGAATTTTCACTAGCTATTAATATTATTCATTCTCAATTTTTGCTTTTCCAACTGGTCTATTCTGACATTGCATATCAAAGAATGTTGGAACATACTGACAGAGAGCAACATGATCAACAGTTTGTAAGGGATGAAGAATAATCCCATTTCTGGGAGACAATTAAGAAAAAATTAATTCTTCTCTATTTGCGTCATTTTCGTGATTTTAAAAAATAAGCATCATTTTTTTTAACTTCGCACAACGCACAATGCTAACGCTCGCACTGGTGGGCAGTGACCGAGCAGCCCCGTTAGCAATCTCGTTAGAGATCTCTCAGCCCAGTATGACAGTGTGCAGTAGGACCGAGTTCAGTTGATTGAATCCATTCTCAGTTTTTGACGCGAGATAAGGGAGGCCATTGATAATTGGCGACCGCTGTATTGCACAGAGGGAAGGTCGGTAGGCTGATGAGGAGCGTAAAGTACATTTTCCAAGCATTGAAAGGATGCACCCAACGTAGGCTGTGACGTCAGCCTCTCCCTCCCAAATAACCTTCGCCAACTTCCCCTGACGCGCCACTAACTGACTTCTGCGAGCGAACAGATTCTACCGGTGTAACAGAAAATTGGAGGGAAATTTTCATTCTAAAGACCGTCCAATGTGGTGATTTTTGAAGCTGTGTGAGATGGAAGAGGAGGATTCTAGGCCTAAGCCTATGGGCAATTCTGATAAGGTTTATGATGAAGAATTACAATCTTCAGAGTCATCTCATTGCACTAATGCGACAACAGACACAAAAAAGTCCATTTTTACAATGAAAACCCCTAATCAATGCGTTTTACATAGACTGGCGATCCAAGTAAACAGGTTCAGGAAACAAGTTATTTAGTAGCACAACTTATTACCCAGAAAAGAAAAAGTCACACAATTGA
Organism: Mobula birostris; assembly: GCF_030028105.1. NCBI lineage: Eukaryota > Metazoa > Chordata > Chondrichthyes > Myliobatiformes > Myliobatidae > Mobula > Mobula birostris. Next base: position 69,476,775 of record NC_092370.1, read on the forward strand.
TGAGAACCTAATAATGTCAGCATACAAAATTATAGTGGGTAAAATTCTAGGATAAGATGCAGTACAAGAAATTTCATTCTCAAACAGTATGATAAGTCAACATATTGATGACATGTCACATGATCCTGAAGAGGTTTTGTGTGATGAACTGCAAAACAACAGATACTCTATCCAGGTTGATCAGTCTACATTTGTAAGATTTGTACATAATGGAAAAATTCAAGAAAACTTGTTTTATTGCAAACAGCTGCCCAAAACAAGCCAAGAGCAAGATATATTTAATGTTCTGTCTCCATGTCTGGAAACAAAAGGTCTGCTTTGGAGTAACTGGGTTGGCACCTGTATCGATGGTGGCCCATCAATTGTTGGCTCCATAAGAGGTTTAGTTTTTCTTGCAAAAAAGAAAATTCTGACGTTATCACAACACACTCTTTTCTTCACAGAGAGGTTCTGATGTCAAAAACTCTTGGAGATGAAATGAAAGAAGTTCTGGATGATGCTACAAAAATGGTTGACTTTATTAAACAAAGACCAGTTCACTCAAAAATGTTTAAAACACTGTGTGAAAACTTGGACAAAGAGCGCACCAATACTCCTGCTACATACAGAAATCTGGTGGCTTAGAAGAGGAAGGAAGAATTTTGAACTGGGTGCTTGAGGTCAAAGGTGAATTGCAGGAGTACTTTCAAGAAAATAGTAGGCCAGATTTTGCTAAGTGCTTTGAAGATGAAGAATGGCTGCAGAAACTAGTCTACTTAGCAGACAGTTCTCATCATATATATTAGTTGAACAAGTCTCTGCAAGGCCCTGGAGAAAATGTTTTGACTCAAGTGACAAGATTCTTAAATTTAAAAAGAAACTGAATCTTTAGAAAAATCATGTTGCAAGTAGAAATCTTGAAATATTTCCACCGCTGCTGACTTTGAGAGAAGAGGAAGAATGTTGTGAGCTTTAGTCTGATCGAGGACTCCAGATGAGATTTACTGACCTGCCTTAGATAATTCAGGGTTTCTGTGTCCTGCCATTCATAGGAAAACAATGAACATTTTGCTGCAATTGTAGACTTCTTATGTGTGAGCAAGCTTTTTCTTGCTTAACAAGCATCAAGAGCAAGGAAAGAATTATCTCATTTCAGTTGAAGGAAAAATTCATGTGTGCTTATCTCAAGTTCATCCCAGAATTGAGTGCTTGTGCAGCAAAAAAACAAGCACAGGTTTCACATATTAGACCTATATTTGGGCCTGATCATGTCACTTAGTAAGAAAATGTTTTTTCAAAGTCTGTATAAAGTTGTCTTAGGCTATGTTTTTATTCATGTTGCTTTGGCTTTTAGTTTTTTAAGTAACTTTACAAATCAACATTGTCAATAAATTTCCATGTTGTAAATAACATTAATTAAAATCAATGTACAGCTTTTATTTAAATTAAATCTACCAAGCCTACCTCTAGAAAAATTAAATACCATTTTGGCTTAAGCTAGTTACTTAACAAAAATGTATTATGTTTGCCTTATGAGTTTTTAAAATTTATGAAAGGGAAAGAAAGAGATTAACTTCAAGAAAGGCAAGCTAAGCTTAACTGCCTATTTTTTTCAAGAAAGGTTGACTAAAAATTAATTCTCTACTCAAAAGGGCATTGACAATTATGTTTGGATTATTATATCTGCAACTTTGTGATCATATTAATGTACCATGAGCCATAGATATGATGTTTCTTTACACAGGGGTTCCCTGCGACCTGAAAATTATTTGAAGGGTTCCTCAAGGGCAAAAAGGTTGACAAAGGCTGTCCTAGATTATACACTTATATCCCAGAATGATTGCTAGAACCAATCATTATACTTAGAGAAAATAAAATCTCATGATGAAATATCATGGAAGTGGACCCAGAATCAAACAAAGAAGAGCAATAGACCATCCTTAATTGTCAATCAAACCTTTCCTTTTTCTAAACCTCCCTGCATTTTTCTCCTCAATCCTGTTGGATGTGTTTGGCTTCACAGATATATGGAAATGAGTCAAAAACGGATCACAAATGATCCCATAGCCATTGTCTACGAATTATGAAAAAAAACAATGTTCAAAAGAAATAATCCAAGTTTTAATTTAAATTATGTTTCAGGTGAATATCTTACTACTTCCATTTTGGCTGTGCTTAAACCTTTTGAGAACTTTAGAAGATAGTAGAGATTCTTAACCTCTTGTAAAATTACTTTATCACTGTCATACTGCATCTTTAATTCATAAATGCAAAATATTTCACACATTTACAGCATTGCTCTGCTTGTGACTCATATTTTCTATAAAGCTGAAACACAAACAGAAAATAATTCACAACTGCCATCCAAAAGTGTAAAGTAATGTTGAAAGTTGACACATTACTTTGTAGTCAATATATGCAGTAAAATAGTCATCCTTAATGAATCTTACTATTTTGATTTTTGTATAAATTGTGAATGGAAAGGGAACCAATGAAATCTTATATTAATTATTAGCCCATTGATAAAGGAGAAATGAATTAGCCTGCACAGCTGATCGCAAAATGATTCAAATAACAAAATGAATCACACAGTTTAGAAGTACAGTCAAATGAAATTAATCAAATTTTATTTCATTGCTAGGAAAAGTAAATTCTCAAAGTGCTACGCTGAAGAAGCCATAAATTTCAAAAAATATAAAAAAGATAGGTGTTTAATCATGAGGGACATAGACAAGGTTAATGTGACAGACATTTTCCCAGGGTTGGGGAAAAGGGAATCAATTTTTCACCCCATAGGTGGTTAGTGCGTGGAATGAGGAGAACTGGTTGAACCAGGCATATTCAGAACATTTAAGGATTCTTGGATAGAAAGGGTTTTGAAGATGAGGGCCAAATGTGGACAAATAGGAGTGGCTCAGATGGAAATTCTGATCAGCATGGACAAATTGGGAGAATGGGTGAACTTAACTATTTCCAGTTAAGTACTGATAATTACTCATTTCTGGGGGAAGAAATTAAAAATAAAGAATGTTGGTGATGTGCAGGGTTTTCATCTACATCTGTACAAAGGATATGATTCCTAAAGTGATTCTTAGTACGACTGAGGCTTATTGAAAAGTTGAGTTTTATTACAGGCCATTTGCTGGCTAAGAACACCCAACTGATGGACATTCCCTACATATGAACAAGTTGCCATTTTATTATTAAGTTTGAAAATTTGATGTACCTACATACAGTACATTTATTCCCATGAATAGTAGAACTAGCTTCCTTTGTCAGGCCTGCACAGGCATGCACCTCCCAGTCTCCACTCAGCTAACAGGAGCAACCTACCATTCATTTGCAACTCATCACCTGCAGCCCATTTAAACCCAGTTCTCATCCATAGTCCTTGTTCGCCCATCCAGTCAGCCTGCCTCAGCCAGTTGCTGCTAGCTTTCAGTTACCTTCTTGCCCATGGAGTTTAGTATCAATTCTCTCTTGTTTTGTGACCACCTGTGGCTTGTTATTTTTGTAGTCTATTATTAAAGTGACCATTCATTGCTGAATCATCTTTGTTGCTCTGCTTTTGGGTCAAAGCTCCTCTTCATTTCCTGAGAGGATGAATGAACCAGTGATTGACCCAGTAGAGTTTGCTTGCCTAAAGGAAGTCATCCTTTGACATAAGTACATAATCCAGAAGGACCAGGAAACATTTGACCATCTGCTCACTACTCTCAGCCACTCTCCATCTCGTTACACCAACCCCACGCCAGTCAACTTCCTCCCTTAGAGCACTGACTTCCATTGCCCAAACACTTTGACAGATCTATAACCTGATGCCATAACTTCCTGTCTCAGTGCATCTTGCACTGAACTCCAGCAATCTCTGTATTCTAAGGACTAAGCCAAAACTGCCTTCGTCATCTCTGTCTTGAATGGGCAAGCTCTGAGGTGTGCTGCCACTAATCAGGACAACAAAATCACCATTTGCAATAATTAAGAGAGATGTGCCAGGGTTTTGACCATCCGGAAGTGGAAGGGAGGCAGTGGATTGAATACTTCACTTATGTCAAGTCTCACGTTTGGTATCAGATTATATCGTGAAATGCAGGACCCTCACTGTGGAGTGCAGGCCCATGACCATCACAGCCTTTTGAAAGATGAGCTGTCTACTGGGGGGATGCCCACTGTCCTCAGAAACCTCATCACGCTGGCCCTCTGAATTGATAAACATCTTATGGAATGATCCTGTAGATCATCAGCCAGAACCCCAGTTCAATTCCCAGGACAACTTCAGGCTTCAGGACCCTCATCAGTAATGCCTCCAGGACTCACGCAGTTAGGAAGAGCTCTTTAACCTCCCCCATTCCCCCCCCCAAAGTATTTGCTTTGGCGTGGAAACAACTCGAGCACTTACTGTGGAGCAGTATATCAAATGCTCACTGTGTCCAGGAAATGGCACCACCAGATAGAGATGAGGGTCCTTCTATCTGGTAAGCCCCCTCCCCGCCAGTCCCTTGTTCCAGCACTATATTCAGACTCACTTTCTCTGTCCTCCTCCACACCCTGATGGCTCTACGTGCTCAGGAGGCTCTGGTCGATTCCAGAGCAGCAGCCAACCTTGAACTCCCTGCTGAACCTATCTCTCACCCCTTCGGCATCACGGCCATTGAAGGATGTGTGGTCTGGGACGGTCAGAGCATCAGAGAGCACTATGAGTCTATTCAATTGCTCCTGATCAATTCTTCTCATCTTGGGTTACCCCTGTCTCTCCACTCACGACCCTCACTTTGCCTCAGTTCACTGCTGAGGTGGAGACCCAACTTCTAGACCACCTACCTGTAACTTCAGTTGACTTCACCCTGTAAATCTGTGAAGATGGAGGAAACCTTCAACCTCACCAAACTGCTAAAGGAATACCACGAGCTAGCTATCACCTGCTGCCCACCTCAGATACCACACAACAACATGATCGATCTCCTCCTGAGCATCACCCTACCCAGAGGTCAGCTGTTCGCCCACTCCCCTCCCGAGACCCAAGCTATGAGTGACTACTTTATGGCTTCAATTGACCATCACAGTCTCCAACCAGTGCAGGATTCTTCCTGGTCAAAAGGAAAGATGGGGGTCTCTGTCCCTGCATTGACTACCATGACCTCAACAAAATCAATGTTAAGAGCTGTTACCCTCTCGCCTTGATGGATAGTACATTCAAAACACTATGTGGGGCCTGAGCTCCACTAAATTCAGTCTACGGACGACACACAATCTGGCCCGCATCCGCCAGGAACTGGGTGAAAGACGGCATTCAGAGCACCCACTGTCGACTACAAATACTTGGTGAAGCATTTCAGACTTTCCAACAGTACAGCCATTTTTCAAGCCTTCATCCATGAGTTCCTCCAAGCTACACAGGTATATGTTCATCCACCTTCACCACATTCTCATCTTCAAGGACCAGCAAGATCACATCCATTCATTTCTTCGACACCTTCTCAAAAACTAACTGTATTGCAAGTTAGTGAAATAACTTCCAGTTCCATACCCCGTTCACTTCTTTCCTGGGTTAAGTTCTTTTACACCAAGACATAACCATGGACACAGAGGAAGTGCACACCATTGCTGAATGCCCCTGGCTGTACTTCTCAAACAACTACAGCGCTTCTTGGGCTTCCTTAACTTCTACTGGCATTTCACCAGGACCTACAGCCAAATCATCACTCCACTCACCTCCCTCACCAAACCATGGATGACCTAGTCTGCTACTGCAGACCACTCTTTTAAGGAGCACAAGGGATGTTTCACCACTGCTTTCATTTTCTGTTATCTAAGCCCCTCTGGACCTTTTGTGATAGAGGTGGAAAGATCTGACGTGGACAGTGCAACCATCTCCCAGCAAGGACTGGTTGGGAAAACACACCTTTGTACCTTCTTCACATACAAGCTGAACTCTACACAGCACCGTTATAGTCAGAGACAGGGAGCTACTTGTCATCAAGTGAGCCTTGGAAAAATAGAGACATTGGCTGATGGGAAATACCAAGCCTTTCATCATCTGCACTAACCACCAGAACCCCATATCCATACAACAGACTGGCCGGTGCAAGCTATTTCAGGCTCACTGGGCCTTCTACTTCAAGCAATTCAACTTCACCATCTCCTACCTACTCAGTTGTATGAACACTAAGGTGGACACCCCGTCACGCCAGTTCAGCCCAGTAGAAATGGCAAAAAACTCCTTACTCTATCCTCGCAGATCCTTGCTCTGATCATCTGGGATCTTGAGAACTAGATGTGTCAGGCCCTACAGCACAAGCTTGCTCAGAATGACACACCTGACAACAGCATATATGTACTGGATTCCATGTGCTCTGAGGCACTCCAGTAGGCCCAATCCTCATCCGTCTCCAGCTATCCAGGTGCACAATGAACTCTGGATTTTCTGTGACACCAGTTCTGGTGGCCCACTCGAATCAGGGTAATTTGTCAATGCCTGCCCTCAATGTGCATAATCCTATTCCTCCAACCAGCAGCCCTCTGGGCTCCTTCGGCCCCTCCTAGTCCCCTGACACCAGGAGCACCACTTCGACAAGGATTTCATTTTCAGTTTGCCATCTTCCAATGGGCCACGGTGATCATAACATTGGTGGGCTGGTTCTCCAAGATGGCGCAGTTCACTGCCACAGCCACTATGATGGTGGATCTGGTACTCCAACACTTAGTACACCTCCATGATTTCCCTCAGGACATTGTGTGGGACTGCAGCCCACAATTCATCTCCTGCTTTTGTGTCCTTCTCCACATCTCAGTAAGAATGTCCTCTGGCTATCATCCGCAGACCCATGATTAGTCAGAAAGAGCCAAATAGCAGGTGGAGAAATTTCTGTGGTGTTTTGCCACCTCTGACCCCTCCACATGGAACTCTGCTTGGGGTTGAACGGTCCCACAATTTGCACACCTCCTCTGCCATGAGTATTTCACCCTTTGAAGTGCTTCATGGCTACCGACTCCCTATGTTCCTTGCGGAGGAGCCAACAGTAGATGTCCCATTTGCCAGGGCTCTGGTTCGCCGCTGCAGGTTCACTTTGAGAAGGGCATGGAAGGCCATCCTAACTGCTAATCACTTCTCCTACCACCATGCCAGTGGCCTGGGGACTGTGTCTGGCTGACTACCAAAGATTTGGCACAGACTCACACAAGCTCTCACTGCAGTTCACTGATCCCTTCAAGATTACCCATTGCATCAATCCAGTTACTTACTATCTCCAGCTGCCACCATTCCTCAGCATCATTCCTAACTTCTACATGTCCTGCCTAAAGCCTGCTGTCCATAGACCTCTCAACCCTACATCTCCTGAACCCAGGATGACGGAAGATGGTCCAGTTGATAGAGTCATGTCATTGTGGATGAGGTGTGCAGTACCTGGTTTACTGGGAAGGGTACAGCCCAGAGTGGAGGTCTTGGGTGTCATCTAGTTTCATTTTTGATCCATTGCTCACCGAGGAATTATACTGGACACATTTAGGTCATCCTGGGCCATTGGGTACTGGCCAGAAGAGGGAGAGGTGGGATCCTGACAGGCCTGCAAAGACCTCCCTGTCTCCACTCAGCTAACAGAGGTCACCTGCTACTCATTTCCAACTCACCACCTGTAGCCTATTTAAACCCAGCTCTCCACTAGAATCCGTGTTCAGCCATAAGAACAGTCAACCTCAACCAGTTGCTCCTAGCCTTGTTGCCTGTGGTGTTTGGTTTCATTCTGTCTTGTCTTGTGAACCCTCATGGGTTGTTGTGTTTACAGCTTAATATTAAAGTGATCGTTTATCGCTGAATTGTCTCCGCTACTCTGCTTTAGGGTCAAGCCTCCTCTGAATTTCCCAACATCCTCTCTCTCTATGTTTTTAACTATTGTTCTTTCTTTACATTCTTATAGCTTTTGATACAGTTCATTAAAATATTGAGGGGAATAGTTTCCATATTGAGCGATTTTGCTTATTTTCCAATTTATGAGTAAATCCAACTTATGTATGTCTATATAAAAAAATGAAATCAATTCATTATCTGAGGATAGCCTGTATACCAATATCTGCCAAAGCACAAAATCAAAAAAGCTGATTTGAGAATTCCTCTTCAGTTAACTCAGTAAGGATTAATGAAGAAACTTTGGATCTTAGGGCAGCCGACACGGCTGCATATCGAAGGAAATTTCAATATTTCAGTCATCCACTATCTATCATAGAATTATTCATTTATCAGCAGTTCCTACTAAATATGCTTAACTGCAGTTCAAATTTCTTTACTGGTTTTCAAGTCAATCTCTTCTCTCGCCTCGTGGAGCAGCCTGGGGAATATTCCGTCAGGCCCCGGGGACTTATCTGCCCTAATGTATTTTAACAACTCCAACACCTCCTCTCCCTTAATATCAACATGCTCCAGAACATCAACCTCACTCATATTATCCTCACCATCATCAAGTTCCCTCTCATTGGTGAATATCGAAGAGAAGTATTCATTGAGGACCTCGCTCACTTCCACAGCCTCCAGGCACATCTTCCCACCTTTATCTCTAATCGGTCCTACCTTCACTCCTGTCATCCTTTTTTTCTTCACATAATTGAAGAATGCCTTGGGGTTTTCCTTTACCCTACTCACCAAGGCCTTCTCATGCTCCCTTCTTGCTCTTCTCAGCCCCTTCTTAAGCTCCTTTCTTGCTTCCCTATATTCCTCAATAGACCCATCTGATCCTTGCTTCCTAAACCTCATGTATGCTGCCTTCTTCCACCTGACCAGATTTTCCACCTCACTTGTCACCCATGGTTCCTTCACCCTACCATTCTTTATCTTCCTCACCAGGACAAATTTATCCCTAACATCCCGCAAGAGATCTCTAAATATCGACCACATGTCCATAGTACATTTCCCTGCAAAAACATCATCCCAATTCACAGCCGCAAGTTCTAGCCTTATAGCCTCATAATTTGCCTTTCCCCAATTAAATATTTTCCTGTCCTCTCTGATTCTATCCTTTTCCATGATAATGCTAAAGGTCAGGGAGCGGTGGTCACTGTCCCCCAGATGCTCACCCATTGAGAGATCTGTGACCTGACCCGGTTCATTACCTAGTACTAGATCTAGTATGGCATTCCGCCTAGACGGCCTGTCCACATACTGTGACAGGAATCCATCCTGGATACACTTAACAAACTCTGTCCCATCTATACCCTTGGAACTAATCAGGTGCCAATCAATATTAGGGAAGTTAAAGTCACCCATGATAACAACCCTGTTATTTTTCCACCTTTCCAAAATCTGCCTCCCAATCTGTTCCTCTGTTTCTCTGCGGCTACCAGAGGGCCTATCGAATACCCCCAATAGAGTAACTGCTCCCTTCTTGTTCCTGACTTCCACCCATATTGACTCAAAAGAGGATCCTGCTACATTACCCACCCTTTCTGTAGCTGTACTAGTATCCCTGACCAGTAATTCCACCCCTCCTCCCCTTTTTCCGCCCTCTATCCCTTTTAAAGCACTGAAATCCAGGAATATTGAGAATCCATTCCTGCCATGGTGCCAGCCAAGTCTCTGTAATGGCCACAACATCATAATTCCATGTATGTATCCAAGCTCTCAGTTCATCACCTTTGATTCTGATGCTTCTTGCATTGAGGTACACACACTTCAGTCCTTCTACCTTACTGTCTTTACACTGTCTCTTTCCTCAAAGCCTCTCTGTATGTTAGATCTGGCTTTACTCCATGCACTTCTTTCACTGCTCTATCGCTCTGGGTCCCATCCCCCTCGCAAATTAGTTTAAACCCTCCCGAACCATGCTAGCAAACCTACCTGCAAGGATATTGCTCCCCCTCGAGTTCAGGTGCGACCCATCCAATGTGTACAGGTCCCATCTTCCCCAGAAGAGATCCCAAAGATCCAAAAATCTAAAACCCTGCTCCCTGAACCAACTCCTCAGCCATGCATTCAACTGCCATCTCCTCCAATTCTTACCATCACTGTCACGTAGCACTGGCAGCAATCCTGAGAACGCCGCCCTTGAGGTCCTGTTCTTCAGCCTTCTGCCTCGTTCCCGAAACTCACACTTCAGGACCTCATCCCTCTTCCTGCCTATGTTGTTGGTCCCAACATGTATCACGATTTCTGGTTGCTTTCCCTCTCATACCAGGATGTCGTGCACCCGGTCAGAGACATCCCGGACCCTGACAACCAGGAGGCAACAAACCATGCGGGTGTCCTTCTTACATCCACAAAATCTCCTGTCTGCTCCCCTGACTATAGAGTCTCCAATGACGACATCTCTCCTCTTCTCTGTCCCACCTTTCTGCACCACAGGGTCAGACTCAGTGCCGGAGGCCCTGCCACCATGGCTCACACCTGGTCGGTCGTCCCCGCCAACAGTATCCAGGACGGTAAACTTATTATTCAGAGGAATGGCTACAGGGGTGCTCTGCACTACCTGTCTGCTCACCTTCGCTTTTCCCCCTCTGACTGTCACCCAATGACCTGCTTCCGACAGCCTAGGTGTAACTACCTCCCTGTAGCTCTCATCTATGACTGCCTCATTCTCCCTTATGAGTCGAAGGTCATCCAGCTGCCGCTCCAGATTCCTTACACGGTCTTCCAGATCGCCCAGCCGTATGCACTTCTGGCAGATGTGACTCTGCGGGAGAGGGAGTTCCCTGAAGACTGCCACATCTCACATGACAGGCACATCACCGTCTCAGGAGACATTGTAAAAACTAACTGCGAGCTAACTTGTCCTCCGCCTCTTCTCGTCGAAGCCTCTCTAGTCAAAGCCTCAAAGCTCCACTCCTTCAGTGGCCCACTCACACACTGGCCGCATTTTTTTTGTAAAAGCAAGCCTGAAGGCTTTGTGTGTCAATGCAAGGAGCATTCGTAACAAGGTGGATGAATTTAAAGTGCAGATAGTTATTAATGAATATGATATAGTTGGGATCATAGAATAGTACAGCACAGTACAGGCCCTTCGGCCCACAATGTTGTGCCAACCCTCAAACCCTGCCTCCAATATTCCCCACCTTAAATTCCTCCATATACCTGTCTAGTAGTCTCTTAAACTTCACTAGTGTATCTGCCTCCACCACTGACTCAGGCAGTGCATTCCACGCACCAACCACTCTCTGAGTAAAAAATCTTCCTCTAATATCCCCCTTGAACTTCCCACCCCTTACCTTAAAGCCATGTTCTCTTGTATTGAGCAGTGGTGCCTTGGGGAAGAGGCGCTGGCTATCCACTCTATCTATTCCTCTTATTATCTTGTACACCTCTATCATGTCTCCTCTCATCCTCCTTCTCTCCAAAGAGTAAAGCCCTAGCTTCCTTAATCTCTGATCATAATGCATACTTTCTAAACCAGGCAGCATCCTGGTAAATCTCCTCTGTACCCTTTCCAATGCTTCCACATCCTTCCTATAGTGAGGTGACCAGAAATGGACACAATACTCCAAGTGTGGCCTATCCAGAGTTTTATAGAGCTGCATCATTACTTCGCAACTCTTAAACTCTATCCCTCGACTTATGAAAGCTAACACCCCATAAGCTTTCTTAACTACCCTATCCACCTGTGAGGCAACTTTCAGGGATCTGTGGACATGTACCCCGAGATCCCTCTGCTCCTCCACATTACCAAGTATCCTGCTATGTACTTTGTACTCTGCCTTGAAGTTTGTCCTTCCAAAGTGTACCACCTCACACTTCTCCAGGTTGAACTCCATCTGCCACTTCTCAGCCCACTTCTGCATCCTATCAATGTCTCTCTGCAATCTTTGACAATCCTCTACACTATCTACAACACCACCAACCTTTGTGTCATCTGCAAACTTGCCAACCCACCCTTCTACCCCAATATCCAGGTCGTTAATAAAAATCACGAAAAGTAGAGGTCCCAGAACAGATCCTTGTGGGACACCACTATTCACAATCCTCCAATATGAATGTACTCCCTCCACCACCACCCTCTGCCTTCTGCAGGCAAGCCAATTCTGAATCCACCTGGCCAAACTTCCCTGGATCCCATGCCTTCTAACTTTCTGAATAAGCCTGCCGTGTGGAACCTTGTCAAATGCCTTACTAAAATCCATATAGATCGCATCCACTGCACTACCCTCATCTATATGCCTGGTCACCTCCTCAAAGAACTCTATCAGGCTTGTTAGACCTGATCTGCCCTTCACAAACCATGCTGACTGTCCCTGATCAGACTATGATTCTCTAAAAGCCTATCGATCCTATCTCTAAGAATCTTTTGCAACAGCTTTCCCACCACAGACGTAAGGCTCACTGGTCTGTAATTACCCGGACTATCCCTACTACCTTTTTTGAACAAGGGAACAACATTCGCCTCCCTCCAATCCTCCGGTACCATTCCCGTCGACAACAAGGACATAAAGATCCTAGCCAGAGGCTCAGCAATCTCTTCTCTCGCCTCGTGGAGCAGCCTGGGGAATATTCCATCAGGCCCCGGGGACTTATCTGTCTGAATGTATTTTAACAACTCCAACACCTCCTCTCCCTTAATATCAGCATGCTCCAGAACATCAACCTCACTCATATTGTCCTCACCATCGTCGTTCCCTCTCATTGGTGAATACCGAAGAGAAGTATTCATTGAGGACCTCTCTCACTTCCACAGCCTCCAGGCACATCTTCCCACCTTTATCTCTAATCGGTCCTACCTTCACTCCTGTCATCCTTTTTTTCTTCTCATAATTGAAGAATGCCTTGGGGTTTTCCTTTACCCTACTTGCCAAGGCCTTCTCATGCCCCCTTCTTGCTCTTCTCAGCCCCTTCTTAAGCTCCTTTCTTGCTTCCCTATATTCCTCAATAGATCCATCTGATCCTTGCTTCCTAAACCTCATGTATGCTGCCTTCTTCCACCTGACCAGATTTTCCACCTCACTTGTCACCCATGGTTCCTTCACCCTACCATTCTTTATCTTCCTCACCGGGACAAATTTATCCCTTAAATCCCGCAAGAGTTCTCTAAACATCGACCACATGTCCATAGTACATTTCCCTGCAAAAACATCATCCCAATTCACACCCACAAGTTCTAGCCTTATAGCCTCATAGCCTCATAATTTGCCTTTCCCCAATTAGAAATTTTCTTGTCCTCTTTGATTCTATCCTTTTCCATGATAATTATAATTATCACAGAGACATGGCTCCAGGATGTCCAAGGAGGGGAGCTCAACATTCAGAGATATTCAATATTCAGGAGGGATAGACATGAAAGAAAAGGAGGTGGGGTGGCGTTGCTGGTTAGAGAGGAGATTAACACAATAGAAAGGAAGGACATTAGCCGGGAGGATGTGGAATCGATATGAATAGAGCTGCATAACACTAAGGGGAAGAAAACGCTGGTGGGAGTTGTGTACAGGCCACCTAACAGTAGTAGTGAGGTTGGGGATGGCATTCAACAGGAAATAAGAAATACATACAATAAAGGAACAGCAGTTATAATGGGTGACTTCAATCTATATATAGATTGAGTGAACCAAATTGGTAAGGGTGCTGAGGAAGAGGATTTCTTGGAATGTAAGCGAGATGGTTTTCTGAACCAACATGTCGAAGAACCAACTAGAGAGCAGGCCATTCTAAGCTGGATATTGAGCAATGAGGAAGGGTTAGTTAGCAATCTTGTCGTGTGAGGCCCCTTGGGTAAGAGTGACGATAATATGATGGAATTCTTCATTAAGATGGAGAGTGACATAGTTAATTCAGAAACAAAGGTTCTGAACTTAAAGAAGGGTAACTTTGAAGGTATGAGATGTGAATTAGCTAAGATAGACTGGCAAATGATAGTTAAAGGGTTGACGGTGGATATGCAATGGCAAGCGTTTAAAGATCGCATGGATGAACTACAACAATTGTTCATCCCAGTTTGGCAAAAGAATAAGCCAGGGAAGGTAGTGCACCTGTGGCTGACAAGGGAAATTAGGGATAGTATCAATTCCAAAGAAGAAACATACAAATTAGCCAGAAAAAGTGGCACATCTGAGGACTGGGAGAAATTCAGAGTCCAGCAGAGGAGGACAAAGAGCTTAATTAGGAAAGAGAAAAAAGATTATGAGAGAAAGCTGGCAGGGAACATAAAAACTGTCTGTAAAAGCTTTTATAGATTAGTGAAAAGAAAAAGATTGGTTAAGACAAATGTAAGTCCCTTACAGTCAGAAACAGGTGAATTGATCATGGGGAACAAGGACATGGCAGACCAATTGAATAACTACTTTGGCTCTGTCTTCACTAAGGAGGACATAAATAATCTTCCGGAAATAGTAGGAGATCGAGGGTCTAGTGAGATGGAGGAACTGAGGGAAATACATATTTGTTGGGAAGTGGTGTTAGGTAAGTTGAAAGGATTGAAGGCAGGTAAATCCCCAGGGCCAGACGGTCTGCATCCCAGAGTGCTTAAGGAAGTAGCCCAAGAAATAGTGGATGCATTAGTGATAATTTTTCAAAACTCTTTAGATTCTGGATTAGTTCCTGAGGATTGGCGGGTGGTTAATGTAACCCCGCTTTTTAAAAAAGAAGGGAGAGAGAAACCAGGGAATAATAGACCGGTAAGCCTGACATCGGTGGTGGGGAAACTGCTAGAGTCAGTTATCAAAGATGTGATAACAGTACATTTGGAAAGCGGTGAAATCATCGGACAAAGTCAGCATGGATTTGTGAAAGGAAAATCATGTCTGACGAATCTCAGAATTTTTTGAGGATGTAACTAGTAGAGTGGATAGGGGAGAACCAGTGGATGTGGTATATTTGGATTTTCAAAAGGCTTTTGACAACGTCCCACACAGGAGATTAGTGTGCAAACTTAAAGCACACGGTATTGGGAGTAAGGTATTGATGTGGATAGAGAATTGGTTAGCAGACAGGAAGCAAAGAGTGGGAATAAACGGGACCTTTTCAGAATGGCAGGCAGTAACTAGTGGGGTACCGCAAGGCTCAGTGCTGAGACCCCAGTTGCTTACGATATATATTAATAACTAAGATGAGGGAATTAAATGCAGCAGCTCCAAGTTTGCGGATGACACGAAGCTGGGCGGCAGTGTTAGCTGTGAGGAGGATGCTAAGAGGATGCAGGGTGACTTGGATAGGTTAGGTGAGTGGGCAAATTCATGGCAGATTCAATTTAATGTGGATAAGTGTGAGGTTATCCACTTTGGTGGCAAAAACAGGAAAACAGATTATTATCTGAATGGTGGCTGATTAGGAAAAGGGGAGGTGCAACGAGATCTGGGTGTCATTATACACCAGTCATTGAAAGTGGGCATGCAGGTACAGCAGGCGGTGAAAAAGGCGAATGGTATGCTGGCATTTATAGCAAGAGGATTCGAGTACAGGAGCAGGGAGGTACTACTACAGTTGTACAAGGCCTTGGTGAGACCACACCTGGAGTATTGTGTGCAGTTTTGGTCCCCTAATCTGAGGAAAGACATTCTTGCCATAGAGGGAGTACAAAGAGGGTTCACCAGATTGATTCCTGGGATGGCAGGACTTTCAGATGAAGAAAGACTGGATCGACTAGGCTTATACTCACCGGAATTTCGAAGTTTGAGGGGGGATCTTATTGAAACATATAAAATTCTAAAGGGATTGGACAGGCTAGATGCAGGAAGATTGTTCCCGATGTTAGGGAAGTCCAGAACAAGGGGTCACAGTATAAGGATAAAGAGGTAGCCTTTTAGGACCGAGATGAGGAAAAACCTCTTCACACAGAGAGTGGTGAATCTGTGGAATTCTCTGCCATAGGAAACAGTTGAGGCCAGTTCATTGGCTATATTTAAGAGGGAGTTAGATATGGCCCTTGTGGCTAAAGGGATCGGGGGTATGGAGAGAAGGCAGGTACAGGGTTCTGAGTTGGATGATCAGCCATGATCATACTGAATGGCGGTGCAGGCTCGAAGGGCCGAATGGCCTACTCCTGCACCTATTTTCTATGTTTCTATATTTCTTTCCATAAATGCTGCCAGACTTACTGTGTTTTTCCAGCATTTACATGTTTTAAAATCTCAGATTCCCAGCTTTTGCAGTATTTTTTAAATTATCTTTCAAGTTGGCTACTTATGTGCAATCAAGGTGATCTTAGCTCAATTCTAGATTTGGTGTATTCAAAATTAGTTTGATCTGCATCTCAGTTTTTATTTAAGCATGCTTTGCAATCTATTTGACTTCAACCCACATGCTCTTGGGACTTAAAATTTACCATAATATGCAAATACAAAAATAATGTGTTGATGACATCATTACACAGACCAATCAGGACAATCTTCTCCTGTAGATAAATTCATCTGTATTAAATATCATAAAATTCTTGAACGATTACTCATGCAACTCTATTTGCAGCTATTTTTTTTTCTTTTGAATTTTAATCACTTGAACAAAATTGACTGACGTTATCATGGTCACCATACAATCTATCACACCATTCCTCCAAAAAGACATCTGGCAGCTGACAAGACAAATATTTTACTCTTTTCTTAAAAGTCTGGTGTTGGCATTCTCTTTCGCAGTGGAGGAATTATTCTTTTGTATTATGCTGTCTGACAGCATTGACATTCTGAATGGGCAGTTTCATAATCAAAATGTTCAAGATTCATTAGGCAGGTAACAATTAATACATATCTGAAAGGACAGAAGAATTGCTGTCACCAATGGTGGTCATTAAATATGTGAATTGTGTGGAGGGATAGAAGGTGGTTCTGGTGCAGGAGACTTCTACTTGACTAACAGTCTTAAGATATGAAATTTGAAATTAAAGTCCATGAATACGAATACAATATAAAAATTCAATGATGGGGAAATGTGCCCATATTAATTCTATTTCTCATTCCATCAATGATGTCTGACCTGCTGAGTGATTCCAGAATTTTCTGGGTTTATTTCGTATTTCTACTATCTGCATTTATTTTAATGATTGGTTACTTTTGACTTCAGTGCCATTTCTCTTCCAGGAGTGCGCAACCTGAGGAAGCCCTGCTCCCCTCTCTAAGGAGATTTCCAGCCAATTCCCTTGTATTGCTCACGTTCAGTGGTTTTGGTTTCCTTTCTGGACTTCGATAAGATGTAAGTCTTATATTGTAACATATTAGCAACCTAGAGACTACACCAGTGATCCAAATCCTATCAAAGTAACTGGGCATTTAATTTCAGTTCAATGAATAATCAAAGAGGATAGCATCAATAATAGCAATCATGAGTCATTTCCTTCACTGATGCATAAAATAAACTCAAGGAAGAGTCCAGCAGGCCAGGCAGCATCTGTGGGGATAAGGTTTCTGAATGAGTCCCTGCATCTGGACTGAGAGAATAGTCGGAAGATAGCCAGTGTAAAGAGAAGAGAGAGAAGGGTGAAACAGAGGCTGGTAGGGCATACAGTAGATGGAAGATGGGGCGAAGGTGAGGAGGGTGGGGTGTGGAGAGGGGAGAGGAAAGAATGATGTAGCCAAATGTTGGAGAGGGAGTGCAGAGACATAAAAGCTGGAAGATGATATGTGGAAGCACAAGAATAAAATAACTTCAGGTAGCTAGAACTGGGTGGGGCCGGAGAGGGAAAAGATGAGGGACACAGAGAGGAGGGTCCTGCTGAAGGGTCTCGGCCCGAAAAGTCAACTGCACCTTTTTCCATAGATGCGGCCTGACCTGCTGAGTTCCTCCAGGACTTTATGTGTGTTGCTCAGATAGGTAGGTGATAGGTGAATTTAGGCTCATTCACTAACGTGCTTTATCAAAGGCAACTTTTTTCCCCTGGTCTGGCCCGTATAAAACTTCAGACCCACACCAAGTCTATTATCTTTTAAGGTGGGGCTTTCCACTACCACATTTACATCCCATGAAAATGCTTTAAAAGATGCTGTTTAACCTTCTTAACCATAGGATTCTCACAGGCTGAGCCTCTGGCTAGGATCTTTACGTCCTTGTTGTCCACGGGAATGGTACCGGAGGATTGGAGGGAGGTGAATGCTGTCCCCTTGTTCAAAAAAGGTAGTAGAGATAGTCCGGGTAATTATAGACCAGTGAGCCTTATGTCTGTAGTGGGAAAGCTGTTGGAAAAGATTCTTAGAGATAGGATCTATAGGCTTTTAGAGAATCATGGTCTGATCAGGGACAGTCAGCATGGCTTTGTGAAGGGCAGATCGTGTCTAACAAGCCTGATAGGGTTCTTTGAGGAGGTGACCAGGCATATAGATGAGGGTAGTGCAGTGGATGTGATCTATATGAATTTTAGTAAGGCATTTGACAAGGTTCCACACGGTAGGCTTATTCAGAAAGTCAGAAGGCATGGGATCCAGGGAAGATTGGCCAGGTGGATTCAGAATTGGCTTGCCTGCAGAAGGCAGAGCGTTGTGGTGGAGGGAGTACATTCAGATTGGAGGGTTGTGACTAGTGGTGTCCCACAAGGATCTGTTCTGGGACCTCTACTTTTCGTGATTTTTATTAACGACCTGGTTGTTGGGGTAGAAGGGTGGGTTGGCAAGTTTGCAGATGACACAAAGGTTGGTGGTGTTGTAGATAGTGTAGAGGATTGTCAAAGATTGCAGAGGGACATTGATAGGATGCAGGAGTGGGCTGAGAAGTGGCAGATGGAGTTCAACCTGGAGAAGTGTGAGATGGTACACTTTGGAAGGACAAACTCCAAGGCAGAGTACAAAGTAAATGGCAGGATACTTGATAGTGTGGAGGAGCAGAGGGATCTCGGGGTACATGTTCACAGATCCCTGAAAGTTGCCTCACAGGTGGATAGGGTAGTTAAGAAAGCTTATGGGGTGTTAGCTTTCATAAGTCGAGGGATAGAGTTTAAGAGTCGCAATGTAATGATGCAGCTCTATAAAACTCTGGTTAGGCCACACTTGGAGTACTGTGTCCAGTTCTGGTCACCTCACTATAGGAAGGATGTGGAAGCATTGGAAAGGGTACAGAGGAGATTTACCAGGATGTTGCCTGGTTTATAAAGTATGCATTATGATCAAAGGTTAAGGGAGCTAGGGCTTTACTCTTTGGAGAGAAGGAGGATGAGAGGAGTCATGATAGAGGTGTACAAGATAATAAGAGGAATAGATAGAGTAGATAGCCAGCGCCTCTTCCCCAGGGCACCACCGCTCAATACAATGGATATGACTTTAAGGTAAGGGGTGGGAAGTTCAAGGGGGATATTAGAGGAAGGTTTTTTACTCAGAGAGTGGTTGGTGCGTGGAATGCACTGCCTGAATCAGTGTTGGAGGCAGATACACTAGTGAAGTTTAAGAGACTATTAGACAGGTATATGGAGGAATTTAAGGTGGGGGGCTTATATGGGAGGCAGGGTTTGAGGGTTGGCACAACATTGTGGGCCGAGAGGCCTGTACTGTGCTGTACTATTCTATGTGCTACAACACTCTTAGCCCTTATACAATTATGTTGAAAAGTGGCCCTTTTTGATTTTTGCCCTGGATTTGCCTGCCTGCCACTTTTACTTTTCACCTTACTACTTTTTACTTCTACCCTCATTTTACACCCTTCTGTCTCTCTGCACTTGTTCCCATCCCCCTGCCACATTAGTTTAAATCCTCCTGAACAACAGTAGTAAACACCCCCCCTAGGACGTTTGTTCCAGTCCAGCCCTGGTGCAGACCGTCCTGTTTGTATAGGTCCCAGCTCCTCCAGAACTGGTTCCAATGCACCAGAAATTTGAATCCCTCCCTCTTTCACCATTTTTCAAGCCATGTATTCATTTGATATATCCTCCTATTGCTACTCTGTCTAGAGAAAGAGCTGAAAACTTTTCAACTTCTTCATTTTTCATTATACTTTAATTATATTTTATACCTAGTTACAAGAGCTGAGCATTTTATCATTAGAACTTGTGTTGAGTAATTAGCCCTATCATTAATGCTTGGTAATGAGCCAATTTAATAGAACTGAATAAATACTATATCTGAATATAGCACCTCTAACAGTTTTTCCAGAGCCCAGAAACTCCCCTGTTAAAAGAAGATGAGGAGTTGCCTCGACCATACTTCAATGATGTTTTGAGATTTCAGGTTGCCTGATATTAATAAAGGGTCATTAGAGGTTCTTTGCCAGGTCATTCTGACAAACATCTTTACAGCAGAAATATTGAGATGTCAGGAGATGCTCAAACAGGCATCATTGTGTTTTTTTTTGCCAATGGGTAGAACAAGGAGAACATCCATCTGTGGACTGGAGAAAGGCTCAGAAGACCAGAGGAAAGAACAGAACAGAGAACACCAGTGAGAAAAGCAATAAAGTGAATGAATTTGCAAGAGTTAGTTCCCATAAAAGAGATTTTACAGATAGACCGCAGGATGATCAGATTCCTCGACTTGTGTGATATGTCAGTTATGGAAGACAGATTAGTAAACCTATTTGGAAGCCAGAGAAAAGGCATCAAAGCAGGTTAACCATTGAAGTGATATATTTTAATGAACAGAACTAACATAAACATGAAATGAAGTGTGCGCATAATAATGCCATATATCGTTTAACATGTATCAGCCCAGATGACATAAAGTGGACCTAAAAACTATAGACAATGATACCATAGAACAATCTCAGTAGAAGCAACATGCTAGTTTCTGCTCTCCTTGTTTTTTAAATATTTACATTGGAAGACCTGACTATTGAGCTGTATAACTGACTACAGTCTACACAAACACATTGTAAATGTCCACAGAATATATTCTAACTGATCCTATGTTTTACTTAGCACTTTTCTCCAGAGTTACAGATTCATTGGGTGTCTCTACTGGGGAAAATAGGATAATCATGGCAGAATAGTCCTGAAGTTTGGGGCCCCTAGTTCGGGAGGTAAAGAAATGGTTATCTTTAATGAGCTTACTCCAACAGAGACTTCACAGGCATTGCATTTCCCCTAGGTCTATTTGATGAATGATGCACATGCAGAATTGTGCTTCTTTTAAGACTGAGATCAAAATGCAGAATAACCTTCAGCCATTCTTAGATTGCATTCTCTGTTGAGGTAAGGGTGACGATCTCCCTCACTATTTTTCCCATTTTCCAATCCTACCCATTCTCAATTTGCTGTTTACCATGGCAAAAGTAGTGGAAGTACTTACTTACCAATTAATTGGCTCACCAGCCGCATGTCACTTTCTGAATTGTAATCCCAGCTCCAAATCTGCCTGGTGTCTTTGAGGCATGTAAAATCCCTTACTACTTCTCCTTCACTGCTGCCAACATCCTCTTCCCCAGTACTGGAACACTATGGATTACCTCTTGCATTACCATATGCTTGTCCTGCTTGTGTTTTTTTTCCACTAATATCTTGGTTTGCAGTTTATGGTATTTGTCTATCTACTGGAAGCAATGTATAATTAACTAATAAAGTAGTTGATATGTTATTGTGTTCAGTTTGTGTCTATAATCAGTATTTAGAAATATATACAATATAATAATTGTGTGCAGTTGAGGTAACTGCTAATGTCATTATTCAAGTATGAAGCCTATTGGAGAAGTCACCACTAGGATATTGTGGTTCACTGTCTACAGATTAGATGCTGTAGAGATGGAAAGTTCAATTTATACTGCAGAGTTTGTAGCTAGGAGGACAAGTTAAACATGTGGCTGTTTTTATAAGTAATTGTTTAATTATATAATTTAGAGGTTGGTACATTTTCACCTAGCACTATAATTTAATATTTATGATATGAGTAGCCTTGTATCCTTCCTCTTGTATGGTAATCAGTAATGAACACAATATTCTGACTGTGGTCAAACCAGAGCTTTCGAAGAGTTCAGCTCAACTTCACTTCTTTATACCTCTACTTCTTTTACCCATCCTATACACCTCTTCCTTTAGTCCCATATGGTCCCTTAACCATTCTCCCAGTATATCTGATCATGCTTCAAGGCATTTCCTTCATCAATGTTTTTTCATTACATTATCAAAAAATCACAGCTGTTAATCAAGCATATTTTCACTTACTGCGCTGGCCATCCTTAATCAGATTCATAGAATTATATGGCATAGAAACAGGTCCTTCATCCCACTACATCTGTGACAACCATCATGTCTAACTTGCCTGCATTAATTTATATCCTTCTATGCCCTGCTCATTGAAGTGCCTCTCATAGGTCTGTGTCAGCAGTAATTTTGTTCCCTCCCATTGCCTGAAATTGAGCAAAGAATAGTTAAATATATTTGAAATGTTCTTAACCTTAACAATTCTACCCCAAGCACATCTTGCTTTTTCCAAAATTTGAACAGGCCTTTTAAACAATATTTTTCTTGTCAATTAACTAGAATAGCTTAAATAACTGATCAACAGATGGAAAATAATTCATTCAAGGCAATATGATCTCACTGGTTAATTTTATGATAGTTTCAAACATAATGCCTTATTTTTACCTGACATCCATCTTCACCTATTGGTCCACTGGTGTCCAGAGTAATTCTTACCATTCTATCAAGATATCGGGCTTTGGCACTCAAATGATGACACTAGCAATTCTTGCATATGCAGATGAAATTTGCCTTTCATAAATGTGGGTCAATTTATGTTAGTATACTAAATTTACAATCCAGAGGGGAATGGTCTCTAAGCATATATCATCATCAGTGCACAATGGGAATCATTACAGATTTGCTCCGTTATTTAACAAATTATGGGCGCAAAGATATTTTCCTAACCTGTCCCTATATACTCTGGTTCCTTCAATACGCTGAAGTCTATTGATGTCTGTTCTGAATGCCATCCATGACTGATTCTTCACAACCCTGAGGGGATGAAAGTTCAAAAGCTGTACCAAATTTCTCAGTGAAGAACTACCTCCACATTTCCAAATGGTTTTCTGTTTATTTTGAAGCTGAACCAAAAACATTGTAAATGCCTTTTTTCCAGTGCCTTTTACTAGTGTTATATAATACTCTTATTCACACACTTTCTTATCAAGATCACAGAACCATGAAGGACTCTTATCACATGGGAGAAGAGAAATTATTTCTCACTGGGCTCTTCAGGATTGCTATTTCTTATATGGGTTATTGTAACATGCCATTAACTCAGACCAGACAGTCTGGGTTATATGAAAACAGGATTACAGTCTTTGTCTTACCACTTGTCTATTCCCTTACAGTATTTTTAATATTACGTCATTGTAATTTCTCAGAAGTTAATGATACTAATGCCAGTTTGTACTGATAACATGCTTGAAGTTTAAATTATATATTTGCTATCACTTTGCTTTACCTGTCAAATAGAACAAATACAGAAACAGATTTGACAGTAGCATCAACACCTATTTCTCACTAGAAGAAAAATAATGCCTTCTGCATTTTAAAAAAGTTGTTGGTTCTCCATGAAGCAGTATTGGACATTGAGCAAAAGAAGATACAAGGAGAGCAAATTAAAAACTTAGTCAAAAAATGTATTTGTAGTAGGAGAGGAAGATGGAGAGGGAAATGGGTTAAAAAAGAGAAAGGCAGAGTATACCAGCTAATAGCATAGGCATTAACAATGGACTGAACTGAAATGGGCAAAGGAAGCAAATTAGCTAGAAGTCCTGTACAAACC
This sequence comes from Mobula birostris, assembly GCF_030028105.1. Lineage (NCBI taxonomy): Eukaryota > Metazoa > Chordata > Chondrichthyes > Myliobatiformes > Myliobatidae > Mobula > Mobula birostris. The sequence continues at coordinate 69,500,307 of NC_092370.1, forward strand.
TATAATGGTTGGCAATTACTGCCTGAGGCACTCTGGAAGTGTGCTGGACAGTTTGGTGGATTTGAGCCACAATGGAATAGGTCAGTATTAAACAGCTATCTCTCTGAGTTTAACCCCACAAATAATGGGATACAACCATGTATTCCAACTAAAAGGTTTGAGATAGGCTCAAGAGGTACTACAAATGCTGGAAGGATCTTAGCCTGAAACGTTGACTGTTTATTCCCATCCATAGATGCTGCCTGACCTGCTGAGCTCCTCCAGAACATTGTGTATTGCAATAGATTTGAGATTATTTGAGACCAGGCACACAGAAGGTCAAGGCCTTCAAAGTTAAAGTAAATGTATTATCAAAGTACATATATATCATGATATACTACCTTGAGGTTCATTTTCTTGCAGACATTCAGTCAACTATTATAAATTTTCAGTGATTTTGTTTTGTAATAGTTCAGATAGATTAACTTGGATTCCAGGTGAATCCAATTATGTACATTCATGATTTTACATAGGAAAGTTAAATTTAAGAGATGTAAGAATAGAATGAAAGAGGTTTCATACAGGACATGAATATAATTTCATTAAATTCTGCTTCACATTGACTAAGATGTTGAATTACAATTCTGAGCCAATGTCAGTTATTTTGTTCCAGAGCAAGCTAATCATTCTTCATCATATTATCTAGAAGTTTATTCTCTTAAAGTCTACCTTAAGCTTAGGTCATCATCATCATCATGATAAGATTAGGTATTTGCCAATATCTTAAGACCATAAAATATAGGAGCAGAAGTAAGCCATTCGGCCCTTCAAGACTGCTCAGCATTTCATCATGGCTGATCCATTTCCCTCTCAGTCCCAATCTCCTGGCCTTCTCCCCGTATCCCTGCATGTCCTGACTTATAAAGAATCTATCAAACACTACCTTAAGTATACCAAATGACTTGGTTTCCACAACCAGCTGTGGCAACAGATCCATAGATTCACCACTCTCTGGCAAAGCAATTCCTTCTCATTTCTGTTCTAAATGGATATCCCTCTATTTTAAGGCTGTGCCATTTGGTCTTAGACTCAGCCATCAAAGGAAACATCTTCTCCACATCTACTCTATCAAGACCTTTCAATATTTGGTAGGTCTTAACGAGGGCTCCCCCAAATTCTTCTAAGTTACAGTCAGTACAGGTCCAGAGCCATCAAACACTTCTCATATACTAACACCTTCAATCCCAGAATCATTTCTGTGAAATTCATTTCAACACTCTCCAATGTTAGCACATCCTTTCTTATATAAGGGGCCCAGAACTGGTCACAATACTCCAAATGAGGTCTCACCAGTGCCTTATAAAGCCTTAAGATTGCATCCTTGCTTTTATATTCTAGTCCTCTTGAAATTGATGCTAACATCTTATCTGCCTTCCTTACCATTGATTCAAGCTGCAAATTAACCTTTAGGGAATCCTGCACAAGGACTACCAAGTTCCTTTGCATCACAGATTTTTAAATTTTCTCTCCATTTAGAAAATAGTCTACACTTTTAAATCTTCTACCAAAGTACATTACCATACACTTCCCAACACTGTATTCTCCTAATCTGTTTGTACTTCTGTAGCCTTTGTTCTTCCTCAAAACTATCTGCTCCTCCACCTATCTTCATATTGTCCACAAACTTGATGACAAAACCATCGATTACATCATCCATATCATTGACCTATAGTGTAAAAAGAAGTGGCCACAACACAGACCCCTGTGCAACTCCTCTAGGGGTCAGCCAACCAGAAAAGGTTCCCTTTATTCTCACTCTTTGCCTCCTGTCAATCAGCGAATACTCCATCCATGCTACTATCTTCCCTGTAATACCATGGGCTCCTAACTTGATAAGCAATCTCATGTGTGGCGCCTTGTCCAAGGCGTTTTTGGCAATACCCCCTCTACAGTTTTTCTATTGAAGGACACCTTTCTGAATTCATACTTTGGTCTTTATTGGAATATTTGAGACTGATAATCATTTATTGGCTTTATTTGTTTTTAATTGAGACTTGTTGCCTGGTTTAAAGTTTTAATTGTTGATAAACTGGGTGTTCTCTTTCAATAGATCTACAGGGAATTCTGCACACAAAGTTATTTATTTATTTAGCGATACAGCGTGAAGAAGGCCCTTTGAGCCGCGCAACCTCAGGAAACTGACAACCCCAATCTAACTCTAACTTAATCACACGACAATTTATAATGACCAATTAACCTACTCGGTTTGTCCTTAGACTGTTGGGGGAAACCAGAGCACCAGGGGAAAACCCATACATTCCATGGGCAGGACCTACAAAGACTTCTTACAGACAGCGCCAGAATTGAACTCTGACACCTTAAACTGTAATAGAGTCGCATTAAGCACTACACTGCTGTGGCACCCATGGTAGTTGGACCAATTTTTAAAAATACATTTGAGGCCTTTCGATTTAGTCTGGAAGTTCTTTCCATTGAAGATAGTCTTCCTGTAACAACATAATAAAATGCAAAGTAGGTTTTGATGGCAGAAACACTATTAATAATAAGCATACCCAGAAATAAACAAGAAATATGAGATCCTCCATCATTTACAATGATAACTATTAAGTGAACACAAAATAATAATTTGTATTATTATTTTGCTTTCTTAAGAATTATCACCTACCCTTATATGCCTATAATCACATAGAAAGAAAAACATGCAAATTATTATTTTGTGATCCCACTGTTTCTTTCAATATAGGAAAGGTATTGAGGTGGATATTTAATTCTTTATCTTGATTTCAGCATAAATATTAGAAAAGGATGCTCTTGGGTTATAAATCATCATACACACAGATTATATGTTAAATATACATGCCACTTATATCAACGCATGGTTGAGAGCTTCATGCACTTAGGAGTGAATATCACCATTATCCTGTCCTGGTCTGAGTATTTAGACACCAGCAGCTAGTTTTCCTTAGAAAGTTAAATAAGTTTGTCACGGCCTCCTGATCCTCACTGATTTCTTTTTAGATGCACCATCCTATCCAGATGCATCATGGCTTGGTATGGTATCTGCTCTGCCTGGTATCAAAAGAAGCTGCAAAGCATTGAAGACCCTCCTCTTCATAGACTACCTAAGCTACTCACTGGCTGTAAAGCAGCCAATGTAATCAATGACCCCGTCCACCCAGGACATTCTCTCTATCGCCCTTCGCATCAGACAGAAAACATACAAGTCTGAAAGCACATACCACTTGGCTCAAGGATAGCTTCTATCTTGCTGTTATAAGAATATTGAATGGTTCCCTTGTACGAAGAGGTGGGCTCTGACCTTATAACCGACCTCGTCTTGGTCCTACACATTAAGTCTGCCTGCACTATATTTCCTTTGTCACTTTGGCACTTTCTTCTCCATTCTGTTATTACCTTACCTTGTACTACTGTACCTCACTGTACTGACGTGATGAAATGATATGTATGGATGGCATGCAAGATTACTTTTTTCATTTTACCTTGATAATATGACAACAATAAACCAATTTACCAAGTTGTTTTAACGAAACAAGAGGTAAATTCATAGATGTACCACAAGGTTAGACTTGGCAATGGTTAAGGGGATACAAAGTTGAATAGGTGGCACAACTAGTGTAATGATGATGCCATGATATTCTAGTGGAAAGTAATCATGGACTAGAACAAGAATTCCTAGCAAGGCAACAGAGACAAACATTTTTAAAACTTAGTCAGAGCTGTAAAAATAAACAAAATTTGTTCTGCAGTAAATCAAATGCACTTTTCTTTTTATGTCTTGTTGTTCAAAGCCAGACTGTTAAGCAAACAATAATCATTAGGAGAGCAATAGATGTTTGATTTAGCAATTGGGATTTATACTTTGCAAAGTGCAAGCTACTTTTAGCACTACAGTGGCAGTTGGTAAGTTTATTAGCTTATTTTCAAAATATCTGGTAAAGGTTTCACTTAGGAAATTATACATTTGAGAATTTCATGAAGATTCCAGGGTGCCAGCTGTGTACACAATAGGAAAAAGATTAGTTCTAATTTTAGCTTATGAAGACAAATAAAATAAATACAATATAGCATGCTCAGTAACATTTAATGTATATTTTTATATCTTGTGTCTGCTATATTTATTATTTTTTCAAGTTTAAATCCATACTGCCACATAATATGTTTATTATATAAATTTTAATACTGATTACCATATATATTGTAAAGTTTCTATAGTGGCATAGTAATATAATATTTTGCAAGATGAAACATTAGAAGTTGGAGACTTTGCATTAGTCACAGGAAGCTGAAGTTAATTTCATGTCATGTATTCAATAACAAGAATCAATAACAAACATCAAAATAACAAGTAATTGTTAATTCACTGTGAAACTATCACAGATAATATCTGCTATGATTAAAGCCAATTTACTCTCATGCTTTCCAGTTGTGTCTTTTGTGTTATTACATTTGTAAATTCAACATGATTAACTACTGTGATGAGGGTAATGATGCAGTTGTTTTTCAAAATTATTAATATACTGTCCAAACTTAGCCCAAAATTGAGTCCTAGACAAGCCGTTGATTATGGCAGAGCCTGCATGGTCTAACAGCTTACAAAATGAAGTCAGTGCATCCCTTTCTGATGATCTTAATGAGTCCTATGCACATTGTGAATATAAGGAGAATGGAATGTCACCACTCAACCTGACAGTCTCTGTTGCAGCCTTACCCACAGTCACTGGGGTGTAGACGTAAGGTCAGTCTCGGGAAGATTGAAACTGTGGTCTGGATGAAGTCCCAGCAATATCTTTAGACCCTGTGCAAATCCACAAGCCGGGATATTTGAGCCATTTTAATTCTCTCCCTACTTCAATCTGTGGTTCCCACCTGCTTTAAGAAAACTATTATCATCCTGATGCCTGGCCCTACTGATATCTAAGGAGCATCTAGACAGTAAAGACACCAATGTTAGATTATCGCTTGTTGACTCTAGTTCTGCCTTCAGTATTATAATTCCAAGAAAACACATCTGCAAACTCCTTGACCTGGGATACATCACTTCCTTTTGCAACTAGATCCTTGACTTCATGATCGACAGACTGCAGAGTCAGTAATAGCTCTGGCATGTTTCTCATCACACTGGTACCCCATGACCCATGAGGCGACATCTTCAGCCCCCTACTTTACTCTGTGTACACTCATGACCATGTGGCCAGATAACGCTGTATCAGAACTCCATCAAATGACACCACCGTAGTGGGCCTAATCTCAAATAATAATGAGTCAAGGTACAGAGAGGAGTTAGTAACATGGTGACATGACAACAATATTCCTACAATTTCATCAAAACAAAAAGAGTTAGTCATTGCCTTCAGGAAAGTAGGTGCTGCACATGCTTCCACCTTCATCAATAGTACTGAGGACAAGAGGAGTGAGAGCTACAAGATCCTAGAAATAAGCACCACAAGTAGCCTGTCCTTGTCCAACTAAGTAGACACCGAGGCCAAGAAAGCTCACCAATACTTCCTCAGAAGGCAACAGAAATTTGGCATGCCCCTTTTGAGCCCAACGATTTGTATTGATGTACCATAGAAAGTATTCTATCCAGTTGCATCACGGCTTGGCAAGGTAACTGTTTTGCCCAAGTCTGCAAGTACGATAAGATGCAATCTTGACCTCACAATCTACCAAGTAATGACCTTAACATTTTATTGTCAGCCTACACTGCAATTTTTCTCTATTCATAATACTTTACTCTGCATTCTGTTATCGTTTTGCTTTGTACTACCTCAATGCACATTGTAATGAATTGATTTGTATGAATGGCACACACATAAAGTTTTTCACTGTACCTCAGTACAGATGATAATAAAAAACATTGACCAATACTGAACTAAATATGATCCAATGCAGGAAAAGACTGACTGAGTCACAACACTAGTACTGTATATCTGATCTCCACCTACTCCCACCATGGCAAAAAGGTGAAAACATCTTGGGTAAGGGGAAAGAAAGAGAGAGAGAGATTGGAGATGGGAAGAGATCAAAGATCTGAGATCATGGAAAGCCTAAGAAAAAGTTGAGAAGCTCAGGATATTCTGGCAGGGCATAAAAGATGGTGAGAAATAGGAGTAATGGCAATGATCTGGAGAGAGGTGCGAGATGACCAGAAGTAAGTAAGAGCAAAATTCAGTATCTTATGGAGAGAAGTTGGCTAGGGAATTTGATTGGAAAGGAGAATATCAGGGATTTGGGTAGGGGCTAGTAAGGATAAAATCACTGAGGGAGAGAGTGAGGAACCCATGGAGGGAAATCAAATGGCAAATGGAGAATTGGTAGAGGTATGGGATATGATCTCAGAGGCAATGAAGAACATAGGAAATGCATCATGAGTCCAACCCAACATTCCCAACATGAGAGGTGGAAACTGATGAGTCTGTCCAAAAGGGCCCTGGTGAAGCTGTACGAGTCAATCCCCTGTGCAGTGGATGCAATGGATTGCAGAAGCGTTGATGAACTCCGAGCATATCAATACCTTCAGAGGACAATGGAGGCGGGAGATCACCGATAGCCTATGCTCCACTAGGATCTAAGGGCCCAAGCAAGTAAGTATGGGGATGGAAGATAGGATCATCACTGAGCATTTTAACAGAAAATTGAATATCCGATCCCAGAATAATATTCACTGTTGGACTCTCCGCATCAGCCCAGGTTATAAAGCATAATACAAGACCAAGCATTTAACCACCTACAGGTGCCAATGCACACTTGAAGCTCGTACTTTCCCTAATCCAATAAGAACAATAAGGAACCACTCAATTAATGTCAGTATGATAATGCAGAGCATGGCTGATGGACTTCATACATATAGAAACATAGAAAATAGAAAACCTACAGCACAGTACAAGCCCTTTGGCCCACAAAGCTGTGCCGAACACGTCCTTACCTTAGAAATTACTTTGAGTTACCCATAACCCCCTATTTTTCTGAGCTCTACGTACCTGAACAGGAGTCTCTTAAAAAATCCTATCGTATCCGCCTCCACCACAATCACTGGCAACCCATTCCACACATTCATCACTCTCTGCATAAAAAAACATATAGGAGACTAGGACAGAAGTTTCTAAAACACACTGTGCAAGGTATCTGATCACATCATGCATAAAGTGCTAATCAAAAGAATAGAATTTATAGATTTATCTTATTCTCTGTTAACAGAATCTGGTAATGTTGCTGAGCTATCAGAACTTGACATCTGCAGATTAGAAGATGCAACGCCACTGAGGCTGTAAGGGATGGATGGATATGAGATAATTATACCATATAGGACATGATAAAAGAGGCAATAATAAATTCACCGTACGGAGTTACTGAACCACAATATTCCACCCAGCTCCCATACCTGCTTGAGATTGTGATGCACTGGGCAGAGTTCACTGCTCTTTGTGTTTTCTTACATTCCTGCACATTCAAATTGCCGTAACAGACCATGATAGATCTGTAGGTTTATAAAGTGATTAGTGACAAGCCGTATCTCCTTAACCTCTTCAGAAACCAGCATGATTTTGTTATGTGCTGAGCCTAGGACAGATCATCTGATATGTTAATGCTCAGGAAAATAAAACTAGTGACCCTCTCCACTGTGGATCACCAATGGAAATTGGCACATGCCGACCTTGCTAAAATCAAAAATCAGATCTTTAGTTTTGTTTCTGAGGCAATGACCTAGGAACTATCGGAGAGGATACATGATGTATGTGATGATTCTTACTGCATTGCTGCCAGATGTTGAAGTAACACGTGAATATGTTCACTGGCTGCAATAGCCTAGTGATTATTTATTCTTTCCTGCTTTCATAAAAGAAGTTTTACATACAAAGGGGAAGTACTGACGGTACTGAATACAGCACCTGTTGATGAGCTGCTGGAGTCAATACCATTCCGTGCCAATGACTCAAGCAGCTACCTCACATCTTTATTCAAAAGATTAAAAATAGAATTTTAAATAATAAATACCAATTTTTAAAGCAGATTATATGTATGAGAGCTTTTGTTTTTTGGAGCAGATTCATCCAGAACTGCATTTATTCTTAATGATGAAGATTTGAGTCTACACATCTCTGAGGCATACATGCATGCAATTTAAAGATGAGTGGCTTTTTCAGATTCTGGTTGGTCCATTTTTTTATTAGATAATGGCAGAACAGGTAACTGGATCAGGAACAATTTTTCTTGTGCATGACTGTTCTTTACTTACGAATTTTTGAGCATTTAATACTGGAAAAATATGCCTATTCATCCCTAATCAAAAGGGTATAAGAAGGTAGTATACAATTCAGTTTCTTGTGAATTACCGGTCCTGGTTAATGTCAATGGAAACTAAAATTAGGATAATTTTAAAATATACATGTATTAGGGCAAGTGGTAGTAGTTTACATTGTATTCATCTTCAAAATTAGCTGAGGTTATTCCGAGATTCCAGGATTAGATGATTAATAAAGGCGTTTTCTCTGTTAGCTGCATCTCAGCTCTGACTGACAGTTTTAAAAAATAAGTTTTTCTTGAGGACTTGAAAATGTCAGGCTTTGTCAGAGCTGTCTTAGCTCTTGCATTTTCACAGTGCTGTAAACAATTTTGGTGAAACGTCAATGCTGCAGTCAGAAGAATGAGAGCAATTTCATCATGTAAGTCAACTAAGTAAATGTTATTACTTTGCCAGTTCAAATCTAAATAGGGTTGAAAGGAATTACTTCTTAATGGAGAGAGAGAGCCAATAGTTTAGGACATAACACGCTCATGCTGAGCCTATCTTCATCTTGCAGATTTCACTGTAGTCCCTTACATAGATTGTGCAGGTTATTTAGTCTTCAAGGTCACAATGAATATAAGCTTTTCAGACTGATAAGAGCTTTCTGCTGATTGACTGAACAGTTGACCAAGTGCACGCAATCCAGCACACGTTCAAGAATGCTGTTAAAATTCCCTACTGGCTTAATACATTTACACATTCAGGAGGTGAACCATGGAAATCTAGCTAATACCATTTGATTTTTAGTCCATGCTGAATTTGCTTACCATAGTTTGCATTACAATCAGGATTAAGGAGTGAAAAAAAGCTCCAGAGGTTTGCTATTAGTTTGAGTTTTGTGAATTTAGTGCATAAAGTGAATTTTACAGGATGAAGCTGAACATGGAATGGGAGTGGATAGATCCAGTTGTTGTAAATACCAGTATCTCTGGTACGACGGGAAAATAAATTATACTGATAGAGTATGAAAAACTCGGTTCTAATTCAAAAGAAAACAAACACAAAGGCAATAACCTGTTTTACCACCTATACCAAACACAAGTTGACATAAAACTAATAAAATTATAAATTAAAATTATGTACGTAGCTCAAGATCGAATTGAGAATGAGATAGATTCTACTTCATGGGGTACTTCCACCAAACCTGGACAATGACAGGGCTGTTCCATTGTGCCATCAGTTCACTTAGCTTGTTATCAACGGCTGTAGCTGATGTGAAAAGATGGATGAATTGACAGCACAAAAAGAAATAAATGGGCTTGAACATAAGAGGCAAACTAGAGAAAATCTGCAGATGCTGGAAATCCAAGCAACACACAAAATTCTGAAGGAACTCTTCAGGCCAGGCAGCATCTATGGAAAAGAGTACAGTCAATGTTTCGGACTGAGACTCTTCAGTGGGACTGGAGGAAAAAATGAGGAGTCAGAGTTAGAAGGGAGGAGAGGAAGAAACCCAAGATGACAAGGTGAAACTGGGAGGGAGAGAGGTGAAGTAAAGAGCCGGGAAGTTGATTGGTGAAAGAGATACAGGCTGGAGAAGGAGAAATCTCATAGGAGGGGACCGAAGGCCATGGAAGAAAGCAAAAGGGTGAGGGCCACCAGAAGGAGGTGATGGGCGGGCAAGGAGATGAGGTGAGAGGGAAAAGGGGATGGGGACTAGAGAAGGGGAGTGGGGCATTACTGAAAGTTTGAGAAATCGATGTTCATGCTATCAGACAGAATATGAGATGTTCCTCCAACCTGAGTGTGGCCTCATCGCAACAGTAGAGGAGGCCATGGATGGACATGTCGGAATGGGAATGGGAATTAAAATGGGTGGCCACAGGGAGATCCCGTTTTTTCAGGCGGACATACAATAGATGACCCCAACAGACTCACAGGTGCAGTGTGTTACCCATCTTGGAAGTCTGTTGGGGTCACTTATTGTACCTGGTGCAGCTGGTGTGACCTCTTGCATATCGGTGAAACCCGGCGCAGATTGAGAGACTGCTTCGCCAAGCACCTACACTCCGTCCGGAGAAAAAGCAGGATCTCTTGAACACAAGAGGTTCTGTAAATGCTGGAAATTCAGAGCAACAAACAAGATGCTGGGGACCTCAGCAGGCCAGGCAGCATCTGTGGAGAGGAATAAAAAGTTGGTATTTTGTGCCAAGACTTTCATCAGGACTGAAAAGGAAGCAGGGGGGAGCAAGGACAGTAGGAGGAGGGCAAGGAGTACAAGTTGTCAAGTGACAGGCGAAATCAGGTGAGAGGGGAATCAGGTAGATTTGTGGGAGATGGGGAAATGAAGTGAGAAGCTAGGAGGTGATGGGTGGAAGAAGTAAAGGGCTGAAAAGTAGGTTATGACTGATTTTACAGAGACATGATTGCAAAGTCACCAAGGCTGAGATCTAAATATTATAAAAGGACAGTAGAAAGGAGAACAAGATAGGGTGGCTCATAATTATGGGTGAGATAATAGCATTAATAAGAAATATCCAGATAAAATGTCAGTTTGGCTAATATTAAATGGAAAAATAGATTAAAAAGTAAGACATTAAATAACAGTGGTGGATGTTTAAGTAGAGATTTCATAATTCCCAAAAATATAATCCACTGAGAAAGAAAGTCCCAGTGAGGAGGATGAACTACCCAAAGTTAATCAAAGAAATCAAAAATGATATAAAATATCAAGTAAAGCCATGTTGCATTCAGAAGTTATATAATATAGAAACAACTATCCATGTTTAACAAGCTGTCCAGTTATGCTAACCCCATTGACACATGATGGATATGGTGCCATGTCAAGGCCCTGAAGAGTAGAAATGCTTTTTGGGGTTCAAGTTCATAGCTCCCTGAAAACAGCAACACAAGTAGATAGGGTAGTAAACAAGGTGTACAGCATATTTGCCTTTATCATTAGGCACATTGATTATAAAAATTGGGAACTGCTGTGGCAGCTGTATAAAAAATCTGCAGTTTTGGTTGCCATTTTACAGGAAGGATATGCAGTTTTTGAAGAGGGTGCAAAAGGTGCCTATATTAGATAATATTTGCCCTAAAGTGAGCTAATATAAGGTCTAATCTTGGATTGTTTCCTCTGCAATAGGGGAGGCTGAGTTCAGACCTGAAATATATAAAACTATAAAAAGCAGAGATAGAGTAAACAGTCAGAGTTATATTCTCTAGATGGAAATATCAAATACTAGAAGCCATAGATATCAGGAATAGATAGAGTGTACGCATAGATAAAGAAAAGCCTAGATAGACGAAGCAGTCACAGTCTTGTTCTCAGGATGGAAATGTCAAATACTAGAAGGCATAGATTTAAGATGAGGGAAAAAGTAGAAGTGAGATCCATGGCAAACAAGAGACAACCTGCAGATGCTGGAAATCCAAGCAACACACACAAAATGCTAGAGGAACTCAGCAGGCCAGGCAGTATCTATGGAAAGAAGTACAGTCGATGTTTCAGTCTGAGACCCTTTGGCAGGACCCTTTGTGAAACAACACATCAATAACAAACAACAGAACGATAAGGAACCTGATGGGCTTTGGAGATTCATGCGGCAAGAGATAAATAAACCATATGTAGTTAGAAGGGACTAGCTTAAATTAGCATCATGGTTGACACAGACTCCATGGGTCAAAGAACTTGTTCCTGTGCTGTACTGTTCTATATTTACTTGTCAGTGTTTGCCCATTTCCCTTTATAAACCTCTGCTATCCAGGTACCTTGACCAAATAACTTCTAAAAATTGTAATTTTACCTGCCTCTTCCACCTCCTCTGGCAGTTCATTCTATGCACCCACCATTCGCTGTGAAGAGTTTGTTCATTTCAGCCTGGTACCATTTGCAAGAATGGAAAAGAGTTGTCTGAAAAGAGCTAAGCTATAGTACAGTGACCACTGTGAGAGTGGCTGTATTGAGGCTGAAGTATTGTGTCTGAGGCTTTGAAAAGGAGGCTGAGCAGTGGTAACATAAATGTAGTAAGATCTCTTACTTTCCTCTGTATTTTCAGTGAGTTTATAGATGACGGTTAGGTCAGTCATATGCTCCTCCTCCAGACTGTGGAAAATTAGGAAACTTCCTGTGTTCCTGCTAATTCTGTCTGCAGTAAATGTGTATTTTATTACTTATTTATTGAGATACAGTATGGAGAAGGCCCGTCCAGTCCTTCAAGCTGTGCTGCCCAGCAACCCCCGATTTAATCATAGCCCGATTATGGGATAATTTACAATGACCAATTAACCTACTAACTGGAGGCCTTTGGGCTGTGAGAAGAAATCCACGCAGTCACAGGGAAAATGCACAAACATCTAACAGGCGGAGGCGGGAATTGAACCCAGGTCACTAGTACTGTAAAGTGAGATGCTAACTACAGCGCTGCCATGCCATGTTTAACACTAGTCTTTGGATTTTGCAGATGTTCCTTGTCATCTTTACCGGTAACAGTGATGCCATTTAGGTAACACTGAGTGCCTGGGCAGCCTTGCAGCACCTGGACCAGAACTTTCTGCAAGATTGCAGGTGCAGATGTTACTCCGAAAATATACCTATTATAGTAATAAAGCCCTCAGTGAGTGTTTTTGGTGAGAAGGACTTTGTGTTCTTCTTCCATCTGCATCTGCAGGGGAGACTCAGATAAGTCCACTTTGCTGAAGTATTTCCCTCCAGAAAGGTTTGCAAAGATATTCTCTATCCTGATCTATTTTCAGTACTAGGTTAATGGTGACCATAAAGTCACAATGGATCCTGACAGACCCATTCTTCTTAGCTACCGGGACCACTGATGTTACCCATGGGTGCCACGCAAACTTGGGAGGAATTCCTTCAGACTCCATGCATTCTAGCTCATTGGTTACTTTGTCATGGTTGTATAAGGAACCTTGGATGGCAGGGTGGAGATATGTCTCTACCAAAGGAGGTGTAAGGCACTCCTTCCCTCTGCTAGCCTGCAGGTCACACGTGGGCAAAGTGTAGTGCCTGCTTAGCAACCCCCCCCACCCACCGATTAGGGTCAAATGAAGCCATGGGAGCAGGTGGTGGATGGTCATATGAGCAGCAGGTGCATATCACAAGTCCTGGTTATAAGACTACTGATGCCAGGCAGACAGACTCTGAAGAGTATTGATAATGGCTGAGGTCACCTGTCTTGTAAAGACGCTGCCCAGAAGAAGGCAATGGCAAACCAATTCTGTCGGAAAATTTGTCAAGAACAATCATGGTCATGGAAAGACCATGATCACCTTCATGATATGGCATGGCATGGCAATAACGGACAAAAGAACGATAAGGAACAAGAAGGACTTTGTAAACTTGGGTATGGTATCTTCATTTAACACTATTTTATCCTTGATAGGTTTGAATTTTCCAGTGCCATCCTTGAACACTGTTGTGGCATTGTCCAGCACCTTTCTTAATTCACTTTCATTTGGCTCTGCTGCAGGGGATGTGACATGCAAATGTTGATGGATCTCCAATCAACATTTAGTCATCTCAGCCAATCTCAGTCCCACAATGCTGGCCCTCCTGTTTTTACCACACACAATGTGGCTTACTAGGTGTTATATTTCACTGTTATGAATGTCATTCTCACAGAAGTTGTCTTTTCTCCAGTATAAGTTCTTAGCTGGATATCTGCAGGCTTCAGTTTGGTATCTCTGAAATGCTGTTCAAATTCATTTTGTGGAATAAATGAAGCAATCAAACCAGTGTCCAATTCCATTTTAATTAATTTACTGATCACTTCTGGTGTAAACGATATTGCTTCTTGGTTAGATTTCACACTCTAAACCTCAAGGCTACCCAGACCTGCATCACTCTCATCATTATCAGATTTTTCATCAACAGCATGCAGTTTAATGCTTTTTTTAAAACTGTCACTTGACTTCTTAGCTTTTCTCTTTCCTGTGCAGTCCATTTATTTTTGTAAGATTGACATACTTTACTTTATTGTCGCCAAACAAGTGATACTAGAGCGTACAATTATTACAGCGATATTTGATTCTGCGTTTCGCACTCCCTTGAGTACAAATCGATAGCAAATATTAAAAGTTTAAATTATAACTCAAAAATAGAAAATAGAAAAGGGAAAGTAAGGTAGTGCAAAAAAACTGAGAGGCAGGTCCGTATATTTGGAGGGTATGGTCCAGATCCGAGTCAGGATCCATTCAGCAGTCTCATCACAGTTGGAAAGAGGCTGTTCCCAAAGTCTTCAAGCTCCTGAGCCTTCTCCCGGAGGGGAGAGGGACGAAAAGTGTGTTGGCTGGGTGGGTCGTGTCCTTGATTATCCTGGCAGCACTGCTCTGACAGCGTGCGGTGTAAAGTGAGTCCAAGGACAGAAGATTGGTCTGTGTGATGTGCTGGGCTGTGTTCATGATCTTCTGCGTTTCTTCCGCTCTTAGACAGGACAACTTCCATACTCTTTGTATGTGTCCTACCTTTGTGCATTTTCTGCAGGTTTCACCTTTAAACCTGCATTAGTCTGGTGTATCTAAGTCCCTGCCACAATGGTAACACAATTTGTTCAGCCAGGCTGGTTTCTGTTCAGATGTTGCAATTTTGTTCATGCTCAATTTCATTCCACTGCAACTCAATTGAATCCCTCTGCTGTTTCCATTGATACAGCAATTACAAGTGCTCTTTTAAATGTGAGTTGTGCTTCAGTTAGGAGCCATTTTCAATGTTTTCTTGTAAGATTCCACAAACTAAATGAACTCTCCATGCATCATTAAGTCCATTACTGAACTGACAATGTTCAGACAACCTCTTCAATTCAGCCACGTACACTAAAATGGACTCCCCTTCCTATAGATTCTACTTATGAAACCTGAAGCATTCTGCAATCGACAATGATTTCAGTTCTAAAATTCCTGCCTTAGTTTCACAATATCAGCAAAGTTCATTTTGGCTGGTTTGGTTGGAGCAGTTAATCTTCTAAGCAAACTGTATGCTTTTCCAACTGTTGCACTCAGTAACACTAGCACTCAATTTTCACTGGCAATCTCATTTGTTTCAAAATATTGCTCGATTCGCTTGATTTGCAATCAAATGAATCTATCTTTCCGATGTAGCCAAATATTTCTGTTTTTATTTATTAGTATTATCACTTGGATCTCATTGTTTATGAACCTGTGAATTTTGTCCATTTTCTTCTTTTTTATTAACTCTCTTCTCTTGCGAAGAAAAAAAGTACTGTTTCTCAATTGTTTCGCTGCATGTCAACAGGTAGTCATCTCAGGTTGATTTTAATTAAGTTTTAGAATAAACCGTTATGCTTTATAACTTCAGAAATTAATAACAAGAAAAACACAGTGATAAACGTGGCTACTTTATTTTTAACGTTCGTGAGGCGCGCACATACGACGAGGTGGTGTAATGACGTATGCCATTTACATACTTTTACATATAATCCAAAATGAATTATTTAAACAAAGAATGCCTAATCAAATAATACATTTACGATATTACTCAAATATTACTGAAATATTAAATACACAGCAGTTTTAAAATTAGAATTAGAATGAGTTTATTATTGTCTTATGTACCGAGGATCAGTGAAAAACTTTGTTTTTACCCTCAATCCATTCAGATTATTTCATTACAACAATGCATTAAAGTAATACAGGAGAAAACAAGAACAGAAAGTGCAATAAAACTTCACAGTTGCAGAGAAATTGCAGTGCCAGCAAAGTAGTATGTGAGGTCCATCTTATTGTACAATAGTCTAACAATAGGTTAGAAGCTGTCCTCAAGCCTGTGGGTATGTGATTTTAGATTTTTCTACTTTTTTTCTACTGAGAGGAGGGAGAAAAGAGAATGTCTGGGGTGGGTGGGGTCTTTGAATCTTCGACTGCTTTATTTTTTTCATTTGTAGATACAACATGGAATAGGCCCTACCAGCTCTTCAAGCCAAGCTGCCAGCAACTCATGATCTAACCCTAGCCTAGACAAGTTACGATGACCAATTAATCTGTTAACCAGTATGCCTTTGGATTGTGGGAGGAAATCCATGCATCCCATGGGGAGAACTTTCAAACCTCAAGGTTCAAGGTTTAAGGTACATTTATTTTCAAAGTATGTTTGCAGTATATAACTCTGAAACTTGTCTTCTCCAGACAGCCATGAAACAATGAAAAGCATGCAGTTAAAAAAACATCAACCCACCACACCTTCCACCCCCCCAGCACAAAAAAAACAAAAATCATGCCACTGAAATTGAACTACAGTCTTATCCATAAATCGCCGACCCAGAACTTTGGTACTATCATCTGACAGCATTAAGGGAGAAAGAGACCATACAAACTCAGGAGCAGCGAGCAAGAGACAATCAGATACAAACACTTCTCTCCAGCAGCAGCGAGTGAGAAGCTGGTAGACGGCACTGAGCACTCAACCACCTTCTGCACTCACCTCGATGTTTCAGTCTTGCTTGATGCTTTAATCAGCAAGACATGGAATCCATCGTGGGCATGCGCCTCTAAGCTTCTAGGCTCAAGGCCGCTTGCCTCCTGGAATTTTCTCAGAGATAGCAAAGTGCCAGGTCGCTCAATCGATCTTCAAACTGTAATTCACAGGCTCCAACAGCACCAGAAACACACTTAAAATAAAAATAAGACTTAAAAGAAGTGAAAGAAAGTCCTGTGCACTATCTGGAAGATGTCACCCGAGACAGCATTGTTGGCTGGAGTCATCTTGACTGGAATCTTGACATACTAACTGCTTGCAGAGGACACTGCGAGTGAACTCCAAACTCCGATGCCTTGATCTGTTATAGTGTTGCACTAACCACTGCGCTGCCGTGGTGCCCAAGTGGGAAGCCTCGACAATGTCCATGGAGGGGAGGCAGGTTGCTGTGATGCGCTGAGCTGTCTCCACAATTTTCTGCAGTTCCTTGAGATCATGGGCAGAGTAGTTTCCATTCCAAGCTCTGATGTGTCTGTACAAGATACTTTCTATGGTGCATCGATCAAAATTGGTGTGGATGAAAGAAAGCATACAGAACATCTTTAGCCCCCTAAAGGAGTAGATGCCTAGCTAAGCTTGCTTGGCTGTGGTGCTTGCATGATTAGACCAGGACAGGTTAGTGATGATTTTCATTTCTAACAACTTGAAGTTCCTAATCCTTTTCACCTCAGCACCACTGCACCAACCTCTTGACCAGCAGTTCTGTCTTGCTGACTGGGGGAAAAGTTGTTGTCATGACATCACACAACTGGGCTCTCTGTCTCCGTCCTGTACTCTAACTGATCATTATTTGAGAAGCAGCACTACGGTAGTGTCATTTTCAAAATTGTAGATGGAAGTAGAGCCAAATCTCACCACATTGTCGTGAGAGTATCAGGAGTAAAGTAGAAGTCTTAGGGTACAGCCTTATAGGACACCACTATTGAGGATAGTCACGGCAGAGCTTTTGCTGCCTGTCCTTACAGGCTGAGCTCTGTTGGCCAGGAAGGCAAAAATCCAGCTGCAAAGAGAGGTGTTGAGATCTACGCCCTGGTGTATGGAGATAAGCTTGCTTAGAATCGTGGTATTGAAGGAGAGAACTGAAATCAATAAATAATGGTCTAATGCATTGGGATGGTCACTCCACAGGTACAAGAAACTGGTAGTTAGTGACCATCAGGAATGACGGAAGGGGTAGACAAGGAGGAAGTACAGGATTCCCCTATGCACATTTCCTTCGAAGGAGAGCGGCAATTGCAGCTGGGTCTGAGGTGCCATAACTGGTCCTGCTGCAGAGAATGGGAGACAAAGAGAGCTGCAGGGATAGGGGGTCAGAGAGTGGATTTTGTGGCTGTGAACGAGACTCTAGGATGATGTATTGCCTGCTGGTTGCCAGAATCGTGGATGTCTCCAAGCAGTTGTAGAACATTCTCAAGCAGGGCAGCAGCAGTCCAGGTTGTTGTACACATTGGTACAAAAGACACTGGAAGAAAAGAGGGTGAAGTAATATAGGGAGTGAATATAAGGAATTGGGCCAAAAGTTAAAAACAGAACCTCTAGTGTTGTAATTTCTGGATACTGCCGTACAACACACAATGGTAAGATAACAATAGGAGGAAAAGGCAAATAAATGTGTAGCTGAAGAGCTGGTGTGGGAGGTATTCAATTTCTTGGACCACTGGGATATCTTCTGGGGCAGTAATGATCCATACAAGAGGGATGGGTTGTATCTGAACTGGTGGAAGTCAATGTCATGGTTGAAAGATTTGCTAGTGTTACTGAGGGCTTAAGCTAAACTGACAAGGAGGTGGGACTCTAAGAAGAGTGTATCAGACTGGAAATATGAAGCAAATATGAAAGTTTTGAAAGCGCATTAGGCAGGACAGACCTGAAAAAGACGGAGCAATGAGGAGTAATAGACTAATGTGCATTTATTTTAATGCAATAAGCCTTATGACTAAGGCAGATAATCTCAGGGCATAAGTGAACACATGGTCTTGGGGTATTATAGCCATTAGGAAATCGTGGTTGAGAAATGAGAAGGACCCGTGTTCAGGTGGACAGATACTTCTAACATAATAAGAGGTGGAGGTAAGAGAGACGGAGATTAGGGAGAACACTACAGCAGTACTTGGAAAGAATATCATGGGGAAAATTGTAAGAGTTGTAATTGGAGGTGATTTTAACTTTTTTATTGACTGGTTCTGCCATGACCAGATGAGGCAGAATTTGTTCAGTGTTTCCAGAAACATTTTCGAAGCTTATAGCAAGAAAGAGCAAAGATGTGACGCTGAGGCTTTATAGGGTATTGGTCAGATTTCACTTGGAGTATTGTGAGCAGTTTTGGGCCCCTCATCTACGAATGGATATGCTGGCATTGGAGATGGTCCAGAGGAGGTTCACAACAATGATTCTGGGAATAGAAACATAGAAGAAACATAGAAAACTTACAACACAATACTTTGCCGAACATGTACTTACCTTAAAAATTACTTAGGGTTACCCATAGCCCTCTATTTTTCTAAACATGAACCTATCCAGGAGTCTCTTAAAAGACCCTATCATACCTGCCTCCTTATCTACGTATTGTGTCAGGAAACCTTCCTTAACACACATGACAACCCTGTTATTATTACACTTTTCCAGAATCTGTCTCCCTATCTGCTCTCCAATGTCCCTGTTACTATTGCGTGGTCTATAAAAAGTACCTAGTTATTGACCCCTACCTGTTCCTAACCTCCACCCACAGAGACTCAGTAGACTATCCCTCCATGACTTCCTCCTTTTCTACAGCCGTGACACTATCTCTGATCAGCAATGCCATGCCCCCACCTCTTTTGCCTCCCTCCCTATCCTATCTGAAACATCTAAAGCCTGGCACTCTAAGTAGCCATTCCTGCCCCTGAGCCATCCAAGTCTTTGTAATGGCCACAACATCGTAGCTCCAAGTACTGATCCAAGTTCTAAGCTCATCTGCTTTGTTCATGATACTCTTTGCATTAAAATAGTCACATCTCAAACCATCAGTCTGAGCATATCCTTTCTCAGTTATCTTCCTATCCTCCCTCTCACACTGTCTATAAGCTTTTCGATTTGCGAGCCAACCGCCCCTTCCTCTGTTTCTTCAGTTCGGTTCCCACCCCCAACAATTCTAGTTTAAACTCTCCCCAATAGCCTTAGCAAACCTTCCTGCCACGATATTGGTCTCCCTCAGATTCAAATGCAAACCATCCTTTTTGTACAGGTCACATCTGCCTCAAAAGAGGTCCCAATGATCTAGAAATCTGAATCCCTGCCCCCTGCTCCAATCCCTCAGCCATGCATTTATCCTCCATCTCACTGTATTTCTCTACTCACTGTCATCTGGCACAGGCAGTAATCCCGAGATTACTACCTTTGTGGTCTTGCTTCTCAACTTCCTTCCTAGCTCCCCATAGTCTTCTTTCAGGACCTCCTCCCTTTTCCTACCTATGTCGTTGGTACCAATATGTACCACAACCTCTGGCTGTTCACCTTCCCACTTCAGGATGTTGTGGATGTGATCAGAATCATCCCAGACCCTGGCACCTGGGAGGCAAACTACTATCCGTGTTTCTTTCCTGTGTCCACAGAATGAAAGGGTTAACGTATGAGGAGTTTTTGATGGCTTGAAGCCTGTATTCACTGTAGTTTATAAGAATGGGGATCGCATTGAAACCTATTGAATGTTGAAAGGCCTAGACAGAAAGGATGTGGAGAGGATGTTTCTGGTGAGTCTAAGACCAGAGGGCACTGCTTCAGAATAGAGGGATGTCCAATTAGAAAATAAATGAAGAGGAATTTCTTTAGCCAGAGGGTGGTAAGTCTGTGGAATTTATTGCCACGGATGGCTGCCAAGGACAAGTCAGTGAGTATATTTAAAGCAGAGGTTAATAGGTTCTTGATTAGTCAGAGGATCAAAGGTTATGGGGAGAAGGCGGGAAAAAGGGATAATAAATCAGCCATTATGATTTATAATGGTGGAGCAGACTCAATGGGCCGAATGGCCTAATTCTGCTCCTAAGTCTTATAATCTTATGGTCTTATATTGTGAAACTTGTCATAATTGAGAGATTAGAGGAAGTGAAGATGGAGAGAATAGATTACGAGAGAGAGAAATATAAAAATCTACAATAAGAGTTTCTGTAGGTATATACAAATGAAGAGAGTCTCAAGCCCATTGAGGATGATTCTGGGAATTTATCATGAGAATAAGGATAATAGCAGATATCTTGAACAACTATTTTGCATGGATTCTCTGGGGTTCTTGACAAGGTAAATCTCATGAGAATATTTCCTTTTGTAACACTAGGAAATAGTACTGGGGAAACAGCTAATTGAATTGGATTGAATTGACTTTATTTCTTACATCCTTCACATACATGAGGAGTAAAAATCTTTGCATCACACCTCCGTCTAAATGTGCAATGTGCGATTTATAGTAAATTGTAATAAATAGTATATACAAAAGGACAGTCAATATAGCATAGAAATACAATTGCATCAGCATGAATTAATCAGTCTGATGACCTGGTGGAAGAAGCTGTCCCGGAGCCTGTTGGTCCTGGCTTTGATGCAGTGGTACCATTTCCTGGATGGTAGCAGCTGGAACAGTTTGTGGTTGGGGTGACTCCGGTCCCCAGTGATCCTTCGAACAGGGTAGGGTGAAGGCCAAGGTCTCTGAGCTTCTTGTCAGCCTGGAGGGAATTGTGATGTTTAATGCTGAACTGTAGTCAAAAACAGCATTCTCATATAAGCATCTTTCTTCTCCAGATGTGTAAGGACGGTGTACAGAGTAGTGGCTATCGTGTCATCTGGCAATCGGTTGCAGAATAACTGATCACCTGCTTGTGACCGAGAGGATCGAGGATTTCTTGGAATTCTCTATTCCCGAGAGCCATGGTGGCTGAGTCAGCATCAGAATTACATTTATTATCACTGGCATATGTCGTGAAACATTTTGATTTTGTGGCAGTTGTATTGTGCAAAACATAAAAAATTACTATGTTACGATAAAAAATAAAATAAATAGTGCAAAAGAAAAATACTGAAGTCCTGTTAATGGGTTCCTGGACCATCCAAGACTCTGATGGCATGGGGAAGGAAGCTGTTCCTAAAACACACTTCCATTGAATATTTTCAAGGCTGAGATGGAGAGATTTTTGTATGAAATGGGACTTGAGGGTTGTGGGGAATAGAAAGAAGAACTGATGCCAACATCAGATCAGCTATTCTTGATAGACAGACTTGGCTGGGGTGGGGAGACGGGCCTGGAAGGTCATGTGTCTTGCTTCTACACCTAGTTCTTTCTTATGATTTTATGGTCTAAGATAATAAGCTTCAAGTTAATTTTTCAGTTCCTTCTTTTTTATCTATCTTATTAGGGTAAGAATATATTCTGACTTTGATTATTTGCCATAAGACCACAAGACCATAAGACATAGGAGCAGAACTAGGCCATTCAGCCTATCAAGTCTGCTCCACCTTTCCCGGATCCCATTCAAACCCATACACCTACCTCCTCAGCATATCTTTTGATGCCCTGACCAATCAGTAAAAGGTTAACCTGCCTTAAATATACTCACTGACTTGACCTCCGCAGCAGCCTGTGGCAGAGCACTCCACAGATTAACTACTCTCTGGCTAAAAAAATTCCGCCTTACTTCTTTTCTAAGGGGTTGCCCCTCAAATTTGAGGCTGTGCCCTCTAATACTGAATATCCCCACCACAGGAGACATTCTCCACATTCACCTTATCTAGCTCTTTCAACATTCGGTAGGTTTCAATGAGAGTATGCAAATAGCCATGGTGTCTCTGAGCTTAAGTCAATTATTTTATATATTCCTGATTTATACCCAGTCACCAGCCACTTTATCTTCACCAAAAATGGTCAACTAACCATTAGACATTGTTGCGAGCTGTAGTATTAGACTCCAGACAAAGAACTGATGGGAATGTGCAGAAAATAGAATTAGTGTGAATGGTTGCTTGATAAACGGTATAGGAAGAGTTGGAGAGCATTACCAGTGAAGGCTTGGAACACGGACTGTTCTGCATATCCAATGAATAGGCAGGCATAGCTGGGGCCCATGCGGGTACCCATTGCTACCCCTTGAATCTTGAGAAAGTGGGAGGAACAGTCAGGCTGTTGTTTCAGTGTTGTGAAAAGAATTTTGTCTAGCCAGGAAGAAATCCTTTTGCTTCTTTGGAAAATGCTGAGTGGTCAGAAAGTGAAGTCATTGAATTTGAATGAATAGAGAGACGCCATTACACCTGCATAAGATCACCCTTATATCTATGTGTCTTTCAGAGACAAGCCATTTTCTTGTAATGGTGATTCACTTCTTGATTGCAGTGTCTTCCATGAAAAGACACTAGATTTGTATCCCACCTATTTATCTGCTTTGGGGCTGTGTGCATTTACATTGCTTCTCCTTAGCTTCTTGCATGGGTTTTGAAGTGGAGATTGAAACCTTCCCAGGCCATGCATCATCACTTCATTCTTCATCCATATGAATATTCAGGGCTTGGTTGGCTTTTCCTGACTGACAACACTTCCTGTGAGAGGTTTCAATTACATCAAACTCAATTGTCACAGTTTATGAGGTTACTACAAGATGTAGGTCATTTTAATACATTAGAATATGTCTATGTCTTTGTAGTAATTCGTAAGTCAGTGCCTCCAGCATTATTGGTTCTAATGTATTTACCAACCTTCGACTTAACCCACACAAACAAATTTTCACCTTTTTTCAAAATACCTTTCAATATTCCATTGTCTGAACAAGAATTTACCAAAATGTGATTATCAAAATAGTCAGAATATTTATTGTAGACATGACAAAGTTATACACGTTATTTATTAGATTTTTTTTGAAATAATTACGTAGATTTTGATATAACTTTATACTTATTTTAGGCTAAGTACAGAAATCTTCATTTCCCCACCTACTATATGGCAACAATAAACAAATCCACAGATTTAAAAAAAAGCTAATATTCAGCAAATATGACTTCTCAATAATTTTGAATATTGTACATAATGTTATGATATCCATAGTATCATAATACAATGGCCTCCTTCTCACAAGGGAGTGTACATGTATCTTCCAATCAGCAACAACGTAAACGGCTTATTTTTGAAACTTCACAAATGTTTAGCTTAATAGTCTTGTAGCTTTCATATCAACATTGAACAGTGAAAAACAAGGGTAGATCTATAATACCCAGAAGCAGATTCAAAGATTGCGATGCATGATAAACCCACACTAATTTGAAACAGCACTATCAAGATCAGTAAAAAAACATTATCAAATCCTGTCTCTAGTTTTGCACTATGCTCCATACAACAAAACCTTCACTATTCACCCTTCAACAACTGCTATTGTTCCAAATTGGAACAAAAGTTCAAATGCCCTCACACAATCTCACACACACAGAGCTCTCCATTCCTCACTGCTTTCACACATTGCCAGCAATTCAACACGGTAGGGACATCACACAAACATATGTGTTTCCTCCATGATAAAACAGCACATAATTGTTTCTGGCAAAAGACAACTTGCAGGAAATAAGCACACCTATTCTGAAAGATTGATAGCTGTGGAAGCCAATCATAAGCACAGGAGATCCTGTAGATGCTGAAAATCCAGAGTTACACACACAAAATGCTGGAGGAAATTAGCAAGTCAGGCAGTTTTTATTGAAATTAATAAACAGACAACGTTTCAAGCCAAATCCTTTATTCCAAGCCTTCCCTGATAATGTTCCCCAACTTTTCCTGCGCTACATTGATAACTGCAATGGTGCTGCTTCATGCACCCATGCTGATTTCATCAATTTCATCAACATTGCCTTCATCTTCTAGCCTGCCCTTAGATTCACTTGGTCCATTTCTCACACCTCTCTCTCCTTTCACAATCTCTCTCTCCAGCTCTGGAGACAAATTGTCTACCAACATCTTTTATAAACATACTGATTCCCACGGTTATTTGACTATACCTCTTCCCAGCCTGTCTCCTGCAAAAATGCTATTCCCTTTTCTCAGTTCCTTCATCTCTACTGCATATGTTCCCAATAGTGTCTTGGCTTTCCTTTCCAGGACGTCAGAGATGTTATCCTTCTTCAAAGAACAGAGTTTCCTTTCCTCCACCATTGATGCTGCCCTCACCTGTATCTCCTCCATTTCCCAGACATCCACATTCACCCCATCTTCCTGCCATCTCAATAGGGATAGAGTTCCTCTTGTTCTCACCTACCACCCCATGAGCTTCCACATCCATCACATCATTCTCTGCAACTTGTTCCATTTTAAACAGGATCCCAACATCAAACACATCTTTCCCTCACACTGTCTTGTCACTTTCCACAGGAATCTCTCCCTCCGTAATTCCTTTTATTCATTTGTCCTTCCCCACTAATCTCTCTCCTCACACATATCCCTGCAAGCAACAGAAATGCTGCACTTTCCCATTCACCTCCTCCCTTATCTCCATTCAGGGCTCCAAACTGTCCTTCCAGGTGAGGCAACACTTTACCTGCACATCTGCTGTGGTTATCTTTTGTGTCCTGTGCTCCCAATGTGTCCCCCCGCCCTTACATTGGTGAGACAATGTAAATTAAGGGACACAAAATAATCTGCAGATGTTGGGATCAAAGCAACACTTACAACACGCTGGAGGAACTCAGCATGTTGGGCAGCATCCTTGGAAACGTTAACTCATCGTTTCCATGGATGCTGCCCGACCTGCTGACTTCCTCCAGCGTGTTATAAGTGACAGCTTTGTGGAGCACCTCTGCTCCATCTACTAAAAGCAGAATTTCCCAGTGGTGGATGATTTTAATTCCTATCCCCATTCTCTCTGACTTGTTGGTCCATGGCCTTCTCATTTGCTGCGATGAGGTGACGCTCAGGATGGAGGAGCAACACCTCATATTCCATCTGTGCAGCCTCCAACCCAATGGCATGAACATTGTTTTTCCCTTCTGGTATTTTCCCTTCCCCATTTGCTCTCTTTCTATTCCCCATCCTGGCCTCTTACCTCATCCCCCTCCCCCAACTGCCAATCACCTCCCCCTGGTGCCCCTCCTCCTTCCCTTTCTCCCATGGTCCATTTTCCTCTCCTATCAGATTCCTTCTTCTCCAGCTTTTTACCTTTCCCATCCACCTGCCTTCACCTATCACCTTCTAGATCCTCCTTCCCCTCCCCAGATCTTTTTATTCTGGCAACTTCCCCCTTCCTTTCCAGTCCTGAAGAAGGATCTTGGCCTAATATGTCGACAGTTTATTCATCTCCATAGATGCTGCCTGACCTGCTGAATTCCTCCAGCATTTTGTTGAAGCCAAGTTATTGGGTATATTTAAAATGGATGTCGATAGGTTCTTGATTAATAAGGGAGTCAAAAATTAGAGTGAGAAGGCAGGAGAATAATGTTGAGAGAAAAAAATAAATCAGCCTTGATGGAATGGTGGAGCAGATTCAATGGGTTGAATGGCCTAATTCTGCTCTGTTGCCTTGTAGTCTTACGATCTTACCGACAGAAAATTGACCATAAGTAGAGCAAATGCCAATGAAGTCTTTGGTCTTCAGCATTTTAGAAACAATTCATAGTGAGGTTTACATCTAATAAACTATTCAGATATATGTGGGGAAATATATGTAGAGATTTACTGTAGACTGCATCATCAAAATACTGTTCCTGTTCCACTGTATATGAACACACACACACACACACACACACACAGACATGCACATACACATTAGTGCACCCACAGACATACACACAGATGCACACAGACACACACACACACACATCAATATAAATAAAACTCAAATATTGCAATCATGTACTCATAAAATGGAATTGTTAGTATTTTATCACACTATCCTCAGAGGTTCAAACTCATTTTGATTGCCAATTCATGTTGCTATAAATTAAAAATAACGCAATAGATCTCTGAGATTGGATTTTCTACAGCTGTGTCTAGGAATCATTTAACCAGAACAGAGAGAAACTGTTTACAATTTGTTCTCTGTGGATCTTTTCAGGCTTTCATTGCTTTATATTGTTTGAGAACCACTACCATTTCTTCACTAAGCACAATGGTTTCATTGGAAATGACTTATTTGCAGATGCATCCAATGTTTACACCCGCTTAATCTAAAATTAAATTATTGATAAAACTGAAACCTAAACAAAATGCAAAAACTTTTCTTCCAGTAGGAGGAATCCACATGCATTGATATGAGACTTTGCATGTGTGTGGTTAGATTTATTGCTGCAAACATCAAAAGAGGTGATAAACTAACTCAGATATATCCTCTGAAGTTTAAAAGTAATAACTTAAAGAAATGTACAACTAAGAACTTAATATGTTGGTCCTTTTTATATAAATCATTTATATTAAAATCTATATTAATATGTATTATCTACAATTTATTAATATAATATATTAATATCATTTAATATTACTACAGTACTATTAAACAGCATCATAATAGTTACCAACAGAAGAATTCATTGTGTGTACGCTAGTACTCAGTGGGTAATCTATCCATTCTTAGTCCCTCATCTCCGTTCTACATGAACATTCCTCCATTCTGAGGTTTTCCCTCTGGCCCTAGGCTCCCACACTATAGGAAACATCCTCATAAAATGTGACATGACTGCACCTATATATAAGGCAAAATGTCGCAGGCAAGCTTCACCAGAAAATGTGGATCATAATGTGTAAATATATTGTTTGACTGAGCATTATTTGTTGCTTATACAATTCATTATGGTTCCTTGTGAATTACATATGTCATGACGCTACCATGTGTGCACCTCGCTTAACATAAAACGCAAAATTAGACTCTCATTTTAGACTCCCTTGTTTTCTTCACGTGTTTTAATTTAATATTTTGGACTTACAATATATAACAGTGACTACCCCAGTAAAGTCTCATCTATGAGGTTTTCAGCCTCCTGAATGATCTTGGGTACATCCAGCTCCAGCTCTAGCTTTAGTTTCTTCGCCATGCTAGTCAGGAGCTGAAGCTGAGTGCACTTCAGTGAAATGGTTAGGTACCATGAAATCCCACATCTCACAGGAGGAGTATTCCACTGCCTTAACTATCATCTTGCCTATACCTGTTATAGCTTATCACCCATTAGCACTCAACATCCACTGTGATGAAATACTTTGAGAGGCTTTTCATGACTGATATGGAAGTGTCAATGCAAAGAATTTTAAAAAGCTCCTGAGCATTACAGACTCAGCTACTTCCATCACGAGCATCATGAGTACTATATGATGATAATCTTTGATGAGGATGCCTTGGACCCAAATGCTGGAGAATCCGAGGCCAGGATCGAGACACGGTTTCAAACTGGATTGAGAAACTGAGCACAAAACTATGTTCAGGCACTCCTTAAATACTCAGTTCTTGGAACCTAAAATATGACTATCAATTAACAGGAATGTCCTACCCCTTAAAGAGCCTATGCCTGCTATCCATACTTCGGAGAGTTAGAGTGTTTAAATCTCAGAAGCAGTCATGGTTGGGAGCTTCTCATTACAGGACCCCCTCCCCTACAGCCGACTCCTGACAGCCCTGGTTGCTCAGAGAGATGGTGATATTAATTGTGACAGAAAGTTGGATCCAGGATGTCTTTTCCCAGCACCCAGCAGCTCTCCTCTAGTCCAAGTCCCTCCCAGTCAATTAGGTATTGCCGAACATCTTTTCACCGTGAAGACCTGTTCCTTCTTGATAAACCTGGGTGGTGGCGGGGCTGACGTGGTGCGGCTAAGTGGCTGGTCCAGAAAGTTTTAATTTAGTGTTGTGGAAGGTGGGATTGACTTTTCGCGTCTTGGGGAGCTGCAAGGTGTAAGTCACCAGATTTATTTTCCTCTGGATCTTAAAGTGACCAATGAGCTTGGGCGCCAACTTTCTAGATTTCACTTGGAGAGGCAAATCATGAGCAGACAGCCAGACCTGTTGCTCAAGCTCTAACACGGATGTAAGACATCTCCTTTGATTTGCTGCAGACCTCTTCTATGTCCTAGTAAACAGAAGGTACTTCAACCAGCTTGGGTGTTGCTATCTCCTGCGGATCTTTCTTTGAGGATGACTGCTGAGATACCTTTGATGACGGTGTGATTCGATGGGCTTCAGAGTCCTGTGCTTCTAAAGTTCATCCTTGGAAATTAGTTGTGGCCAAATCAGAGTCCAACTCCCTGTCTATATATACAGGCAACGGCAGCGAGGCCTTACAGGAGGTTCTTGCATCCTCGGGAATAGGCATCAAGGACTGGCATAAAGGGAAACCTTCCCTTCGTTGGGACCTGGGGGCCAGTTCCTTTCAGTTTAGCAGTAATTCTCCCTGCAGGTATCTCCTTGGTCTTCTCCTGACCTAGAAGTGTCCTCTCCCTAGTTCCTGTGGGATTCTGCCTAGACTGTGGCGGGACTCGCACTGTCCCATTGGCAGCTTGTCTGCTTTAGAGGACTGGACTAGGTCTCCAGAAAGTCTCAGGTTCCCTTGCACTGAAGCCTGCCTCCTGCCTCCTGAGAGTCTGGGTGTCAGAACACCATGCTATAAACAAAGTTTCTTACAATTACAATGATTCTCCCCTCTCTCCAATCCACAGATGGGTTTTGCTGGGAAAGCCAAGGGTACCCGAGGATCAGGAGTATGAATGGTGAGTCAATACTGTAGAAACTACTGTCTTCCTTGTGATCTCCTATCCTCATTAGCAATTCCATAGTCTATTGCTAGAGCTGCCTGGAACCTAGCAGTCGGCCTTCCAAGACACCTGTGGGCAAGGACTGACTCAACTCTCACAGTAGTATCTCGATCTGACAGGTAGTTTCTAAATCCAGAAAATTACCCGTTGCCCCCGAGTTCACAAAAGCCTCCACCTGCCTCAGGTTCTTATCCCAGATGAACTCTGCCTTCAGCACAGAACCAGAATCCATGGGATTGGGCCTAGTGGCTGCTACCATCATAATCCTCCTGACACTGACGGTCTTAGCAGCTCCACAGGTGGCTGTGGCTTCATACATTCGGCCCACAGGTGACCTGCTTCCCCACAGTAAAAATAGCAACTGTGACTCCAACGCCAGGACTTGTCATTGGTGTAATCTACTGCAACCAACCTGCATGGGTTTGACTGGATCTTGAGCAGGAGATGGGCTGGCCATGATCTGAGGTTGGGGAGTGGAACAACGATGCATTGAGTCTGTGCTCAGGCTAGCCCTCTTCAAAGTTATGATGTAGTCCACCCTATGCTCTGCCAGGAGATTATCCAGACAGATAGACTGATCAATGAGAACCTCTAACTTCTCTGCCGGCTGTCCCAAGACAAGGGCATCCTTCAGTTCATCTTGCAGTCTGTTGTGGTATAGCATGGTCAAATCTCGTATTTGACCACTGACTATCCCCTGCTGTCGAATCTCCATCAGGCCATCTGAGGCTCGTCTGGCTCTGAAAGAATAATGAAACATCTTCCTCATGGCGGCCATGAACTCCACCCAATCCATGGAGAACTCTGACCCATATTCCCAATTCGCAGTGGCCCAGGCCAGGGCTCTTCCTGTCAGGAAAGAGATAATGAAGGCCATTCTTCTGCACTCCAAAGGGAACCAGGACATCTAAAGTTCAAATACTAATGAGCATTGAACGAGGAAGCTGCAGGAAGAGCATAGGTTACTGTCGAATCTCTCCGGGGCTGGAAAATGTACTGGTTCCAGAAAGGGACTGACTGGTTCTCCCAAGTGACTCTGGCTTCCTCCTAGCAAAAGTTGGCCAATGGTACCTGGAGGTCGTGAATCTCTGGCTTTGTCTGGAAATATCTTCACTGTGGCTGGTCAAAACAAGCAATAGACTCTGATACCATGCTGGCTCATTCATACTGTGACGAGAGTCCTTGACGAGGATGACTTGGACCCAGATGCTGGAGTTTCTGAGGCTGGGTTCAAGACACAGTCTCAAATGGGATCAAGAAACTGAGCACAAAACAAACGCTAGATGAAATCACCGGCAGGCTTACAATTGAGCACCAGAAGCATTAAATATTAAGAAAAATTAAATATTCAATTCTTGGCACCCAAAATATGATTATCAATTAATAGGAATGTCCTAAGCACTTGAAGTGGACATACCAGCAATCCATACTCTGGAGAGTCGGAGCATTTAAATCTCTGAAGCTGGCGTGGTTGGGAGCATCTCGTAACACACCATTGAAGACATCTTCAAAAAGTTGTGCCTCAGAAACTTCAATTATCATTAAGGACCTTCACTGTTCAGGATATGCTGTCTTCTCACTAATTCCATTAGCAATAAGGTACAGACCACAGGACTATAAAATATAGGAGCACAATTAGCCATTTCAGCCCATTGAGTCTGCTCCACCATTTCATCATATCATGGCTGATCCATTTCCCTCTCAACCCCATTCTCCTGCCTTCTCCACATAAACTTTCACTCCCTGACTAATCAAAAACCTATCAACCTCCGCCTTAAATACACCCAATGACCTGCCCTCTACAGCTGCCTGTGACAATGAATGCCACAAATACACCATGATCTGGCTAAAGAAATTCCTTCACATCTCAATTCTAAATGACCATCCCTCTATTCTGAGGTTGTGTCCTCTGGTCCTATATATCTTCTCATCATCCATTCTACCCAGACTCTTCAATATTGCATAAGTATCAATGAGCTCCCCCCCCCCAATGCCAGCGAGTACAAGGCTAGAGTCATCAAACGCCCCTCATATGATAACACTTTTATTCCCAGCATCATTTTTGTGAAACTCCTTTCAAAGCTCTCTAACATCAGCACATCCTTTCTTAAATAAGGTGCCCAAAACTGCTCACAATATACAAGTGAGACCTCACCAATGCCTTATAAAGCCTCAGCATCCCATCCTTGTTTTTATATTCTAGTCCTCTTGAAATGAATGCCAATATTGCATTTCCCTTCCTCACCACTGAGTCAACCTGCAAGTTAACCTTTGGAGAATCCTGCACAAGACTCACAAGTTCCGTTTCACCTCTGATTACTGAATTTGCTTTCCATTTAGAAAATAGTCTGCACTTTTATTCCTTCTACCAAAGTGCATGGCCATACCCCTCAGAACTGCATTCCATATGCCACTTATTTCCCCATTCTTCTTATCTGTTTAGGTCCTTCTGTAGCCTCCCTGCTTCCTTAACACTACTTGGCCTTCAGCCTGTCTGCAAACGGCCACAAAACCATCAATTCTATCATCCAAATCCTTGACATACAATGTAAAAGGAAGCAGCCCCAGCACCAACCCCAACACCACTAGTCACTGGCAGTCAATCAGAAAAGGCTCCCTTTGTTCCCACTCTTGACTGCTACCAATCAGCCCATCTTCTACCCATGCTAGCTAGTACCTTTCCTGTAACACCATGGGCCTTTATCTTACAAAGCAGCCTCATGTGCAGCCCCTTGTCAAAGGCCTTCTGAAAGTCCAAGTACACAACCACCAATTCTTCTTTGTCTATCTTCCTTGTAATACCATGGGCTCGTAGCTTGTTAAGCAGCCTCACGTATGGCACCTTGTCAAAGGCCTTTTGAAAATCCAAATACACAGCATTAACTATTTCTCTTTTGTCTATTCTGCTTGTTATTTCTTCAAATAATTCCAACAGATTTGTCAGGCTGATTTTCACTGAAGAAAACCATGCTGACTTTGGCCCATTTTATCAAGTAGGTTTAAGTACCCTGAAATCTCATCCTTAACAATCGATTTTAACATGTTCCCAAAAACTGAGGTCAGTATAACGGGCCTATAATTTTCTCCCTTCTGCTTCCCTCCCTTCTTGAAGAGTTGAGTGTCATTTGCAACTTTCCAGTCCTCTGAACATGCTAGAATCTATCGATTATTGAAAGGTCATTACTAATGCCTCCACAATCTCTTCAGCGAACTCGTTCGGAACCCTGGGGGTAGTCCAACTGGTTCAGATGACTTACCTGCCTTCAGACCTGTCAGCTTCCCAAGCAACTTCTCCCTAATGATAGCAACTGCACTCACTTCTGCAGATGTGGTTATCTGGGAGGCTGGAGATCACCCAGAATTCCTACATCCCATACTAAGAACACAACACAGCCCTAAGCCATACTCACTACACTAACTATGCACTAACAGATGAAGAATGAAGGAATGAAGAAGAAGCTTACCAGATATTTTCTTCGCCCAAACCCATTCTTGCTAAAACCTGATGAACCAAAGCCTCCCCACTCTAACACTGGTTTGCTCACACAATGGCTACTCCTCTTGCCCCTGCCTTAATCTTATATGCCCTCGCTATTGAATCACAATATGATTGAGCCACCGGAAAATGTCGAAACCCCACAAACATCCCTTTCAAAATCTCACACAATGACCTTTGAGTCGTCTCCTCTCTCACTCCCAATTTGATTGGGCCGCTGGAAAATGCCAAAAGCCCAAGAATGTTCCTTTGTGAAGTGTCACTGCCGACATGTGAGCTGCCTCCTGTCTCACTCCCAATTTGATCGTGCTGCAAAAAAATGCTGAAAGCCCACAAACACTTCTTTTTAAATCTCACTCACCGAACTGTGAGTTGCCTCACCTCTCGTTTCCAATTTGATTGGGCTGCCAGAACCTGAAGCCACATACTCAACACTTTAGGAACAGCAATATTTAGTTATCTATTTCTTATTGTAACCTATAGCAACTTTTTATGTACTGCAGCTGCAGAACAGCAAATTTCACAATGTATGCTCATGCCAGTAAACCTAATTATATTTCTGAAGAGCCATTTCAATATTATAAGAGGGATAGAAACCTGAAAGGAAAGATTTATAAAAACAGCTTAGAATAAAACCACAAAGTGCTGCAAATACTCGCGGTCAGACAGCATCCATCAAGGGAGAAACAATTAATGTTTCAGGTCACTGGCTTTTCATTAGAACAGTCACATGTAAGTGCAGATCTGCCATAAAGTCCTCTATATATACTGTAATTTGTAACCTCTTGCTGCCTATCAGTTGCTGATTTGGATAAGTTAAAACAGAAGTGGGCACTTCTAATATCTCCCAGAATTAATGATGCATATGCTGAGACATAACAAATTCTGCTCAAATGGCTGTCTCATTTTTAGTTGAAAGTTGTTACTTGAAACCAGAAGTCAAGTAAGCATGCAAGAATGCCTTTTGTTTGAAATCAGGTCATGATTTAAAAATGAAGATATGCTAGTATTTGGAACTGAAAAATTAGACGTATTTTTGCTTTCGATATGCAAATAAATTCAATCACATTCAGTATTTTTGGCCTGTCTCCGGCTCAGAAGGAATCTCGTTCACTTTTGTTCCTTTAGGAGATTGATTTCCCTTTGGTATCTTACATAAAATATTATTCATTATGGCTCCAGCTGCAATCCTGGAAGCAATCATGATTTCCCTTGGCATGTCTGTCTTGGGTGGGATTCCAGATCTCCTATGGGAATGCCTGTTGTTCTGATTAATCCTCAAGAGTGCATCTTTGATATTTTATTGTACATCTTCCAGTGAGTAGGGAGGAATATGTTGACAAATCATCCTTAGATTTTTGGAAATATTTGTCCAGTTTATTCACCCCTGCTGACTCTGTTTGAGCTATTGAGTAGCTTTACTGGGTGGTGGCTTGCTTTTTGACTGCCTTGGCCGTGATGCCAGAGAGAAATCAACCACTACACATTTTCAAAACAATTCATCTCTAATTCAAATTATTAGTTTTCATGAATTTTACCAAATCCAAAACAATTAAAGAGACAATTCTGGATTACTACTTTTGGGTGCTCAAAATACAAAGATAAAACACATTTATATACCGTCAAATTTTTATTGTTTTTCATTTTTATAACATTTGCAGGTTTACATGAAAGCTCAGTAAAATATGTTCTATCCTCAGATCGCATTAAATATAGTTGAATATTGATCTAAAATGCTGGTCATATCAGTAGTCAATAGTTCATCTAGAATTCAACATTCATGAAATTAGATTAATATACATACATTCCACTGGAAGGATTCAGAGGACTGGATTTATGCATAGGTGGCCAAGGTCCATGCAGCATAAAGGGTCTTCAGAATTTGTCAAGACTACAGATGTCAAGCTGCTGTCAAATTCAACAGCAGGATGCGATTATTTATCAACTTTCACTCCCTGCTTGGCGTCTAGCAAAACTGATAGACTAGGCAGCTGTCAAGCAAGCAATACCTCACTATTTTCCTTTTTTGCTCTCTTTTTGCTCTACTTCTTTAATTTAATTACACGTAATTCTGATTGTGATTCAGTTGTGGTAGGGCTGATGGGACAATGGGTGCTCAGAAGGAATGAAGGAGCTTTGACCAGCGACCAATATGGACATCAGAAGTTTTGATAGGAGGGTATTTTACTCAGGTCCACTGCCCAAGAAAAAACACCGGCAGCAGGTTGTTACAGTGAAAAAGAGCTTTGACCAGCATCCAGTTGACATTTGGGATTGATTAGCAAGAGCAAGTCAAAGAAAGGCAGAGGCAAGCGCAGAGACCATTGTCACAACAGCCGTCGTCTGAGTGGACAGAGTTCTGAGGCTTTAGGTCTTCGAGGCTTCAGTCAGGAGAAGCTTCAGACAGAGAAATCAAAGAGAAGAAAATCTCTTGGTTACATTTTTTTCCTTCCCTTCTTTATATCTGCTCAAAAGGACAGGAGAGATGCTAGGCAGGATAGTTGAATGCTCCTCATGTGAGATGTTGGAGGGCAGGGAGCCCTCCAGTGTCCCTAGGACCACAACTGCAAGATGTGCATCCAGCAGCAGCTTCTAACGATCCACGCTGAGCTGGAGCTGGATTTGGATGAACTCTGGATCATTCAGGAGGCTGAAGGGGTGATAGACAGGGCATATAGGGAGGTAGTTACACCCAAGGCGCAGGACACAGGAAACTGGGTGACAGTCAGGAAGGACAAACAGGTTAATGATCCAGCGCAGAGTACCCCTGTGCCATCCCCCTCAACAACAGATATATCACTCTGGGTATTGTAGGGGAGGTTACTTAACAGAGGAAAGTCTCAGGCATTGAGTCTAGCTCTGTAACACAGAAGGGAAACAGGGAAAATAGGGGATTCACCAGTTAGGGGAATGGACAGGAGGTTCTGCGAGCGAGAACCAGATTCCCGGATGGTGTGATACTTCCTGGGTGCCAGGGTCCAGGATAGCTCAGATCGAGTTCTCAGCATTCTTAAGTGGGAGGGTGAACAGCCAGAAGTTGTGGTCTATGTAGGTATCAATGACATGCTAGGACGAGTGACTAGGTTATGCATCAGGAGTTCGGGGAGTGATGTGCTAAGTTAAAGGGCAGGACATCCAGGGTTGTTGATTTCAGGATTGGTATACTTGCCATGTGCTAGTAAAGCCAGAACTAGGAAGATTATACAGTTTAATACGTGACTAACGAGTTGGTGTAGGAGTGTGGGCATAAGATCTTCAGATCATTGGGCTCTCTTCCAGGGAAGGTGGGAGGTGTACAGAAGGAATGGTGTGCACCTGAACTGGAGGGGCTCTAATAGCCTGGTGGGAAGGTTTGTTAATGCTGCACAGTGGGGGTTTAAACTAGAGTTGCTGGGCAATGGGAACCAGAGTGCCAGATTGTCAGTGAAGAGGTTGTAGAGGCAGATCATGATTAAGCCCACCCACTAGGGAATCAGTGATTCTGCATTGGGTGTTGCGCAATGAATCAGAATTAATTAGAGAGCTTAAGGTAAAAGAACCCTTAGTGATCACAATATGATGAAGTTCACCCTGAAATTTGAGAAAGAGAAGCTAAAGTCAAATGTATCAGTATTACAGTGGAGAAAATGGAATTACAGAGGTATGAGAGAAGAATTAGCTAGAATTGATTGGAAAAGAACACTAGCAGGGATAATAGCAGAGCAGCAGTGGCTGGAATTTCTGAAAGTAATTCCAAAGGCACAGGATATATACATCCCAATGAGGAAGAAGTATTCTGAAGGCAAGATGACACAACCATGGCTAACAAAAGAAGTCAAAGCCAACATAAAAGCCGAAAAGAGAGCATATAATATAGCAAAAATTAGTGGGGAGTTACAGGATTGGGAATCTTTTAAAAACCAACAGAAAGCAACTAAGAAATCATTAAGATGAGTAAAGATGGAATATGAAAGCAAGTTAGCCAATGATATTAAAGAGGATACCAAAAGTTTCTTTAGATACATAAAAGGTGTAAAAGAGAGGTGAGAGTGGATATCAGACTGCTGGGAAATAATGCTGGAGAAGTAACAATGGGGGACCATGAAATGGTGGATGAACTGAGTAAGTATTTTGCATCAGTCTTCACTGTGGATGACACTAGGAGTATGGTGGAAGTTCCAGCTGTCGGGGTCATGAAGTGTGTGAAGTTATCACTTCTAGAGAGAAGGTTCTTGGGAAACTGAAAGGTATGAAGGTAGATAAGTCACCTGGACAATATGGTGTACACACCAGGCTTCTGAAAGAACTGCGTGAAGAGATTGTGGAGCCATTAGTAATGCACTTCCAAGAATCATTAGATTCTGGAATGGTTCTGGAAGATTGGAAAATTGCAAATATCACTCCAAGAAGGGAGAAAGGCAAAAAGAAAGGAAACTATAGGCCAGTTAGAATAACCTCAGTGGTTGGGAAAATGTTGGAGTCAATTATTAAGATAAGGTCTCAGGGTACTTGGAGACGCATGATAAAATAAGCCTAGTCATCATGGTTTCCTCAAGGGAAAATCTTGCCTCACAAACCTGTTGGAATTCTTTGAAAAAGTAACAAGCAGGATGAACAAAGAAGAAACAGTTGATGTTGTGTACTTAGATTTTCAGAAGGCCTTTGACAAGGTGCCACACTTGAGGCTGCTTAATAAACTACAAGCCGGTGGTATTACAGGGGAGATTCTAGCGTGGATAAAGCAGTGGCTGATTGGCAGGAGACAAAGAGTGGAAATAAAGGTAGCCTTTTCTGGTTGGCTGCCGGTGACTAGGGTTCTGTGTTGGGACCAATTCTTTTTATGTTATATGTCAATGATTTGGGTGATGGAATTGATGGTTTTGTTCTAAAGTTTGCAAATGATATGAAGATAGATAGAGAGGCGGGTAGTTTTGAGGACATAGAGAGGTTATAGAAGGTCTTAGATAGATTAGGAGCATGGGCAAAGAAATGGCAGATGGAATACAATGTCAGTAAGTGCACTTTAGTAGAGGAAATGAAAGGGTGACTATTTTCTAAATGGAGAGAAAATACAAAAAGCTGAAGTGCAAAAGGGACTTGGAAGTCCTTGTGCAGGATTCCCTAAAGTTTAATTTGCAGGTTAAGTCTGTGGTGAGGAAGGCAAATGCAACGTTCAAAGGTCCCCGGTATCAAAGGTTTATTTTATTATCAATGTATACAGAATACAACTCTGAAATTTTTCTCTTCTCCAGATAGCCATAGAATACAGAAACTATATAAGTAGTTGAAAGAAAGTCATCAATCCCCTCTGCATGAAAAGAAAAAGAGAAAAACGACTTGCAAGCCTCAAACACCCCTAACAATCCCTCGCTCAAGAGCTAACACTTCACTCAAACCCCCAGCCCCCAAATTGACAAGAAAGTATGGGCAAGAAAACAACAAAAAACATAGAACTGGAAGAGGCCAATATGAACTACTGCTGGTTTTAAATACAGTCCATCCATAAATCCCAGAATTTTGATTGCATCGCTGAGAGTTGAACCAGGCTCAGAGAGTCGATCTCCGAGGGCAGTGATTTGAACCAGCATCCCCTCTGAGGAAAGCGACTCAAACCAGAGGCCTCTCCAAGGAAACCAAATTCAAACCAGCAGCCCCTTCAAGGGCAGTAACACGAATCAGCAGCCGCTCCAAGAACCGCTCACTCTCTTCTGCATTTGCCTCAATGTTTCATTCTTCTTCGATGCTTTAATCGACAAGAAACGTAATCCATCATGGTCCCTCATCTCGTCACTGCGCTTCTCCTCATGGCAGTGGAGGGACAGTAGAGCACTAGCTCAATCGAACTACAGACTGTAAGTCACAGGTTCCAACAGTTTCAAAAATAAAATTAAGGTAAAAGAATAAGTAGAAGACATAGAAAAGATGAAATGATTGATTATCTGGAAGGTATTGCCCAAGGAATTGTTGTTCACTGGTGCCATCTTGACCAAAGGTTAGCATTCAATTCAAGAGGACTAGAAAATAAAAGCAAGGATGTAATGCTGAGATTTTATAAAGCACTGGTGAGGCTTCACTTGGAGTATCTTAGAAAGGATGTGCTGAAACTGGAGATAGTTCAAAGGAGGTTCACTAAAGTAATTCCAGGATTGAACGGCTTGTCATATGAAGAGCATTTGACAGCTCAGGGGCTGATTCACTAGAACTCAGAAGAATGAGGTGTGACCTAATTGAAACCCATCAACTGGTGAAAGGCCTTGCTAGAGTGGATGTAGAGAGGGTGTTGCCTATGGTGGGAAAGTCTAAGACCAGACAACACAACCTCAGAATACAGGGGCGTCCTTTTAGAATGGAGGTGAGGAGGAATTTCTGCAGCTGGCGAGTGGTGAATCTGTGGAATTCTTTCCCACAGGCAGCTGTGGAGGCCAAGTCTTTATGTATATTTAAGGCAGAAGTTGATAAATTCTTGATCGGTCGGGACATGAAGAGATGCAAGAAGAAGGTAGGAAATTGGATGAGCCACAATGAAATGGCAGAGCAGACCATATGGGCCAAATGGCCTAATTCTGCTCCTATATCTTATGGTTTTATGTAAAGTGCAACACATGCTTCCCTTCACATTTTATTGTCATTTTCCATTTGCCATGGTATGAGAAAAACACATGACAATTGCTACATTTAAATTAGTTTCCAAAATACGGTAAAGAGCTTGACCTAAATTAGCCAAAAAGTGTCGTTTGCGTTCTGAGAAATTTGTTCATCATACAACTGGTTTAAGTATTGGCGGCACAAACACAGAGGGATGTCAACACAATATCTGTTTTAAAATGTTTAAAACTTCCAACCACTGTTAATCCTTCTGCATTCAAAGCAGGTCAGAAAGAATTACATGCCTGCAAAATTCATGTTCAGTGCCCAATCAATTCTTTCACACCGACAGAGTGCTGAGCCCTCTTCTATACTCCCTCTTCACCTATGACTGCGTTCCTGTACATGGTTCTAGCTCCATAATCAAGTTCGCAGATGACACCACAGTGGTTGGCCTGATCAGAGGGGATGACGAGACGGCCTACAGGGACGAGGTCCAGCACCTGGCCGCGTGGTGTGCTGACAACAACATGGCCCTTAACACCCAGAAGACCAAGGAGATCATTATGGACTTCAGGCATGCTAGGAGCCACACTCACGTCCCCATCTACATCAACGGAGCGGTAGTGGAGCATGTATCAAGCTTCAAATTCCTAGGTGTCCACATTTTCGAGAATCTCACCTGGTCCCTGAACTCCTCCATCCTGATCAAAAAGGCGTAACAGCACCTTTATTTCCAGCGGAGCATCAAGAAAGCTCACCTCTGTCCCAGGATACTGACAGACTTTTACTGCTGTACCATTGAAAGCATACTCACCAATTGCATCTCAGTGTGGTATGGCAATTGTCCTGTATCAGACCGCAAAGCACTCCAGCATGTGGTGAAAACAGCCCAGTGGATTATCGGCACCCAATTGCCCACTATTGAGAACATCTACCATAAATGCTGCCTGGGGAGGGCGAAAAGCACTATCAAGGATGCATCTCACCCTAACCATGGACTTTTTACATCTGGTAGGTGCTACAGGAGCCTCTGCTCCCACACCAGCAGGCACAGGAAGAGCTTCTTCCCTGAGGCTGTGACCCTGTTGAACCTCTCATCACAGCACTAAGCAGTACTGCACCCATATTGTACTGTCTCAGTACTTTTATATTTGTGTGCTGTAGCACTTACTTTTTATTCACAGTTATTTTGTAAATAACACTATTCTTTGCATTTCTGGTTAGATGCTAACTGCATTTCATCGGCTTTGTATCTGTACTCAGCACAATGACAATAAAGTTGAATCTAATCTAGTCTATTTAGTACAGGAAGGAAGTCTGCCCTATTCTTTCATACAAACTGATGATTCTGGCTATAAAAGAAGGATAGATTAATAACAAACACTGACATATTTATTTAGCAGCTGATAAATTTTGGTCCTGGTATCTTAAATAGGTTGAAAAGGAATCTCTAATTATCTTCCCATATTAAACTGAAGTACAAACTGGACCTGTGAATAGCACTTAAAATCAATAATTTAAAAAAAATCATTTTAGTTCTGTGTATTATTGCACATTTTGGAAATGATACATTTTTTCTGATAATATTAAAATATGTTCAGCATCATCTCTATGGTTACACAAGCGTCTCATCTCATGCGCCTTCTCAAGCATCCCTTTTCTGTTGATCGGGTTTCTTTTTATAGAATATGCTGTTAGCAATTCAACTCAGGGAAAAATCTTGCCAGTCATCTCCAACTCAGCCTTCTTACTCTCTTAACAATTTAGAAGTCACAAAGATTCTCATCTAGTCATGTTCCTAGACTGAAAGTAATAGACCATGTGACCATCTACTTTGTGGATTCATTCAATAGCAATGCAAATAGCTTTTTGCTTCATAAGTAGGAGACTAAAAATATACATACACGACCATTCCAGTAGTCATTCTAATATTTCCTTGAGAAGCAATTCAAACCAGAACTCATGCTCCTTATCACATGATCTTAACGTATCTCCATGGGGTCTTTTGTCTTACATCTCCCCCCTACCCCTACATCTGCTTTGAAAACTGTAAACTCTCTGTACCTTCCCAAGTTCTGAGGAAGGGTTGCAGATGCAAAACAAGTTCAACTTGACTGGTTGAGTTACTTTATATTAGAGTTTAGTCTGGGCCACTCACCTTCCTCTGAAATGGGGTTTTATGACTTCCTCATCAGGAAACCACAGTGCAAATTGGAAATAACATCCCCTCCTCGCAGATAATCTGCACCGGTGCGCCTCAGGAATCTGGTAGCCCACTGCGCTACTGTCTCTACGCCTATGACTGTGTGGTTAGGCACAGCTCAAATGTAGTCCATAAATTTGCCAACGACCCAACTATTGTTGGCAGAAATTCAGATGGTGACAAGAAGGCATGTGGCAGTGAGATAGATCAGCTGCTTGCGTGATGTTGCAACACCCTTGTATTCAGTATCAGGACGACCAAGGGATTGACTGTGGGCTTCAGGAAGGGGAAGTCGAGGGAACACTCACCAGTAGAGGGATCAGCAGTGGAAATGGTGAGCAATTTCAAGTTCCTGGGTGTCAACATCTCTGAAGGCCCAACTTACTGACACAATTACAATGAATGCATGACAACTTTACATTTCATCTGGAGTGTGAGGAGGCTTCTTATGACACCAAAGATACTCACAAAGCTTGACATTTGTACTGTGGAGTGTATTCTAACTGGTTACATCACCATCTCTTACAGAGGGGCAACAGCACAGGATCAGAAAAAGATGTAGAAAATTGAAAACCCAGCCAGCTCCATCATGCACACTAGCCTCCCAGGCATCGAGGGCATCCTCAAAAGGCAACATACATCATTGAAGTTTCCCATCACTCAGGACATACCCTCTTCACATAGCTACCATTGTGGAAGAGGTACAGGAGCCTCGACTCATATGTGAGGCCCTCCACCATCAGATTTCTGAATGGACAATGAACCCATATACACTACCTCAGTATTGTTTTTGCTCACTTTTTGCACTACTTACTTAAGTTAATTTTTAAAAATATATTTCTTTTGTAATTTATTTTATTCTGATGTATTACAATATACTGCTGCTGCAAAACAAAGAATTTCATGACATATGCCAGAGATATTAAACCTGATTCTGAAAGTGTGCTCCCTTCTCCTATGAAGCAGCCAATGTCCAAGTGGACTTTTAGGAAGTGGCTTGTTTTTCTTTTATGATTTCTTGACCTTATGCATAAACCTTCCAATTGAGGTAAGATTCTGATTGCCAAAAACAATACAAATGTAATTTTCCCTTTGATCTAATTGTGCTTTTGCACTACCTCAGCTAACTAGCCTCAGCTAACAATTCTTTGGCCTTTTTTTCTCCTCCCTTTCCTATCTCATCTGTTCATACTATTTTAATGTTATCAGCTCACAATTTTAATTTGCATGCCAAATAACTACATATAACTTCATACAATAAACACAGTGAGTTACTTCTGAATGTCAAAAAAGCTTCCATAAAATTACATATTTGTAAAGGAATTACATTTGAAGTGATTAGCAATATTAAAATTTCAAACACTTGTAGCAGTATGCTTGTCAACCAGTATTCACCAAAACCTTCTGAGGACAAAAGTCAGGCATCCAATTTTAACAAATGTTATGAAGACACAACTACACTGGGTGGTGAGTCTTGTTGATCACACACACCTTCTCCTGTTTTTCA
Source organism: Mobula birostris (assembly GCF_030028105.1). Lineage (NCBI taxonomy): Eukaryota > Metazoa > Chordata > Chondrichthyes > Myliobatiformes > Myliobatidae > Mobula > Mobula birostris. The sequence continues at coordinate 69,543,561 of NC_092370.1, forward strand.
CAGCAGCCTACATTCTTTGTCTTCCTAAGAATGGTTCTCAAGCATGTTGAGAAAGTAAGATTATATACATCTTTTTGTATTGCCTTCACACTCTTCCTTTCTTATTGTAAAATATTTGTACATCTAGTCTGATAATGTAGGTATTATTACCACACATCTCTCTTGAGTGTATTGATCTATGTAGTGAATAGCTCGATTTAAAAACTGCATCTAAATTCCAGCCCTTCCATAAACTTTTTTTCTTGACTGACAGCACTACACTACTGAGATTTTTTATTCTTCAATTCCATTTCAAACTCTCCAGTTAAATTGCCCAGAACTCCAATGCTGTTTTCAGCTGTATAAACTCTGGAATTTCCTCCTTAAACATCTTTACCCCAGGATCCAATTATCTTTTATACTTCCTTTATACCTCTCATTTTGACTAAACTTTTGGTAATCTCTGCTCTTTATTTGTTCTGATGCCTTTTTAGTATCAAAATCAGAATCAGGTTAAAATCATCAGCATATATCATGGAGTTTGTTGCCTTTACGGCAGCAGTACAATGCGATACATAATAATAGAGAAGAAACATAAGTTATAGTGAGTATATATAAATAGTTAAATTAAATAAATGATGCAAAAATAGAAATAAAATAAGTAGAGAGGCAGTGTTCACAGGTTCACTGTCCATTCAGAACTCGGTAGCAGAGGGGAAGAAACTGTTCCTGAATCATCGAGTGTGTGCCTTCAGGCTTCTGTACCTCCTTCCTGATGGATGCCACCTTTTTGAGGTATCGCTCCTTGAAGATGTTTTGGATACTATGGAGGCAAGTGCTCATGACGGAGCTAAACTTACAACTCCCTGCAGCTTATTTTGATTCTGTGCAGAGGCTACCTCCACAACATACCAGATGGTGATGAAGCCAGTTAAAATGCTCTCCATGGTACATCAGTGGAAATGTATGACTGTCTTTGGTGACATGACAAAACTTCTCAAACTCGTAATAGAATATAACAGCAGTTGTGCCTTCTTTGTAGCTGCATCAATGTGTTGGACCCAGGATAGATCTTCAGAGACTCAGGAACTTGAAATTGCTCACTCTTTCCACTTCTGATCCCTCTATGAGGACTGGTGAGTGTTTCCTCATCTTATCCTTTCTGAAGTCCACAATCGGTTCTTTGGTCTTAATGACGTTGAGTGAAAGATTACTGCTGTGAGATGACTTAACTAGCTGATATATTTTACCCCTGTACACCCTATCATCATCTGAAATTCTGCCAACAAAGTTGTGTCACCTGCAAATTTATAGATGGCATTTGAGCTGTGACTAGACACACAGTCATGGGTGTAGAGACAGTAGAGCAGTGGACTAAGCACACACCCCTGAGGCGCACCAGTGTTGATTGTCAGTGAGGTGGAAGAGTTGTTTTCGATCCACGCAGATTGTAGTCTTCTGGTTAGGAAGTCAAGGATCCAGTTGCAAAGGAAGGTTCAGAGGTTTTGGAGCATGTTGACTAGAACTATAGGAATAATTGTGCTAGACTCTGAGTTGAAGTCAATAAACCGAATCATGACATATTGTAGGTATGTGCCTTGTGAACCACCGGGTGGGGATCTGTGATGGCAAATTTTCACACAAGGGATGAGAAGTGCATAGAACATGCTGGCAAATACTCCTCACCCTTTGTGTGAAAGGCAATAAAGGTGAGCACACTTAAAATGTTTAAAAAGTGTTTGGATAGAAACAGGTTTAAATGGATATGGGCCAAACACAGGCAAATGAGATTATTTCAAAAGGCATCTTGGTCAACATGGATAATCTGTTCCGAAGGACCTGTTTTGAACTACATAGTTCCATCAATCAATAAACCCTGAGAACTTGCATATAAGGGCATAACATAAATTGGTTTGCTAATTCTGGTAGTTCAATATTGCTTTAAAATTTAAAACTCTGCATGGTAAAATAGTATTCAGACAATTGAAGATCTTATTTGAAATAGTTTGAAATTCAGACTGTTCTGAATGATTGCCTCAATTCTATTGGACTTTATCCAGGATCTGCCAGGTCTTCAATGTCTAAGTCAGACTGCATTAAGTTTCAGCACCAACTGTTCATGTCAGGTATTTTCAGTAGGGCCACTGACAGTCTCATTTCAAATCAGCAACAGAAAATTCAATTTTTCAGCATATTCCTGCTTGCAGCATTTAAGAGTAGCCCTTGTTCAGAAAAGATTTTTTAAAATTTTATTTAGCCTTACAGCACAGAGTAGGCCCTTACCGTCCTTTGAACCATGCCAAGTCATCAACCCCACAACCCGATTAACCCTAACCTAATCACGGGACAACTTACAATGACCAATTAACCTACTAAGTACATCTTCGGACTGTGGGAGAAGACCAGAGTATCCGGGGAAAACCCACACATTCCACAGGGACTCCTTACAGCAGAATTGAACTCTGAACTCCTGAAAGACCCAAGTTGTAACACCATCGCACTAATCTCTGTGCGACCATGGCACCCAGGATACACTGGTAGAACAGTGGGCAAGCATTTTCTGATTCTTTTCTTCTTCTAATGGATTTCAGCAAGGTATTTGATAAGGTACCTCATGCAAGGCTTATTGAGAAAGTAAGCAGGCATGAGATCCAAGGGGACATTGCTTTGTGGATCCAGAACTGGCTTGCCCACAGAAGACAAAGAGTGGTTGTAGACGGGTCATACTCTGCATGGAGGTCAGTGACCAGTGGTGTGCCTCAGGGATCTGTTCCCAAGATCCTTCGAAAAGGATTTTAGTGACTGCAGGGATGACTTACAGTGGACTGAAAAGCTTGAGCATGTAGATATTAAGAAAGAGGATGTGCTGGAGCTTTTGGAAAGCATCAAGTTGGATAAGTCTCTGGGATCACTGATACTGGTGGGAGGTGAGGGAGGAGATTGCTGAGCCTCTGCCGATGATCTTTGCATCATCAATGGGGACTGGAGAGATTCCGGAGTATTGGAGGGTTATTCCCTTATTCAAGAAAGGGAGTAGAGATAACCCAGGAAATTATAGACCAGTGAGTCTTACTTCACTGGTTGGTAAATTGATGGAGAAGATCCTGAGAGGCAGGATTTATGAACATTTGGAGAGGCATAATATGATTAGGAATAGTCAGCATGGCTTTGTCAAAAGCAGATCGTGCCTTACGAGCCTGATTGAATTTTTTCAGGATGTGACTAAATACATTGATGAAGGTAGAGCAGTAGATGTAGTGTATACGGATTTCAGCAAGGCATTTGATAAGGTACCCCATGCAAGGCTTATTGAGAAAGTAAAGAGGCATGGGATCCAAGGGGACATTGCTTTCTGGATCAAGAACTGGCTTGCCCACAGAAGGCGAAGAGTGGTTGTAGATGGGTCATATTCTGCATGGAGGTCGGTGACCAGTGGTGTGCCTCAGGGATCTGTTCTGGGACCCCTACTCTTTGTGATTTTTATAAATGACCTGGATGAGGAAGTGGAGGGATGGGTTAGTAAGTTTGCTGGTAACACAAAGGTTGGGGATGTTGTGGATAGTGTGGAGGGCTGTCAGAGGTTACAGCGGGATATTGATAGGATGCAAAACTGGGCTGAGAAGTGGCAGATGGCGTTCAACCCAGATAAGTGTGAAGTGGTTCATTTTGGTAGGTCAAACATGATGGTAGAATATAGTATTAATGGTAAGACTCTTGGCAGTGTGGAGGATCAGATAGATCTTGGGGTCCGAGTCCATAGGATGCTCAAAGCAGCTGCGCAGGTTGACTCTGTGGTTAAGAAGGCATACGCTGCATTGGCCTTCATCAATCGTGAAATTGAGTTTAGGAGCCAAGAGGTAATGTTGCAGCTATATAGGACCCTGGCCAGACCACACTTGGAGTACTGTGCTCAGATCTGGTCACCTCACTACAGGAAGAATGTGGAAGGGATAGAAAGGGTGCAGAGGAGATTTACAAGAATGTTGCGTGGATTGGGGAGCATGCCTTATGAGAATAGGTTGAGTGAACTCGGTCTTTTCTCCTTGGAGTGACGGAGGAGGAGAGGTGACCTGATAGGGGTGTATAAGCTGATGAGAGTCAGTTATCGTGTGGATAGACAGAAGCTTTTTCCCCGGGCTGAAATGGCTAGCATGAGAGGGCACAGTTTTGAGGTGCTTAGAAGTAGGTACAGAGGAGACGTCAGGGGTAAGTTTTTTTACTCAAGGAGTAGTGAGTGCGCAGAACGGGCTGCCAGCAACTGTGGTAGAGGCGGATACAATAGGATCTTTTAAAAGACTCCAAGATAGGTACATGGAGCTTAGAATATTAGAGGACTATAGGTAACCCTTGGTAAGGACATGTTCGGCACAGCTTTGTGGGCCGAAGGGCCTGTATTGTGCTGTAGGTTTTCTATGTTTCCTATTTATGGCTGTGAAGGGGACTTTTCAGCCATTACAGAAACACTGATTTTTTTACTATATTGTTGAAATATGAGAACCTTGTACACTGTGTAGTCTGAACTGAGTAGCTACTTTGACATAAGGAATCAGAAGAGTGGTGAGTAGAAATACTTATTTGGATGGCAATACTGAAAACCTCCCTACACCAATGAAGATGCACATGCAGTCCCTCCATGGAAGCAAAGGGATGGTCAACATTTCAGGTTATGACCATTCAGCACAACAGAGTATAGTGGGAAGATAACCAGTTCATAGAGATGAGATGGAGTGGTGAGGCAGAGGCTGGTAGATGACTTATAGAAACATAAGAAAAGAAAAAAAATGGCAGATGGGGAAGGGGTAGGGAAGTTTGAGGATAGGAGGTGATAGATAAGAAAGGGATGGTGGGAAGATTGAACCAAATGATGGTGGTGAGGTGTTAGAAAAGGCAAACCAAGGGAAAAGACTCCTACCAAGATAGGTATGTGGATGGTGGGCAGAGGGGCTAGAGTGTGAGGGTGATGAGTCTAGGTAACAAGCAGGGAATGGTGTAAATGAAAAAGGTGAACAAAGAAGGCGGAAACTTGTATGAACTGGTGGGAGTCGTAAAGGAACACAAGCGTCGTGGGCTATCGGTAAATGGAAAATTCATTGGTCATACCAGTGTATTGTAGGCCTGCCCAGGCAGAGTAAGAGGTGCCATTCTAGTTTATGACTGATGTTATTGTGGCAAGGGAGGAGGCCAAGCACAGGCCAGGAAGAAGAGTTGAAATGACGTGCAACTGGACCCTCGGGATGGGCATTGCAGACAAATGTGGCTTGACCTGATGAATTCTTTCAGCAGTTTGTTTTGTGCTCCGGATTTCTGCATCTGCAGTTGCTTGTGCCTCCACTCAAACAACCCATTACAGGCATGATTACATTAGTCTCAACTATAGGGTTATCTATTCAAGACAGAAATTAGATGAAATGTCTTCCCTCATAAGACAGTGAATCTTTGGAATTCTCAACCCAAAAGGTTCTGGATCCCCAGTCGCTAAGCATATTCTAGGTATGAGCATCAGGTTTACCATAGAACCATAGAACCATAGAACCTTAGAAACTACAGCACAGAAACAGGCCCTTTGGCCCTTCTTGGCTGTGCCGAACCATTTTCTGCCTAGTCCCACTGACCTGCACAAGGACCATATCCCTCCATACACCTCCCATCCATGCATCTGTCCAATTTATTCTTAAATGTTAAAAAAGAAACCGCATTTACCACCTCGTCTGGCAGCTCATTCCATACTCCCACCACTCCCTGTGTGAAGAAGCCCCCCCCTAATATTCCCTTTAAACTTTTCCCCCCTCACCCTTAACCCATGTCCTCTGGTTTTTTTTTCTCCCCTTGTCTCAGTGGAAAAAGCCTGCTTGCATTCACTCTATCTAAACCCATCATAATTTTATATACCTCTATCAAATCTCCCCTCATTCTTCTACGCTCCAGGGAATAAAGTCCTAACCTATTCAACCTTTTTCTGTAACTGAGTTTCTCAAGTCCTGGCAACATCCTTGTAAACCTTCTCTGCACTCTTTCAACCTTATTTATATCCTTCCTGTAATTTGGTGACCAAAACTGAACACAATACTCCAGATTCAGCCTCACCAATGCCTTATACAACCTCATCATAACATTCCAGCTCTTATACTCAATACTTCGATTAATAAAGGCCAATGTACCAAAAGCTCTCTTTATGACCCTATCTACCTGTGATGACACTTTTAGGGAATTTTGTATCTGTATTCCCAGATATCTCTGTTCCACTGCACTCCTCAGTGCCTTACGATTAACCCTGTGTGTTCTACGTTGGTTTGTCCTTCCAACGTGCAATACCTCACACTTGCCAGTATTAAACTCCATCTGCCATTTTTCAGCCCATTTTTCCAGCTGGTCCAAGTCCCTCTGCAGGCTCTGAAAACCTTCCTCACTGTCTACTACACCTCCAACCTTCGTATCATCAGCAACCTTGCTGATCCAATTTATCACACTATCATCCAGATCATTGACATAGATGACAAATAACAATGGACCCAGCACTGATCCCTGTGGCACACCACTAGTCACAGGCCTCCACTCAGAGAAGCAATTCTCTACCACCACTCTCTGGCTTCTTCCATCGAGCAAATGTCTAATCCAATTTACCACCTCTCCATGTATACCTAGTGACTGAATTTTCCTAACTAACCTCCCATGCGGGACCCTGTCAAAGGCCTTACTGAAGTCCATGTAGACAATATCCACTGCCTTCCCTTCATCCACTTTCCTGGTAACCTCCTCGAAAAACTCCAACAGATTGGTCAAACATGACCTACCACGCACAAAGCCATGTTGACTCTCCCTAATAAGCCCCTGTCTATCCAAATGCTTGTAGATTCTGTCTCTTAGTACTCCCTCCAGTAACTTACCTACTACTGATGTTAAACTCACCGGCCTATAATTTCCCGGATTACTTTTCGATCCTTTTTTAAACAACGGAACAACATGAGCCACTCTCCAATCCTCCGGCACTTCACCCGTAGACAGCGACATTTTAAATATTTCTGCCAGGGCCCCTGCAATTTCAACACTAGTCTCCTTCAAGGTCCGAGGGAACACTCTGTCAGGTCCCGGGGATTTATCCACTTTAATTTTCCTCAAGACAGCAAGCACCTCCTCCTTTTCAATCTGTACAGTTTCCATGGTCTCACTACTTGATTCCCTCAATTCCATAGATTTCATGCCAGCTTCCTTAACAAATACAGACGCAAAAAACCTATTTAAGATCTCCCCCATTTCCTTTGGTTCCGCACAAAGCCGACCACTCTGATCTTCAAGAGGACCAATTTTATCCCTTACAATCCTTTTGCTCTTAATATACTTGTAAAAGCTCTTTGGATTATCCTTCACTTTGACTGCCAAGGCAACTTCATGTCTTCTTTTTGCCTTCCTGATTTCTTTCTTAAGTATTTTCTTGCACTTCTTATACTCCTCAAGCACCTGATTTACCCCCTGTTTCCTATACATTTCATACAACTCCCTCTTCTTCTTTATCAGAGTTGCAATAGCCCTTGAGAACCAAGGTTCCTTATTCCTATTCAATTTGCCTTTAATCCTGACAGGAACATACAAACTCTGCACTCTCAAAATTTCCCCTTTGAAGGCTTCCCACCTACCAATCACATCTTTACCAGAGAACAACCCGTCCCAATCCACGCTTTTTAGATCCTTTCTCATTTCTTCAAATTTGGCCTTCTTCCAGTTCAGAACCTCAACTCTAGGACCAGATCTATCCTTGTCCATGATCAAATTGAAACTAATGGTGTTATGATCACTGGAACCAAAGTGCTCCCCTACACAGACTTCTGTCACTTGCCCTAATTCGTTTCCTAACAGGAGATCCAATATTGCATCCCCTCTAGTTGGTCCCTCTATATACTGATTTAGAAAACTTTCCTGAACACATTTTGCAAACTCTAAACCATCTAGACCCCTAACAGTATGGGAGTCCCAATCAACGTATGGAAAATTAAAATCCCCTACCACAACTTTATGTTTCCTGCAGTTGCCTGCTATCGCTCTGCAGATTTGCTTTTCCAAGTCTCGTTGACTATTGGGTGGTCTGTAATGCAATCCCACTAATGCGGCCATACCTTTCCTGTTTCTCAGCTCCACCCATAAGGACTCAGTAGACAAGCCCTCTAATCTGTCCTGCCTGAGCACTGCTGTAATATTTTCCCTAACAAGCAATGCTACTCCCCCACCTTTCATTCCTCTACCTCGATCACATCTGAAACATTGGAACCCTGGAATATTAAGCTGCCAGTCCTGCCCCTCCTATAGCCAAGTTTCACTAATTGCTACAACATCATAATTCCACGTGTCAATCCATGCCCTCAACTCATCCATCTTCCCTGCAATACTCCTAGCATTGAAATATATACACCTCAGAAGATTTTTACCACCACTCACAACCTTTCTATCAGCGGATTTGCTTAAACTTTCAATATCATTTATTTTCACCCCAGCCACACTGTCAGTTCTAAATCTTAAGGAAATTATGGGAATTAAAAGTAACATAAAGGCAAAGAAGAGGAGCTGAGGTAAAGGTAGACCATAATCTTATTGAGTGGTATGAGGGCCAGAATGACCTACACTTTCTTCACTCCTGGGTTCAGTTGTTTGGGATTTATACTGCTGATGAAGTATAGAGTAGAGAGAAGTTAAAACCACCCTTTCAGTAATGTAAAGGCTACCTCTCTTTGCACAGCAGCTCAATATGCCCCTTTCAGCATTATCCAATTCCATCTGCTTGAAACTGCCTCAAATTAGCAAACTTCTCTGATTAGATTTAATTCCACTGAATAAAACTATGAAAAATCACATGGGATCACGTTCTTTGTTGTGTATGTAATATTCTTTGTTCTATTCCTTCTCACATCCTTTCATTCATACCTTAATCCTATAGTTTTATAACTTCCTTAGTATGGTTCCTGGCCCTCTAAAACGAATTGAAAACTTTCATCAGGTTTGTTTCCAATATTCACCCGAGTCAATGGGGGCTTACAGTCAAATAGCAAGAGGCCATCATGGTCACTTTTCTTGTGGCCCCTTTGGAAATTGTTAATCTGGTACGCCACAAGTTTGATTCACTGATTTATTGTATGTGAGCAGGGGCAGATGGAGGGGCCCTAGTCCTCGGTTGCAGTGAGCATTAGGCCTGAAGCAACAGTGTTGCCTGTTTGCAGCTGCCCAGAGTGAGGGGATGAAGGCATTGTGCTTCACTGGGGATGGTGTGGCACAGTGTCTAGAATGCAGTCGAAGCTGCCCTCCCAGAGTTTCTCTCGGCAGAAGACAAGCTCCGTGGTGGCCGACTACAGATTCTTTAGCAGCACTCAGTGTACCTGGGCCTTAGGCTGTGGGGTCACTTGCTTTTTCAGTCTCCAGAGGAGAGGTCTCCAAGCCATCACACTCTACCAGGAGCAGCAGAGTGTAGTTGTGGCAACTGAAGATTTAAAATGGAACTGAGGGGTCTGGGTTATATACATATATCTTTGTCTGGTTGTGTATTTACTAATATTTTTACTAATACATGTGCTTGTATATGCAAGGACTGGGCCTCAAAGCCACAAATTCACCTGGTGGGAGTCAGGGCACCAGGGCATGGACTGGGCCTCAAAGCCTCAGTGTCGCCTAGCGGGTGTCGGGGACCAGTTGTCAGATGATATTGCTAGACTGTGCGTGACTGTTGGTAATGTGTCTTTGCACTTTGACACCATAGTAATGTTGTTTTGTTTGGCTGTATTCATGAGTGTCCACATATGGTTAAATGAAAATTAAACTTGAATTGGATTGAACCGAATTCACAAATCTCATTTTTCTCTTAGCAACATTCCCCCCCACCTTTCTTTCTGTGAAGGCTGTTCCATTGTTCCATTTCCCCGTCAATGCTGCACGTATTCTTCATTGCCACCCTCCGTACTGTTATTGTTAATGTAAGACCATAAGATAGCGGGACAGAAGCAAGCCATTGGGATCATCAAGCCTGCTCTGCCAGTTCGTCATGGCTAATCCAATTTTCCTCTTGGCCCCAGTCTCCCGCCTTCTCCCCGTATCCCTCATGCTCTGATCAATCAAGATTCTATCAACATCTGCATTGAATGAACATAAAGACTTGGCCTCTACCATTTGATAGGTTTCAATTAGGTCACGCCTCACTCTTCTAAATTCTAGTGAATAAAAGCACAGAGCCATCAAAATGCTCTTCATATGACAAGCCGTTTAATCTTGGAATCATTTTCATGGACCTTCTTTGAACCTTCTTCTGTTTTAGCACAACCTTTCTAAGATAAGGGGCCCAGAACTGCGCACAATACTCCAAGTGAGGCCTCTCCAGTGTTTTATAACATTTCAACATTACATTCTTGCTTTCATATTTTAGTCCTCTTGAAATGAATGCTAACATTGCATTTGCCTTCCTTACCACAGCCTCAACCTGCAGATTAACCTTTAGGGAATCCTGCACAAGGACTCTCAAGTCCCTTTGCACCTGCTTTTTGTATATTTTCTCCATTTAGAAAATAGTCAACCCTTTCATTTCTTCTACCAAAGTACATGACCACATACTTCTCAACACTGTATTCCATCTGCCACTTCTTTGCCCCTCCTCCTAATCCGTCTAAGTCCTTCTGTAGCCTCCCTGTTTCCTCAAAATTATCTGGCCTTCCACCTATCTTCATATGGTCTGCAAAGCCATCAATTCCATCATCCAAATCATTGACATATAATGTAAAAAGAATCGGTCCCAACACAGACCCCTGTGAAACATCGCTAGTCACCTGCAGCCAGTCAGAAAATGCTCCCTTTGTTCCCACTCTGCCTCCTGCCAATCTGCCCTGGCTTTATCCATGGTAGAATCATCCCTGTGATACCTTGGGCTCATAGCTTATTAAGCAGCCTTGTGAAAGGCCTTCTGAAAATCAAGTACACAACATTAACTGATTCGCCTTTGTCTATTCTTGCTTATTGTATCTTCAAAGGATTCCAGCAGATTTGTCAGGCAAGTTTTTGTTTTGAGGAAATGATGCTGGCAATAGCTTATTTTATCATGTACTGCCAAGTACCCTGAGACCTCATCCTTAATAATCGACTCCAACATCTTCCCAACCACTGAAGTCAGACTAACAGGCCTATGGTTTCCTTTCTTCTGCCTCCCTCCTTTCATGAAGAGAAGAGTGACAATTGCAATTCTCCAGTCTTCGGAACCATTCCAGACTCTAGTGATTCTTGAAAAATCATTACTAATGCTTCCACAATTTCTTCACCCTCCTCTTTCAGAACCCTGGGGTGTACACCATCTGGTCCAGGTGACTTAACTACCTTCGACCTTGCAGTTTCCCAAGAACCTTCTCTCTAGTAATGGTAATTTTACATGCTTCATGAGCCCTGACACCTGGAACTTCTGCCATACTGCTAGTGCCTTTCACTAAGTGGCAGAATCCTGCTGAAGGGTTTCAGCCCTAAGTGCCATCTGTACTCCTTTCCATAGCTGCTGCCTGGTCTGCCAAGTTCCTCCAGCAATTTGAGCGTGTTGTTTCAAAAACTACCTCATATCTGATTTTTGTTTCCCATCTTTGGTGAAAAATGTTCAAATGGAAGTCTTAAACTATTCTCTATCGCTGGATGCTGCTTGGACTGTTCATTATTTCCAGTGTTTTATGTTTTTATTCCACTCTTTCAATATTAACTGAACTATGCTGGCTAAACATGGTTGATTTGATATTTTTCTGTATGACTAGGTTCCTTAGTGTCCTTGTCTAACTTTGCATGGAATCAAATTTTATTTCCACGTCTAACTGGAGTACTTACCATGGCTCACAGATTCCATAAGGGCCTTATCCACTTGCTGGTTAATTTTTCATATTAACAAGGTTTCAGTAGGCCTCTTGAGAACTTTCTCATTTTGTTTCTGCATCAGCTACAATTCAGCTTCATCCAATGTGAAACGCAAGAGGCATCATACAACTTCAGTCAGACAGTTTTGGATGACTGTCAAAAGTGACTCAGCCAGCTCAGCTACTTCACAGTTGGCTGCGATGGTGATATGAAATCAAATATACTTAACACTGTAAACCTAGAACCTTTTATTAAGTGACTCATACAAATAAAATGTTATAATGAGACATATTAAAGTAAATTAACAAACCTTGGATTTTCTGTCTGTAAATCTTAATTTACTCCTACAGCAAATATAAATTATTTACAGACAAGATGAAGCTCAAATGAGTTTTTCAGTGTACCGCTGAAAGTTTGCCAAATGATCCGTGTTAAGATAATGAAAACTGCTCAACTTTGATATATCTTCTGATTGTAGGTTTATTTAGGGCTAGGACTAGGTCACACTTATCATCCACTTCTGCTGCTACTTTGGCTTCCAATATTTTCAGCTTTGCCTGAGCAGACGAGGCCATTTATGGATTGACCAGGTTCCATTCACGACAGGCAGCAAGCGTGTGTAAAGCACTGGAAGGGACACAGACAAGGAACACTAATTGGTGGTATTTAAATAAAAGAATAATTTATGATAATTAGTGCTAAATCCGCTTGTAAATACACTTCAGCATATCAAATTGCATCAGGGGTACAGAGTACAGAAGATGAGCCAACTTCAGAACGGCCCTTAAGTAGAACAAAAAAAAAACAAGATTCTAGGTGCTGGAAATGTGAGGTAAAAACAGACAGTATTGAAAAGACCAGGCACCATCTGCAAAGAAAAGAGAAAGAGCTGTTTCATATTGATGGTCATTCATCCCAACAGTTCTCGATTTCTTCAACAGATCAATGGATGGTTTATCATGTCAGACAGCAGTTCAACTTCTGGTTGTTTTCTGATGAGTTTAATCTCTCTAAAAATTTTACTTTGTTTATGCAAGGAATGGTTTGTTGATCATGCACTATCTTTTGACTCAGAAATCGACTGTGGACTATACAACGGAAGCACCTGTTAAAAGGGGAATATGAAGTGTAATGCACAGTAGGCCAATTCCACAGAGGGTACTGATAGAACACATCATTCTCCCACATTACCTCGGCCTGGGCTCCAACAGTCTGAGACAACTGGTTGACTCACACAAACAAATGGAATGATTGTCAGAAAAGCAGATGTGCTACTATCCTGAGAGAAGATAAAAGGTTTCCTTCCTGTGGAGACAAAGGCACTGTTCAAGGGAAGTGCCTCCACACTTCCAGGACTTTGCTGCAGAAAACAGGCTATCTAAGAGGCTCTTAAAAGACCCTAATGTATCCACCTCCACCACTGCCGCGGACAGTGCATTCCATGAACCCACCACTCTCTGTGTGAAAAACTTACTCCTGACATCCCCTCCGTACTTATTTCTAAGCACCTTAAAACTATGCCCCCTCATGTTAGCCATTTCAGCCCTGGGAAAAACCATATAACCATATAACAACTACAGCACGGAAACAGGCCACCTCGGCCCTCCTAGTTCATGCCGAACTCTTACCCTACCCTATTCCCACCGACCTGCACTCAGCCCATAACCCTCCGTTCCTTTCCTGTCCATGTATCTGTCCAATTTAACTTTAAACGACAACATAGAACCTGCCTCAACCACTTCTGCTGGAAGCTCATTCCACACAGCCACCACTCTCTGAGTAAAGAAGTTCCCCCTCATGTTACCCCTAAACTTTTGTCCTCTAATTCTCAACCCATGCCCTCTTGTTTGAATCTTCCCCACTCTCAATGGAAAAAGTCTAACCATGTCAACTCTATCAATCCCCCTCATAATTTTAAACACCTCTATCAAGTCTCCCCTCAACCTTCTACGCTCCAAAGAATAAAGACCTAACTTGTTTAACCTTTCTCTGTAACTTAGGTGCTGAAACCCAGGTAACATACTCGTAAATCTTGAAGGCCTGGGTTTGCTGACGACACTGCACTGATTGGCCTAATCTCGAATAATAATGAAGCAACCTACAGAGAATAAGTCATCACCCTGACACGGTGGTGTCAAGAAAACAACCTCTCCTTCAACGTCACAAAAATAAAGGAGATGGTTGTGGACTACAGGAGGAATGGAGACAGACTAACCCCTATTGACACCAATGGATCTGGGGTTGAGAGGGTGAACAGCTTAAAGTCCTCGGGATAAACATCACCGAGGATCTCACATGGTCTGTACATACTGGCTGCGCGGTGAAAAAGGCACAATAGTGCCTCTTTCACCTCAGACAGATGAAGAAGTTTGGTATGGGCCCCAAAATCCTAAGAGCTTTCTACAGGGGCACAATTGAGAGTATCTTGACCGGGTGCAGCACTGCCTGGTATGGGAACCATACTTCCCTCAATCACAGGACTCTGCAGAGTGAAGCAGACAGCCCAGCACAATCTGTAGATGTGAACATCCCACTATTCAGGACATTTTCAAAGACAGGTGTGTAAAAAGGGCCCGAATAATCATTGGGGACCCATGTCACCCCAACTACAAACTGTTCCAACTGTTACCATCCGGAAAATGGTACCGAAGAATTAAAGCCAGGACGAACTGGTGCCAGGACAGCTTCTTCCAACAGGCCATTAGACTGCTTAATTCATGCTGACACAACTGTATTTCTATGCTATATTGACTGTCCTGTTCTACATACTATTTATTATAAATTACTTAATTAAAGGCATCCGTTAGTCTTGCGAGAACATGGATCTGCGCCTGGAAAGTCTTCACTTTCCAGAGCGCAGGCCTGGGCAAGGTTGTATGGAAGACCAGCAGTTGCCCATGCTGCAAGTCTCCCCTCTCCACGACACCGATGTTGTCCAAGGGAAAGGCAAGGGCCGATACAGCTTGACACCAGTGTCGTCGCAGACCACTGTGTGGATAAGTGCCTTGCTCAAGGACACAACACGCTGCCTCGGCTGGGGCTCAAACTAGCGACCTTCAGATCACTGGTCCAATGCCTTAACCACCTGGCCACGTGCCACACTATACAGTAAATTACATGTTGCACATTTAGATGGATATGTAATGTAAAGATTTTTATTCATGTCTACGAAGGATGTAAATAATAATAATAAATAATAATAATAATAATAATAAAGTCAATTCAATTCAGTCTGAGACATGCCCACTGAGAGGATGGCAGAAGCTGGGAAGAAGATTCTAAAGTCAGATCTCAAAGATTACAAGCCAGGGTTGTGAACAAGAAATTCTCATGTAGAAGACAGGAACTAATAAACCATTGGAACATCCGTCCAAACTAACTTTCCACTAGATCCCTTCCCAAATTATCATGGAGACAATTCCTCTCATACCACCAAATTACATCTTTACCTATCATCTCACTTTCTTGCAATTTCTTTGCTTTTGAACATTTGTTGCACCCTCTAATCTTTTATTGAACTTCATCACTTCTATTCATACAAGTTCCCTAAGTATTCTTTAGCAGGTTATCTTTACTGCTGTCCTAGCTCAGTGTTGGGTCTTTTCATCCATTGTGATTTCAAACTCTGGCTCAATTTATCTCAAATCATCTGAGTTCTTCCAGCATTTTGTGTGTGTTACTCAGGTCTTATTTATATTAATCCCATTGACCAGTACTTGGTCCATACCTTACTATTCCTTGGCAATTCAAGTGCTCATCCAGATTTTTTTTCCTGATTTCACCACCTTCTCAGGTGCCTGATTGCAATTCATCCTCTGGGTGACAAAGTTCTTGCTCATATAACCATGTAACCATATAACAATTACAGCATGGAAAAAGGCCATCTCAGCCCTTCTAGTCCGTGCCGAACGCTTACTCTCACCTAGTCCCACCGACCTGCACTCAGCCCATAACCCTCCATTCCTTTCCTGTCCACATAGCTATCCAATTTAACTTTAAATGACAATATCAAACATGCCTCTACCACTTCTGCTGGAAGCTCATTCCACACAGCTACCACTCTGAGTAAAGAAGTTCCCCTCATGTTACCCCTAAACTTTTGCCCCCTAACTCTCAACTTATGTCCTCTTGTTTGAATCTCCCCTACTCTCAATGGAAAAAGCCTATCCACATCAACTCAATCTATCCCCCTCATAATTTTAAATACCTCTATCAAGTCTCCCCTCAACCTTCTACGCGCCAAAGAATAAAGACCTAACTTGTTCAACCTTTCTCTGTAACTTAGGAGATGAAACCCAGGCAACATTTTAGTAAACCTCCTCTGTACTCTCTCAATTTTATTGACATCCTTCCTATAATTTGGTGACCAGAACTGTACACAAAACTTCAAATTTGGCCTTACCAATGGCTATCCACACAATCAATACCCTTCATCATCTTATACACCTCTATCAGATCACCTCTCATCCTCTGTCACTCCAAGTAGAAAAAGCCAAGTATGCTCAATCTATCCTCACAAGGTACGCCCTCCAATCCAGGTAACATCCTTGTAAATCTCCTCTGCACTCTCTCTATAATATCCACATCCTTCCTGTAGCGAGCTGACCAGAACTGAACACAGTACTCCAAATGGGGCCTAATTAAGGTCTTATACAGCTGTAACATTACCTCACAGCTCTTAACCTCAGTCTCACAGTTGAAGAAGTCCAACCCACCATATGCCTTCTTAACAACACAGTCAACCTGCGCAGCAGCTTTGAGTGTCCTAATGACCAGTGGAGCAGTGCTCGCCAGAGCGCACGGGAGCGCATCCTGCACATCTTTAAGAAAAAAGCCAAAATAAGCAAGATAATTAATTAGGTGCCGCCCAGGGTGATTTGAGTATCTCAGAAACTGCTGATCTCCTGGGATTTTTACGCACAACAGACTCTGGAGTTTACAAAGAATGGTGCCAAAAACAAAAAAAAAATCCAGCAAGTAGCTGTTCTGTGAGCGAAAACATCTTGTTCAATCCACTCACTGGATTCTTTTTTCTTAAAGATGTGCGGGACATACTCCCATGTGCTCCAGCTAGCACTGCACCACTGCTATCGACACGGCCCCCAAGATCTGTCAGATCTTCCACATTGCCAAGAGTCTTACCATTAATATAATATTCTATTTATTATCACTAACATGCAATATGTTGTGAAATGTGTTGTTGTGCGGCTACAGTACAATGCCAAACATTCAAAATCACTGTAAGCTACAATAAAAATAAATAAATAATGCAAACGAGGAACAGTGAGGATGGTATTCATGGGGTCTTAGATCAAAAATCTGATGGCAGAGGAGAAGAAGCTATTCCTAAAACATACAGTATGGGCCTGAAGATGGTAGTAATGACACAAGGTTTTGTTCTGGGTGGTGAGGGTATTACAATTAAAATTTGGCCTTTCACAATACTGGTACCATGTTAAAAATAGATGAAAAAAAATCAAACTATCCAATGTGCTAGGCAACGATAGCGTATAGATCACAAACAAGAGAAAGTCTGCAGATGTTGGAAAGGGTTTTGGCCCGTAACATCGGCTGTACTTTTTTCCATAGATGCTGCCTGGCCCTCTGAGTTCCTCCAACATTTTCAGTGTGTTATACTCTATAGATGTACATGGAGATTCAAGTCCACAACTCCACGAGAGTGCTGCCAGGTTGACAGAGATGTACAGAAGGATTACAAAATGCTTGTTTTCATTAGTCAAGGCACTGAGTTCAACACTCAGAAGCTTTATGAAACTCTGATTAGGTCACATCTGGAATATTTAGCTCTAGTCATCACATTATTGGAAGGACATTGAGGCTTTGGAGAGGATGAAGAAGTTTAGAAAGAAAGAAAGAAAACCAAGAAAACCAAGGTTAGCTTTATTTGTGACATGTAAATCAAATCATCAGAACATACAAATGGAATGCATCATTTGCACCAACAGCCTATATAATCCAAAGATGTGCTGGGGCAGCTCACAAGTATCGCTATGCCTCGAGCACCAAGAGAACATGCTCACAACTTACTAACCCTAACCAATGTATCAGTTTGGAACCAAGATGCTGTCTGAATTAGAGGGAATGTTCAATAAGGAAAAGTTAGACAAATTTGATTTGTTTTCTCTAGAGCAATAGAGGCTGAGGGCAGACCTAATAGAGTTTTGTAAGATTATGAGCAGGATAAATAGGGTAGACAGCAGGCATCTTTTTCCCAGGGTTGAATTGTCTAATACTAGAGGATGTACATTTAAGGGGAGAGGGTTAAATTCACGGGAAATGGGTGTGGCAAGTATTTTACAAAATCTGTGGTGGATGCCTGGTATGAGCCTGGAAAGTGCTGCCAGGGATGGTGTTGAGGTAAAGGTGATAGCGACGTCTAAGAGGTTCCTAGATAGATGCACGAACATGCAGAGAGTAGTGGGATATGGACATTGTCTAGACAGATGGAATTAATTTAGTTAGGTGTTTAGCATACATTATAGACTAAAGGGCCTGTTCCTTTGATGTGCTACTCTATGACTACGATACAGTATAGAGGAAAACGTAATGAGAAGAAACAAAATATTATCAGCAATGTGTTGAGATGACAGCTCCTATATGCATTTTATTCAAAATAACAACAGGTTTCTGCCTGTGCTCAAGCAGCAAGAATACTTAGTACATTTACTCACTAATAATGACACTGCCTTCCAGCTTTTCTCCTGTTCTCCTTTTGCTTCCCCTGAGGATGGTGCAGTGGCTACTTTTGTTTAACAGTTGATGAAAAAATTGTTATATAGAGATTAGGCCAATGCCTTTCAGAGACAAAGAAGGCAGAACTGAAACTTAAATCTAGCTACCAAAGAGCAATATTATTTTAAGTGATTCATAATTGTATATTTTCTCTTGCTACCCATTCCCTATAGCTGCTGATCAGACTTACACAATAGCAAGGAGGAACTTTAGACCATTCCTCCATACAAAACTCTTTCAGTTCGGTGGATACAATAGGGTCTTCTAAGAGCCTCTTGGATGGGAACATGGAGCTTAAAAACATAGGGGGCTACGCATGAGGGTAATTCTAGGCAGTCTCTAGAGTAGGTTACATGGTCAGCATAATATTGTGGGCTGAAGGGCCTGTAATGTGCTGTAAATTTCAATGTTCTATGTTCTATCTGTTTGTATGAAGCAAAATAAGAAGTCTTAGCTAACAACAGAAAATATATTGAATAATATTGAAATGACAGTCCGAATGAAGTCACATGACACTAAAGTTACTGCTGGGCTTTCTTTATGTAGCAAAACAAATATTTGAAGTTGATCCTATGAGTTACTATGAAATACAGCAGCCAGCCATTCATCAAAGAATTTTATAAAGTCAGTATTCAATATGGTACCGACTAAAATGATAATCTATCTTTATTAGTAAAGAAACTGTCAATGAAAAATTACATGTATGTAGAGCTGTAGCACTAAAATTGAGTTTATTTCTGAAAAAAAATATTGTTTTGGCTCTAATAACTGGATTTTAATATTCTGATGTTAAACCCTTTTAGAAAAATGCACTGTTTCTTCCTTGCAAATCCTTCGATGAACATTTCAATGTGCAATTATTTATTAAACACTGAAACTTTAATTATTTTAAGATTCTAAAAGCAATTTTATGCAAAAATGCAGGATATTTGTAACTAATGAACAAAAGCACATATAATTCAAAAAAGAATTAAAGGATAATTGCAAATCTAATTGCATATTAGTCCAGCAATGTCAATAGATTAATTGGAAGTTGTGCAACATTTGGAACATTAGGCAGTTTTTGGTGAGAAAAGACGAGTTAATAAAGGACTCACACCTACTACATTTCTGCTCTTAAGAAAATTTGCCAGTGTTTGCAGTGTTTTCCATTCTAACTTTCTCAAGATTTTACCACCTTTTATTTACTTGGTTTGATTTTTGCTCCTTGACAATGACTTTGCATAGAACATAGAATAGTACAGCACTAGTCCACAATTTTGAGCCAGTATTGATGATGATTTACACTGAAAAATCTTCCTCCTGTTTATCATAAAAAAAACTCTCTATTCCTTTCACATTCATGTGTCTATCTAAAAGCCACCTAAACTCTATCAGACTGCCTGATTCACTTCCTCTCCTGGTAGTTCATTCCAGGCACAGACCACTCTTCTGCATAAAAAACTTGCTCTTACGTCATCTTTAAACCTGCCTCACTCTAACCCCAAACGTATGTCATCTAATGTTTGATAATTCTATCCTAGGGAACAGATAATGACTATCTACCCTATCTAGTCCTCTGATACTATTCGAAACTTTTATCAGGTCTCCCCTCAGTCTCCAACACCCTAAGGAAACTGTCCAACCTGTCCTTATAGTTCATACCATCTGTCCAGATAGCATCCTGCTAAACTTCTGCACTTTTTCCACAATTTCCACATCCTCCTATAATAGGGTGACCAGAACTGCATGCATTACTCCAAGTATGATCCGACTGAAGTTTTATATAGCTACACGCTTCCTTACCCTTATACTCAACTTGATGCTTAGCAGAATATAGCAGAATCAGAGTATAAATTAGTATAAAAAACTGATACTGCAATGTAATACCTACATACATTGGGTATTATATTGACGGTGGACACCATTAATTTTGACTAAGGGTGAATTTAAATTACATATTAAGAAAATCATTCTTTTTTTGTATTGTATCTTTTTCTACTGTTTTCCCTTTTCATTAATTATTGTAGCTCTGAACAAGCAAGGCTTTATAGTTTTTAATATATATGAATTAACTTTTAAGTGAAAATTTTCATCTGCCAAGGTAGATAAACATCTACTTACTGGCTGTATCCTCAATCTGATTATTGTATGGTGAGGAATTTACAAGTTGAAACCCACAAATGCTGGCCTGCATCAGTCACATTCTTCTCATGCTTCTTTTAATTTAGTATACCCATATATACTGCTCCAGATATATTCACCCTATCATCAGAGCAAAAAAGCTTCATCAGTAATCACAAATTCTCTGGACACCCTCACTCTGACATTGACCGCTTCAATTTTTTACATCATTCAGATGAATACCAGGTAAGGTCCTGGAACAGATATCTCTCAATTCAACGTGCTACAGCTTTTTTCAAGTTAATAATTTCTGACAATTATGCAATTTGTTCTATTTACATTTCTCTCGTGTTTCCCTTTTGTTTCCTTATTGTACCTTTACCACTTCCTTTTACCTCACCTTACTCTTACTCTTTGTGATTTTTATAAATGGCCTGAATGAGGAAGTGGAGGGATGGGTTAGTAAGTTTGCTGATGACACAAAGGTTGGAGGTGTTGTGGATAGTGTGGAGGGCTGTCAGAGGTTACAGCGGGACATTAATAGGATGCAAAACTGGGCTGACAAGTGGCAGATGGAGTTCAACTCAGATAAGTGTGAAGTGGTTCATTTTGGTAGGTCAAGTATGATGGCAGAATATAGTATTAATGGTAAGACTCTTGACAGTGTGGAGGATCAGAGGGATCTTGGGGTCCGAGCCCATAGGACGCTCAAAGCAGCTGCGCAGGTTGACTCTATGGTTAAGAAGTCGTACGGTGTATTGGCCTTCATCAATCATGGAATTGAATTTAGGAGCCGAGAGGCAATGTTGCAGCTATATAGGACCCTGGTCAGACCCCACTTGGAGTACTGAGCTCAGTTCTGGTCACCTCACTAGAGGAAGGATGTGGAAGGCATAGAAAGGATGCAGAGGAGATTTATAAGAATGTTGCATGGAGTGGGGAGCATGCCTTATGAGAATAGGTTGAGTGAACTCGGTCATTTCTCCTTGGAGTGACGGAGGATGAGAGGTGACCTGGTAGAGGTGTATAAGATGATGAGAAGCATTGATCATGTGGATAGACAGAGGCTTTTTCCCGGGCTGTGGCCACAAGAGGACACAGGCTTAAGTTGCTGGGGAGTAGGTACAGAGGAGATGTCAGGGGTAAGTTTTTTTCACTCAGAGAGCGGTGAGTGTATGGAATGGGCTGCCAGCAACGGTGGTGGAGGCAGATACGATAGGGTCTTTTAAGAGACTTTTGGATAGGTACATGGAGCTTAGAAAAATAGAGGGCTATAGGTAAGTCTAGTACTTTCTTAGGTAGGGACATGTCCGGCACAACTTTGTGGGCCAAAGGGCCTGTATTGCGCTGCAGGTTTTCTATGTTTCTATCACATTTGTCAGTTAATCTCTCCCAATTTATTACGAATGTGATTCATCCTTTGATCCTTACTTTCCTTGTAACTCTAAGATTTTCATTTAGTAATGAAAGATCATTCACCTTAATGATTCCCCTAGCGCAGATGCTGCCTGCAATAGATTTTGTCTTTGCTTCAGATTTCAAGCAATTGCAGTATTTTGTTCTTGCAGTTCTGCTTTTAGTAACTTTGTTCACACCTCAGTTTATCAGAATTAACTTTGCAAAAGATCAGCCAAAAACATTGTAGAGAATTAACTCACTGACAGGAAGGTAGTGAAGAGCCGTGGGCCACCCCTGAGATAGTAGAGTAAAAACACAGACCATATCTGAGCAAAATGACCAGGAAGGTAGCAGAAACGGCAAGAAGTCCAGCACACTAAAAAACACAGTGGTGATAGCTCAAATATGCTCCTGCTCATTCTAGAATCTTACAGTGGTACTAGAAAGCTTGTGAACTCTGGAGATTTTCCTCTATTTCTGCAGGGACATGATCAGATCTTCATGTAAATCCTAAAACTAGATAAAGAGAATTGAATTATATAAAGAGCACAAAAAACATTATACTTGCTCATTTATTTATTGAGAAAAATAACACGTGTATTTGTTGGAAAAAGTATGTGAACATTTGCTTTCAGTAACTGATGTGACCCCCTTGTACAGCAATAACATCAACCAAACGTTTCTGGTAACCGTTGATCAGTCCTGCACACTGACTTGCAGGAATTTTAGCCATTCCTCCTTACAAAACTGCTTCAACTCTGGGATGTTGGCTGGCTTCCTTGCATCAACTGTTTTCTTCAGGTCTTTCCACAACATTTCTATAGGACTAAGGCTAGGACTTTGACTTGGCCATTCCAAAACACAAATTTTCTTCTTTTTAAACCATACTGTTGTTGATTTACTCTTGTCTGTTGGATTGTTGTCTTGTTGCATTATCCAACTTCTATTAAGCTTCAGGGATGGAATGCTACCCTGGCATTCTCCTGTAAAATCTCTTGACTTTGAATTCATTGTTCCCTCAAATGATTGCAAGCTGTTCAGGCCCTGAGCGAAGCAGCCCAAACCATGATACTCCTTCCACCATGCTTCACAGTTGGGATGTGCAGTGCCCATTTTCCTCCAAACATAGCAATGTGCTTTTCTGCCAAAAAGTTCAATTTTTGTCTCATCTGTCCACAGAACATTGTCTCAGAAGCATCCTAGAACATCCAGGTGGCCTTTTGTAATCTTAAGACATGCAGCAATGTTTTTTTTTTGGAGAGCAGTAGTTTACTCCATAGTGTCCTTCCATGAGCACCATCATTCTTGTTCAGAGTTTTTCTTATAGTGGAGACATGAACAGAGATTTTAACAATTTCTAGAGGTTTCTGCAGGTCTTTTGCTGTTGCCCTAGGGTTCTTTTTCACCTCTTTCAGCATTGCACATCGTGCTCGTGGTGTGATCTTTACAGGAACCCCACTCCTAGGGAGAGTAGCAACAATACTGAATTTCCTCCATTTGTAGACAATTTCTCTTACTGTGGACTGATGAACACTCAGGTCTTTAGAAATGCTCTTGTAGCCTTTTCCAGCTTCATGCATCTCTACAATTCTTTTAAGGTTCTCAAAAAGTTGTTTTGATCAAAGGCACATAAACAGATCTTTATTGAGAAGAGCAGTAATCTGACTTTGTGTGTCTTTTTTATAGGGCAGGGCACCTCTACAGCCCACACCTCCAATCGCATCTAATGGATTAGAACACCTAACACCAAATAGCTTTTGCAGAGGCATTACCCCAGAGGGTCACATACTTTTTCCAACAAGTACATGTAATACTGGATCATGTTTCTCAATAAGTAAATGAACAAGTATAATTATTTTGTGTTACTTATTGAATTGGGTTCTCTATATCTAGTTTTGGGACTTGTGTGAAGATCTGATCACATCTTGGGTCATATTTACGGAAAAACAGAGAAAATTCTACAGGGTTCACAAACTTTCTAGCACCACTGTAGATAACAAAATTGGTTTTAGCTGCCAGAAATCTTGCTATGGACACCCTGTTTACTATTGGACTAGGAACCTGAATCGCTCCTTTTAAAGATGCAAATCACTATTGCGACCTTATAAACTCACAGCTGACTGTGGAATTGAGGTAATATTCTTGCCCCTCATGTTATTTTTGGAGTTTGGAGTTAAGATTAAATCTATTTACAGATTAGTCTGGAATGAAATTGGGATTCTGAAACTAAACATCAAGCAAGTGTGAATGAAAACATAAATACTGGTTATTATTATTTATAAAATATACTGATAATAGAAGGACCTCAAATATTGAAAAAATACCCAACACAGGCCAGGTGCTAGGTAAATGTGAGGAATATCTTATGTGAATTAACATTATATTTACACCATCAAGTTCTTGAACCTAAGAGAAAAACTTATTCAATTTTACTTGCCCGTGTTCCAACAACCTATGTGAAGCGGCAAGACCAAACCAAACCAAAACAAAATGAAAACAATTGCCGCTAGCCTGCGACCACTATGGAATTGTTATACGTGCATGACCTGGGCCCAGTTCCAATGATTGCTCCCAAAGCTGAATCCTTTATTCGGTCCTTTATTGCCAAACATACAATCTTGGAGCGTTGAAACTTAAGTGTACCCAAGTGCAAGCTAAGCATTATTCAGCAGTATTAAGCAGTCAGCAAAAGATAAGACCTGCACCGGTCTCAAGCTACAAACTGCACTGATAGAAGCAAGAATAATTAACTTATTCCCTTTGCCTTTACCACGTCCCCTCTCAAATAACTAGTTACCAAAATAAACATACTAAATGCACAACACAGAATACAAAGCAGATAATGAACAGATACATAGCTCCTACCTTCTAGCCTCCTAATTATAATAATTACAGCAACATGTTACCAAGACAGAGGAGACATGAAACCTCAACACTTACACAAATGTTCTCTTTTAGTAATGAGTCTATCTTGAATTGTGACCTTTTCCTGCCAAACCAGGTTGTCCCTCTTGACTGCATTCAGGAAAAACTGTCTTTAATAGCTGCTGCCAAAGCTCATTCAAGCACAAAACTGAAGTCCTACTAACTGCTAACTCTGGCTGAGTGTAGTACCTTCCACCCCCACCGTTTCATTTCCATGGTCTATTAACAGCCCAAACCAGCATAGTTCTGATTGTATGGGGTCCATCATCAACACTGTGAATCACTTGCAACAGCTCCAATGCCTTCAGCACATTCACCCCTATCAGCAGCTCAACTTATGACTCCATTTCCGGCAAATGAACATGCTGCAGGTGACACTATTCCTAAAGATCTCTCTGAAGAGTAATGGTCCCTTTGTAGACAGGTGTGTAGATGTTAGGCAGTTCATGATAGTTTTTACTCCTAATCCTGAAATGACGTAACTACTCAAAATGTTCTCTTGACCCATGGTGCATAAGAGAATGCATGTCCCATTTCCTGTCAGGTTAAGCTTGTTCATGAGGCTCACTGTGCAGAACACTGTGGGACTTCCTTGATCTAGGAAACCATAAGTAACCACCATCTTGTTTCTCTTCTTAGACTTCACCTTTACTAGAATTATAGGAAGTTTACAATCAGTATCACCATGCCCCGTAAGGCCTTTAGACACCACAGCAGTACTCACTACTGTCCTTGTTTCATTCATGGCTTGTTTTGAATCTGCACCCTTTTCATCAGGACTGGGCTCAGTTTCAGTTTAACTTTCCACAGTAGCCACGTCAGGGCAAAGCTACTTCCTTTAGCTTGAGAATGAGCTTGTGATCCAGTTTAAATTCACAACTTTGCTTTCCGTGCCGGCAATGTAACATTGTATTTTTTTCCAAATGTTGAGTGTTTAACAATTTTTACTTGCCTCTCTGTAAAATCAACAATGTCAGTGAAAGTAAACTTACAGTTGTGTCTTTCTTACAGTTTACAAAATGCCAATCTTCATTTTTTCCAAAGTTCATCGGGCAATTTATTCACAACAATCCCCGTATTAGCAGGCATGTCCTACTCATGTACATTGTGCATGTCTTCCATGGTATTGCAACAGCCTCTAAGAAAAAGACTGTAAGCTTGAAGGGTTTTCACAACTTCTGATTTGATATGCAACCAAGAAAGAGCATTTTCCACATAGGCCATGTAAATTTTGTACTTATCACCAAAATGTTCCTGTAGTTAAGGTTTAGGCCTTTAGGCGTCCTTGCTCTCGGCCAGCCTGCTAGTAACTTTTGACAAGCTCTGTAGGGTAAACTTTAGTGAACTGTTCAAGAAAATAGAGATGGTTACCATAATTATCAGTCTTGTCTTCAATGCCTTTCTTGAAAGCCCTAATAAATAAACGATACTGCAATGGATTGCCATCGAAGTTTTAATCTCTCTTTTAGGCAGAGATGCAATGTGTTGTTGTTGCATCACTATGCTTGTTATTTCCTTTTGCATCTTTATGGGCCTCCAATGCTGCATTTAGACCTTTATCATCTGAAACACAAGCATCATCATACTGTGAGTCAATGCCCTCTGAAGCACCTTGTGCTATTGAATATGGCATAGGTTCAAAGTGCTTCCTTGATGCAGGTTGAAAATGAACACTGAACTACCCTTTGGGTTCAAACTGATAGCTTTTGTTCCTCAAGTGTATCCATATTGACATCTAGAATGCTGGATTTTCTCTGTTCCATGTCAACATAGGAACTCTCACCAGAGAACTGCTCTGCTGGAGCATGTTTAGCACCCTAACTCTGGGCATCTTGACTGCAATTTCTTCCTGCACCGAAGCTGATCCATCTTCCTCCTAAGTTGCTCCTTCATCTGTTTCTAGTTTCCTTGAAGCTGTTCTGCCACTCTTCCTGGTTTCTCCAAAGCTGTTTCTTGTTTCTTTGAAGCTGTTCCATTTTCTCTTCCATGACATGTTTATTCCTAAACATTTGTTGTTTTGTGTATAACTCAGCTAAATCCACGTCCATTCTAAAGTGTATCAAAGAGGTATCTGAACAATGGGTCACTTTGCTAGCAATGGATCATGCTTCACCCACGTTAGACATGCTGCCTTCAAATTTATACGTAGTCACAGCCTGTTCTTCGGCTTTGTAAATATTTTCATTTCCACCAACAAACTGACCTTCAACGTCACATGTTTGTTTAATATTTCTCTTAGTCTTGGCTTCAATGTCACTGCTTCCAGCTGGACTCAAGTTGTTTTCCAATTGCACAAACCAGACAAAACAATGGCTAATTCAATTCAGATTTCAAAAATGGAAGCAATACAATTCTTCTGCTTTTCAACAGAACCAATTGGTTAAACACTTCTGCCAAACACCATTACAGAGTTTTTCAGTCCAACCCAGACCATTCAAAACTGTGTTTCAAACCCAAGCACATAGCATGAATCAACAAAGGGTGGTTATTTGCCATAAGCTGCTCCAGACTGTGTTGCTACTAATTGCACAGACACATCTGAATGCTAATGTTCATTTGGTATAACTGTTGAAATTTTTTGGTGATAGAATGTAGCAGTAAAAGCAAACCAAACACCAACAGAAAACCAAAATAATTGCCACTAGTCTGGGATCTCTACAGAGCTGTTACACTTGCATGACACGCTCCAAGCTCCAATGATTTCTGCCAAAATCAAATCCTTTATCTGATTTTGTATTAGCAATTAGCAAACATGCAATCTTGAAGTGATGAAACTTAAACGTACCCAAGTGCTAAGTAAGCATTTTTCAGCAGTATTAAGCAGTCAGCAAAAGATATGACCTCTGCCGGTTCCAAGCTACAAACTGCACTGAAATAAGTAAGAATAATTAACTTATTCCTTTCGCCTTTACCACGCCCCCACTCATGTGACCAGTTACCATAATAAATAGGCAACACAGATAGTGAACAGACACATGGCTCCTACACTATGGATTCACATTAAAGGACTCTCCATCTTATATTTTCGATATTTATTGCTTATTTATTTGTTATTATTCTTTCTTCCTTTGTGTACTTGCAGTTTGTTGTCTTTTGCACACTGGCTGGTTGAACACCCAAGATGGTGTGTCTTTCATTGATTCTATTGTGGTTATTATTCTATTAGGAATTTATTGAGAATGCCCACAAGAATATTAATGTCAGGGTTGTATATGGTAACATAATTCTTCCTTCCTTCCTTCCTTGCGCCCTTAACTCCTCATGGAGTCGTCGGGGCACCGTCACGACAAGCTTTGCACCAGTCTGTTCCATTTGTCGCGGTTGTGTGCCAGAGCCTGGGTCACCACTAATGTTTTCCCTGTCCATTCTTTAATGCCGTCTGTCTATCTTTTCCTCTGTCTACCTCTCCTTCTTTTCCCCTCCACAGTTCCTTGTAGAATGGTCTTTGCAAGGTCACTGGATCTTGTTACGTGGCCATACCATCTCGGCTTTCTTTTCTTCACCATTGTGAGAAGGTTTTCATGGAAGCCAGTGTGGTGCTGGATGGTCTTACCAACCTGCTCGTTTGTGATGTGGTCCAAGTATGAGATGCCCAAGATGTTGCGATAGCATCTCATTTCCAATGCCTGTATCTTCCTCTGTAGCTCTGCTGTGAGGGTCCATGTCTCACATGCGTACTGGAAGATGGAGAATACCAGTGGTCTTGTACTTCATGGTGATTTTGTTGTCCCTTCATATTGTCTTGAGTTTGGATAGTACAGTCATTGTCTGTGTTGTTCTTGCCAGGACTTCTGGTCTTAAACCTTCATCACTGATGATTGCCCTCAGGTATTTGAACTGCTGCACTGTCTCAAGTTTCTGACCATGGACTGAGATGTCTGTTGTGATGGCACCATTGGCATTTGCCATGAACTTGGTTTCTCGGCACTTATTTCCATTCCAAACTTTGTAGAGGATCTGACAAGATGGCTGACCAGGTTGGCCAGTTTGTCCTCTTTTCCTGCAAGTCCATCAATGTTGTTAGCAAATCTTAGGTTTGTGATGTTCCTCCCTCCGATGCTGACTGTGCCCACATGATCTTCAACGGCAACACTCATGATACGTTCCAGGAAGACATTTTAGAGCGTGGGGGAGAGGAGGCAGCCCTGACGGACTCCTACAGAGGTATGGAACCACTCCCCAGTGGTGCCCTGCACGAGTACTGCTCTAGTTGCCTTGGCGTAAAGCTGATGGATTGTATGAATCAGCTTCTGCCCCATGTTGAATTTCTTCATGGTGGCCCGTAGGGCATCATGCCAGACTCTGTAAAACATCTTCTTGAAGTCTATGAAGACATGGTAGAACTCTCTCTGGTGCTGAAGGTGTTTCTCACAAAGGGGGCGGAGGTTGAAAATCTGCTCAGTGGTGCTCCTGCCCTTACAGAAGCCTGCTTGTTCCTCGGCAATGATGTCTTCTGCCTGAGGTCTCAGTCTGCTCAAGATGATTCTGGGCGTTACCTTGCTTACATGGCTGATCAAACAGATGGTACGGTATATCTGGCAAAGTTGGAGATTGCCTTTATTGGGAAGCACAATGATCAGCGACTGAGTCCAAGGTGTCGGCCATTCACCTGTCTGCCAGATCTTATTGCAGATGGTGGTAAGCATGTCTATCGTGGCCTCTCCTCCAAGCTTCAACAGTTCAGTAGGGATGTTGTCAACTCCTGCTGATCTCCCGCATTTCAGTGATCATAATGCGGCTTCAACTTCTTCACGCGTGATTGGATAGTCATCCTCACTGGAAGATTCCTGCACATTCAGCATGCTTGGATCCCCTTTGCTCTGGTAGTTGTACAGTTCTGAACAGTACTCTATCCACCTTTCCATTAATTCCTTCCCTTCTGTGAGACTTTTGCCATTTTTGTCTTGGATGGTGTTCACTTTGGCTTGTTTTTCTTTAGTAAGATCTTTCACCAGTTGGGATGCCTTCTTTGTGTTGTCATTGGAGAGGCTGTCTTCAGTGTCCACACATTGTTCAGCTATCCATCTTTGCTTTGTTTCTTTCATTTCCCTCCTGATATCCTTGTTGTTTTTCCTGTATTCTGTTCTTCCCTCTGCTGTGTTTTTATCTATCTTCAATTTCCTTCTTGTGTCACGTATATCCAGTATCTTGTTAGTGACCCATGGTTTAGAATTGCGGCAGCTTTTCCCCAGAATCTTGCTTGCTGTTTCCATCATCACTGTGTTAATGTTATTTGTGGTGGTCTCCAGCTCTTCATCAAAGAGGAGTATTGGTACAAACTTCCCCCCAGTTGCTGCCTGAAATTCTTCGGAGATGGCGGGGTCCTTCAGTTTTTCAAGGTCGAATCTCAGCCGGCTGTTTTTTGGCTTGTTGATTCTCTTCAAGCGCACTCTGATGTTCATCATGACAAGGTCATGGTCACTGCCCACGTCTGCTCCTGGAAATGTTCTGGTCTTTGGTCTGTTCACACCAGATTTGTGCTGTCTTTGCACCAGGATGTAGTCAATCTGGAGATGTTGACCACTGGGGGCATGCCAGGTCCATCTTCAGATGCTGTGTGCTCTCCAAGTGTGTTCGACAGCACCGTGTTGTTATAACTGACAAATTCCAGCAGGCACAGTCTTCTCTCATTGGAGGTGTCATTGCATGAGTAACATAATAAAGTAACATAAATGTACTTTGATAATAAATTTACTTTGAACATTGAATTTTGAAGAAGGTAGACCTGGTCATCTGGGGTGCACTCCCAGGTTACAGACAATACAAAGGCAAAATCCAATGGAAATCATGGATACTTTGGTGAACTTTATGGAGGGTGGGATGCAAGTAAATAGAGAAAGATAATACTAGAGAAAATATAATAATATTTTATTATATTTAACTTTTAACATTAAATTCCACAAGCGCTCAGGCATGTTAGCATTTAGAGTAAAATCATTGTTATTTATAAAATGATTTATTCTGAAATCATTATATTGTGAAATCATCACAATTAAATGTGAATAAATAAATTAGAAGGCTATTAAAGGAAATGAGAAACAATGATAAAACTACCCTTGAATAAATCTGAACTGAGTTTGGCAGTGCCCAGGTGTACTAAGTTGCCTTCTTCTGTATTGGAATTATCATTGAAGTTTTCCAGGTGAAAAAACACAACCATTCCCATTCATTTTCAAATGATAAAATGTATCCCTCTGCAATATTCTGATTGATTTGCCAGAAGGGCATCATGACAGCAAAGAGAAATTCGGTGTGAAGTTAGAGACACAATCGGCTGCACAACAGCTGTGTTAGGGTTTGCATGACATTACTTCCTATAAGGTGAAACCTGACAGCATAATTGACAGTGATGGTTCACTCCCTTATGAGCTGGATGCCTTTAATGCACACACTGAAAGGGACAATAAAACTACACCTTTGCAAATTCCCACAGAATCTGGTGGCCTTGTCATCTCCAACTCAAAGGATGATATCAGAACATCCTTCAAGAAGGTGAACCTCTGCAAGGTGTCAGGAACTGATAGTGTAAATGGTAGGGCACTGAAAACCCATAACAATCATCTGGCTGGAGTGTTCAAGAACATCTTCAAACTCTCACTGCTGTAGTTGGAGGTTTCCACCTGCTTCAAAAGGGGACCAATCATTCCAGGGACTAAGAAGATCAGACTGAGCTGCCTCAGCGACTATTATCCACCTGCACTCACATTTAATGTGCTGAAATACTTTGAGAAATTGATGATAGCCAAAACTAACTCTTCCCTGAGCAAGGATCTGGACCAACTGCAATTTGCCTACCACCACAACAGGTCTACAGCAAAGGCAATCTCACTTACTGTCCAGTGGGCTTTGCACCACCTGGACAACAGCAATGTAACCATGAACATCGGCTTGCTATTCCTCTTTTGTACTATTTACTTGTTTGTTTGTTTATTTGTATGTATGTGTGTTTGTTTTTATTTATTGTAATTTGTTATGTATACCTGCACTGTGCTGCTGCCACAAAACAAAAAATTTCATGATTTATGTCAGTGACAATAATTATGATTCTGATTCTGATATTAATAGTTTGGTCTGTCCCTTCTTTACTGAGACCAGTTTTCATTTCTATTAAGAAGTGCAAAGATTTGAACTTCTTTGTTTAAATAAAATTCAATTATAATGATCTAACGGCTAGCAGCTGAGAATTGTGTGCGAATGAATTGCATTTCAACTCTTAGAATTATGACAACACCATCCACCTTTCATGAATATATCCCATAGTCCTCTGTGGTAAGGAAAAAACTATTCTAAATGAATGTTTTTCAAACCATGAGTGATTATTTGTAACGTTCAATGATAACAAATAATCATATTTCCTTTTTCCTTGGAGCGACGGAGGATGAGAGGTGACCTGATAGAGGTGTATAAGATGATGAGAGGCATTGATCGTGTGGATAGTCAGAAACTTTTTCCCAGGGCTGAAATGGCTAATACGAGAGGGCACAGTTTCAAGGTGCTTGGATGTAAGTACAGAGGAGATGTCAGGGGTAAGTTTTTTATGCAGAGAGTGGTGAGTGCATGGAATGGGTTGCCGGCGACGGTGGTGGAGGCAGATACGATAGGGTCTTTTAAGAGACTCCTGGATAGGTACATGGAGCTCAGAAAAATAGAGGGCTATAGGTAACCCTAGGTAATTTCTAAGGTAAGGATATGTTCGGCACAGCTTTGTGAGCCAAAGGGCCTGTTTTGTGCTACAGGTTTTCTGTGTTTCTATGTTTCTATAACTGGCCTTCAAAAGTACTGATATTAACAGCTTTTACTGAACCTAGCATATGGGAGAATGTGGTGTTAGATGTGATTAGATAGCTATTGTATTCTTACGCAACTTCAGTGTGCAAATCCAAATTCAACACAAGCACAACAATACTGGTGTCTCAGTTTTGTCCTGAGGGCTGCTGAATGCTGAATTTCCTCCCTCGGTGTAAGGCTATATGTTTTACAATTCATCAAAAGCTCATCTGCAAAATAAACTTTCAGGTTCTCAGAACTGTATAAGAACAGTTGTAGATGAAGATGTATAATCATGGTTGCTGATCAGACTAACCCATCTAAATGCTCAGAGAGTGAAGAGAAATCCTTTTATCACACAGCATTACATGGAT
Source organism: Mobula birostris (assembly GCF_030028105.1). NCBI lineage: Eukaryota > Metazoa > Chordata > Chondrichthyes > Myliobatiformes > Myliobatidae > Mobula > Mobula birostris. The sequence continues at coordinate 69,576,710 of NC_092370.1, forward strand.
TAGAAAGAAGACATATGGAATTTCCTGAGGATTTCTTCTTTAGCTCCATGCCCAGCTTATTTATCCTGACTGATTTATCTACCTTATCTTGTAAATATCTAAATTGAACTAAAGTAGGATAAAAGTGTACTTGGACAACAGGCAGTGTTTTCTTTACCTGTGATTTATTCTGTTGTCATTTGATGTGCAGGAACTGATTTCTCTGAATTAAAGATGTATTCTACCATTCTTGAATATAGCCTAACTACCCAACCTGAATCTCGCAGGATTCAAAATATCAACCATTCCTCTGCCTCCACAGTTATTGCCTAACCTGCTGAGTTTCAGCAGTTTGGATTTAACAATTTATTATAATTTTCTTTGGGCTTTAGTCAGATCAGAGCAGTTCTTTAAAACTAAATGTTGCAGCCACCATTAATTGCTTTCATTCCATGAGCCCCTGTCAAACAAAAATAGAATAAGAAGTTAAATTGAACTGCTGCCTTAAATGAGTCCAGAACTCAATTTCTCTCCCAGTAGGCAGAGATAGACCCCTGCCTCTCGGTGGGGGTGGGGGGTGGAGGGGGATGAATTATATGGACATCATACTGTGCAACCTACCAGTCACTGGGAAAAGGGTGCATTGAATGGTAAATCTGTTATGGATCACAGGATTTTCATGATTGGGTGGGCAGACCAATAGTTCCAATATGTTGTTGTTTTTGCAAGAGAGATCCGTATTTCGAGCCTCTTCCAGTGGAGCCAGTTGAGAATGGTGAGACAGTAGCATTCATTCATTGGAAAGGTGGTCTAGAGGCATAGCTAGATAACTATTGGTCATTGCATTGTTCAACACGCCTGCCTATATGCACATGGTAGCATGGAACGTGAGGAGTCATCTCCAACCACGGTCAGGAGAGTATCATTTTCATTATGAAGATCCAGCAAAATTTCCACTCCATAACAAATGCATCATACATGCTTCCTTCAGCTCTTCAACACCTCCTCCTTCCCATGTTTCTTCCAACACAAGGCTTGAATGTCCACTTACAATTGCCCACAAAAGGACCACTGTCAATGTCCCCAATGTAAATTGTCTCCTAGAGCGTAAAATGGCACTGGTGCTCAGTAGAGCTCTCTGTGGTCAGTAGCAGCAATACTCAGAATGTCCAATCTCTCTCTAGAGTGTTGTGCAACAGACAGCAGTAGACAGAACATTAAGTGTGAGTGACCTTTTAAATCATACAATCGTAATAAAAGCAATGAAAACAGCTGGGTTGTGACAGTCCAATGACAGAATCACTTTGGATCAACATGATCTAAATTTCTAATGGCAACACTCTGGAACAGCATTGTACATAGAGTGACCTTGTTAGGTGTGCACTTAATGCAGAAATACATCATCAGTGAATCACAAATAAATTGTCCGGTCAAATTTCCAGAGAGACACAATTTAGAACAGAAAGATTTAATTTTCATTTGCTGATAAAAACATCAGTTTGTGACTGAATTTCTTGACAAATGCACCTCAGGGTAGCTAATGGGTTTTATGCCTGAAATCGAATTACACAGTTGCATCAGCAAGTGGAGCAGCAGTGGAAGCTCAAAGCAGAGCCATTACTCTGTTTACTTCATGGTCTTGAGAAACAGGAGGTGGAGCAGCAGCGGGAAGCTTACAAATAGAGCCTTTCTGTTTGGCTAACAGAGCTTTGCAGAAAAACATTTTTTTGGCCAAATGTGAGACACAGCAGTCAAGAAAAGGAAAGCAGGCACTGGAAGAGTGAACATTGTGAGAGATGCCAGTGCTTGAGTGGTAAATTAAGAGGCTATAGCTTGTGAGGCATTGGTAAGTAAATGTATGGATAAGGTGCCTTGAACTTAAAGTCTTAGAGCAATCAGATGAAAGGTAGGGCAATGGTATGCTCCTTCTGCAGGATGTGGGAGATCTGGGAGATGTCCACTGTCCGTGAAGACTTCACCTGTGAGAAGGATTTCCAGTCAAAGCTCCTGATTGACCACGTGAAGGAGTTGGAGCCGGATTCACTCAGGATCATCTAATATCCCAACAGTATCACAGGTATGAGCATCAGTGAGGTGGTCACACGCAAGGTATCAATCAGATTCGGGTTTAATATCACTTGCAGATGTTGTGTAACTGTGTGACCACCAGGAAAGGAAAAGTGAGTAGACAAATAGTGCAGGATTCAAGTAAATCATTTTGGGTATTGTTAGGGTGGATGACTGTTCAAGAGGAGACTAGAGTAGCTGGGTCTCTACCAGAAGGAATAGCTCTGAGATTCATCAGGGAAAGGTGAAGGCAGACAGGACAGTAGTGGTTGGAAAGTCAGTAATTGGGGAAGGGGTGCAGACCATAGATTTTGTGACTGCAAAAGGGACACTGGAAAGTGTGTTGTCTTCAGGGTGCCAGGGTCCAGGATGTCACAGAGCAGCTGCAGGACATTCTCAATGTGGAGGGTGAGTATCCACATGTCATTATCCAGTTTGGCACGGATGACATAGGCAGTATTAGCTAGGAAGAACTACAGTCTACAAATCAGTGAACTCGAATGATTCAAGGACAATGGAAGTGGACAAACCAATTGTCTTTGTTCTCACTATGAGCTTGAAGGAGATGGAGGCAGCCATTGTGAGACTGCTCCTGCAGCCCCCTCCCCAATCTTTTCCTGAACTCTGACCTGATTCTTGCTCGAGAGAATCTAATCAGAGTAATTGAATGTGGACACAAGGAGCTTCAGTTAATGACCTGCTAAACTTGAGACTATTCTCAGGTGACTAGCTGTATATTACATAAAGTGGTAGGCTTGCCAGAAAAACAACCTGTAATCTTGTTGGGCTCATGTCTGGGTCACCTAGTTTAACTGGTTTGAACCAGTCAAAGTTGGAAGGAACAAAGGTACAAGGCTGGGAGTGGGGGAGCGCAGGAGTACGTAGGGGAGCAGAAACCAGTAAACAATGTTAATTATAGCCCTGGACCAGAACCAGTAAGAAGGTGACCCGGGTAGGTCAGGTGACCTTAAACCAAAGGGATGGAGATATATCAGTTGAACTGATGAGGAACACTATAAGAGTCAGAAGCTTCAAATACAAGGCAGCAAAGACTCTCAAAAAACTGACCATTTGGATGTGAGGTGCCCAACAGACATGGAGATTTGAAATGGGACCACAAGGAAAACGTAGCCAGCTCAGAACCTTTTTAACTGGTATTATTTTTTCTATTCTTTGACCGTTCATGGAAGGTAACAAAAACTTAGTAGGTGTGCACACAGATATTCGGTTGTGTAAGTGACGATGGTCCCAGTAGCCAAGAAGAATGGGTCTGTCAGGATCTACAATGATTGTAAGATCACTGTCAACCCAGTATGGAAAGTCGACCAATATCCGCTGCTCATGATAGAGGATACATTTGTAAACCTTTTTGGAGGGAAAGTGGACTTAGCTACAGATAGGGATGGAAGGAGAGTCCAATTGTTTCTCACCATAAACACTCACAAAGGGCTTTATCTCTGTAATAGGCTTATTTGTGGGGGAGCATCTGCACCTGCATGATGCAATAAGTATAAATTCCTTAATCCAAGCATCCTTTAAGGTGATCATACCAGTGACACAGAATTATTACACCTATCCACCTGTGATGCTACTTTTAAGGAATTAGGAATCTGTATTCTCAGATCCCTCTGTTCTACTGCACTCCTCCGTGCCCTACAGCTCACCGTGTAAGACCTGCCCAGGTTAGTCCTACCAAAGTGCAACACCTCACACTTGTCTGCATTCAAGTTCAAGTTTAATTATCATTTAACCAGACATGAATACCCATGAATGCAGCCAAATGAAATAGTGTTACTCTGGGACCAAGGTGCAAAACACAGAACCAACAATCATACACAGCACAAGGCACATAAAAGATAGCAAGCACATGCAGTCACACAAAAATACTGTATATATACTGTACTATATACATAGCCCAAGTCCCTGAGTGACATGTCTTGCAGATAGATGGTTCATGGGTGTTGTCAGCAAGAACAAACAGTTCCCAGCGCTGCACAGACAAGCATGTGCACACACACATGCAATCCAGCTTGACTTCCACCAAGCAAACAATGGATGGCAAAACCAACATGAGGGGCCAGCTCCCAACGCAGCATGGATGCCGGGCTACATCACCTCTGGCATCTCCTCTCCTGGACTTCTGCAACAGGCAAGCCTGCAGGCAGAAGTTCGAATCCTTGCTACAACTGAGGACACACGGCTCCCCCACTGTCTGTCTTACTAATAAGCAACTATTTTGTCTATTGCCATTTCTTTCCAATCTGTAGTAACGAGCTCAAGGAGGGGAGCACAGTAACCATGTTTGGCAGGAACCTTTTATAGTAAAAGAACTGCAATAGTGACAGGTCCTTTTGGCCTTGGGACATCCGCCACTGCTTGAATTTTCTCCGCACACCTGCGAAATACTTGTGCATCAATAGTATAGTCACAGTAAGTAATGCTTGATTTAAAGAATGCATGCTTGTGCTCTGAGTCCATAACCTTCTAATTTTTTTTTTTTTAACACTGCTTGAGGTTTTGGAGATGTTTCTTGTCATCCTTATCGGTAACAATGAAGCCATCCAAGTAACACTGAGTACTTTGGCTGCCTGAGCACCTGGTCCATAGCTTCCAGACAGAGTGCAGGTGCAGGCGCTACTCCAAATATAAGCCTATTAAAGCTCTTTGAGAGTGTTGATGGACTGTCTTTCCATCTTCATCTGTCGGTAGGTCTCAACTAAGTCCACTTTGCTCAACTATTCCCCTCCAGAAAGGTTTACAAATATACCCTCTATCCAGAATAGAGAGTATTGATCTAATTTCAGTACTGTGTTGATGCTGACCTTACTGTCATCACAGATCATGATAGACCCATTCTTCTTGGGCTACTGGCTCAACTCAACCCTGGAAAGAATCTCTTGAACTTCCATGCAATCTAGCTCACTGGCTACTTTATCACATATGCTATAAGGAACCAGATGGGTTTGGTAAAACTTGGGTGTGGTATTTTCTTTTTACACTATTTTATCCTTGCTATGTTTGAGTTTTCCAATGCCATCTTTGTGCAATATTGTGGCATCATCCAGTACCTTTCTTAATTTGTTTTCAGTTGACTCTATTACAGGGGATATGGTATGCTAATAGTGTATAGATCTCCAAATAAGTTGTAGTTGTCTCAGCCAATCATGCCTCCACAATGCTGATCCTCCTGTTTTTTTACCAGATAGAAGCCCAACATGGTTTGTTAGTTGTATTTTACTGTTATAAATGTCATTCAAAGCCATTTTAAGGAATAACTGAAACTGCTGAATCTGTGTCCAATTCAGTTTTAATGAATTTGCTGATTTCTTCTGGTATAGGCCATGTGCTTGTCTTTTGTTAGTCTTCACATTTCGAATCTCAAGGCTACTCAGTCCAGTGTCACTCTCATCATTATCTGATTTTTCATCAACAGCATGCAGATTCATGCTCCTTTTGAAACTGCAACATGACTTTTTATCTTTTGCTCTTCTCTATGCAGTCTTGACTGCAACTCAATTGTACCTCTGCATGCTGTTTCCATTGATACAGCAATTTCAACGACTCTTTTTGAATGCGTTATTGTAAGATTCCACAAACTGAACAATCTCCCAGTGCATCATTAAGCCATTACCAAATGGACAATGCTCAGACAATTTCAGCCATGTGCAATGAAATGGATTCCCTTTCTTTTTGATTCCACTTATGATACCTAAAGTGCTCTGCAATCAACAATGGTTTTGGTTCTAAATGTCCCTCCATTACTTTTGTAGCATGCTGTAATGTAATGGCCTCTCTGTAATGTTTCACTGCTAAGGCTAAGGTAATGGTTTCTCTGTAGCAGCAAGGTTTGGCTTATGACCAGAGATAATGGGGCATGTTAGCCAATGAACAGGATGTTCTTCTTTCTTGTGTGGCTGGGAGAGGGATTTCACATTTTTTTGTCAGAGAGAAATGAAGAGAGAGGACACAAATGGAGAGAGGCAGTAGACCGTTGGACCGAGTGGACTGAGGAGTGAGGGTCCGAGGGTCGGCTACGCTCGGAGGAGGACAACGGGAACAAATGGATGACACTGTGAGCTCCAACGTTTGTGCATTAGGCTGTTTCATGAGAATGGGCCCTTTTCTTTTTTTTTGTTTCTTTACTAACTACATAGTCAAATTAAGAATTATAAAGCTCAATCATTTAATTGCCAATTGTATACTGCTTGTTATTTCATGGTACTGATTCGTAACAGGGGACACATCACACAGTATTCACCCAAACGGGATTTCTTATATTTGGCCAGGCCAGGGGCTAACATCCCCTAGATTAAGCTGCTAGCTTAACCGAGGGTTACACTTTAATGATAGCAGCAGAGCTCACTTCAACTGGTTTGGTTGGAGTATTCAAACTTCAATGCAATCTGTATGCTTTTCTACTGAAAGCACTCAAGACAACTGATACATGCTTCTCATTGGCTATTCTTTTTGCTTTAAAATACTGTGCAATCGAATTCCAAGCACTCAGCCATTTCTACTTTATTTTACATTTATGGTTATTATCACCTAGTACTCACTGTTTATGAACCTGTGAATTCTTCCATTTTCTGTCATTTTTTCCTTTTTCTTAATGAATATCTTCTTTTCTAAAGAAGCACATGCTGCACTTTTTTTAACGACCGTTTCTCTCTGCTTTTTTTTAACTCAAACATCTTATTGTGCTTCAACAGGTCATCTTGGGTATGTTTAAAACTTCCTCATTGACACACTAAGTGTAACCCAAAAACATAAAACAGATTGCAAAAGCAAAATAGAAGCTCAGGAGAATGGGTCTTTGTTTTGTTTTTACTTTAAGTGAGGCAGACTCTTATGACGGTGATGTACGCCATTCATACATACAGTATATACTTCGTACCTACAACCTATAATTATTTAAACAGTAATGCATGCTTAATCAAACAATGTACTTACAATATTTCTCAAATATTGCTGAACTATTAAATACAGCAACCATACTGTCCCTCCAGCAACCAAGTCTCACTAATGGCTGTGTGCTGATCCATGCTGATACACGCCCTAAGCTCATCTGCCTTTACTATAATCCTCTTTGTATTGAAATATACACAGCTCAGAACATTAGTCCCATTATGTTTGACCTGTCGATACCCAACTTTGTATGTCGGCTTAACAACATCTTTTTCCACAACCACTCCACCACTATCTGCATCCCATTCTGGCTGCTGTCTGGTATCCCCACTGCTCTAAATGTGCAATAAGAAAGAAAGTAAAATAAATAAACAACAAAAAAAAGATTAAAAGGAATCTACCTACAACCTACACCTCTCGTCAGGGAAGCCTCAACTCTTCATTCCAACACTGGCCCACTCACACAATGGCCGCTCTGCTTAAGCCTAACTTCTTTTTATTGGTCCTTGCCAAGAGCCTAATTATGCACTATCAAATGTCTCCTCAGAGACTTTGCCATGTAAAATCTACTGATTTTCTCCATTCACTTATTTTAAACTCTCTCACTTTCTATATAATCTGGTATCTCCTTGGGACGGTGGCGCACAAAAATGCATGAGGTCCTGGGACAAAAGATATGGAGGTAGGGAAGAAGTTAAAAAGGAGGACTTTGTAGGTATTAATCTTTGGATTACTTCCAATGCCACAGGCTAGTGATGTTAAGAATAGGAGAATGTCCAAATGTATGTGTGGCTAAAAAATTGGGTGGTGGGAACTATTCAGATTTTTGGATAATTAAGATTTCTTTTGAGGCAGAGGTAACCTGTCAGAGAGTACAGGTTACACCTGAACTAGAAGGAGACCAATATTTTGGCTGGCAGGTTTGCTAGTGCTATTACGGTAAGTTTAAACTACATAGACAGGGGCTAGGGTCCCAAGCATCAGGGAAGCAAATGAGAGGCTAGAAATAGGCATGACAGGTGGGAGAATGGCTGGGAGCAAGAATAGCCTATTGGATTAGATTGCAGGTTCCCACCTACTTCAAAAGGGAATCTTTCCCATGGAGAAAGACGTGGAGACTTTGGAACAAGTAAAAGTAAATGGAGTGATCTTGGGAATAGTCTTAAAAGACAGATTTCCAGGGTCAGACCAGATGTATTCCAGAACTCTGTGGAAGGCTAGTGAAAAAAATGTGAAAGCTCAAGTTGAGATATTTGCATCATTGCTACCCACAAGTGAGGTGTCAGGAGACTGGAGTGTAGAGAACATTGTGTCTTTACTTTAAAAGAGTGGCAACAAAACCTGGGAACAATAGGCCAGCAAGTCAAACATCAGTTATCAGAGAGGATCCAGAGGGATAAGATATGGGTACATCTGGAAAGACAGGGGTTGATAAGGATTAGTCAGCAAAGTTTTGTACATAGGAGATAACAACAGGAATACTGCAGATGCTGGAAATTCAAGCACCTCCAACGGGATCCCACCACTAACCACATCTTTCCCTCCCCCCCCCCCGCTTTCCGCAGGGATCGCTCCCTATGCGACTCCCTTGTCTATTCGTCCCCCCCATCCCTCCCCACTGATCTCCCTCCTGGCACTTATCCTTGTAAGCGGAACAAGTGCTACACATGCCCTTACACTTCCTCCCTTACCACCATTCAGGGCCCCAGACAGTCCTTCCAGGTGAGGCGACACTTCACCTGTGAGTCGGCTGGGGTGATATATTGCGTCCAGTTCTCCCGATGTGGCCTTCTATATATTGGCAAGACCCGACGCAGACTGGGAGACCGCTTTGCTGAACACCTACGCTCTGTCCGCCAGAGAAAGTAGGATCTCCCAGTGGCCACACATTTTAATTCCACATCCCATTCCCATTCTGACATGTCTATCCACGGCCTCCTCTACTGTAAAGATGAAGCCACACTCAGGTTGGAGGAACAACACCTTATATTCCGTCTGGGTAGGCTCCGACCTGATGGCATGAACATTGACTTCTCTAACTTCCGCTAATGCCCCACCTCCCCCTTGTACCCCATCCGTCATTTATTTTTATACACACATTCTTTCTCTCACTCTCCTTTTTCTCCCTCTGTCCCTCAGACTATACCCCTTGCCCATCCTCTGGTTTCCCCCCCCTTTTCTTTCTCCCTGGACCTCCTGTCCCATAATCCTCTCATATCCCTTTTGCCAATCACCTGTCCATCTCTTGGCTCCATCCCTCCCCCTCCTGTCTTCTCCTATCATTTTGGATCTCCCCCTCCCCCTCCCACTTTCAAGTCTCTTACTAACTCTTCCTTCAGTTAGTCCTGACGAAGGTTCTCGGCCTGAAACTTCGACTGTACCTCTTCCTAGAGATGCTACCTGGCCTGCTGCGTTCACCAGCAACTTTGATGTGTGTTGCTGGTACATAGGAGATGATGTCTTAAGAATTTGAATGAGTTTGTTGATGAGGTGATCAAGAAAATTTACCTCCCAACTTTTCTACTCAATGTCCTGACTTATGACTTCAGCACCCTGTCTCTCTGTGATTCCACTTTCAGTAAACCATGTATTTGTACACCAAGATCTTCCTGTTCCACAACATTCTCAGGGCCCTACCATTCACTATGAAAGTTCTAGCTGGATTTGACTTTCCAAAGTGCAATACCTTGCACTAATCCAAATTAAGCTCTATTTGCCATTTCTTAGCACACTTACTCAACTGATCAAGATTCCCGTGGAGTTTGTGAGAACCTTCTTCATTGTCAACTATACCACTTAATTTAGTGTCATCTGCAAACTTACCAATCATGCCTTGAGCCTTCTTTTACAAATTGTTAATATAGATGACAAACAACAATGAGCCTAGCACTGACCACTGAGGCACGCCTCCTGTCCGAGAAACAAACCTCCATTATTATTCTCTGCTTTCCTGCATCAAGCAAACTGTGTATTTTATTAGCCAGCACAGGGACAGGGTGGTGTGATTAAACTAGAGCTGCAGGGGGATGTGAACTAGAGTGCCAGAACAGATAGTGGAGTGGCTGTGACAGTTACAAAAAAGCATATGGTTGTGAGAGTAGGTGTTTATAACTTTCCACATATTGACAAGGATTCCCTTACTTGAAAAGAGGTCTATGTGAAAAAGTTTCTCAAATGTGTTCAGGAAAGTTTCCTTAATCAGTACATAGAAGTCCCAATAGAGTGAGTGTGATACTAGATCTCCTATTATGGAATGAGACAGGGCAGATGATAGAAGTTTGTGTAGGGAAACACTTTGCATCTGGTGATCACAATGCCATTAGTTTCAAAGTAATTATGGAAAAGGATAGTCCTTGGATTAAGATTCTAAATTGGAGCAAGGCAAATTCTAATGGTATCAGAAAGGGTCTGTTATAAGACGCTCCCAACCATGTCAGCTTCCAGGGTTTAGATGCTCTTACTCTCTGGACTATAGATAGCTGATGTGGCCCCTTTAAGGATTCAAGACAGTCCCGCTAATTGGCAATCATGTTTTTAGATGCCAAGAATTGAGTACTTAAAGAGCACCTGAACTAAAGTTTGGTGCGCAATCATAAGCTTACTAGTGATTTCTCCTCTGTACCTTCTTCCAAGCACCTTAAAACTGTGCCCTCTCATGTTAGCCATTTCAGCCCTGGGAAAAAGCCTCTGACTATCCACACGATCAATGACTCTCATCATCTTATACACCTCTATCAGGTCACCTCTCATCCTCCGTCACTCCAAGGAGAAAAGCCCGGGTTCACTCAACCTATTCTCGTAAGATCTGCTCCCCAATCCAGGCAACATCCTTGTAAATCTCCTCTGCACCCTTTCTATAGATTCCACATCCTTCCTGTAGTGAGGTGACCAGAACTAGTGCAGTACTCCAAGTGGGCTCTGACCAGAGTCCTATATAGCTGTATCATTACCTCTCGGCTCTTAAACTCAATCCCACCGTTGATGAAGACCAACGCACCGTGTGTCTTCTTAAACACAGGGTCAACCTGCGCAGCAGCTTTGAGTGTCCTATGGACTCGGACCGAAGATCCCTCTGATCCTCCATACTTCCAAGTCTTACCATTAATACTATATTCTGCTATCATATTTGACCTACCAAAATGAACCACTTCACAATTATCTGGGTTGAACTCCATCTGCCACTTCTCAGCACTGTTTTGCATCCTATCAATGTCCCACTGTAACCTCTAACAGCCCTCCACACTATCCACAACAACCCCAATCTTTCTGCCATCAGCAAATTTGCTAACCCATCCCTCCACTTCCTCAAACAGATCATTTATAAAAATCATGAAGGGAAGGGGTCCCAGAACAGATCCCTGAGGCACACCACTGGTCACCGACCTCCATGCAGACATAGACCCGTCTACAACCACACTTTGCCTTCTGTGGGCAAGCCATTTCTGGATCCACAAAGCAAGGTCCCCTTGGATCTCATGCCTCCTTACTTTCTCAATAAGCCTTGCATGGAGTACCTTATCAAATGCCTTGCTAAAATCCATATACACTACATCTACAGCTCTACCTTCCTCAGTGTGTTTAGTCACATCCGCCAAAAATTCGATCAGGCTTGTAAGGCATGAACGGCCTTTGACAAAGCCTTGCTGACTATTCCTAATCATATTATACCCCTCCAAATGTTCATAAGTCCTGCCATTCAGGATCTTTTCCATCAACGTACCAACCACTGAAATAAGACTCACTGGTCTATAATTTCCTAGGCTATCTTTGTTCCCTTTCTTGAATAAGGGAACAACATCCGCAACCCTCCAATCCTCTAGAACCTACTCTGTCCCCATTGATGATGTAAAGATCATTGCCAGAGGCTCAGCAATCTCCCCCTTCACTTCCCACAGTAGCCTGGGGTATATCCTGTCTGGTCCTGGAGACTTATCAATTTGATGCTTTCCAAAAGCCCCAGCACATCCTCTTTCTTAATGACTATATGCTCAATCGTTTAAATCCACTGCAAGTCATCCCTACAATCGCCAAGGTCCTTTTCTGTAGTGAATACTGAAGCAAAGTATTCATTAAGTACCTCAGCTATCTCCTCCGGTTCCATACACACTTTTCCACTGTCACACTTTATTGGTCCTATTCTCTCACATCTTATCCTCTTGCTCTTCACATACTTGCAGACTGCCTTGGGGTTTTCTTTAATCCTGTGTAAGGGGGTTTCGATTTTTATGTTACTGCGGAGGCTAATTAAAATGGTGTTTTTGTTATGTTAATCTGGGGAATGCGGCTTTGTTGTGCTTTAACGCTGAGAAAGTTTGCGCTAGCAGCTTATTGTGGTTTAGAGGGTGATAAGAGGGTGCTATTAACCAATTGGGATAGTTGTTATGGTTTTGGTGTATTTGAAGATACTGTATGCGTGGGGTTTTGGGGCAGAAGGCGGGAGAGCGAGACAGAGGATGGACCAGGTGCTGTGAGTCCGCTAACGGGGTCGGACCCCGAGCGGGACGTTCGGCGAGGAGACGGAGACGGACTCGTGTGGAGCGTCTGGTCAACCACCGTTGTTGGTCCCAGGCGGCTGGTCGAGGTGGTCCGAGGGGTCACAGGGTGAAGAAGAAGGTCCTTGAGCTCCAACGGTTTTTGTGCACGAAGAGATTGAACTTTGATAAGTGTGGCGCCTTTTATTTTCCTTTTATATTTTATTCTCTTTTAATTATATAGTTCCAGTAATATCTATAAACTGTAAATCATTTAATTGCATCTGGTGTAATGTTTGTTATTTGGGCGGGGTGGGGTACCTCACACGGCATCCACACAAACGAATTACCCAGTTTGGCGGGGCCGAGGCTGTTTCCCTAGACGACAGCGAGCCGAGCGACCCTGAGGGTGGCCAGGGGGGCTACACCTGCTTGCCAATGCCTTCTCATGGCCCATTCTGGCTCTCCTAATTTCTTTCTTAAATTCCTTCCTCCTAGCCTTATAATCTTCTAGATCTCTATCATTACTAATTTTCTGAACCCCCTCATCAGCTTTTCTTTTCTTCTTGACTAGATTTTCAACAGCCTTTGTACACCATGGTTCCTGTACCCTACCATCCTTTCCCTGTCTCATTGGAACGCACCTATGCAGAATGCCACGCAAATATTTCCTGAATATTTGCCACATTTCTGCCGTACATTTCCCTGAGAACATCTGTTTCCAATTTATGCTTCCAAGTTCCTGCCTGATTACTTCATATTTCCCTTTACTCCAATTAAATGCTTTCCTCACTTGTCTGTTCCTATTCCTCTCCAATGTTATGGTAAAGGAGATAGAATTGTGATCACTATCTCCAAAATGCTCTCCATCTGAGAAACCTGACACCTGACCAGGTTCATTTCCCAATACCAGGTCACATACAGCCTCTCCTCTTGTTGGCTTATCTACATATTGTGCGAGGAAACCTACCTAAACATACCTCCACACCATCTAAACCTCTTGCTCTCGGGAATATTTGGGAAATTAAAATCTCCCACCACGACAACCCTGTTATTATTACACCTTTCCAGAATCTGTTTCCCTATCTGCTCTTCGATGTCCCTGTTACTATTGGGTGGTCTATAAAAAATACCCAGTAGAGTTATTGACCCCCACCTGTTCCTAACTTCCACCCACAAAGACTCAGTAGACAACCCCTCCATGACTTCCTCCTTTTCTGCAGCCATGACACTATCTCTGATCAGCAGTGCCAAGTCCCCACCACTTTTGCCTCCCTCCCTGTCCTTTCTGAGGCTTCTAAAGCCTAGCACTCTAAGTCAGCATTCTTGCCCCTGTCTCTATAATGGCCACAACATCATAGCTCCAAGTACTGATCCACACTCTAGGCTCATCCATTTTGTTCATGATGCTTCTTGCATTAAAATAGAATCATCTCAAACCATCAGTCTGAGCATGTCCCTTCTCTATCACCTGCCTATCTTCCCTCTCACACTGTCTCCAAGCTTTTTCTATTTGTGAGCCAATTGCCCCTTCCTCTGTCTCTTCAGTTTGGTTCCCACCCCCTCGTAATTCTAGTTTAAATTCTCCCCAGTAGCCTTAGCAAACCTCCCTGCCAGGATATTGGTCCCCCTCAGATTCAAGTGCAAGGTCACGCCTGTCCCAAAAGAGGTCCCAGTGATCCAGAAATCTGAATCCCTGCCCCCTGCTCCAATCCTTCAGCCACACATTTATCCTCCTCCTCACTCTACTCCTATACTCACTGTCACGTGGCCAGGCAGTAATCCCGAGATTACTACCTTTGAGCTCCTTCTTCTCAACTCCCTTCCTAACTACCTGTAATGTGTTTTCAGGACCTCCTCCCTTTTTTTTTAGCTATGTCATTGGTACCAATATATACCACCACCTCTGGCTGTTCACCTTCCCACTTCAGGATATCATGGACGCAATCAAAAACATCCCAGACCCTGGCACCTGGGAGGCAAACTACCATTCGCATTTCTTTCCTGCATCTACAGAATCACCTGTCTGACCCCCTAACTATATAGAGTCCCCTAATACTGCTGCCATCCCCTTCCTTTCCCTGCCCTTCTGAGCCACAGGGCCAGACTCTGTACCAGAGGTGCGGCCACTGTTGCTTTCTCCATGTAGGCCATCCCCCCGAACAGTACTCAAACAAGAGTACTTACTGTTAAGGGGGACAGCCACAGGGGTACTTCTCTAGTATCTGACTCCTGCCTTCCCTCTCCTGACTGTTACCCATTTATCTGTCTCCCAAAGCCCCGGTGTGAATACTTGCCTATAGCTCCTCTCTATCACCTCCTCACTTTCCCTATCCAGACAAAGGTCATCGAGTTGCATCTCCAGTTCCCTAACCTGATCTCTAAGGAGCTGACAGCCAGTTCAGAACACCAGCCTCACAGACGTAATTGCTGTTTCTATTCCTCACAGGTAACTTACCTCGCCTCGACCCGTTGTCACCAAATCCAGAATGAGCCAAAGTCTCAGGTCACTCCATCGATGACCACTTCGCTAGGCAGTGTCTCGCTTTTATGCCTGAACCTTCCGTGCTGTTTAACTCATGACTGGTGTTCTGGTTCTAGCTGCTGATAAACCACATACAATGGACAAACACTCTCAAAGCTCCTGAAGCTCCCTTATTTGTGCCTTCCTTACTACAGACTTAACCTGTAAATTAACCTTCTGCGGGTCTTGCACAAGGACTTCTAAATCCCTCTGCACCTCTGATGTTTGAACCTTCTGCTCACTTACAAAATAGTCCACACTGTTGTCAGGCATGGCTTTCCTCATTCAACTGGTAAAGACAAATGTAAGTCCGCTACAGACAGAAACAGGTGAATTGATATGGGGAACAAGGACATGGCAGACCAATTGAATAACTACTTTGGATCTGTCTTCACTAAGGAGGACATAAATAATCTTCCAGAAATAGTAGGGGACAGAGGGTCTAGTGAGATGGAGGAACTGAGGGAAATACATGTTAGTAGGGAAGTGGTGTTAGGTAAATTGAAGGGATTAAAGGCAGATAAATCCCCAGGGCCAGATGGTCTGCATCCCAGAGTGCTTAAGGAAGTAGCCCAAGAAATAGTGGATGCATTAGTAATAATTTTTCAAAACTCTTTAGATTCTGGACTAGTTCCTGAGGATTGGAGGGTGGCTAATGTAACCCCGCTTTTTAAAAAAGGAGGGAGAGAGAAACCGGGGAATTATAGACCGGTTAGCCCTACGTCGGTGGTGGGGAAAATGCTGGAGTTAGTTATCAAAGATGTGATAACAGCACATTTGGAAAGCAGTGAAATCATCAGACAAAGTCAGCCTGGATTTGTGAAAGGAAAATCATGTCTGACGAATCTCATAGAATTTTTTGAGGATGTAACTAGTAGAGTGGATAGGGGAGAACCAGTGGATGTGGTATATTTGGATTTTCAAAAGGCTTTTGGCAAGGTCCCACACAGGAGATTAGTGTGCAAACTTAAAGCACACGGTTTTGGGGGTAAGGTATTGATGTGGATAGAGAATTGGTTGGCAGACAGGAAGCAAAGAGTGAGAATAAACGGGACCTTTTCAGAATGGCAGGCAGTGACTAGTGGGGTACCACAAGGCTCAGTGCTGGGACCCCAGTTGTTTACAATATATATTAATGAATTAGATGAGGGAATTAAATGCAGCATCTCCAAGTTTGCGGATGACACGAAGCTGGGTGGCAGCGTTAGCTGTGAGGAGGATGCTAAGAGGATGCAGGGTGATTTGGATAGGTTAGGTGAGTGGGCAAATTCATGGCAGATGCAATTTAATGTGGATAAATGTGAGGTTATCCACTTTGGTGGCAAAAACAGGAAAACAGATTATCACCTGAATGGTGGCCGATTAGGAAAAGGGGAGGTGCAATGAGACCTGGGTGTCATTATACACCAGTCTTTGAAAGTGGGCATGCAGGTACAGCAGGCGGTGAAAAAGACGAATGGT
Source organism: Mobula birostris (assembly GCF_030028105.1). Lineage (NCBI taxonomy): Eukaryota > Metazoa > Chordata > Chondrichthyes > Myliobatiformes > Myliobatidae > Mobula > Mobula birostris. Next base: position 69,593,117 of record NC_092370.1, read on the forward strand.
ATACTAGCATTCATAGCAAGAGGATTCGAGTACAGGAGCAGGGAGGTACTACTACAGTTGTACAATGCCTTGGTGAGGCCACACCTGGAGTATTACGTGCAGTTTTGGTCCCCTAATCTGAGGAAAGACATTCTTGCCATAGAGGGAGTGCAAAGAAGGTTCACCAGATTGATTCCTGGGATGGTAGGACTTTCATATGATGAAAGACTGGATTGACTAGGCTTATCTTCGTTGGAACTTAGAAGATTGAGGGGGGATCTTATTGAAACGTATAAAATCCTAAAGGGATTGGACAGGCTAGATGCAGGAAGATTGTTCCCGATGTTGGGGAAGTCCAGAACGAGGGGTCACAGTTTGAGGATAAAGGGGAAGCCTTTTAGGACCGAGATGAGGAAAAACTTCTTCACACAGAGAGTGGTGAATCTGTGGAATTCTCTGCCACAGGAAACAGTTGAGGCCAGTTCATTGGCTATATTTAAGAGGGAGTTAGATATGGCCCTTGTGGCTAAAGGGATCAGGGGGTATGGAGGGAAGGCTGGTACAGAGTTCTGAGTTGGATGATCAGCCATGATCATACTGAATGGCGGTGCAGGCTCGAAGGGCTGAATGGCCTACTCCTGCACCTATTTTCTATGTTTCTATATTTCTATGTCTCAAATCAGACAGTGTCTCTCCAAATGCTGGTAAGTCCTATCTCTCTGACAGGATCTACCATCACAGAAGACAATAGTAACCCAATTATGAACTACTTTTTGTGTTTTATGCACAAAATTACCTCAATTACTCTGTACTCCATTCATTTGTAATCTCTGTCCATTTAGATAATAGATGATTTTTTAAAATTTCTTTTACCAAAGTGCATGATCTCACACTTTCCCGCATTAAATTTCCATTTGGCAAATTTTTGTCCACTCACTCAAGCTGCGTATGTCTTTATGTAGATTCCAGATTGCTTCGTTGCATCGTGCCCTCCCACCATTATGTCATCAGCAAATTTGTACTCTTACCCATTTCTAAATTATTCATATAAATCGTAAATAATAGAGAGCCAAGAAATTATCTTTGGGGCACATTGCTAGATATGTCTCCGCAGTCTGAAAAAGACAGTTACTTCAAAGTTTTGCCTTCTATGGAATAACCAGTGTTCAGTTCACGTTAACACACTTAACCCAGGGCCAATGGCTCTTATTATGTGCACTACACTTCTTGGACTCTGCTTCTTATATCATCAAAGAACTTGTGCATATTTGTCAAACATAACTTACCTTTCACTAAACTAAATTGACCTGGTTTAACTACAATAATCCTTTTCTAAATGACTAGCTTATAAACTCTGGCATCTTCCCACTATAAATTTTAAGCTAACTGATCTAACATTTGACACTTTTTTTCCCTTTTCCCTCTCTGTTCTTGAGTGAGGACATCACATTCACTGGTACTCTCCCAGAACTCAGGGAAAGGTTCAGCCAATGACTCTGCTGTCTCTGTAATACCATTCTTTTAAAATCCTGAGATGTAGGCTAGTTAGACCTGGTGACTTGCTTGCCTTCAATCCTAATAAATTTTCTGATAATTTCTTCCTCGTGGCATGGACAGCAGAAATTTCTTCCCTCGTCTGTCATTTAATTGCTTCTGCCTTCCCCAAATTGTAAACCTCACCTTTCATTATTTGTTCCCCTCCTGAGCTCCATATCTTAAAAATATTTTTCACATTCCCAGTTCTGATTAAAGGGCCGTTGACTTAAAATTTTATCGATTTTCATCGTTCTACACCCCAAGAGAGTTCTGCTCTGCAATCCTAACCAAAGGCTGACAGAAAGCAAGCACCCGAGGTATTAATCCACCAATCAGCAAATAAGAAAATGCCTACCCCAATGTCTTTCAAATCATTGTCAGGGACTTCAGTCACACTTATTTGAATAAATGTCTGCCCAATTATTATCAACATATCACCTGCAGCACCAGGGGTCCCAACACACTCAACCACTGTTATAGTACTATTAAAACTGCCTACCATTGCATCCATGGACTACATTTTGGGAAATCTGAACATCTGGGTGTCCTCCTCCTACCTGCATACAGGCAGAGGATAAAGGGCAAGGCTCCAAAGATAAGAGCAACAAAGAAGTGGTCGCGGGAGGCAAAGGAACAGCTAGAGGATTGCTTCAAGTCGGTGTACTGGGCCTTGTTCAAGTACTCATCAGAGGATCAGAATGAATACGCCATGGATGTCACAGCCTTTATAAAAACAGTTGTAGACAAGTGTGTCCCCACAAAATCATTCAGAGTCATCTCCAGCCAGAAGCCCTGGATGAACCATGGAGATCCGTATTCTGCTGAGGCATTCAGGTCTAGTGACCAGGTAAAATACAAGAAGTCTGGGTACAACCTCTAGAAAGCATGTCACATATGAAGTGGCAATTCCAGATCAAACTTGAATCACTGAAGGATACTTAACAACTGTGGCAAGGATTGAATGGCTATCTCTTCCTGCAAAGTGAAACCAAACAACATACAATAGATGACAACACGGTTTTACTCCTGGATGAGATCAAAGCCTTTTATGCTTGCTTTGAACATCAAAACACGGAGGCAACTTCATGAACTCCCGCAGACCTTGATGTCCCTGTGTTTTGAGTCTCAGAGGCCGATGTAAGAGCATCCTTCAGGAGGGTGAACCCACAGAAAGCATCCGGCCCAGACGAGGCACCTGGTTGAGTACTGAAGGCCTATGCTGATCAACTGGCCTGAGTGTTCACTGAGATCTTTAACCTCTCGCTTCATTCTGAGGTACCCACCTGCTTCAAGCAGATTTCAATTATACTGGTGCCACAACAACAACCTCTCACTCAGTGTCAGCAAGACCAAGGGGCTGCTTATTGACTTCAGGAGGAGGTCAATGAGCCAGTCTTCACTGGGAGATCAGAGGTGGGGAGGTTCAGCAACTTTAAATTTCTCAGTGTTATCATTTCAGAGGATCTGTCCTGGGTCCAACACGTACGTACGTGCCATTGCAAAGAAAGCACAACAGCACCTTTACTTTATTGAAAGGTTTGCAAAGATTTGGTATGTCATCTAAAACTTTGACAAACTTCTGTAGATGTGTGGTGGAGAGTATATTGACTGGCTGCATACAGCCTGGTATGGAAACATCAATACCCTTGAATGGAAAAGCCTATAAAAAGTAATGGATACAGTCCAGTGTATCATGTGTAAAGTCCACCTCAAAACTGAGCACATCTACGTGGAGGGTTGTGGCAGGAAAACACCATCCACTATCAAGGACCACGCTCTCTTCTCACTGCTGTCATCAGGAAGAAGGTACAGGAGTCTCAGTACTCACATCACCAGGTTCAGGAATAGTTATTATTCCTTCAACCATTCAGTTCTTGAACCAGAGGGGATAATTTCACTCACCCCAACACTGTACTGTTTCCACAACTATGGACTTACTTTCAAGATTCTTCATCTCACATTTATGATAATTATTGCTTATTTCTTTATTTTTGTTATTTTGTTTGGATTTTTGTTGTTTCCTTGCAGTTACTGTGAGCACCCACAAGAAAATGAATCTTGTGGCTGTATATGGTGGCATATATCTAGTTTGACCATAAATTTACTTTGAGCTTTGAACTTCCATAGGTATCCATCAAGCATAGACATCTCTCACTAATCGGACTACCTTCTGGAAGGCCACAGGATGAAAGGTATCATAGGCTTCAAATCCAGGATTTTGGATGCTGACCTCTATAATTTATCAAAAGGTCTGGACTCCAGAAGCCTGTAACACAACCAGACATGAGTCATACCCATTCCATTCCAATTTCAAAGTCACAAAGGGTCAAGTTTGTGACCCTTTACTAAATCAGCCCAAAGTTTTCAAAGTCTCAGTACTTGGAAGAGGACTGTAAAATTTAGCAATATTTTTTAAATATATTAGATTGTTCTTTTCATAAAACTGCTAGCAATGAATGCAGTTATGTATACTATTTCTAAAACTGCATCTGATTGAGTAGGGGTGCCTCTGAAATCATTAACTGTCAAGTGCACTTTATTCTCGTGGGTAAGTGCTTACAATGGCTAAATAGATGAACTTTGCAGGCACATTGTTTTGTCCTTTGTTAGTCATTTACCTGCAGAGTTAAAATTTTGCACCAGTTACTAATCAATCACAACAACAATATTCATACTTTTATAGGCCAGTGATGTTGTGGGGATGGAACTGGACTCTCTCACGGTGGTGTCTGAAAAGAGGATGCTGTCTAAGTTTCATGCCATCTTGGACAATGTCTCCCATCCACTACATAATGTATTGGGTGGGCACAGGAGTACATTCAGCCAGAGACTCATTCCACTCAGATGCAGTACTGAGCATCATAGGAAGTCATTCCTGCCTGTGGCCATCAAACTTTACAACTTTTCCCTTGGAGGGTCAGACACCCTGAGCCAATAGGCTGGTCCTGGACTTATTTCATAATTTACTGGCATAATTTACATATTACTATTTAACTATTTATGGTTCTATTACTATTTATTATTTATGGTGCAACGGGATCAATAAAGTATGACTATGACTATGATATATTGCTTCCCTTTGTCAGGTAAAGGATATAGGGTTCTTTGATATTAACATGGCTGATTTCCCAAGGACGCTGACAACCAGTCAGAAGACTATTCTTCCTCAGCTCAACTCTGAGACAAGGTAGCAGTTATTTATTCGTAAGTGTTGTTTTGGTGTATTGGTTGCCATAACAACAAAGCACAAATGAGCATAATGATAACAAGGCCAGCTATCACACAAAGTTGTTCCTTTTGTAGCAGGCAGATAGCAAATCAGATGATTGAAGCACATTTTCCAGGAACTCCACAACTCAAGAACGACAGTTTATATCTGTACTTCAGCTGCTGGTGTTCTTCGAATCTAACAGATTAGAGGACCTTTCATTTCTTTATGTTCAGATGTTCTGTATAACAAAAGCTGTGTTCTTAATGACAATGCTATTTTAAGAAATGGGTCCAGAAACTGAGGAGCATGTAACAGGTTATATGAACCTCTTTCAGTGTACATTCATGCAGGTATTTTGAAACAATACAGATCACTGGATGCGGTTACAACAATTTGGCTACTTCTTTAATCCTATTGTACATATTTACTGCTTTTCTCATGTTTTGTTTAGCATATTCAGGAGGATCTGAACTAATTCATTTCTAGAATTGACACCATTGAAAATGGGTGATGTTTATTGGACATTGACACAACAGATAGGCCTGCACTCCTGCAATAAGGTAGGGGTTGTAAAGGACTGCTAGAGTGCTGATGAAGGAGAAGTAGAGTGAATACAGGGAAGGGGTTTGCTGCTATGCTGATACTTTAAGCTGTTATCTGTGACTTTGTATCTATCAGCGGTGAGGAAGATACTTCAAGGCTCAATCTTATTCATTTACAGTAAAAGTCATGCTCAGTTACATACTCATTAACGCGCATGCTTAACGCACTAAAATAAAATAACATTTCTTTGCAATTGTGTTAATCTCATCTGTGAAAAGAGGTTAATAGGCAAGTCCATTAATAAATTTTCCCTGTTGTTCTAAATGCCATGGCATTGTTTAATGGGTATAATGGCAAAAGAATCCAAGAGTGAGGATATTTAGCTGCAACTGTAGAGACTTTAGTAATTAATTCCTTGACTGGAATACAGTATATAGTTTTGGCTCCTGTTCTTAATAAAGGGTACAGTTTATTTCAAATTAGAGCAGATTAGTTTCATAAGACAGATTCTTGAGAAGTTTTTTTCTCTCTGTGAGGAAAGTTTAAGTAATATTTGCTGATACTTGAATTTAGAATATGAAAGTATACAAAATTCTGAAAACGATTTAGTCGGCAGATGCCGAGAGGCTGATCTTTAGGCTGAAGAAGAGCCCGACTTAAGACAACAATGTGAGTCCACACAGAGTATTGTAAATGTCTATAATGCTCTGTCACAGATTGCTGTGGACGCTGAATCACTGAGTGTCATCACCCACGGGTCATCATCATAGTCAAGACCTGCTCGTTAAGCAACTCGCTTAACTTTCCCTTCACTGCAGACTTGAGCAAGCCAATCCAGTATCTTCACTGTCAAAGGTGAAATTAAAACCACTCTGCTTTGTGCCTAACATTTACTCTTCTCTCACCAGAGACATCCTTATGTTACCACTGGATGAAGTTGCCAGTTCAGTGGCAGTTGATCAGTTGAAACTTGCAGTGCAGTGATGCTGCAGATGGTGCAGCATCTCCCAGCTTCAGCAGCCCTGGTTCGAGACTGACCTCTGGCATTGTCTACTTAGAGCTTGTATGTTCTCTTTGTGATGGTGTGCATTTCCTTACAGTATGGGCTCAGATTTCAAAGTTCAAAGTAAATTTATTATCGAAGTACATATATGTCACCACATGCAACCTTCAGATTCATTTTTTTGTTTGCATACTCAATAAATCCATATTAGAATAATAACCATAATAGTATCAATGAAAGACTGCAGCAATTTGTGCATTTGACCAATGTGCAAAAGACAACAAATTGTGCAAATATAAACAGAAAGAAATAATAATAATAAATAAATAAGCAATAAGTATCAAGAACATGAGATGAAGAGTCCTTGAAAGTGAGTCCATAGGTTGTGGAAACAGTTCAGTGTTGGGGTGAGTGAAGTTAACCCCTCTGGTTCAAGATCCTGATAGTTGGGGGTAATAACCGTTCCCAAATCTGTTGGTGTGAGTCCTGAGCCTCCCGTACCTTCGTCCTGATGGCAGCAATGAAAAGAGGGTATGGGAGTCAACTTCCGGGTCATCAAGGGAATGGCGGCGTAAGGAAAAGGTCTCTCGGCCAAAAAGAAGGTAAACTGCCCCAAAATCGAATTTAGACGAATACTTAATATTGTATAACTATATTAATAAAAGGGGCAAGGATGATGTCTAAGAACAAGATTAAAAAGTCCGCTCCGAAGGCTGATAAACATAAAGAGACGCGGCAAGGTGACGGGCCTAGCTCCCCCACGGCAAGCCAGGACGGAGATAATGAGGGGGAATCGGTGACTCTGTCTTTGATTCTCAGAGAGACTCGCGAGTTCCGACAAGATAACAACAAACAGCTGGAGGATATTAAAGGAGAAATAGTAAAAACTAACTCGCGGATAGATGAAGCCGAAGTGAGGATTGTTGGAATTGAAGAGAAGCTACAAAACGCCGAGGAAGTGATAGCAGAAATGCTAAAGCTGCAAGACCAGCTCCAGTGGAAACTAATAGATCAAGAAGGCCGCTCAAGAAGGAAAAATGTGAGGATTTACGGAGTTCCTGAAGGAACTGAAGGTAAACCCGGATTGATGATTCCCTTCGTGGAGAAGCTGCTTAGAGAGAACCTTGATAAACCGGCCGCAAAAGACCTACAGATAGAAAGGGTTCACCGCGCGTTGGCACCACAGCCTCCGGCAGGCGCCCAGCCCAGATCAATTCTGGTCAGATTTCTCAGTTACAGAACGAAGGAAGAGGTGCTTAAATGGGCATGGCAAAAGAAAGGTTTCATGTGGAGCAACTGTAAAATCAGTTTAGACCACGATTACGCACCGGGGATTCTTGCCAGACGGAAGGAATCTGCGGAAACACAGAGGGTCCTGAAGGAAAACAACATCAGATTTCAGACCCTGTATCCAGCTTGGCTGAAAGTCTTTTACGGCGAAGGGACAAAAACTTACGCTACGGTGGAGGAGACAACGTTGGACCTGGCGGACCGGGGACTACCTATTAAAGTTATCCCTACTGGAGAGGATTCGGCAGAAGTCGTGGCAGTTAGTGGGGTGAAGACTCTCCACACGAACCAGAGTGTCAAACTACAAAGAAAAGCTGCAAATATTCAGACGCGAATGTACAGAGAATACAGACTAATTAAGAGAAATGACTGAAAAGAGCAATTCGGACTTAAAGGTAAAATGAAAGCTGGTATCTGAAAATAAACTAGATGGAATAACTTGAATGATAGCAATATGGTCAAGACATAAATAGGAGAAAATTCTCTATGATTATTCAAACTGCTGAGGGCCCTCTAACACAGGGTGAAGATAGAGGTTATCCCTCTGAACTGAGGTGGGTCGGTGCTCAGGCCTCACTGTGGGAAGTCGGGAAAAATTTTCAAATGTTATACGTTCAAAAATGTCTAGGGTGTGGTTATATGTTTTGGTTTACTGTTGAGAAGGGATTGCTTACTGCTTGGTTAGAAAAGGAGAGTGTTTTTTTTCTACTAGAGAAAAATGCAAATTGAATTGGTAAAAATAATTTCCTATAATGTTAATGGGGGTTTGAATCCAATTAAAAGAAATAAGATTATGTCTAAATTGAAAAGAGAGAGGGCACAAATAGCTTTCCTCCAGGAAACACATATGAGCCAATCTGAACATGGAAAATTAAAAAGAATGGGCTTTAAGCATGTATTTTATTCATCATATAAATTGAGCCACAAAAGAGGGGTAGCTACTTTAGTATCAAGTACTCTTAATTATGAACATATTTCAGAGACTAAAGACAAAGATGGAAGATTTGTAAAAATTACAGGAAGAATAGAAGGTACAGAAATAACACTGCTGAATGTTTATGCTCCTCCAGGTAGTGAATGGTCATTTTATAGACACATTTTTGACCTAATGGTCAGTTCTCAAGGGGTAGTAATTTGTGGAGGGGATTTTAATATTAGATTAAATCCTATATTAGATTCTTCAAGAATAGTTACTCAGAATAAACCTCTGACTCGGAAAATGAATTTACTGATGGAGGAGCTGGGAATTATAGATGTGTGGAGGGAATTACACCCCACTAGTAAAGATTATACACATTACTCTTTCCCTCATTCAGCCTATTCAAGGATAGACTATTTCTTTATCTTTAATACAGATAGACTCAGGATAAAAAACTGTAATATTGCAACAATTGATCTGTCGGATCATAGCCCAGTCTCTATGACTCTAATCCTGGAAAGGAAAATGAAGAAAACACTATGGAGGTTAAATTCACATATACTCAATAACCCAAAAGTAATGGAGAGATTAAGGGGAGAAATCAAAGCATACCTAGACCTTAATGACATGGGAGAAACATCACCAGTGATCTTATGGGTTACATTGAAAGCTGTACTGAGAGGGAAAATTATTTCCATTACCACTCACATGAAAAAAATCAATGCACAAAAATTAGCAGACCTTCAAGGAAAATTAAAACAACTTCAAGCTGTAGATAGCAACAAAAGTAATTCAAAATTAAAACAGGAACTTAGGAATTCGCAAAGTGAAATTGACGATATTTATACGCTGGAAACTCAAAGAAATTTTCTTTACTTGAGACCAAAGAATTATGAAGTAGGAGGTAAATCAGCTAGATTACTAGTATATAAATTATGAAAACAACAAGCAGACAATACAATTCATAAAATAAAGAATTCATAGACAAAGCTTGTGGAGAGTACAATAGGGAAAATTCAAGAGAGTTTTGAAACATATTATCGAGAGCTGTACTCCCAACCTCGGGCCTCCAATGAGCCCTATGTAGACAGTTCATTGAATTCTTTAGATCTACCTAAACTTACAGATTTACAAAATGGAAGTCTATTAGAACCAGTAACTGCCAAAAAACTGAATGTGGCCATCTCTGGGTTAAAGGCTAGAAAGTCCCCTGGTTCAGATGGGTTTACCTCAGAGTGGTACAAATCCCTGAAGTCACAATTAGCCCCGTTACTACTTAACACCTTTAACTGGATCTTGCAGAGAAGAGGAACTCCACCTTCCTGGAGAGAAGCGATTATTTCAGTTATTCCTAAAGAGGGTAAAGATAAACCAGAATGTGGCAATTATCAGCCAATTAGTGTTCTTAATTTAGATTACAAACTATTTACATCTATATTAGCACGCAGATTGGAAAAGCCCTTACCTGGCCTAATCCATTTAGACCAGACTGGATTTATTCAACAAAGACAAACACAGGACAACATAAGGAGAACTCTACACATATTAGAACAGGTTAATAAGAACGAGACAGAGACAATGGTAGCAGGATTAGACGCCGAGAAAGCTTTTGATTTGGTTAGTTGGGCATTCCTATACAGAGTGTTAAGAAGATTCGGCTTTCAAGAAAAGTTTATTAAAGTAACTCAGACTCTATATGACAGACCTAGACTGTTCACCATGTTCATGCACCAACTCCGATGTCAGGCAGCATGGTCCACACCAAGTCCAGCTCCTCCAGCTCCTCCACTAACTCGCAACTCACTAATGGGGTAGACCAGCAGCACTTGAAGTTCTTAATATGCAGCAGTATATTGTGATGGTTAAAAGAAAATTTTAAAAGAGAAAAACACGAAGCACCAGAAGTAAGGAAGGAAGAGTGCATAAGTACTGAGCTAAACTACAGAATTAAGCTGTTCATTATCTGCAGTATCTTTTAAATAAAACTCACAAAATGTTCCAGTAAGAGGTGAATGCTACTTCACAAGGTAGTGGGAGGCTATGAAGTACCCTCAGAATTTAAAATCTTCCAAAATAATTTTAGTCATGATAATAAAACTAGACTATGTTGATAAAAAAAAGGTTTACTTCAGTGGAAAGAAAGAAAAATGAGGTCTGATTGAGAGGAGGTCAGTGACCCCTTATCATCCATTATGCACAACAGCACAATTGCCTCCTTTGTTTCTGATCTCCACCGTTTCCCATTTGTTTCTCTCGTGCCCACTTCAGAAATGAGGACTTACATCTTTAACTATGAGTCCTCTTTAAATTGCATCAAAGCATTCCTTCCATTTTCACTCTCCCTTGAGCCTTTGGCCTCTGAGGTAGTTTTTTTATACATGGCTGAAGAGAAGGGCAGGAGGTATACTTGACCAATTTCACACAGCATTATTCAAATAATTTTAGCCTGGAATTCCTAAAGGGTAGACTTCATTAGCAACAAATCAGGCGATAGATCAAACTGTTCAGAATCTGAAGACCCAGGAATATGCCTAGAAGTTGAATCACTACAATGACTTTTGTTACATAGGCAAATACAATAATAACTTTTTGATCCCATTGAAATCTTCCAAGGATGAAATGGCATTTTGGTTATTGGTACTGTTTTGTGGGAAGTATGGAAGAGCTCCCTGCTGTTCTGTGAAAAGACACAAGAAGACTTCTTTTACAGAAGTGTCTCGAAGACCAGCAGCTAAATTGGAAAGTGTCAGAATGCAGTGTTGAATCTTGATGCATTTGATAAGATACAGCATTTACGCAAAACTTATCCTCCTTGTTTCCATGACTATACTATCTAGTTAATGCTGATTGCCCTGTTTATTGCCTAAGCCTAAATTCTGGGGACGAATTTCACGGAAGGCTAGTTCTAGTTGCAACCAAGATAATGAAGAAAGGAAATGCTGGAAAGTATCAATGGAGGGAGAAACAATGTCAACAATTTAAGCCCAATTACTTTTCATCAGAACTGAGAAGATTTGGAAATCAGCACAGTTTAAGAAGGGAAATAGGTGAGAAAATAAAGGAAGCAGACCAAAAAAGGTGAATGTCGTATATGCAGATAATGCTAATGAGGAAGACATGTGTAGGTTGTTAATCCCAGACAACCTGCCTGAAGGTAGAAGTAGATGAACGTATAGAGAGGTGCCAAGGTAGCATAGCGATTAGTGTGACACTATTGCAACTCAGGGCGTCAGAGTTTGCAGTTCAGTTCTGAGGCCTTCAAGTTTGCACGTTCTTTGCCATGTAGGCATAGGTTTCCTTCGGGTGCTCCCTGCTCTTCTGTGAAATTTGCTGATTGTCCTGTGATTAGGCTAGGGTAAAATCAGTGGGTTGCTAGGTAGCGTGGTTCAAGGGGCCAGGTAGGCCTGTTTCACTCCATATCTGTGCATGTGAGCTCAATTTCAATGGTTAGGAGAAGCTTGGATAGGTACATGGAAGGTAGGGATATGGAGGGCTGTAGTCCCGATGCAGGTCAATGGGAGTAGGCAGATTAAATGGTTTGGAATGAGCTAGATGGGCTGAAGGGCCTGTTTCTGTGCTGTACTTTTCTGTGGCTCTAAATAAATAAATAAATAAATAAATAGAGGGAAAAAAGAAAAGCAGGAAGCAAGAAAGTCCAAACTGTAAGGTCGATATAAAAAATACAACACTGCAGATAGCAGAAATCTGAAGTAAAAACAGAAAGCCTAAAATGCTTGGGAAGTCAGGCAGCATCTGTAGAGAGAGAATAAAATTAATGCATATTATCAATGACTTTTCGTCAGAATTGGTCAGGAGCTGGAAGAGCTGTTATTTGATGTCACTGGAATCCCTCTCCATGGATGAAGAGAATGACCTATATTAATGGACAGTGAAGACACTTACATTAAACTATTGTTTATTGGCTATAGCTCCACCTATAATGCTATAGCTCTGTACAAAATCATTTCCAAACTCTGAAACCTGAGACTCGACAGCTCCCTTTGTAAATAGATCCTCGACTTTGTGATCAATAGGTGGCAATCAGTAACGATAGGCAGTAACACCTCCACTATGATCCTCAACAAGTCAAGTCACTTTTTATTGTCATTTCAACCATAACTGCTGGTACAGAACATAGTAAAAATGAGACAATGTTTTCCAGGACCATGGTGCTACATGAAACAGTACAAAAACTATACTGAACTACGTAAGGAAAAAACACAAAAACTACACTAGACTACGGACCTATCCAGGACTGCATAAAGTGCACAAAACAGTGCAGGCACTACAATAAATAATAATAAATAATAAACAAGACAGTAGGCACAGTAGAGGGTATAGTAGGTTGGTGTCAGTCCAGGCTTTGGGTATTGAGGAGTCTGATGGCTGGGGGGAAGAAATTGTTACATATTCTGGTCGTGAGAGCCCAAATGCTTCAGTGCCTTTTTCCGGATGGTAGGAGGGAGAAGAGTTTATATGAGGGGTGCATGGGGTCCTTCATAATGCTGTTTGCTTTGTGGAAGCAGTGTGTGGTGTAAATGTCTGTGATGGCAGGAAGAGAGACCCCGATGATCTTCTCAGCTGACCAAACTATCTGCTTCTGGAACACTGGTGCTCCAGAAGGTTACATCCTCAGCCTACTACTCTTTACTCCCTGTACAGTCATAACTGCATGGCCATTTTCTGCTCTTACTTCTTCTACAAGCCTCTGGATGATTCCACCATAGCAGACCATGTATCATATGTATAACAATTATACAGAGAACAGGAAGGAGGTAGAGAGCTTAGTAACATGGTGCAAATGACAAAAGCCTTTCCCCTCAATGTCAGAAAAACAAAGAGAGCTGGTCATTGACTTTAGGAAGAGGGCTGGCTCTATTTATATCAACAGTGCTGAGGTTGAGAGGGCTGAGTGGTTCATGTTCCTAGGAGAAAAGCCTATCATGATCCAATCACAAGAATGCCACACCGGCACCTCTACTTCCTCTGGAGGCTAAGGAAATTTGGCATGTCCCTTTGACCCTTGCCCAGTTTTATCAATACACCTTAGGAAGCTTCTTATCCAGATGCAGCCTGGCTTGGTGTGATAACTGCTCTGCCCGAAACCACAAGGAACTGCAGGAAGTTGTGGATACCTCTCAGGACATCATGGAAATCAATCCTTCCCCCCCATGGACTCTGCATACATTTCTCACTGCCTTTGGAATGCAAGCAATATAATCAGAGACCCCACCTATTCTGCTCATTCTCTCTTCTCCCTCCTTCCATCAGGCAAAAGATACAAAAGCCTGAAAGCACATGCCACCAGGCTCAAGGCAGAACTTCCGCACTGTTGTTATAAAACTACTGAAAGGTCCCCTAGTATAGCAAAGTAAACTCTTGACATCACCATCTATCTTGTTATGACCTTTGCACCTTATTACCCACGTGCACTGCACTTTCTGTGTAGCTATAACATCTTATTATGTAATGTAATGTCTCAATGCACCATCTGCATTGATGACATCATGTAAAATAAAGTTCATCAATGTTACCATGCTGCACGTAACAATAATAAACTAATTTACCAACTTATGCCTCTGAACATCATAAGGAGATGGTTAGATTTTCTCTTGTTAGAGGTGATCATTGCCTCTATCCTTGGAATGTTACTTGTCACTTATCAGCCCATGCTGAGAAAGATCACCATCTTTGTATGTAAATATATCAGTTCAATTTCCTAAACCATGGTGGTTTGACTGAGGCAACTCACTAAAACTGCACATTAGCTCTATCTGGTATTGACTACATGGAACTCACATGTTTAGGGCATGAAATAGCTTGCATTTCCGATATAAGATTTGCAATGTACAATGTGGAATCATGAGTATACTAAATATCCATAGAATAATGGCTGTATAGGCCCCAAAATTTATTTTTTGTTACTCTCTACTTAAGAGGAACAAAATAATTTGCCTCTTCTTCAAAGTATAATTATTATTCAAGTTTGTACACAGATACAGCTCTAAGTTTTGTCCTCCCACAGGCAGCCATGAAACAAGGAAACTCCATGGACCCATTCAGAGAGAATATCAAACACCCAATGCACAAAAACAGAACAAAATGCACAAACAGCAAAAAACGAGTGAGCAGTACATAGAACATCAAACATCAAACCAGGGGTCCAGGAGAATTCAATTTCATTCAGTTCAACACTGCGCCCTAAGCTGACCGCATGCCTTGGAGCTCAAAAACAGCAAAAAAAAAATGAGTAACTAGAACCAGGAAACACATGCAGTATGAACCTCAGAGTGTCCCAAAATGAGTCCACAGCCACAAGCCTTGCCACTCAACCCTTGCAATGTGGATCTCAAGACTCCTACACTTTCCTCCAACAGCAGTCAGCAAGAGGGAGAGGAAGACTGGTCAAACACAGGCAGACGGCACTAACCACCCACTCGCATTCTGCCCACATCTTTGTCAACTTCAACCTTGCTCAATGCCTCAGTTATACCCCTTCTCCAGGCTCCCAGGCATCCATAATGCACACCTACTGAACTCTCTCAGAGACAGCAACGTATCATATCGCTCAATCAGCCCTAAATGTACATCACAGGTTTGATTAGAAACTTTCATAAGATCGCTAATGCAGGCAGTGGCAGCATTCAGGGGCATGTGGTCTGTGTCACTTTCTCCAGCCTAGAGGCAAGCTGAGATGAAAAAAAACATAGATCCATTGTTCCCTTTACTGGCAATAGACAGGCAATCCAGACACAGCTCTGTTGTTCTGCATACACCTTGAAGCGGTTGTCTTTGATGTATCTGCGTCTCTGACTGTGAAACTTCTTAAGGTGTACATAATATATGTGTTCATTTATAGCTTTAGAGGATTGGACCGCTCATCTGGAGCATTTTCCCCACCCTGTCTTTATTGAACAGTTCCCTTCTCATTATCTTGCTGGTGGCCACACAGAATACAACTACAAAAACTGGCCACTGATAATTCCATATCTGCCCACCACTGATAGCACAATTACCTTAACACAAGAGGTTCTGCAGATTCTGGAAATCTTGAGTAACACACATAAAATGATGGAGGAATTCAGCAAGCCAGGCAGCAGCTATGGAAGGGAGTAAACAGATGATGCTTTGAACAGAAACCCTTCAACAGAACTGAATCAATTTAACCTGCTTCTTTGCAATGGTGAGAGCTTCATTTCAACTACTACTAACCCTTGCTGTAAAAGAAGATCCTCTCACTTCATATTGGTGTGAGAGTAGATGTACTTCCTACAGTCAACTACCCTCTTCCAGCGTACAGAGGACACATGGATCAGATTGTCACCCTCCCAGTTAGGTGTGGCTAATGTTCAACCAGCATTACAAGAGGATCGTTTTCCCTTCTGCATGTGCTTCACACATCAAGGGACCCTTATCCATGTAGGTGTTACCTCACTCTCTAACTTGCCAAGTCATAAAGCACGGAAACAGGCCATTCAGCCCACTGTGACCATGTTGGACAATAGACACTCATCAATATTAATCCTATCTTCCAACAGCTGGCCCATATCCTTCTATGCTTTGATGATTCAAACTTAATCTGGGCTCTTCTTAAATGCTGTCTGCAACTCAGATTCTGCCACTCTCTCAAACTACCAGTTATGTGAATCACAGTAAAATCTGCAATTGGAATGCACATCAGCACACCTTGCATTGGAAAACATGATTCATAGCACATTTGGGATACTACCCTCTTAGAAAATATATTTACAGTCAATTGACCAACATAAACATAGAACGTAGAACATGGAACAATACAGCACAGTACAGACCATTCAGCCCACAATGTTATGCTGACCTTTTATCCTACATTAAGATCAATCTCTAGACCTTCCTTCCTACATAGCCCTCCATTTTTCAATCATCCATGTGCCTATCTAAGAGTTTCTTAAAAGACCCTATCGTATCTGCCTCCACCACCCTCGCCAGTAGTGCATTCCACACTCTCACCACTCTGTGTGAAAAACTTGTGGTGATATCACGTGTCACGTGTAAGAACGTGATTGAACTGATTTTGATGCATGCGCAGAAATGAAAGAATGATCAAGAAATTTGTATGGTGAAAACGTGGTTGCTGTTTGTTATTGTAAATAAAAGTTCTAGCTCTTATTCTTCCAGAATATGGTTTGTTCTTAGTAACCCACGGTACGTATAAAGAACACAACATGGTGTCAGAAGTTGGTCTGGAAGAATAATACATTCGCCAAACACGGGAGAAGTGAAGATAATCAAAAAAAAGAGCGTGAACTTTTTAAGTGTTTGCAAACAGCTTTACAAATGGAAGGGTTGCAACCTCTGAAAACACTCCAGCTGACTGGAAATGTAGCTGAAAACTGGAAAAAAATTTAAACAGCATTTTGAAATTTATTTATCGACAATCAGAGCAGAAAATAAATTAGAAAAAATGAGAGCTGCGATTCTACTCCACGTAATAGGGGACGATGCAATTGAGGTATATAACCATTTTGGTTTTGAAAATTGAGATAATTTGAATCTAAAAGCGATAATGGACAAATTTGCAGCATTTTGTCTACCGAACTGCAAGGTGACGTATCAGAGGTACAAATTCTTTACATGTTGGCAGAGAGCTGATCAAATGATTGATCAATTTGTTACAGAATTGAGAAACCACAGTAAAACTTGTGAGTTTGCAGAACTGACAAACTCTCTCATTAAAGACAGAATTGTTTGTGGCATTCTGGATAACGCTCTGAGATAAAGACTCTTAAGAGAACCAGATATGGTTTTGGAAAAAGCTTTGATTCTCTGCAATGTTTCGGAATCTGTGATGTCACAGGCTAAAGAGCTTTTTATTGAGAGCTGCGTAGACACTGTAAAGTACAAACATATTAGAAAAAATAATGAAGCAGCAACTAAACCGACAGAGAGCAAGATGTCATCTGAAAGAAAAAAACTTTGTGATCGTTGTGGGCGGCAACATCAAGCAAAAAAGTGTCCAGCGTATGGAAAAATGTGCAATCACTGCGGTAAGAGTAATCATTTTTCACGCTGTTGCAGAAGTAGAAAGAAAATAAGACGCATAACTGCAGTGCTTGAAAATGAACGTGAGGAATTTTATATAGAAGTGCTTTGTGAAAACAAACAAAGTAAGAATGACTGAACTACTCCATTGCAAGTGAACCAAAACAATATACTGTTTAAACTTGATACTGGAGCACAAGTAAATGTTCTTGCAGAATCTGAGTTTAATGCATTAAAGCCAAGACCAAAGTTACATCAGACAAATATAAAAGTGACTAGGTATTCAGGTGCAGACATTCCAGTTAAAGGAACATGTGTGGCAAAAGTATCACACAAAGATATTGAGCACATGCTTTCATTTGTGGTAGTGCCAAAAAATGTACAGTCAATATTGGATTTATCTGTCTATGAGAGACTGAATTTGGTAAAAAGAGTCTTAGTCCTGGACAGGGGCCAAACTTGCCAGTACAATATGGATCTGAAGCCAAAGAGTGACAAGAATCAGGATCCAACTGAAGTGAAAGCACAAGTGAAAGAATTGAGAAGTTTTATTGAAATGATGAAGTCTCAGCATAAAAAAGAGATTACACAGTTAATGAATGAATTGCAATTTCTTCTCAAAGACCTCAAGAAAGAGCTAACTTCAGAGTTTCCATTAACTGATGCAGACCAGACAAAACATGGAAATAACAACGAAACACAAGAACTGTGTGAACCACTTAGAAGGTCTACTCGTGTTTGTAAACCCCCAGAGAGACTGACAGAAACATGTTAAATTATGCATTTGTTTTCATTAATGATGCTAATTGTTTTTCTCTTTAAGGAAAAGAAGATGTGGTGATATCACTTGTCACATGTAAGAATGTGATTGGACAGAGTTTGGAGCATGCGCAGAAATGAAAGAATGATCGAGAAACTTGTATGGTGAAAACATGGTTGCCGTTTGCTGTTGTAAATAAAAGTTCTAGTTCTTATTCTTTCAGAATATGGTTTGTTCTTAGTAACCCACGGTACGTATAGAGAACACAACAAAATTTACCCCTGACATTCCTTCTGTACCTACTTCCAAGCTAAAACTATGCCCCCTCGTTTTAGGGATTTCAGTCCTGGTAAAAACCTTTGGATATCCACACGATCAATGTTTATACACCTCTATCAGGTCACCTCTGATCCTCTGTCACTCCAAGGAGAAAGGCCTAGTTCACTCAACCTATTCTCATAAGGCACACTCTCCAGTCCAGGCAATATTCTTGTAAATCTCATCTGTACTCTCTCCATAGTGTCCACATCCTCCCTCTAGTGAGGTGATCAGAACTGAACGCAGTACTCCAAGTGGGGTCTAACTAAGCTTTTATATAGCTGTAACATTACCTCACAGCTCTTGAACTCAATCCCACGGTTGATGAAGGCTGACACATCATATGCTTTTTTAATAACACTGTCAACCTGCGCAGCAGCTTTGAGTGTCCTATGGACACAGAGCCCAAGATCCCTCTGATCCTCCACACTGCCAAGAGTCTTACCATTAATATTATATTCTGTCTTCAAATTTGACCTAGCAAAATGAACCACTTTACACTTATCAGGGTTGAACTCCATCTGCCACTTCTCAGCCCAATTCTGCATCATATTGATGTCCTACTGAAACCTCTGACAACCCTCCAGACTATCCACAACACCCCCAGCTTTTGTGTCATCAGCAACTTACTAACCCACCCTTCTACTTCTTCATCCAGGTCATTTATAAAAATCACAAAGAGGTGGGGTCCCAGAACAGATCCCTGCAGAACACCACTGGTCACCGCCCTCCATGCAGAATATGAACCATCTACAACCACCCTTTGCCTTCTGTGGGCAAGCCAATTCTGGATCCACAAAGCAAAGTCTCCTTGGATCCTATCCCTCCTCACTTTCTGAATGACCATTGCATGGGGACCCTTATCAAATGCCTTACTGAAATCCATACACACTACATCGACTGCTCTACCTTCATCAACGTGTTTTGTTACATCCTCAAAGAACTCAATCAGGCTCGTAAGGCACAACCTACCCCTGACAAAACCATGCTAATAATATATTATTAATAATACTATATTCATAAAAGAACTAGTAGTAAAATTAATGCTAAAGAACATACAAAAAATATAGGAACAGGAGTAGACCACCAGGCTCCTTATTAATCCTGCCATTCGGTATTCACACTGGCCTCAACTACTGTTCCATGCTAATTCCCCTTAACCCTCAGCTCCTCTGTATTTCAAATACTTATTTATGTGCACCTTAACTATATCAAATGATTTTGCCTTCTCCCCCCCACAGGAGCAGGAACAGAAAACTCTAAAGGTTTGCTGTCCTCTGAGAGAAGAGATTTCTTTGCATAGCTACAAATTGGGTGTCATTGAATTACAACATCAGTTTTAATTCACTGGCACTTTATTTTTGTTGCTATGCCCTTGTTTACAACACTCCCTCTAGTGAAAACATCTAAACATCTCCCCTTTCAAACTCCCTTTGGTTCTCTTGTGTTTGAATGTGGTCCCACTCATTCCTCTAAACTGAGAGGAAAATGGTCCCAAACTGTCTAGTTTCTCTTGGTAGGAGAGCGCTCTCTTACTAAGGAATAAGATGGTGAATCTCCTTTTGATTGTGTTCTCTGCTACTATATTCCTTTCTTAAGTAATGGAAAAAAAACTGTGCGCATTATTCCAAGCATGGTCAGCACTCTGTACAACTGTAACTAAACATTATACTTAAACTCCTTGTAATAAAGGCCAAAATACAACTTGCATTCTTAATTACTTGTTTGACCTGCCTGCTCTCTATTAGTGCTTCTTACACAAGAGCACTTAGATCTCAACAAAGTTCATTCATTTGCAGTCTCTTTCCATTAGGTTAAATATCAGATTCATAACAATAGACCGGGCATATGGAGCTAGGGGCCAGGTAGCAAAATTAATTGATAGAGTTGTAAAACAGATAACTTTGGCTAGGCAAAAATTGGTAAGCAAAATTAGTATTAATGTCTAAATTAATATTAGTATTCACTGATACCAATATTATGCACTAAATACTTACATTTTTAAGCTCAGAACTGGGAAGAACAATGTTGAAGTTTGTAGGTAAACTTGGTCCATTTTATTACAACAAAGACAGAGACCACATACTCTTCGGAATTTATGAAACCAGAAGACAAGATCTCGGTAATACCTGCAGGAAAACAAGAGTTTTTTTATTTAAGAAGGGCAACAGGCTCGAGAAGCAAAAAGACCTGCAAATGCAGATACAAGCAGAAATCTATGTTTGGCCAGTAATAATATATGTGCTATGTAGCAACAAAATGCACATAGAGTAGTGGACTCTGCCCAGTGCATCACAGGCACGTCCCTCCCCGCCACTGGTAGAATCCACAGGAGGTGCTCCCTCAAGAAGGCAGCATCCAAAGATACCCAACACCCATGACATGACATCTTTCCACAGTTACCATCATGCAGGAGCCTATAGTCCCACACCACCATGCTCAAAAATAGCTCGTCCCTCCAAATATTTGGTTCTTGAAACAGTCTGTGAAAATCTAATCACTGCAGTTTAGCAACTTGATCACTTTGCTCTAAAATGGACCCTTTTTCATTCTAATTGTGTTTTTTCCCGTAAAATTGTGTATAATTTATGTTCTTTTCTTGTGAATGCTGCTTATATGATTCTATGTGCCTGTGATGCTGCTGCAAATGTTTTTCATTGTGCATACGTGCATGTGTATATGACAATAAATGTTTCATTGTGCATACATATAACAATAAATTCTACTTTCATACTTTACCTTTGAAATTACATTTTATTCACTTAAATGGAGCCTACTTCCAAAGGTACTATTACAGTGTTGAATTTATTCAATATGCTGAACTACAGATGTGGCTGAGATTCTAGGCAAATTGCTTACTAATAGAAGTACAACGAAATGAAAAGCCATATGAACTTTTTAAAAAATGTATCAGGTTTAAATTCTAGATAATGAAAAAGCAAAAAGATTATTTCTAAATCTACATACACACACAAAATACCGGAGGAACTCAGCAGGTCAAGCAACATCTATGGAAATGAATAAATGGTCGACGTTTTAGGCTGAGACCCTTCTTCAGGACTGAGAAAGAAGGGGAAGATGCCAGAATAAAAAGGTGAGGGTAGGAGAAGGAGGCTAGCTGGAAGGTAATAGTTGAAGCCAGGTGGGTAGGAAAGGTCAAGGCTGGAGAAGAAAGAATCTGATAGGAGAAGAGAGTGGACCACAGGAGAAAGGGAAAGAGGAGGAGACCCAGGAGGAAGAAATAGGCAGGTGAGAAGAGGTAAAAGGTCAGAATAGAGGAAAAGGGAAGTGGGGACGGATACATTTTTTTACTCAAAGGAGAAATCGATATTCATGCCATCAGGTTGGAGGCTACCCAAATGGAATATGAGGTGTTGCTCCTTCACTCTGAGAGGGATCTCATCTTGGCACAAGAAAAGGCCATGGACTAATATGTCAGAACAGGAGCAGGAATCAGAATTAAAATGTTTGGCCATCAAGAAGTTCCACCCGTGGTAGATGGAGCAGACGTGCTCAATGAAATGGTTCCCTAATTTATGATGGGTCTCACCAACGTAAAGGTGGCCGCATTGGAAGAACCAGACACATTAGATTTGCATGTGAAGTATTGTCTCACCTGGGAGAATCATTTAGGGCCCTGAATGGAGATGAGGGAGGAGGTGTATGGGCAGGTGTAGCATTTAGTCTCCTCGCAGGGATAAATGATGGGAGAGAGATTAGTGGGGAGGGATGAATGGACAAGGGAATTGTGGGGGTACAATGTATGAAGAAGGAAGGGGGGTAGGTAAGATAGGTTTAGTGGTAGGATTTCTAAATTTTATAAACCTTGGTTCAATCATACCATGTGCTGCTTTGACATCTGTACTGGAAATGGATGGTAGATTGTTCAAAATCTATTTACAAGAATGTTAATTGAAGAGAATGAAATCCTTTGGAAATGCTGGGTAGGCTGAGGTTCTTTTCAGTGCTGAAAAAGTGAACAGATTGGAGTCTTTAAAATTATGTGATAGAGTAGATAAGGTGAAAATGTTTCTTTGTGCGGTTGAATCTAAGGTAATTTATGTAATCAGCCACTAGAAGTTCAAACAAGGATTTTAGCAAATATTTCAATGAATGATGGTGTCCTTGTGAAGGAGAAAGTAGAAAGTTACATGCACAATGTTGGAAGAATAATTGGGATTTATTTTGGAGTATAAATACTGACTTGGCCAACTGGAGTAAATGACCAGTTTCTGACCAGTAGATTCTGCATGATTCTATATTTGGAAGTATCTAATCCCATATGGGTGTTGAGACATGCACCTGATCATTGTTCAGTAAGATATAATTCTTTTCTCCCTGTTGTGTAAGGACAGAATTAAATTGCATTGAGATACCTCAGCAGAACTACTGTTGCTTCCCATCAAGGCTTCAGCATGACTATTGTCCGCTTTAGCAGTGGGCAACTAATGCCCTCAGACTCATACCGCAGCATGAGCTGAAAGAGGAGAGAAAAACTGAAAAAAATGTATTTCCAAGTTATGTCAACATGCCATTGGTTTCTCAAAACCCAAGAGCGCCCTCTAGTGTATCATTGTATGCAACCAATTTAACTCTGTGCAATGCCAGTTGTGCTCCACCATGTTATATTTTGAAGGTTTTATTTCCCCCAGAAACACTTTCAGTAAGTTGAGTATGAAATTTTATTTTCATAACCTTATTGTTTAAGTTTCTGCTAAAACTATCTGAATGTTGGTTTCTTTTAACTAATAGAATAGCAACCATGTGCATTTTATTAAGACAGTGGATTCCAGTTAATTGAGCCACTGGTTAATCGGGGCAGCCACTTATTTGGGATAACTCTTAAAGAGCAAAAACCAATTGAGCAAATAGCCTGAATTCCCTTCATTTACTTGAGACACCTTGCCACTTAATTGGGGCAGGAGACTGTTGCTGAATGGTTTCTAACCAGCACCAGTCACTTTGACCAGCAAAGCTATTAAACAGTATACCGTGCTTACAGCAAATAGTTTTTAAATAGGATCAGTTGTGCATGCTTGTGCTCAAAGATCATTCAGAAATGGCCGAGAATAAAAATGAAATTATTTCACTACTTCAACAAGTGAGGAACTACAAGAAGTTTGAAGATATCAACAATCATCTCGAATGTTACAATGAAAAAAAAGATTTGGAAGATGCAGTTGTCTGAAGTATTGTATGTAGGCAGTCCATTATCTGCACTAAGTGCTTGCACTGATTTTATTCTCTTACAGTCAATCAAAAGAGCACAACAGTCGTGCAATGGATTAATTTCTCTGTCGATAACTCTTACAGTTTATAGCACAATAGTATTGGTAATGCTCGAATTGTATTTCATTTAAATACATAATTTGTTACTCAGTTAAACATTAGTTTATCTTTTTTTTATACCTTTTTACTATTTCCATGAAACTTTGACTAATTGGGGCAGATGCTTAATTGGGTCAAATCCGGAATGCACTGTACTTTGAAACTTTATAAAAACATTGAGATACTTTGAAGGAATGTTGAGGAGGATTGACAAGGGCAGGGCAGTGAACATTATTTACTAGAGTTTACCAAGGCCTTTGACAAGACCCCATGTGGTAGTCTAATCTGGAAGATATGATCTCATGCTATCCATGGTGAGCCAGCCAATTGGATACAAAATTGGCTTGGTGGTAAGAATCAAAGGCTGATCATAGAGGGTTGCTTTTCAGATTGGAGATCTGTGACCAATAGTATGTTGTGTCCACTGTCATGCGCCATCTATATTAATAATTTGGGTATGGTTAGTAAGTTTATGGGTTACATCAAAATTGGCAATATGGTGCACAGTGAAAAACGTTATCTAATATTGTAACAGGATCTAGATCAACTGGGAAAGTAAGCCAAATAATTGCAGATGGAATCTAACTCAGACAAGTGCGAGATTTTGCCCTCTTGGAAATTAAACAAGGGAAGGACTTATATAGTAAATGGCAGATCCCTGAAGGCTGTTGTACCATAGAGAGATCCAGGGGCCCAAATACAAAATTCCCTGCAAGGTGAGAAGTGGGTAGACAGGGGGATGAGAAAGCATTTGGCATACTCGCCTTCATCAGTCAGGGCGCTGAACACAGGAGTTGAGACATCATATTACAAATGTACATGCCTTTGGTGAGATAACACTTGGAATTCTGTGTGTGGTTTTGGAACGGCATTAAGAAAATGAGGCATTTTATGTTTCAGAAAAAAACTGTAACACATTTTCTTGAACTCCAAAACCTGAACACAAAGCGTGCTAAAAACCTTTGCGTGATTACATCATCACATCAGACCAGCCTCTTAAAGTGAACCCCAACTCAATGTTGGTGGTTGTGAATTATGTACATATCCACCAATTGCATTACCCTACACAGGTACCCCAGAGTTCACTAGAACCGTCATTGTGGGCCTGTCTGGAGCCTGGCTCAGATCCTGTGTTCCATGGGCGGAGGAGCAGCTCATCCAGAGGTGTGTTGACACACTCATGGTCATGTTGTGATAGCAGGGACATGGTAGCCGAATCCTGCAAATCTTGGTGGGCCAGTTTAAGGCGAGCTACCAAAACACATTCAGGTATACCCCTCTTAACTACGATAAAAGTCTTTTCTCTCCATTCCAAAATGCAGAACGGGCCATTATAGGAGGGTCTAAGGGGATGTTGGTGTGCTTCATGGTAGGTGAAAATAAACAAGGCAGAATGTAGGTCAACAGGCACCCAAGAGTGCTATATGTCACGATGGGAAGTAGGAATAGGTACAAAGGAATTGAATTTACTGAGGAGGTTGGAATGTTGTTGAGAAGCTGAACAGGCAGTCATGACATCATGAATAAAATCATCTGGCATTTGTAATGGCTGCCTGTATACCAACTCAGCAAAAGATGGCTGCAGGTCCTCTTTTGGAGCTGTTCTGAGCCCCAGAAGGACCCACGGGCGATGATTGTGCCAACACTTACCCATCACAAAGCCCTCAGAGCAGTTTTTAAGGAGTGCTGAAACCAGTCGCATATGCCATCGTACTGCAGGTGATGTACCGTGGTGTGATGTAGCCTACCGTCAAAGTTCTGGGCCCTCACAGCACAGAGGTCTGATATGAACTCGGGACCGCGGTCAGAGGAAATATCCGATGGGTTGCCAAACCAAGCAACCTAGAAGCTGATGAATGCCCGTGGCATATCTGCAGCTATCATCGATGCTAGAAGGATGACCTCTGGCCAGCTGGTGATATGTCCACATGGTAAGGAGGTACATCAAACCGTGGGGGGTGGGGGGGGGGGGTTGGGTGGAAGAGAACCAACAAGGTCCACATTGACATGGTAAAACTGTCACTCAGGGACCTCAGAAATTGCCAATGGCAGCTGAACGTGATGGTTAACTTTTGCCCTCTCGCACTCCATACTGGCTGCAGTCCAATCACACACATCCTTTCTAGGGCCGTGCCACACACCTTTAGTGCAATCTGTCTCTGTGGGGCCTTCCAGCCAGGATGTGGGAGACATGTATTGAGTCAAAAACAGTCCGTCTCCAGTTTGCAGGCACTATGGGGGGAGGGTGACCGGTTGAGACATCGCATAGGAATGAAACCCTAGCTTCCCTGAACTTAATGTCAGCCAACCGCAGGCATGTGACTGCTGTTCCTTAAGCCTGGACCTCTGGGCCAGCTTTATCAGCTGCCATACCAGCATAGTCAACCCCTAGGTGTATGGCCTCAACAGCTAGCCGCAAGAGGCCGATATTAAAGAAAACAATATTACACTTCTCCATTCTTCCACACAATGGAACAATTTTCAATGCAGTTCTCTCCATTCAACCATATTTTAGCAATTCCCATTATGCCACTCTCCAAAGTTTCTCTTAAAATCCTCCTAAGATCTGTCTTTCACACCTTTCTCAACCTCATGAAACCCTGACAACATGTTCCTTAACCACAAGTTAATATTCACATTGACATTATGATCACAAGGGCTGTCTTAGAATACATATCCTTGAAGTGAACTTTTACAAAGACCATCTCCTTTCTTTATAAATGAGAAATCAACTTGGTGCACTGCTAAACAACTGAAAAAAAGAACAAAGAATAGTGGCTTCATTCAGCAGGTCAGGAAGCATCTATGGAAATAAAAATAAAGTTAACTTTCTGTCACCATTTTAAGTTGTACCTCCACTCAGGCACCATCCCCTGGAATTCCCTCCTCAAGGTCCTACAAGTTCTTCTTTTGCACATCTCTAATTAGGCTAGAAAATTGTAGTGGAATGATGTTTGTTGAAGTTACTTTCTCTCTTGGATGCTTAATGCAATGCAATCTTCAACATACTCTCATTCAGCCACATTAGACACAGCACTCATTTATCTGGACTAGACACCAAGTCCAAGTCAGGTTAAGCATACTTGATCTTTAATTCATGTCTTTGATTGCCATCACAGGTTCCACAAAATGTAGCTGGCAAATTTATCAATTCTTCCTTGAAGGACCTTAATGTACCATCAATTACTTAAGTTTTGCATAAAAATATTAGTGACAGAAACAGGAAAAGGTTATTCAGCCCCATATGCCTGCGGTGCCGCTCAATGAGATCTTGGCTGATCTTTTATCTCAGCATCATTTTATTGTACTATCTCTACATCCCTTAGTTCTCATTGATGAATGTTCTCAATGAGAATAATAAAGAGAGATAATCAATCATCCATGATGGAATGGCGGGCAGACTTAATGAGCCAAAGGCCTAATTCTGCTCGTATGTCTTACAGTCTTACAGTATTCTCTGTGTCTAAACATTGCCGCCTTTCTCCCAGATGAGCTAAATCTTTTTTTATGCTCTGTTTGATGTCGCCAACACTGAGCCCCCAAGAGAGTCACTGAAGCAACCTGAATCTTAGTCACCTCTGAGGCTGAAGTACGCAGGTGTTTCTAACAAGTGGATAGTCGTAAGGCTGCGGGACCGGACGGCGTCCCAGGGCGAGTTCTCAGAGTGTGCATGACACAACTGGTGGGTGTGTTTACAGACATTTTTAATCTCTCCTTTTCACATTGTAGATGCCCACCTGCTTCAAAACATCCACCATTGTTCCTGTACCTAAAAAGACCAAGGTAACATGTCTGAATGACTGGCATCCTGTTGCACTCACCTCAATAATAAGCAAATGCTTTGAGAGGCTGGTCAAGGACTACATGTGCAGCATGCTGCCACCCACACTGGACCCCTACAATTCTCCTACTGACACAACCAATCCACAGATGACACAATGTTTCAGTTCTGCACACCATCCTTACACATCTGGCGAAGAAGGATGCTTATGTGAGAATGCTGTTCTTGGACTACAGGTCAGCATTTAACACCATAATTCCCTCCAGGTTTGACAAGAAGATCAGAGGCCTCGGCCTTCACCCTGCCTTATGTAGCTGGATCCTGGACTTCCTGCCAGATTGCTAGCAGGTAGTAAGAGTAGACACTCTCACCTCTGCCCCCTGATCCTCAACACAGGTGCCCCTCAGGGTTGAGTCCCAAGCACCCTCCTTTACTCTCTGTATACACATGACTATGTTGCCACACACAGCTCCAATCTGCTAATTAAATTTGCTGATGATTCTACATTGATTAAAGTTAAAGTCTGTCCCGAGCCTTTGTGGCCCATCAGGCCGGTGCTTATGCCGGTTTCTGTGGTGTGAAGCAACTGAGAGTACGAGACTCCCCCCTGGATAGGACGCCAGTCTATCGCAAGGTTAACCCCCAGCATTTGCCGGTACCCATTTTCAGCTGGGTGGACTGGAGCAGCGTGTAGTTAAGTGCCTTGCTCAAAGGCACAACATGCTGCCTTGGCCGAGACTCGAACCCCCGACCTTCACATCGTGAGCCCAACGCCCTAACCACTTGGCCACGCACATTGATTAGCCTTATCTCAAATAATAACGAGACAGCCTACAGAGAAGAAGTCATCACCCTGACACAGTGGTGTCAAGAAAACAACCTCTCCCTCAATGTCACAAAAACAAAGGAGATGATTGTGGACTACAGGAGGAATGGAGACAAACTAACCCCTATTGACATCAATGGATTTGGGGTTGAGAGGATGAACAGCTTTAAATTCCTCGGCATACACATCACTGAGGATCTCATGTGGTCTGTACATATCAGCTGTGTGGTGAAAAAAGCACAACAGCACCTCTTTCACCTCAGACAGTTGAAGAAGTTTGGCATGAGTCCCCAAATCCTAAGGACTTTTTACAGGGGCACAATTGAGAGCATCCTGACTGGCTGCATCACTGCCTGGTATGGGAACTATATGTCCCCCAATTGTAGGACTCTGCAGAGAGTGGTGTGGACAGCCCAGCGCATCTGTAGATGTGAACTTCCCACTATTCAGGACATCTACAGAGACAGATGCGTAAAAGGTGGCCCGAAGGATCATTGGGGACTTGAGTCACCCCAACCACAAACTGTTCCAGCTGCTCCCATCCAGGAAATGGCACCACAGCATAAAAGCCAGGACCAACAGGCCCCAGGACAGCTTCTTCCACCAGTCCATCAGACTGATTAATACACGCTGATAAAATTGTATTTCTATGATCTATTGACTGTCGTATTTAACATACTCTTTGTTACAAATTACTATAAACTGCACATTGCACATTCAGACAGAGACATAACGTGAAGATTTTTACTCCTCGTGTATGTGAAGGATGTAAGAAATAAAGTCAATTCAATTCAATTCAATTGCACCACCTTCATTGGTAGAGAATTCCAAATATTTGCCAGCCTCCATGTGAATACATTCCTTCTCATCTGTCCTCCAAATGGCCTACCCAGAGACTAATCCTGGTTGAAAATATCACTGCCACAGGAAACATCAACTCTGCTTCTAATCAGTCAAAAAGGGTCATGGACGGTTATGGGCCAAGCACAGGCAACTAGGACTACATGGATACTGTGGTTGGCATGAACCAGTTGGGCCAAAGGGCCTGTTTCTGTGCTATATTAGACTATGACTCAAGAACCTGTTAAAATGTGTGAGTTTCTCTGTAGGTACTCCCAGTTGAATGGCCTTAATAAGATAAGAATTGGAATTAAAATGGAAAATATACTGAAAGCTCTGAAGAGGTCAAGTAGCATCTGCAGAAAGAAAAACATATTTAACATTTTGGTCAATAGTCTATCATAAAATCTCCATTTTGTATTCTTCTTATCCCTGGTAACCTTTCAACCCTTGATTATTAAGTGTTTCTCTGTCTTCAAAAAAAATTGTATTTCTTCCATCCAGAAAATCTCTTCATTGAAACATAACTTTACAATATTTTTCCACTGTGCCAAAAAGTCCAAAGTTCATTAAACAGCTTATTGGATCTCAAGGATTGTTCTTTAATATTTTCATGGCTGCAACGTATGCCATGAATTTTTATGTGGCCAGAAAGAACTATATTTTTCATACTTTATTCCATTAATTTATGTTTTCTGTTTGGTGTTTCAGAGTGCAAAGAGAGGAGTATTGAAAAACAATAATCATGAGGGGCTTAGAGGTGCCAGGAAAACAGATCATTCTGCTGGAACATATTGGGATGACCTACTTTCATCATTTTTCTTTTTTATAAAGAATTGTGCTATTGGTTACTTAATGAGATGCACGTTAGCTTGCATCAGCCATTTTAATAAAGATTAAATGCAATATATCCAAGTCAAGCCAAAACTGGTGGCACCCTTGCCTGATATACACTCAGTGGTCACGTTATTGGGTACCTCGTGTACCTAATAAAGTGGCCACTGAGTGTATGTTTGTGGTCATCTGCTGTGGTAGCCTATCCACTTCAAAGTTCAACATGTTGAGCATTCAGAGATGCTCTCCTGCACACCACTGTGGTAACACCTGGTTATTTGAGTTACTCTTGCCTTCCTGTCAAACGGAAACATTATAGCTATCTTTCTCTGACCTCTCTTATTAACAAGGCATTTTTGCCCACAGAACTGCCATTCACTGGATTCTTTTTACTCCCACACTGTTCGCTGTAAATTCTAGAGACTGTTGTGCATGAAAATCTCAGGGGATCAGCAATTTCAGAGATACTCAAACCACCCTATCTAGCATCAACAATCACCCCACAGTCAACGTCACATAGATCCCTTTTCTTACCCATTCTAAAGCTTGGACTGAACATGATTGAACCTTTTGGCTTTGTCTGCATGCTTTTAGGCATAGAGTTGCTGCCACATGACTGCCTGATTAGATTTTTGCATTAACAAGCGGGTGTACAGGTGTACCTAATAAAGTGGCCACTGAGTGTAAGTAACCCACAGTGTATACTGTATAATGTATTACTAAGGTGGCAATGATGGCAATTGCAAATACCTTCATTACTTTGCCAGTGAAAGCAACATCAGATTTCCAAAATGGAGAAGTTGGGGAAGGCAATGATGATACAAGCATGGGAAGATATAGTGGGTGCTAATCTCTAAGGAGGCAATGTTAGAGTGGAGAACCTTAATTATTAAAACTGATGACTTTAATTCCTTATCTTTATTTGGAGCAGATAATTTAGGAACAGTCATTTCTAGAAAGAAATTACCTCTGAATCAGGCGACAGCAACAAAGTTTATAAATATCTAATCTAATCTAATCACAACTTTCCTATAAAATGGAATTCCCTTGAGTTCTTGGTACAAATGTAATACAATAGATAGCACTTATGCTGAATGCTGCAAATAATAGTTCATTTCTTGGGTACCTTCTCACCAGAAGAAGTATCATTGTCCATTCAATGGCTCATGTCCAGGAATTCCGTCTTCCTGTTATCTACATTCTCTGAAAGAAGACGGGTATTGATGGATGGCTCTTTGAAGTACAAGACTATATACTGACTTCTAAACCCTACACCTAATTTCACTCTTAACAGAAGAAGGTGGCTTGGGAGTGTTAAACAATTTCATTAGGATTTCATCTCACCTTCTGTGGTTATTATTGGGGGAATTCAAGAACACAATCTTCCCCTATCAAAAATCCAGCCTCATTTACATTTAAAACTCAATCGAAACATCAAAGTATAAGAGCCCTAATCTCAGCAAATAGAATTATCTGTCCTCTAATATATTTTTTCAGCTTTTTAGAATAATTGCTCTGTCAACTGACAAATGTTCTTAAGACTCTTATGTTTGAGTGGCATGTCTTAATTCTGATTTATATCACAACTTTCACAGAAGCATGACCTAAATCCTGTATGGGCTACTTTAACTAAATTAACACATAAATATTAATATTTGGTCTAGGCAGAAAGCAGTAACCTCATCAGATCCCTATCTCTTCTACGGCTGGCATCAGTGAACCATGCATAAAGTAATTAAACACCTTCAATTAGTCTAAATAATTAATTTGATTAATTTGTACTCTGGATATAATGTTAATCAGTTAAAAATGTCATTACATTGACAAATTAAAATCAATAAATTATCATAGTACAATATATGCAAGTGTTTTCCAGCATTAATGTCTGTTTGTATATCTACTGTAGCTTTGACTTTGACCCTGAGGCATATAAAGGACTTGGAACATGGTGTAAAATGGATGAGCATGGCTCATGTATTGCTGTTGCTATTTCAAAAACAGGTAAAGCTCAGACCAGTGACTTAGTTAACGATGAAAGATCATACAAAGTGAAGCACTTCGTTCTTAAATTTTCTTGATCTCTTGCTCAGTTCTTAATGTCATTTAATTATCTCACAAATGCCTTGATCAATAATGATTTTTATCTGTAATTACTGGATTAGTTTCCCTTTAAATGAATGGATGCCTTTCAATGAAAGTATCTTGCTAATGATTTTCCATTTCAGCTATGTCAGTATTGTAGTTCATTTTCAAAGCAGGACTAGGTTTTGAATTTCATTTGTCACACAGTTTATGAATTATTCTGTGTGTTAATGATTTCATGGCATGAAAACGTTGTTTTGGCTTTTAATCTTTAAACAATACAGCGGCATTCAGCATTGGGTTTCAGCAATAATGATTGTGCTGATTGTGCTCTTCTGACCAAATGATGAAATGTGATCATCTGTTAAGTAACAAACAACTGTTCTCGATGTTCCCAATGTTGTAACCTTCAACTTGAGTGAATAAACATAAAACGTTTGTATAAAATTTCTGATGAGGAAGATAAATCTGACAAAACCCAATAGATACACAGAACTAGCATCAATTAAAAGAGTAGGTGTTTTAGTCCACCAAATTCTGGTTTAAAAACATATTGTTGTCCTTTCATGAGTTTTGGGAGGCATTTAGATTTCAGCAACATTGTTTGGAACATTCTGCTGCAAAGCTCTAATGAAGAACTCAAGCTCTGGTTCATTTTAATTTACAATACTTTGGACTTGCTTATGAATTTTCTACAGGTAATAATTTTAATACATGTTTCAGTTTGTTAAAAGTGTGGTGCTGCATTAACAGACAATGGTTGCATAGATTTTTATATAAACCTGGCATCTCACAAGACAGAAAGGTAGGTGGAGGAGCCAGTAGTGCTGAGGAAACAGACAGTCTGCAGAGAGACTTGGATAGATTGGGAGAATGGGCAAAGAAGTGGCAAATGAAACACGATGTTGGAAAGTGTATGGTTATGCACTTTGGCAGAAGAAATAAACGGGCAGATTATTATTTAAATGTGGAGAGAATTCAAAGTTCTGAGATGCAACGGGACTTGGAAGTCTTTAAGGTTAACCTTCAGGTTGAGTTGGTGGTGAAGAAGGCGAATGCAATGTTGGCATTCATTTCTAGAGGAATGGAGTATAGGAGCAGGGATGTGATGTTGAGGCTCTATAAGGCACTGGTAAGGCCTCACATGGAGTACTGTGGGCAGTTTTGGGCTCCTTATTTAAAAAGGATGTGCTGACGTTGGAAAAAGTACAGAGAAGATTCACTAGAATGATTCCAGGAATGAGAGGGTTAACATATAAGGAACGTTTGTCCGCTCTTGGACTGCACTCCTTGGAGTTTAGAAGAATGAGGGGGGACCTCATAGAAACATTTCAAATGTTGAAAGGCATGGACAGAGTGGATGTAGCAAAGTTGTTTCCCATGATGGGGGAGTCTAGTACAAGAGGGCATGACTTAAGGATTGAAGAGCGCCCATTCAGAACAGAGATACGAAGAAATTTTTTTAGTCAGAGGGTGGTGAATCTGTGGACTTTGTTGCCACGGTCGGCAGTGGAGGCCAAGTCATTGGGTGTATTTAAGGCAGAGATTGATAGGTATCTGAGTAGCCAGGGTATCAAAGGTTATGGTGAGAAGGCGGGGGAGTGGGACTAAATGGGAGAATGGATCAGCTCATGATAAAATGGCGGAGCAGACTCGATGGGTCAAATGGCCGACTTCTGCTCCTTTGTCTTATGGTCTTATGGTCACATTGGCATAATGCCATTACCTTTATCACGAATCCAAAAATTTGAGTAATTATACTCAACACATTCAGGTCCTTTCTGTCTCCTATATGTTGCCTATGGTGAGTTGGATTTTTCATCCCAACAAAATGAAATGGAAAGGAGGGGTAGAAAAATTACCATTTTGTTGTCATATCCAAATTGCCTGCACTCACCACTAATCTCAAAACCAATTCCCTGATACATACTTTTTGCTTTCCTTAACTGAGGGTTTACTGGTCAAAACTAGCATCAACCTCAGTGACCAGGTCCTATTTTGTACCTGAACTTTGCATTTAGTAAGCCCACCCACAAAACAGCAGAATCAACAACAACAATCAAGGCACAACTCTGGGTTAGCTTCCTGCTAGAGATGACAAAATCAATACTTCTGAATGTCTCTAGCATTCAAAACTTACAAACTATATTTAAAAAGTAAAAATTACTTTAAAAAAGAGAATAATAGATAATAAAATAAAATAGAAATCTCTAATACATTCAATGCCAGATAGAGCAATCAGACACAAAGGCTTCATGATACACAGGATGGACCAAACTGCTAATTTGGAAAAGGCAAAAGGTGGAGGTGTGTGTTTCATGATAAACTCTCTGTGGTGCTCCAATGTGGCATTTTCATCGTCCTGTTGTTCCCCTGACCTTAAATACCTAATGATTGAAGGCCGGCCGTTCTATTTACCAAGAGAGTTCTCTTCTGTGATCCTGGCTGCAGTTTACATACCACCATCGGGGAATTGTAATCAAGCACTTGAGATACTGCTACCAAAGAAGAAATGGTCCTCCCCGATGCATTTCAGATCATATTCAGGGACTTTAACCAGACTTGTTTGAAGAGTCCCTGTCCAATTAGCATCAGCATATAACCTGGAGCGCCAAAGGTCCCAGCACAATAAACCACTGCTATGTTAAGATAAGGAATGCCGAACGTTCCTGGCCCAGACCGCACTTCCGGCAATCTAATAACTTGACTGTCCTTCTCCGAACTGCATGCAGGCAGGGGCTAAACAGCAAGGTTCTAGAGATCAGGAAAACAAAGAGGTGGTCACTGGAGGCAGAGAGTAGCTACGGGATTGTTTCAAGTTGGTGGACTGGGTGTGTTCAAGGACTCATCTGTAGATCTGAATGAATATACCACGGTTGTCACGGACTTTGTAAAAACAGTTGTAGATGTGTGTGCCCCCATAAAATCATTCAGTATTTCCCCAGCCAGAAACCCTGGATGAACCATGAGATCCACAATCAACTGAGGCCAGTTCAGAGGCATTCACCAAGTCTGGTGACCAAGAAAGTTACAAGACGTCCAGATATGAACTTTGGAAAGCCTTCTCATGAAGTGACAATTTTGGACTCAGCTTGAATCGATGAAGAATTCTTGACAGCTGTTGCATGGTTTGAACAATATCATCTGTCACAAAGTGAAATTGAGCAACGTAGGTGACAACAGGGCTCCACTTCCAGATTCACTCAAAGCTTTCTATGTTTGCTTTGAAACATATCAACTCCTCTCTGAGAAGCTCTCAGAAGATCTGCGCCAGGTTGCCCACCAGCACACCAGATCCATGACAGATGCCATTGCATTGGCTCTTCACTCGATCCTGAAATATCTGGACAGAAAAGGTGCGTATTTCAGGATACACTTTATCAGCTACAGCTCAGCATTCAATACTATCATCCCCTGAAAATTAAGCCTCAATAAGCCTCAATACCTTGTTGTGCAATTTGTTTCTCGATTTCCTCTCTAGCAGACCCCAGTCATTTCCGCTTGGCAGCAACATCTCCTCAATAATCTCCATCTGCACAGGTGCACCACAAGGCTGCGTGCTTAGCTCCCTGCTCTTCTCACTTTACGGTTATGGCTGTGTGGCTAATCACAGCTTCAAAGCCTTATTTAAGTTGCTTACAACACCACTGTCATCAGCTGAATCAGCATAGAGCAGGGAGATTGAAAATCTAGCTGAGTGATCCAATAACAACAACCTCTCACTCAATGTCAGCAAGACCAAGGAGCTGATTATTAAACTAGAGGTCCATGAACCAGTTCTCATTGGGGGATCAGAGGTGAGGAGGCACAGCAACTTTAAATTCCTCAGTATTATCATTTCAAGGGACCCGTCCTGAGCCCAGTATGTAAGTACAATTACAAAGAAAGCACGGCAGCACCTCTACATCCTAAGAAGTGTGTAGAGATTCGGCATGACATCTAAAACTTTGACAGACTTCTATAGGGAAGTATATTGACAGGCTGCATCACAGCCTGGTATGGAAACACCAATGCCCTTGAATGGAAAATCCTACAAAAAGTAATGGATACAGCCCAGGCCATCACTGGTAAAGCCCTCTCCACCATTGAGTACATCTACACAGAATGTTGTCACAGGAAAGCAGCATCGATCATCAGGAACCCCCACTATCAAGGTCGTGCCCTCTTCTCACTGCTGTCATCAGGAAGAAGGTACAGGAGCCTCAGGACTCACACCACCAGGTTCAGAAACAGTTATTATCCCTCAGCCATCAGGCTCCTGAACCAAAGGGTATAACTTCACTCAAATTCACTTTCCCTATTACTGAACTATTCCCACAAACTATGGACTCATTCTCTAGGACTCTTCATCTCATGTTCTCAATATTTATTGTTTATAATTATTATTTTTTTCTGAGCTCAGTCTGGCAAAACCTGAGGCATGGGCATAGCCAAGCATGCTCATTTGTCAATTGCTAAGACCTTTCAGACTAGTCTAGTGGTGTTAAGTATTGTAGCTTTCTGAAGATTTACATAGATATTACTGTGTAGCCCTAATTGTTTAATGCTATTGTGTAGTGCCTTTTGGATTATACCAGTTGTAGATACTACCATTGGGACAATGTATACCTTGTTCATGTTCCAAAGTCTTTCAATTTCCTCTTCTAATTCAGCATATTTCTGGTGTTTTTCTCTTACTGATTTTTCTAAGTTATCTGTGTTTCGAATGGGTATATCTATTAAATAAGTTGTTCTTGCTTGTTTATCCTGCATTATTATATCTAGATGGTTATTATGGATTAGTCTATCTGTAAGAACTGATTGGTCTTAATATAATTCTGACTCTAATTATTATTATTCCTTTTTTCCCTTCCTATTGAATTTACAGAGTTTTGTTCTCTTCTGCACCCTATTGGTGCAGTCTTCCATTGGTTCTGTTATTATTGTTGTATTTAGTCTGAATGCCAGCAAGAAAATGAATCTCAGGGTTGTATATGGTGACATACATGTACTTTGATAATAAATTCACTTTGAACATTGAATTTTAACTTTCAAATATACTTAATCAATTAAGAAAAACAACACATTCTAATGCCTTTCAATCACTCTCCTGTATGAAAATCAATGTTGCAAAACTCCCTGCTTCAAATCTAATCTTAAAGTCAAGTGTATTATCGTATTCACTAGTACATGTATGGACAGGAGCAATGAAGGGAACAATGATATTAGAATATACAACATAGGTACTGCAACACTGCACATGCCATTCTAACTACAATGTTTTGCCAAACATTATAATCCTTCTCCATGATGAATCTAACCCTTCCCTCTACACAGCCTATAATCCTCCATTTTTGTTACATCCACATGCCCATCAAAGGTCTTTTAAATGTAACGCTCAGCTATATTGGCTCATATATATCTCGGGGAAACTCCGTCTGTCGCCCGCCTGGATGCTCCCGGTTCTGTCAGTTGCTCTACAACTGCCACCGAAATCAGTTTCAAACATCAATCATCAGCCAGCACACACTGTATGTTTTACCAATTACACTTTATAGATATTACAAAGTCTATGAAATTAATATAAGTTCAATACAGAAAAAAGGAATGGAAAAGGCGCCAGACTTATCAAAGTTCAATTTCTTCGTGTACGCGTTGGCGCTCAGGACCCTCTTCGGGACCACCCTGACCCCGTCGACTCGCGGCTTGGAACCATCCGGAGTGATCAAACTGAGCTTTCCTGCACGTCCGGCATCCTCACCATCTCTCCTCCGACTCCCCGCCAAAACCCCCTGGTTCCCAGTCATATGAGACAGCATATCGACCAAGAAAGAATAACATGGACACCCACTGGCTGATAGTACCCCTGCTATCTGTATTAACCCAAGCAAATATCTAGCTAGAGACTTTCTCAGCATTTAACATAACATAGAAGCCATTTTAAATTTAACACAACAAAGAAGAAACCCTGTACATAAATGTCACTTTTGTATTAACCCCTACCACTATCCCAGCAGTGCATTCCAGGTTCTTACCACTCTCTGTGTAAAAATATCTGCCTCTGGCATCTCCCCTCAAGTTTCACCCACTCAATTTAAATGGAAGTCCTCTGCCTGACAAACCTCTTAGCATTCTTTAAAGAAATGACAAGCAGGATAAACGAAGGAGAATCAGTTGATGTTGCGTATTTGGATTTTTAGAAGACTTTTGACAAGGTGCCTTTGACAAGGTGACAAGGAGGCTGTTTAACAAGCTATGAGCCCATGGTATTACAGGAAAGATTCTAGCATGGATAAAGCAGTGGCTGATTGGCAGGAGGCAAAAAGTTGGAATAAAGGGAGCTTTTTCTATTCGCTGCCAGTGACTAGTGCTGTTCCACAGAGGTCGATGTTGGGACCAATTCTTTTTCCATTATATGTTAATGATTTGGATGATAGAATTGACGGCTTTGTGGCAAAGTTTTCAGATGATACAAAGATAGGTGGAGGAACAGGTAGTTTTGAGGAAGTAGAGAGGCCAAAGAAGGAGTTACACAAATTAGGTGAATGGGCAAAGAAATGGCAGATGGAATACAGTTTCAAGAAGTGTATGGTCATGTACTTTGGTAGGAGATATTAAAATGTTGACTGTTTTCTAAATGGAGAGAAAATGCAAAACCCAAGGTGCAAGGGGACTTGGGAGTTCTTGTGTAGGATTTCCTGAAGGTTAATTTGCAGATTGAGTCAGAGGTGAGGAAGGCAAATGCAATGTTACCATTCATTTCAAGAGGACTCAAATATAAAAACAAGGATGTAATGTTGAGACTTTATAAAGCACAGGTGAGGCCTCACTTGAAGTATTGTGAGCAGTTTTGGGGCCCTTATTTTAGAAAGGATGTGCTGAAATTGGGAGGGTTCAAAGGAGTTTCACAAAAATGATTCCAGGATTGAATAGCTTGTCATGTGAAGAACGTTTGATAGCTCTGAGCCTGTATTCACTAGAATTCAGAAGAATGAGGAGTGACCTCATTGAAACTTATCGAATGATGAAAGGCCTTGATAGAGTGGATGTGGAAAGCATATTTCCTTTGGTGGGAGAGTTTAAGACAAGAGGACACAACCTCAGAATCAAGGAGCATCCTTTTAGAATGGAGATGAGGAAGAATTTCTTTAGCCAGAGAGTGGTGAATCTGTGGATTTTATGACATTTGAAATCAATGCCCCGAGTAATAATATGCAGCACACCACATTCCTTCTCAACCACATTGTCATCTTGCGCGGCAACTTCAAGGGGTCTAAGAACTTAGACCCCAAGATCCCTCTATTCCTGCACACTGCTCAGAATCCTACCATTAACCTTCTACTCCACCTTCATGTTCAATCTTCCAAAGTGTATCACTTCACACTTCTCTTGAACTCTATCTGCCACTTCTTTGCTCAAATCTGCATCCTAGCTACAGTATATCCTCTTGTAACCTACAACAAACTTCCATACTAGTCACAAAACCTCCAACTATGTATCATCTGCAAACTTACCAACCTGCACCCCCCCCCCACCTCCAATTCCTCATTCAGGTCATTTTAGAAAATTACAAAGAGGGATCCTAGAACAGGTCCATGCAGAACGCTACTAGTCACCAGCCTCCAGGCAGAATACATTCCATCTCCTACTGCCCCCTGGCTTCTGTGGGCTACCCAATTCTGATTCTACACAGTCCAGTTTCCATGGATCCCATGTTTCATGACTTTCTGGATGAGCCTACCACAGGGATCCTTATCAAACACCTTATTAATATCCATTTATACTACATCAACAACACTACTTTCATCTACTTGTTTTGACACCTCTTTGAAAAAAAATCAATCAGGTTGGTGAGCCACAATAACTGTCTCGAATAAGACTATGTTTTTCTACATGCTCATAAATCCTGTCCCTAAGAAACTCCTCCAGTACTTTGTCCACATAAGATTCACTGGTCTATAATATCTAGAATTATCCCTATTAACTTTCTTGAACAGAGCAATATTTGCCATCCTCCAGTCCTCTGGTTCCAATGCCATGGCCAGGGAGGATGCAAAGTTCATCATCATGCCCCAGTGATCTTTCCCTCATTTCCCATAGTTACCCAGGTATATCCCAACCAGCCTCAGAGACTTATCTAGATAACTAATGTTTTTCAGAGGCTCCAAAACCACCATTGTCTTGACTTCAACATTCCCCAGTATATTAGATTGTTTTACATTGACCTCACATTTACCAAAGATCCTCTCCCTAGTGAACACTGAAACAAATTATTCATTAAGGACCTCTCCTACCTCCTCAGCCTCCGGGCACATGTTTCTCCCTTTATTCCTGAGTGGTTCTACCCTCACTCTAGTCATCCACCTATGCTTGTAGAACGCCTTGGGGTTTTCCTTAATCCTACTCGTCAAGTACTTTGCATGTTCCTCTTAGCTTTCCTAAGTGCCTTCTTAAGCTCCTTCCTGGCTACCTTATAACTCTCAAGAGT
This sequence comes from Mobula birostris, assembly GCF_030028105.1. Lineage (NCBI taxonomy): Eukaryota > Metazoa > Chordata > Chondrichthyes > Myliobatiformes > Myliobatidae > Mobula > Mobula birostris. Next base: position 69,633,855 of record NC_092370.1, read on the forward strand.
CCTGCCTGATTTTTGCTTCCTAATCCTTAAGTATGTTTCCTTCTTCCTCTAGACTAAATATTTCAGCTCTATTGTCAACCATGCTTCCTTTATCCTATCATCCTTTTCCTGTGTCAGTAGGACATACCTACCCAGAATTGCATGCAAGTGCTCCTGAAACAACCTCCACATTTCTGCGATGCACTTTCCTGAGAATATTGGTTTCAAATTTACACTCCAAGTTCCTGTCTAATACCATCATATTTAGACCTTGCCTAATTAAATACCTTCATGTCATTTTCTTCCATCCCTTGTCCAAGACTATGGTAAATATCAAGTAGTTTTGGTCACTATCTGCCGAATACTCACCCACTGAAAGATCTGTTAGCTGACATGGTTCGTTGCTTAGTACTACAGCCAATACAGCCTTGACTCTAGTTGGTCTGTCCACATAGGATATCAGGAAGCCTTCCTGGACACACCTAACAAGTTCTGCCTCATCTAAACATTTTGCACTAAGCAGATGTTAATCAATACTAGGGAAGTCTAAGACACCCATAGCAACAACACTGTTATTTTTGCACCTTTCCAAAACCTACATACTTATCAGCTCCCAGTTTCTCTGTTGGTATTTGGGACTACAGAATACTCCTAATAGAGTGATTGATACCTTTCTGTTTTTGACGCACCAACATTAACTTAGTAGACAATCCCTCCAGTATTCTTTCCCTTTCAACAGCCGTGGAACTAAGTCCTATCCACTGCCTATCCTTCCTCACAATTTCTCTACAAAATTCACCTATCTTTACATCAACAGCTCTATCACCTCACCTTACATTTTGATTCCCATCCCCTTGCCAACCTAGTATGAACCTTACTCAACCACTTTAGAAAACCTGTTTGCATTTTCTATAGCTGATCAACAATACAAAGGAGTGATGGAAGTCCTGAAATTCATAAAGGTGGATGAATTGTTTAGGTGTATCTAGGAAGGATTCCTGACATCCTATGTGGACAGACCCACTAGATTCAAGGCTATATTGGATATTGTACTAACCCTGACCAGGTATTTCCTAGAATGTTCCAGGAAGTGGGGGAGGAGATTGCTGGGGCCTTAGAAGAGATTCTTGAATCTTCCTTAGTCACTGGTGAGGTACCAGAAAGATAGATAACATTGTGCCCTTATTTAAGAAGGGCAACAAGCAACTATAAGCCAGTGAGCCTTACACTTGTTACAGGAAAGTTATTGAAAGGAATTCTTGAGAGATAGGATGTATTTGCATTTGGAAAGGAAAGCACTAATTAAGGGTTATCAGTATGGCATTGTGCATGAGAATTATGTCTCACAAATTTGAGATACTTTGAAGAGATTGTCATGAGGATTGATGAGAGCAGGGCAGTACACATTTTCTACATGGACTTTAGCAAAGACTTCGACAAGGTAGGTGGTCTGTCAGATTAGAAAACATGAGATCTGGAGTGAGTGAGCCAAATGGATACATTGGCTTGATGGTAGAAATGAGAGGAAGACGATGAAGGGTTGAGACAAAAGAGACTGCAGCTGCTGGAACATGGAGCAACACACAAAGCAGCTGGAGGAATAGAGGGTGTGGAATTAACACAGGCAATGGAATCAGTATGGATTATCATGATAGTCAGGATTGATGCAATGGGCCAAAGAGCCTGTTTCTGAGTTCTACATTTCTATGACACTATATTATTGGAGATGGAATATTATTTTCACATTTACCAAGAAATAATGAAAAACTTTTGCTTGTATGCCATACAGGCAGATCATGCCATACGACCTTTTTGTAGAAGTATAGACAGGACCTTCCAGCACTGGAAAACACTCTTTAAACGTAATGACTGCAAGTGGTAACTAAAACCAGTTTGTTTGACTTTTTAATCCATAGTATGCTTCTTTGATGTGCAGCTCTACTTGTACAATAAGTAGTCATGGAAACACTTCTAACTTTTGCGAGCCAATAAGCTCCTCTCTCCAAAACCACCTATCAAAAACTGCTTCTCAAGATTTGTCAGTCGCTTCTTTACTGTCTTCCTTCTCTTCCATTTCCTGCTCATTTACCAAATATCATTTCTGTTGCAGAGTTTGTTTTAAAAAATAACACGTTCAAAATTAATCAGTTTCTACCTGACCATCATGGTACCTCTGCAAAGGTTAGGCTTTGGTCTGCAATTAACAACTCAGTATTTCCTGTCAATAGCAGTTTAAGCAATCTTTACCATCACTGATTCAAATAAATTCTTCTGCTCCCTCTTTCTTAAGATCTAATTTTCGTTCCTGCACAATATTACTGGAAAGACAAATGTTTTTACTATTCTCACTTCAATTGTCTAAGTAATATCTTTCACTTTTGTTTACTTGATCGAATGCAACATTTCTTTTACTCCTTATATTAGGTTTCAATATACAGTCACGGATGACCACCTTTTTTTGCTTTTCTCAGGTGCTTTTTAGTTAGTAGTGTAGTTTCCTCAATATTTCATAGATATTTAATCTCTGCAGCTTCTCTTACATCTCTGCTCACCCACGTCCAGTCCGATCTTTCTCACATTGTTCTTGCTCACTAAGCTGGTGTGGTGATATGATGCATTACTCCCATCATCACACTGAAGAGAGCATACTATGCTCCCTCAGTCAACATCTTCCAGAAAAGTCCACAAAATTATCTATTTTGCTTCTATTATGTCTGTTATTCATCTTAAATGTGTTTCTGAAACTGTTGGAGTCTGTGATTTACAGTCAGGAGACAGAGTCTTAGCGAAGTACAGCACAGAAACAGGCCCTTTGGTATATCTAGTCCATGCCGAAAACCATTTAAACTCCCAATTCTCATTGACCTACACTGGAGTCATACCCCTACCATTCATATACCTCTCCCAATTTCTCTTAAACATTGAAATCGAGCTCACATGGACTGCCTGTGCTGACACCTATTTTCACACTCTCATGACCCTCTCAGTGAAGAAGTTTCCCCTCATCTTCCTGTTAAACTTCTCACCTTTCACTCTTAAGCCTTGACCTCTGGATGTAGTCCCACACAACCTCAGTGGAAAAAGCCTGTCTATACGCCTCATAATTTTATATACCCTAAAATTTAGTGTGATCCAGTGCTTCACTGTCTTCAAGAAGATTCCGGGAAGTGAGTGCGTACTCAGATGGCCTCGTGGTGAAGAAACTTTGAGACGAAGCATGAACCAATGTTCGACTCCATTTTGCTGATTAAAATGTCAATTAATCGCCAATTTAAGCATCGAGGAAGATTGAGACATTGAGTCAAACATGGAAGGCAAGCAAGGGCTCAGCACCAACTGCCTTCCCTTTGATGGTTGCCCAGTAGGAGTCTGTGAGCGGCCTGTTGCTGTGTGGCTCACTGTGACAGGCAGGTAGGCCGGTCTGCATTCATTTGTTTTCTCTCTCTTCGTTGGTGAAGGAAGCTGTTACCATGGTTCTATATTATGGATTGAACTGTTGCATTTATGGACTGTGGACTTCCTCAGATTATGGTTTAATATTCTGTGTTTTTCACCATTTCTTTCCATTTTGTTATGCAAGGGGAGGATTTTTGGGGGTCAACATTCTTGTTCCATTTCGTTGTGTGAGGGGAAAGAGTTTGGGGCTTGACGTTCTTGTTCTGTTTTGTGTGGGGGAGGGGGATTTGGGGTTGATGTTCTCGTCCTTTTTTGTGTGGGGGAAGGGAGATTGGGGGTTTATGTTGCTCTCTGAATGACTTTTATGTTCTTTCTTTGTTTCATGGTTGTATGGAGAAGACGAAGTCGGGTTGTATATGGATACATACTTTGATAATAAATGAACCTTTGAACCTTTGTTTATTTGTCCTCACTGTAGTCATTTGCTCAGGGTAAGGTTTCCACAATCTGTGAGGCCGATCCACATTTTCTTAGTACATTCCAAACATCTTATGACTGTAGTGGACAGTAAATGCTGGTTGCCAGAGAGGACAGGAGCCTGAAAAATGAATAATTACATATATAAAATTAAATACCTTACTGAAACAAAGTTTGTCAAATATTTATTTATTTCGGTTACTCACTTTATGTTGCATTTATATTGTTTAAGACATTAAAATCAAGTGGCACCATGTCTACGTCGTGGTTGAAGAAAGCATTAGCTTCATCTAGAATAAGGGAAAAGTAACCTTTGGTAACCTGAACTTTCCAGCACCCTCAATCATCATTCTGCTTAATTCTGCATGAGATTGCAAGGAGCAATGCAACCTTTAATGACTTAATCATATTAAATCACAGAGGCAGAGAGTCATAAATGTCAGAAATAGGCCTTTTGGCCTTTCAAGTCCACACTAGTCATCAAGCATCCGTTTACATTAATCCTCTGCTAATCACTTTTTAATCTCACAACACGCCCAGCAACTCCCTTCAGGTTCTACTTCCCACTTACTTATTGGATCCAATTTATAGGAGTCAGACAATGTACCAATCTGCATACCTCTGTGATGTAGAAGGAAAACTGAGTAGACAGGGGAAGCCCACATGGCCACATCAGGATTGAACCCAAGTCATTGAAGATGTGAGGCAACAGCTCTACTAGCTGTACCCATCACATTCATTAGAAGTTAATGTTAGGCAACATATGCAAATAGGATATTACTGGGATTACTGGGATACTTTTCATATTTTATAGTCCTTTGTTTGTATTATGACTCTGTAAACTGCCATCTGTCAGACAACGCAAGGACAACATCATTGGCTGTACCAGTGATGCCTCCCTCCCTGATGTTCTAAACAACTTTACGCACGCAATGCAACCCCTTCCCAGGTAAGCAGCCACTGTCACCAACAGCAGCAGACATGCGAAGGACTCTGCAGAGGGTCAACCCCTGGAAGGCAGACAGGCCAGACAACTTCTCAGGCCAAGTACTCAGCGAGGGAGCACAGTAGCTGACTGATGTCTTCGCAGGTATCTCCAACACATCACCTATCAAGGCTGCTGTCCCCACGTGCTTCAAATCAGCCACCTTCACTGTACCAAAGAACCCTACACCTTCAGAACAAAACAACTACTGCTCAGTGGCCAATCATCATGAAGTGCTTTCAACAGCTGGTAATGGCACATGTCAAAAACTTCATTCCTGCCATATTGCACACTTACCAATATGCTAACTAACAGAATTGATCTACGGCAGATAGATCTATTAGATACCTGGCCCTGACACAGCTAGAAATCAAGGACGCTTATGTCAGAATGCTGATTCTGGATTTTATTTCGGCATTCAATACTATTATTCCACAGACCTTGGTGAACAAACCCCTACTCCTCGGTCTAAGTACACCACTGTGCAGCTGGGTGTTGGACTTCCTAACCAACAGACCTCAGGTAGTCAGAGTGCACAACCACTCCTCCCTCCCCATCATCCTCAACACGTGTGTTCCCCAGGGCTATGTACTGAGCCCATTGCTGTACACTATGCTCATACATGACTGCACAGCCAAACACCCAGTTAATGACATTTGAGAGAAAATCTGCAGATGCAACGCACATAAAATGCTGAAGGAACTCAGCAGGCCAGGCAGCACCTATGGAAAGGAGTAAACAGTTGACGTTTCGGGCTGAGACCTTTCATCAGGACTGGAGAGAGAAGATGAGAAGTCAGAAGCAATCACATTGTCAAGTTTGTCAATAACATGACAGCAGTGGGGCTCATCACCATCAAAGATTAGATGGGCTACAGAAAGGAGGTGGAGGAGTTTGAGGCCTGGTGCCAGGTAGATAACCTTTTCCTTTCAGAGGAGGCAGAAGACAACTAGATACATCCATACTCACATTATTCTACCAGTGTACAATAGAGAGCATCCTAACAAGCTAAATCACTGCTTGGTATGAAAACCGCACTGCGGTGTACAGGAAGGCTCCACAACAGGTAGTCAAGACTGCCCAACGCATCACTGGCACCAGTCTACCGACAATGAAGGACGTACTGTATGTATAGAGAGGTGCTGAAAAAGGGCCAGGAACATCATTAATGATCCTACCCACCCTGGGAGGTGAATCAGGAAGGAGAATATGCTGTGTTCATACCAGGACCACCAGACTGAAAAACCCAAGAAATAACGCTGTTCACCCCTCTACAACTCACACCACCACTACTTTATCATTTTCTGTCAGTCACCGTATGTACAGACATTCCTGTGCCTAGAGTCACTTTATGGACAAACAATTAATCTATGTATATAAGCTATCTTATTCATTTACATTTATTGTGCTTTTATTATTAGTGTGTTCTTTGCTTTTTTTGTGTAGCATCAGATCGGGATTAAAAATTATTTCACTCTCCTTTACACTCGAGTACTGGAAATGACATTTAGCAATCTTGAATCTTGAATCGTTTACCAATCAACTACTACTCATCTCCATAGCAGCCCTGGCTTCACTCCTATCACCAATATTCTCTGTGTTATGTCTTTCCTGATTTGGATTGTTATTTTATATCTAATTACTAGACCTTTCTGTTTACTTGTGGGGTTCACAGCTGTTGTTGATTGCTCATTATTCCATATTTAAGCAATTAGCTTTCTCATCAGGTCAGCCATTTTGTATCTTTGTACATTTCATTGATTAGTTGAAGGAATTTCAGTCAATATTTGAACCTGTCTTTCGTTTGAACGCTGACAAGTACTGTCTTTTTACATCGGCTCCTTACGTACTGTAGTGTGTTGGTAAATAATAAGACCACCTTCAACTACAACCACACTGGGACTGGAGTTATCTATTTGTCTAGCTTTTGAAAACGTGGAACATTCTTGAGTGAGAGCAGAATACCCTTTGTCCCATCTATTTCCCCCTCAAATTTTCTTCAACTTAATACTAACTTTGCTTTCTCTCACCCATCCAGAGAAATGTCCTCTATCTGAAATATTAATTCTATTTCCCTTATTGTACTTGTTGTCTTAATGAATATCTGCAGCATTTTCTGTTAGGTCACTGGTTTATGAGATTAAACATATTTAAATATATCATTTTTATGATAACTGGAAATATCAACATATATAACCCAATAATGGCAGAAACATACTAAAATACAAATGTCCATCTGCACCCTCAACTAATCAGGGGCATTCTGACACCATGATATCTATAAACTGGGCTAGAATTTTGATACAGTCTGTCCAGAAGTTTTTTAAACTGTAAAGAGAGATTCAGAACATGTGGCAAGGCTCCAAATGTCGGGCTATTTATAATCACAAATCTTCAGTGGTATCAAGCAGGCAGGCTGAATCAGAAGCTGTGGTAGCATCCAGTACCATGACAAAATGAAATGGAGCTGATGCTACACCTCCAGCCTCAGGTCACTATGCCCTCGAAGGGCATGCCAACCTTCCTGCAAAAGAAGACTGTTGGAGTATCATTCATGTTCAAGATCAAATTCAATCATACATGAATACCCATGAATACAGTCAAGTAAAACAGCATTATTACAGGGTCAAGGTGCAAAACACGATGCTAACAGTTACACACAGCTCAAGGCACTTATGGTACATATGAGATAGCAAGCACATATAAGATATCAGTAAAATACAGGCACACAAATAGTATATGGTCCAAGACCCTGCGTCCGTGAATGTTGGACTCCAGCTTGGACACTGTGCCACACTGCCTGCAGAGGAGTGCTCCACCGGCTCCACCCCCTCTCTCCTGAGTGGCTGTAAAAAGGTAACACCACAGCTTGAGGCCCAGTCCTGTCTACCAGCTCCTCTGCCATCGCCAGTAAATCAGTGAATCCTCTGATGCAGGCAGCAACACGATCCGCACCAAATCCAACTCCTTCAGTTCCTCCGCCAATGAGCAACTTGCTGACGCAGTAGAACTACGGTACTTTAAGTTCTTAATGTCTAGCAAGATCTTGCGATCGTAAAAAAAATACTTCTACAAAAGACAATGCCACCTCTGGTTGGCCCCATATAAACCACTGTGATCAAATGCGGAGTTGTCTTACCTGAAGTTGAGTGAGTGGTCATGAATTAGTACTAGGAAACTGGAGAGACCTTCCTCGTCTCTGTACAATTTGTTAGAGAGTCAGGAAAGCTGTAATTTGGCATGTGCAGTATGACATGACATCTGGTGCCAGACATCTGTGACACCTCAGGTTAGTCAATCAGTAGAAAAAGAGATGGAGGCATAGAAAAGAGAAAACCAATGTGGTAGAGGTAAACGCCAGACGCTCTGCAGATGCTTGAGATCTAGAGTAAAACACACACAAAATGCTGGAGGAAAACAGCAGGTCAGGCAACCTGTGGAAAGGAATAAATAGCTGACATTTCAAGCCGAGACCCTTCACTGGAACTTCAAAGGGGTAGAGGTGATGTGGAGAAAACAGAGAATGAAACAGAAAAGATGAGCAGAAAGAAAGTAGGTGGCCTAGTTGGTTTTGTTTTATATGCCTGTTTATGATACAACAGACATGAAGAGACGAAGAGCTCCCACGGCCATAGGGCATCAGACAAGGCTGGAATATAATATTACATGATTATTGAACATTGCAGTTGCTGCACAACCTATCAAAATAACTGATACAGCTGGTATATAAATTTATCGATATGCAAAACAAACAGAATTTAGTATCAATAATGATCCCATATATACTAGTCTACCAAAATTGTAAGATTGTAAGAGAGCACTCCATAGACACGCCACTCACTCACACACAAACATTGCCTTTTCATTCTGCTGTCATTGCCGTGAGTGTACACACTTCTCTGCCTTCCCTGGTATATCATTACCAGCCCACCTATCTAACATATGGTGGCAGTGGTGGGATGGCCAGTCACAAGGTGATGCGTTCACTCAGGGAGAGTGTGATTACAGTCCCAAGTCAGGAAACCTCCTGAGGCTAAAAATGAAGCAGATGCCTGGGAAACAGTGGAGACCTCAGAGGAACTTCATCTCAGGGCCAATCTCAAGCCAGAAGCAGAAGGGCCCCACCTCCAAACCCTCCCTGGAAAATCTGTTCAGAGACGTTTTGTCTGCCTAGCACAGGAGAAAAAGGATCAACAAAGCCTGTGGAGGTCTGTTGAGGCCATCACCCAGCCTGAGTCACCTGTCTTCCCATCTGACCAGCCCTTCAACCCTCCTGCTCTTCTGAGGAAAGGTTCCAAGTTACCTTCTTATCAGCAAGGTGACATTATTGGGAACAATATCCTCGGGTTCAAAGGGATGGCCTGGATATGGCAATGGTCAGAGGAGGAGTCGGTCTGCCAGTTACTGCCTCGACTGACAGGTGAAGCTCCTGAAGCCTACACTCCAACTGATGAAGAGATGTCCAATAACTATTTGACCTGAAAGAGGTTCTATTCGGTAAATTTGATATCTCAGCAGAATCCTATTGCCAATGCTTCTGTTTCAGTACTCTACAACAAGGGGAGTCAACCTCTGATACATACCATTGCCTGAGAGGTCTCTACCACCAATTGTTTCGACCAGAGTAGAAGTCCAAGGAGATTGGTGAGGCCATTGTTCTGGAGCAGCTGCTGCGGGTTCTTCCTTCAGACACCAGAACATGGGTTCAAGGATGGACTCACCGTGGCCTGACTGCCCTGCAGTACCTCAATGCCCACAAGGGGGTGCCATCACTACTATCATTCTGAAGCAACAGAGACTCTAACCCTCCAAGGACTCCCAGGGAAATTAGGGAGTAGGAGAAAAGAGGACAAAGAACCTTTGGTAGTTTCTTCTAAGACTTTTGCTTGCTACCATTGTCAGCAGCCAAGTCATAAACCCTCTGTGCATCCTCCGAAGAAGTCCAAATTGTCAGGTATGCACTACATACCAAGAGAGGGAGAATGTGATGATGGTGATAATGACTGTAATGATGGTGAGTATGGTGATGGAAAGCAAGCAGAATGTGAGAAGAAAGAGTCTCTGTTTATATTAGTCAAAGTTGATAGAAAAACTGTTGAAGCTCCTTTTGATTCTGGTAGCTCACTGCCATTAATTAAGAAAAATTACGCCTCTGCTTTTGGTGTTGACAAGTCACCAAACACCTGTCCAATGTGTCCATGGTGACTGGAAGTCTGAACCTCTGACAGAACTCACTATTAAGCTGGACAACCACAAGTATGTGATGAAAGTCGGAGTCCTGGAGAAAAGACCAGTTGAGGAAGGGAAACTGCCAGTCATATCCATCTGTTAATCCAAGAGTAGATAATGCTATTTCCTATTTTGTCAAGATTCATGCTAAAAGAAAAGCAATGGCTGGATTACAAGCTCTGCCTGACTTAGATGTTAGTCTGTGTGAGGGAAAAGAAGTCAAAGGCTTAGAAAGTCACATCGACAATGGCACCTTGAGAAATATGGTGGTTCTCATGCCTCTGTTGATATTTGTACAGGTGATGTACCCATTGATGATAATATTGAGGGACTGTCAAATGGGATGTGCCACAGGTGGTTATCACACTTCAAAGTTCGGATCCTTCTTTGAAAGCTCTGTATGAAAAAGTTTTATCTGGGGATAACCACACTGCATACTCAGGGGGCTCAGTTTTCGGCATTCACAACCAAAGTCTGTACCTGGGTAGAGATTTGAACAGTCGAAGGTTGGTGGTGCCAAGTAGTTGCAGGCCATTGGTACTCTATCTGGCACACAGAATACCATGGGCAGGGTACCTTGGGCAACACAAAACTTACTGAAGATTAGGTAGTAATTTTTTCTGGCCTACCATGTACACTGAAGTGCAAACATATCGCAACACATGTACAGAGTGCCAAAAAAAGCAGTGCTCTCCATAAATCTGACTGAGCACACCACTGCAGTCAATGCCAACAAGTACCACACCATTCGGGCACACTGCACTGGACACCGTTGGACCTTTGGAGAAGAACAGCTCAAGATACCAATACATACTAATCATGCGTGAGTATGATACCCAGTTTCCCAACGCATTCCTTCTATGCTCCACTACCACATTAAAGTTAATTAGTGCCCTTGTTCAGCTCTTTTCTCATTTGGGTATTCCTGAGAAGATCCTTGCCAACCAAGGAACAAACTTCACCTCATGGCTTCAGCTGCACAAGGAGCTGGGGATCACATCCTTGAAAACCATTTTATATCACCCAGAGACAGACAACTTGGTCGAGAGGTGCAATCAAACACTGAAGTACCTGCAGAGGAAATTTGTATCTGACACGGGGAAAGATTGGGACAAGAGGCTGCCATTTCTTCTTTTTGCACAAAGGAAGTTCCTCAAGCATCCACCGTGTTTTTCCAAGTCTGTTAAAAATAAAAAAGAAATGAGAGTGGATACAGGACCACTAGAAAATGAGGCAGAAGAATAATAACAGTGGACAAGGAGATGGCTGATGAACTAAATGAGTATTTTGCATCATTCTTCACTGTGGAAGATACTAGCAGTATGCCTGATGTTGTAGTGTGTGCAGGAAGAGAAGTGGGTGCAGTTACTGCTACAAGAGAGAAAGTGCTCAAAAAGTTGAAAGACCATAAGACTATCAGACAAAGGAGCAGAAGTAGGCCATTCGGCCCATCGAGTCTGCTCCACCATTTTATCATGAGCTGATCCGTTCTCCTATTTAGTCCTATTCCCCTGCCTTCTCACCATAACCTTTGATGCCCTGGCTACTCAGATACCTATCAATCTCTGCCTTAAATACACCCAATGACTTGGCCTCCACTGCTGCCCGTGGCAACAAATTCCATAGATTCACCACCCTCTGACTAAAAAAATTTTTTCGCATTTCTGTTCTGAAAGGGCGCTCTTCAATCCTTAAGTCATGCCCTCTCGTACTAGACTCCCCCATCATGGGAAACAACTTTGCCACATCCACTCTGTCCATGCCTTTCAACATTCGAAATGTTTCTATGAGGTCTCCCCTCATTCTTCTAAACTCCAAGGAATACAGTCCAAGAGCGGACAAACGTTCCTCATATGTTAACCCTCTCATTCCCGGAATCATTCTAGTGAATCTTCTCTGTACTCTCTCCAACGTCAGTGCATCCTTTCTTTAATAAGAAGACCAAAACTGCCCACAGTACTCCAAGTGAGGTCTCACCAGTGCCTTATACAGCCTCAACATCACATCCCTGCTCCTATACTCTATTCCTCTAGAAATGAATGCCAACATTGCATTCGCTTTCTTCACTACTGACTCAACACGGAGGTTAACTTTAAGGGTATCCTGTACGAGGACTCCCAAGTCCCGTTGCATCTCAGAACTTTGAATTTTTTCCCCATTTAAATAATAGTCTGCCCATTTTTTTTTCTGCCAAAGTGCATAACTATACATTTTCCAACATTGTACTTCATTTGCTACTTCTCTGCCCATTCTTCCAATCTACCCAAGTCTCTCTGCAGACTCTCCGTTTCCTCAGCACTACCGGCCCTTCCACCTATCTTCGTATCATCAGCAAACTTAGCCACAAAGCCATCTATTCCATAATCCAAATCGTTGATGTACAATGTAAAAAGAAGCAGCCCCAGCACTGATCCCTGTGGAACACCACTGGTAACCAGCAGCCAACCAGAATAGGATCCTTTTATTCCCACTCTCTGTTTCCTGCCAATCAGCCAATGCTTTGTCCACGTATGTAACTTTCCTGTAATTCCATGGGCTCTTATCTTGTTAAGTAGCCTCATGTGTGGCACCTTGTCAAAGGCCTTCTGAAAATCCAAATATACAACATCCACTGCATCTCCCTTGTCTAGCCTACTGGTAATTTCCTCAAAAAATTGTAATAGGTTTGTCAGGCAGGATTTTCCTTTAAGGAATCCATGCTGAGTTCTGCCTATCTTGTCATATGCCTCCAGGTACTCTGTAACCTCATCCTTGACAATCGACTCCAACAACTTCCCAACCACTGATGTCAAGCTAACAGGTCTATAATTTCCTTTCTGCTTCCTTGCCCCCTTCTTAAATAGCCGAGTGACATTTGCAATCTTCCAGTCTTCCGGAACCATGCCAGAATCTATCGACTTTTGAAAGGTCATCGCTAATGCCTCCGCAATCTCCACAGCTACTTGCTCCAGAACACGAGGGTGCATTCCATCTAGTCCAGGAGATTTATCTACCTTTAGCCTATTCAGCTTCCTGAGTACTTTCTCTGTGGTAATTGTGACTGCGCACACTTCTCTTCCCTGCCACCCTTGAGTGTCCGGTATACTGCTGATGTCTTCCTCAGTGAAGGCCCAAAGATACATAAGTCACCCGGACCAAAGGAACTGCACCCTGCGGTTCTGAAAGAGGTAGCGTTAGAGATTGTGGTGGCATTAGAAATGATCTTTCAAAAATCATTGGACTCTGGCATGGTGCCAGAGGACTGGAGAATTGCAAATGTTACTCCACTCTTTAAGAAAGGAGGAAGGCAGCAGAAAGGAAATTATAGACCAGTGAGCCTGACCTCAGTGGTTGGGAAGATGTTAGAGTCAATTGTTAAGGATGAGGTGATGGAGTATGTGGTGACACTGGACAAAATAGTACAAAGTCAGAATGGTTTCCTCCAGGGAAAATCCTGCTTGACTGACCTGTTGGAATTCTTTGAGGAGATTACGAGTAGGATAGATAAAGGGGATGCAGTGCATGTTGTATATTTGGACTTTCAGAAGGTCTTTGACAAGGTGCCACACATGAGGTTGCTTACCAAGTTAAGACCCCATGGTATTACCCGGAAGATACTAAAATAGTTAGACAATTGCTGACTGGTAGGAGACAGCGAGTGAGAATAAAAGGATCCTTTTCTGGTTGGCTGCCAGTGACTAGTGGTGTTCCGTAGGGGTTGGTATTGGGACCACTTCTTTTTACACTGTATATAAACAATTTAGACGATGGAATAGATGGTTTTGTTGCCAAATTTCCAGATGATACAAAGATCAGTAGAGGAGCAGGTAGTGTTGAAGAAACAGGTAGGATGCAGAAGAACTTCAACAGATTCAGAGAATGGGCAAGAAAGTGGCAAATGAAATACAATGTTGGAAATGCATGGTCGTGCACTTTGGGAGTGGAAATAAATGTGCGGACTATTTCTAAATGGGGAGAAAATCCAGGAATCTGAGATGCAGAGGGATTTGGGAGTCCTTGTGCAGAGCACCCTGAAGGTTAATTTGTAGGTTAAGTCGGTGATGAGGAAAATAAATGCAATGTTAGCATTCATTTCAAGAGGTCTAAAATACAAGAGCAAGAATGTGATGCTGAAGGTTTATAAGGCACAGGTGAGGCCTCACCTTGAGTATTGTGAACAGTCTTAGACCATAAGACCATAAGATATAGGAGCAGAAGTAGGCCATTCGGCCCATCGAGTCTGCTCCACCACTCAATCATGGGCTGATGCAATTCTTCCAGTCATCCCCACTCCCCTGCTTTCACCCCATACCCTTTGATGCCCTGGCTAATCAAGAAACTATCTATCTCTGCCTTAAATAAACCCAATGACTTGGCCACCACAGCTGCTCGTGGCAACAAATTCCACAGATTTACCACCCTCTGACTAAAGCAATTTCTCCACATCTCTGTTCTAAAGTCATACCTTCTTGTCCTAGACTCCCCTACTATGGGAAATTACTTTGCCATATCAAATCTGTTCAGGCCTTTTAACATTTGGAATGTTTCTAAGAGATCCGCCCTCATTCTTCTGAACTCCCGGGAATATAGCCCAGACATTCCTCATATGGTAACCCTCTCATTCCTGGAATCATTCCCATGAATCTTCTCTGAACCCTCTCCAACGTAGGTATATCCTTTCTAAAATAAGGAGCCCAAAACTGCACACAATACTCCAAGTGAGGTCTCACGAGTGCCTTATATAGTCTCAACATTGTATTTCATTTGCCACTTCTTTGCCCATTCCCTTAAACTATCTAAGACTCTTTGTAGGCTTTCTGTTTCCTCAACACTACCCACTCCTCCACCTATCTTTGTATCATCAGCAAATTTAGCCACAAATCTATTAATCCTGTACATCATAAAAAGCAGCGGTCCAAACACCAACCCCTGTGGAACTCCACTGGTAACCAGCAGCCGTCAGAATAGTATCCCTTTATTCCCACTTTCTGTTTTCTGCCGATCAGCCAATGCTCTGACCATGCTAGTAACTCCCCTGTAATTCCATGGGCTCTTATCTTGCTAAGCAGCCTCATGTGCAGCACCTTGTCAAAGACCTTCTGAAAATCCAAGTACACCACATCTCCTTCGCCTACCCTGCTTGCAATTTCCTCAAAAAACTCCAATAGATTAGTCAGGCAGGATTTTCCTTTCAGGAAACCTTGGTGGCGTTGGCCTATCTTATCATGTGCCTCCAGGTATTCCATAATCTCATCCCTAACAATCGATTCCAACAACTTCCCAACCACTGATATCAGGGTAACAGGTCTATAGTTTCCTTTCTGCTGCCTCCCACCCTTCTTAAATAGCGGAGTAACATTTGCAATTTTCCAGTCATCCGGTACAATGCCAGAACCTAAAAATTTTTGAAAGATCATTGTCAATGCTTCCACAATCTCTCCAGCTACTTCCTTCAGAACCTGAGGGTGCATTCTATCAAGTCCAGGAGATTTATCCACCCTCAGACCATTAAGTTTCCTGACTACCTTCTCAGTCGTAATTTTCACTATTCATACTTCACTTCCCTGACACTCTTAAATGTCCTGTATAGTATAGATGCTTTCCACTGTGAAGACTGATGCAAAATATGAGTTCAATTCCTCTCCCATCTCTGCATCTCTCATTACAATATCTCCAGCATCATTTTCTATTGGTCCTATATCTACCCTCAACTCTCTTTTACGTAAATATACGAGGGGTGATTGATAAGTTCGTGGCCTAAGGTAAAAGGAGTCAATTTTAGAAAACCTAGCACATTTATTTTTCCTGCATTTACACACTTAGTTCAGCAGTCATGAAGCATACAGATCCCTTTTTTGTAGAAGTCACCGTCTTAGACCGCCAGAAGTGGTCCACAGCAAGGGTGATTGATAAGTTCGTGGCCTAATGTAGAAGAAGATGAGTTCTTAACGTCAAAGTTTCTGCATTTTTTCTGAAAGAGTTGAACTGCACGTACATGAAATGAGAGCTGTATAACTCATCTCCTTCTACCTTAGGCCATGAACTTATCAACCACCCCTGCTGTGGACCACCTGGAGGTCCAAGACACTCTCGTTACATGTACGTGCAATTCAACTCTTTGAGTGACAATGCAGAAAGTTTGGAGTTAATGACTCATCTCTTTCTACCTTAGGCCACAAACTTATCAATCACCCCTGCTGTGGACCGCTTCTACAAAGAAGGGATCTGTATGCTTCATGACTGCTGGACTAAGTGTGTACATGTAGGAGTGGACAATGTTGAAAAATAAATGTGCTAGGTTTTCTAAAATTGACTCCTTCGACCTTAGGATATGAACTTATCAATCACCCCTCGTACTTTGGGCCCCTCATCTTAGAAGAGATGTGTTGGCATTGGAGGAGGTTGAGAGGAGGTTCACAAGAATGATTCCAGGAATGAAAGGGTTATCTAACGAGGAACATTTGATGCTCTGGGTCTGTACTTGCTGGAATTCAGGATAAGGGGGTATCTCATTAAAACCTTTCAAATGTTGAAAGGCCTAGACAGAGTAGATGTGGAGAGGATGTTTCCCATGGTCGGAGAGTCTAGGACAAGATGGCATAGTCTCAGGATAGAGGGGCGTCCTTTCAAAACAGAGATGCAGAGGTGTGGTGAATTCGTGCAGCTGTGGAGGCCAGGTTGTTGGCTGGATTTAAGGCAGAGATTGATAGATTCTTGATTGGAGATGGCATTAAAGGTTACGGGGAGAAGGCCGGGGAATGGGGATGAGGAGGAGATAGTAAAAAAGGATCAGCCATGATTGATTGGCAGAGGAGACTCAATGGGCCAGATGGCCTAATTCTGCTCCTATGGCTTATGGTTTTATGGTGTTCTCACACTTGGAACTCTTGTATGACTGTCCAGTACAGAGACCCCTGAACTTGCTGAAGCAGTGCTCGGAGGAGCCAGATGGTGCTTCTGAAGGGCAGGAAGTCATTCATTACATCCTACAAATGAGAAACCATCTGGCGCAGTACCAAGAGGAGGCCGTTTAAACCTCCAGGACACCCTGAAGACACGGTATGACCAGCAAGTCTGCTAGCGAGGATTTGAAAGGAGGCAGAGGGTCCTGATACTCCTACCATTAGCCCCTAGCAAGGCCCATTTACAGTAGTGAGAAGGGTGAGCCCCACAGTTCCTGAGGTCCTGCACCCCGGGAAAGGGAATGGGCATTAGACCTATCACATACATTTCTTAAAGACCTAGAAGGAGAGAAGGGATTCTGCCAACAGCACATCTCTCCTGGTCCACCAGATTCCAGAACAGCATGACTCGGAAGGCATTGTGGAGGCCTGAAGGGGGGCTGGGAAGGTTCACCTCTCCCATCTCGATGGCTGCCAACCAGTGCAGATAGTGTTTGCTGACTTTCCACAGCTGTTTCAACAGAGACCAGGACTGACAAAGGTCCTAAAATGTCCCATCAGGATCAAACCTGACCAGGTCTCAGTACGCCGACACTGTTACAGAAAGCCAGATCGACTTGTTGGGACCCTGAAGGAGAAGATTTGTACCAGTGCTGGAGCTGGGGGTCACCAAGCCTTCAAATAGTGAGTGGGGTGGTCCCATCATTATTGCCCCCAAGAAGGATTGCACCCTGAGGATATGCATTGATTTCCAGAAGTTGTAAGCCATTTCTCATTTTGAAGCTTATCCTCTGCCCCATATTGATGACCCACTGGAAAGGATTGGATGGGCAAATTACATTACTACACTGGACCTTTGTAAAGGCTACTGGCAGGTTCCCCGGATGACCAATCAAAACCCCTCACTTCCTTCCGCATAGCACATCTCTGGTCTGTTCCAGTTCACTGTGATGCCCTCTGGTCTTCATGGTGCACCATGAACCTTCCAGTGGCTGATGGACCAGGTGCCCCAAGGCTATAATGTCTGCAATGCAGCCTACCAAGGTGATGTGGTTCTCTACAGCCAGACATGGTCAGACCACCTAGGCAATCTGCACAGGGTCCTGAGGAATATTCATGCTGCCTCGATCTACCAAAATGTGAGAGGACAAAAAGGGAAACCAGATAGCTTGGTTGCAGCTGGGACATAGAGAGGTTCGAGCACAGGTGGACAAAGTGGAAGTAATCCACAACATTTTCCGATCTCGCACCAAAAAGGAAGTGACTTCCTTCTTGGGGCTGGTTGGATGGTATCCCCAATCCTATAATTTGCCACTCTGGCCACACCTCTGACTAATCTTACTGGGAAGCTTATAAACAACACAGTGACATGGACAAGTGAGTGTGAGAATGCTTTTCAAGCCCTTAAAACTCTCCTGTGTTCTTCACCTGAACTTCAGAGTCCAGACTTTGACAAACGGTTCCTTTTCCATGCGGATGCCTCAAGAGTAGGATTACTGGCTCAAGGAGAATCTGGAGAAGATCAAACTGTCCTTTATCTGAGCTGAAAACCCCTCCCAAGGGAAACCAGGTATTCCATCATTGAAAAAAAGTGTCTGGCCATTAAGTGGGCCCTTAACAGGCTCCAGTCCTGCTCCTTGGCAGGGAGTTTAACCTTTACACAGACCACAGAGCATTGACATGCATTCAGACAATGAAGGACTATAATACC
The DNA here is from genome assembly GCF_030028105.1 of Mobula birostris. NCBI lineage: Eukaryota > Metazoa > Chordata > Chondrichthyes > Myliobatiformes > Myliobatidae > Mobula > Mobula birostris. Next base: position 69,652,513 of record NC_092370.1, read on the forward strand.
AGAGTGACACAATGATACCTGGAGCTCCAACTCTTCAAAGTCTGTATCCACCGTAAGCAGGGAAGGGAAATGCTATTGCAGAATACCTGTCTCAGCTGCTGAGCATTGTTGCTGCAGGAGAGGAGTGTGGTAGTGGTAATGTGATGGAAAGCAATTGGTAAACACAGTCCTTACACATGTGCATTCATTCATACACAAACAGTGCCCCATCATTCTGTTGTACTTGCAGTGAGTGTACACACTTCAGTGTCTCTCCCGGTATATTCTCGTAATTAACCCATGTTTCCAACAGAATGTTTATACAAAACTGCTAACATTTTAATTATTTAGTGATTGTAAATCCCATCTTGAAACTAGAATTCCATTGCCTACTATACAGTTAGAACATAGAACATAGAACATAGAATAGTACAGCACAGTACAGGCCCTTCAGCCAACAACGTTGTGCCGACCCTCAAACCCTGCCTCTCATATAACCCCCCACCTTAAATTCCTCCATATACCTGTCCAGTAGCCTCTTAAACTTCACTAGTGTATCTGCCTCCACCACTGACTCAGGCAGGGCATTCCACGCACCAACCACTCTCTGAGTAAAAAACCTTCCTCTAATATCCCCCTTGAACTTCCCACCCCTTACCTTAAAGCCATGTCCTCTTGTACTGAGCAGTGGTGCAATGGGGAAGAGACGCTGGCTATCCACGCTATCTATTCCTCTTATTATCTTGCACATCTCTATCATGTCTCCTCTCACCCTCCTTCTCTTCAAAGAGTAAAGCCTTAGTTCCCTTAATCTCTGATCATAATGCATACTCTCTAAACCAGGCAGCACCCTGGTAAATTTCCTCTGTACCCTTTCCAATGCTTCCACATCCTTCCTATAGTGAGGTGACCAGAACTGGACACAGTACTCCAAGTGTGGCCGAACCAGAGTTTTATAGAGCTGCATCATTACATCGCGACTCTTAAACTCTATCCCTCGACTTATGAAAGCTAACACCCATAAGTTTTCTTAACTAGCCTATCCACCTGTGATGCAACTTTCAGGGATCTGTGGACATGTACCCCCAGATCCCTCTGCTCCTCCACACTACCAAGTATCCTGCCATTTACTTTGTACTCTGCCTCGGAGTTTGTCCTTCCAAAGTGTATCACCTTACACTTCTCTGGGTTGAACTCCATCTGCCACTTCTCAGCCCACTTCTGCATTCTATCAATGTCTCTCTACAATCTTCGACAATCCTCTACACTACCTACAACACCACCAACCTTTGTGTTATCTGCAAACTTGCCAACCCACCATTCTACCCCAACATCCAGGTCATTAATAAAAATCACAGAAAGTAGAAGTCCCAGAACAGATCCTTGTGGGACACGACTAGTCACAATCCTCCAATCTGAATGTACTCCCTCCACTATGACTCTCTGCCTTCTGCAGGCAAGCCAATTCTGAATCCACCTGGCCAAACTTCCCTGGATCCCATGCCTTCTGACTTTCTGAATAAGCCTACCGTGTGGAACCTTGTCAAGTGCCTTACTAAAATCCATGTAGATCACATCCACTGCACTACCCTCATCTAGATGCCTGGTCACCTTCTCAAAAAACTCTATCAGTCTTGTTAGACATGATCTGCCCTTCACAAAGCCATGCTGACTGTCCCTGATCAGACTATGATTCTCTAAATGCCCATAGATCCTATCTCTAAGAATCTTTTCCAACAGCTTTCCCACCACAGATGTAAGGCTCACTGGTCTATAATTACCTGGACTATCCCTACTACCTTTTTTGAACAAGGGGACAACATTCACCTCCCTCCAATTCTCCGGTACTATTCCCGTGGACAACGAGGACATAAAGATCCTAGCCAGAGGCTCAGCAATCTCTTCCCTCGCCTCCTGGAGCAGCCTGGGGAATATTCCATCAGCCCCCAGGAACTTATCCATCCTAATGTATTTTAACAACTCCCACACCTCCGCTCCCTTAATACCAACATGCTTCAGTCTCACTCCTATTGTCCTCGCCATCATCAAGTTCCCTCTCATTGGTGAATACCAAGAGAAGTATTCATTGAGGACCTCGCTCACTTCCACAGCCTCTAGGCACATCTTCCCACCCTTATCTCTAATCAGTCCTACCTTCACTTCTGTCATCCAGTTCACAGTAACGTGATGAAAGTTTTCTTACAAACAATAATTACTGTAGAAATCAGGTGCTACATGCCTTACCATGCGGTAAAATATTACTCTGAAAATTTGACAGAGGTTGGAGAATTTTTTGTTTAAAGCATTATCTGAAGGTCACTTTCTTGTAGTGTTTTCAAGTAGAAATACTGCAGCAACATTAAATTGGTTTAAAAATAGCCTGCTAAAGTTAAACAATGAAATTGTTGTGTACTTTCTAATTTATGTTTCTGAACCTAATCTTCTATCGAAATAGAGGAATTCTCCTAAATTACAATGTAGGCTATTGGAGTTTGAATACAACAATTGACATTAGGTTAAATGTGACTTTTTCATTGATCAGTGCTGACAGTTTAATTTACTCCTTTAATAGGGTGCACAAATAAAGGACAACTGTGCATTAGTGTGAAACTGTAAACAAGCAGGAAGGATAAGATATAAGGTAGATGATCTTGAACGTAACTAGATACTGGCAGGTACGATGTTGTGGGCATCGCTGAGTCATGGCTGAAAGAAGGTCATAGTTGGATGCTTAACACCCAAGGATACACCTTGTATCAAAAGGGCAGGCAGGTAGGTAGAGATGGTGAGGTGGGTGGCTCTGTTGGTAAGAAATGATATCAAATTCTAAGGAAGAGGTGACATAGGATCGGAAGATGTAGAGTCCTTGTGGGTTGAGTTAAGAAACTGCAAGTGTAAAAATACTCTGATAGGAATTGTATACAAGCCTCCAAATAGTAGCCAGGATGTAGGATACAAATTACAACGGGAGACAGAAAAGGCACACAAAAAGGGAGATGTTACGATAGTCATGTGAGATTTCAATATGCAGGTAGATTGGGAAAATTAGGTTTGTTCCCAAGAGGGGGAATTTGTAGAATGCCTACAAGATGGCTTTTTAAAGCAGCTTGTGATAGATCCCACTAAATTCTAGATTAGACGTTGTGTAATAAGCCAAATTGGATTAGGCAGCTGTTGCAATCGAACACCTATGAAACAGTGAACATAATATGATAGAATTCACCATGCAGTTTGAGAGGGAGAAGCTAAAGTCAGATGTATCAATGTTAAAGTGGAGAAAAGGGAATTAGAGAGGCATGCGAGAGGAGCTGGCTAAAGTTGATTGAAAGGGGAAACCAGCAGGGAATTTGGCAGAACAGCAATGAAAGGAATTTCTGGGGACAATTTGGAAGGTGCAAGATAGGTACATCCTAAAGATGAAGTACTCTAAAAGGAGGATGAGGCAACCATGGCTGACAAGGGAATTCAGAAACAGCATAAAAGCAAAGAGAGGCCATATAATACAGCAAAAATTTGTGGGACACATGATAAAATGGGCTAAAGTCAGAACTGGTTTCTTAAAGGGAAATCTTGCCTGACAAATCTGTTGGAGTTCCATGAAGAAATTGTTGTGCTTTTAATATTTTTGTAATATTTGAAGAATATTGAAAACGTGTTGTTTGATTAAGCATCCTTTTTTACATAGTGCATTATGGGTTATCTGTAAAGGTACATAAACGGCAAATGTCATCACGCCCCCACGTGATACATGCGTGTCTCACTTCAAGTGAACACAAAGATAGACTCATATTTAAGACTCCTGACTTATCCTTTTAGTTAGTTTAATGTTGTGGAGTTTCAAAATTTAAAATGAACCCAGGATGACTACCTACCTGTTGAAGCAGGTGAGATATTCAAGTTTTTAAAAGGACCAGGAAGAAATGATCAAATAAAAAAAATCAGTGCAGCACGTGCTTCTTCGGAAGGGACAGATACAAAAGAGTTTAGGTAAAAAGGCAGAAAACAGACAGATTCATGGGTTCATAAAGATTGAGTATCAGATGATGATAATCATAAAAAAGAGCAGAAATGGCAGGCTACATCAGACAGATAGATGATTTCCATTGCACAAGAGATAATTGGAATATGTATACTAAGCTAATTGAGCAGTATTTTAAAGCAAATGGATAGCCAATGAGAAACAAGTACCAGTTTTAAAGGCATACAGGTAGCTTAGAAATTTAACTACTTCAACCAAACCAACCAAAATGAACTTTGCTGATATCATGAAAGTAATGAAGGAACATTTAGAACTGAAACCATTGTTGATTGAAGCATGCTTTAGGTTTCATAAGCAGAATCAAAAGGAAGGGGAATCCATTTCAGCTTACGTGGCCAAATTGAAGAGATTGTTTGTCTGAGCATTGTCAGTTCAATGATCAGTTTAATGATGCTCTGAGAAATTGTTTAGTTTGTGGTCTTACAAGAAAGCCTTTAAAAATGGCTTCTAACTGAAGCACAACATACATTAAAAAAAGCAGTTGAAATTGCAGTATCAATGGAAACAACGAATAGAGATGAAATTTAGTTACAGTCAGGAATGAAAGTGAACATAAACAAAATTACAGAACAACTGTGTTACCATTGTGCCAGGGGCTCACATAGAGCAGACCAATGCAGGTTTAAAGATGAAACTTACAGTTGATGCAACAAAGTAGGACACATACAAAGAGCATGTCAGGCAGATAAAAATAAATGGACTGCATGGGTGTAGCCCCCCGGCCACCCTCAGGGTTGCTCGGCTCGCTGTCGTCTAGGGAAACAGCCTCAGCCCCGGCAAACTGGGTAATTTGTTTGTGTGGATGCTGTGTGAGGTACCCCACCCCGCCCAAATAACAGACAATACACCAGATGCAATTAAATGATTTACAATTTATAGATATTACTGGAACTATATAATTAATAGAGAATAAAATATAAAAGGAAAATAAAAGGCACCACACTTATCAAAGTTCAATCTCTTCATGCACAACAACCGTTGGAGCTCAAGGACCTTCTTCTTCACCCTGCGACCCCCTCGGACCACCTCGACCGGCTGCCTGGGACTAACAACGGTGGTCAACCAGACGCTCCACACGAGTCCGTCTCCGTCTCCGTCCCGCTCGGGGTCCAACCCCGTTAGCGGACTCACAGCACCTGGTCCATCCTCTGTCTCGCTCTCCCTCCTTCTCCCCCAAAATCCCATGCATACAGTATCTTCAAATACACCAAAACCATAACAACTATCCCTATTGGTTAATAGCACTCTCTTATCAGACTCTAAAGCAAAAACTAACTGCTAGCGCAAACTTTCTCAGCGTTTAACACAACAAAGCCGCATTCCCTAGATTAACATAACAAAGATGCCATTTTAATTAGCCTCCACAGTAACATAAAAGTCGAAACCCCCTTACACGGGGAAGAAATAAATTCAAATTACAATTTCAAAAAGAACACTAATTTGCATGCTGTTGATGAAAAATCTGATTAAGATGAGAATTAGCCTTGAGATCTGAAATGTGAAGACTAACAGTAGACAAGCAATATGGCTTACACCAGTAGTGAATAGTAAATCAATTAAAATTTAATGAGACACAGGCACAGCTGTTTCAGTCATTCCACAAAATGAGTTTGAGCAAAATTTTAAAATTCAAAGTTCAAGTTATATTTCTTGTCAAAATATGTATGCTTCACACAACCTTGAGATTCATCTCCTTATAGACAGCCATCCACAAAACAAAGAAACCCAATAGAACCCATTAAAAAAAAACAAATGCCCAACGTACAGAGAAAAAAAACAAATAGTGCGAACAATAAAAGTAAGCAGAGAGCATTCAGAACTGAAGTTTGTGAAAATGGGTCCACAGTGAGCTGAAAGTAAGACATGAAGCCAAACATCACAGCAGATGATTCAGGAGCCCATTAGTTGCAGGCCACAGCCTCAGTTCAGCATAGAGACAAGTAAACCTTGCAAAGCAGCGAGCTGAATTCATCTGTTCTTTGCCTCCAGCCCTGACACACTGTTCTTTTCAATCTGGCCTGGCAATTAAATCATCCAAAACTCAGGTCGTTCCTCACTCTCAGACTCGGGCCCCGCCTCCTCAATATGCACATGGACCTGATCTCTGTCACCTCGATTTGGCCCATACCCAACCTTTCCAATTCGGACTGGCAGTTAAATCAGTCAAACCTTGGGCCTTTCCTCACTCTCGGGCCTGGGCTCTGCCACGACTCAGCCCCTCCTCCACTCGCCTTGCCTCAGTTGTGTTGCGTCAAATCGCCTCTAAATCCGCAATGGCCACATATTAGCTCATTCCTCGTTCTCATATTCGGGCCAAGCTGCCTCGATTCAGCCTATTGACGCCACACCTCAACCATCCTACTCCTCTGAGACTTCAGTTCACACCACAAAAATGCCTGGTCATAAAAGCAGTACAAAAGATGAAGTCCGACAGGGAAATTACAGACGAATGTTTGCAGTGATGGTTTACCAGGAGAAGTAGGATTAATAAAGTATTTAATTGTTTTCTTTGTTTTGATTGCTACCGACAAGGAGTCACTGAGCCTTACCAGTGACGTCTTAAACTGGAAATACAAAGATATTGAACTGAAATTTGCAGATATCCAACTAAGAAACATACTGGAGAAAAGATAACTCCTGTGGCAATGACATTTGCAACAGAGAAATGCAACAATCAACAAACCATATTGGGCTTGTATGTGGTAAAAACAAATGGGCCAGCATTGTGGGAACGTGATTAGCTGAGATAACTATAACTTGATTGGAGGTCCATCACCATTTACATTCCACATCCCTGGCAATAAAGACAACTAAAAGCGAATTAAGAAAGGTACTGGGTGAGGCCACAGCAGTGTTCAAGGATGGCAATGGAAAACTCAAACATCAAGGGTAAACTAGTGTTAAGTCACAATGTCACATCAAAGTTTCGAAAAACCCATCTGGTTCCTTACACCGTCAGTGGTAAGGTTACCAGCTCGGTCACATGGAGGCTGAAGTAAGGTCGAGTGGAGCTCGTGGGCAACACTAGTCTTCCCAGTAGCCAAGAAGAATGGGTCTGTCAGGATCTGTGGTGATTTTAAGGTCACCATCAACACAGTACTAAAAGTAGATCAATACCATCTACCCACAATAGAGGATAACTTTGCAAACCTTTCTGGAAGAAAACACTTCAGCAAAGTGGCCTTAGCTGAGGCCTACCTACAAATGGAGATGGAAGAAAAATCCAAAGTGTTTCTCACTATAAATGCTCACAAAGGGCTTTATCATAATAATAGGCTTATTTTTGGAGCAGTTTCTGCATCTGCACTCTGGAAGAAAGCTGTGGACCAGGTGTTGCAAGGCTGCCCAGGTACTCAGTATTACCAGTGAGGATGACAAGGAAAATCTCAAGATAGTATTACGAAGATTAGAAGACTATGGGCTCAGAGCATGACTTTGTGGATTCTTTAAACTAAGCATCACTTACTGTAGTCACACCATCAATGCACAGGAATTACACAATTCATCTGAAAATTCAAGCAGTGATGGATGCCCCAAGGCCAAAGGATGTGTCACAATTGCAGCCTTTGTTCAGAATTTGTCAAGAACTACAACAGGTTCCCACCAAACCTAGCTACTGTGGTCCAGTCCTTGAAAGCATTACTACATATCGGGAAGAAATGGCAATGGACAAAGCCCAGTGAGGTGGCTTTCCAAAAGACAAAGGAAATGATGACATCAGACACTGTGCTCACACATTATGACCATGTCAAACAGTGAAGCTTGCCATGCACTGTTCAGAATGCCAACACATCCAGGGGAAAGGTGTCCAGAGCTGTCAGAACCACTTCCTGCAATCCCAGAGTCAACTCCAATAACCACCATGGAGGAGACCCCAGAACCTGAGATTGTTTCACAGCCACAAGTCTCACCTGCCAAGCAGAGTGACCCCCCTTGTCAGGAAAGACATTATTCCACAATAGTATGAAAGCAATTGAATTTTTTAGCCTGAATAGGACTATTTAAAATTTACTATGCTGTGGATATCTCTATAATAGTTGTATTAATATCTGTGTATATAGTTGAGATGCATTCTACATTGAGTTGGAGTTTAATGCCAAGCAGGATATATGTTTTTAATATTTCAGTAATATATGAGTAATTTTGAAAAATTGTAAACATATTGTCTGATTATGCATTCTTTGTTGTTTATATAAAGCTTTGCAGGTTATCTATATGTGTCAGTGATTTGGATAATGGAATTAAAGACCTTTTGGCCATGTTTGCAGATGGTACAAAGATCAGTAGAGGGGCAAGTAGTGTTGTCCTCACCTACCACCCTACCAGCCTCTGCATCCAGCATATAATTCTCCAAAACTTCCACTGCCTCCAATGGCATCCCACCACAAAGCATATCTTCCCCTCCCCATCCCCACTTTTTGCCTTCCACTAGAAAGACATCGCTCCCTTTGCAACTCCCTTGTCCATTCGTCCCTCCCTATTGATCTCTCTCCTGGCACTTATCCTTACAAGTGGAACAAGTGCTACACCTGCCCCTACACCTCTCCCTCACCACTATCCAGGGCCCTAAACAGTCCTTCCAGGTGAGGCGACACTTCCCCTGTGAGTCTGTTGGAGTCATTTACTGTGGTTGGTACTCCCAGTGTAGCCTCCTGTACATCGGTGAGACCCGATGTAGACTGGGAGAGTGCTTCGCTGAGCACCTATGCGCCATCCACCAGAAAAAGTGGGATCTCCCAGAGGCCACCTATTTTAATTCCACTTCCCATTCCCATTCCGATATGTCTATCCTGCCCTCCTGCACTGTCATGATGAGGCCACACTTACGCTGGAGGAACAGCACCTTATATTCCACTTGGGTAGTCTCCAACCTGATGGCATGAACATCGATTTCTCAAACTTCTGGTAATGCCCCCCACCACCCCTCCTTCACTATTCCCCATCCCCTTTTCCCTCTCTCACCCTATCTCCTTGCCCACCCATCGCTTCCCTCTGGTGCTCCTCCCCTCTTTTCTTTCTTCCATGGCCTTCTGTCTCTTCATCAATCAACTTCCCAGCTCTTTACTTCATCCCTCCCCCTCCAGGTTTCTCCTATCACCTTATGTTTCTCTCTCCCCCCACCTTTTAAATCTACTCCCTAGCTTTTTTTCTCCAGTCTTGCTGAAGGGTTTTGATCCGAAACATCAACTGTACTCTTTTCCTAGATGCTGCCTGGCCTGCTGAGTTCCTCCAGCATTTTATGTGTGTTGTTCGGATTTCCAGCATCTGCAAATTTTCCCTTGTTTAGGAATAAATGCAGAGACTATTTTCTAAATCAGGAGAAAAATCAAAAATCCAAGTTGCAAAGGGACTTGACAGTCCTTGCGCAGCATTCCCTAAAGGACAATTTGCAGGTCGAGTCAACAGTAAAGAAAGCAAATCCAATGTTATTGTTCATTTCAAGAGGACTAGAATATCAGGGCAAGGACATAATGCTGAGACATTGGTCAGCCCACACATGGAGTGTTGTGAGCAGTTTTGGGCCCATTATCTAAGAAAAGATGTGTTGGCAGTGAAGAGGGTCAAGAAGAATCTTCTTCTTCCCATGTTTAATTTAATGGTTCAATTTAATATCCGAGAATGTATACAGTATACAACCTTAAATTCTTACTATTCACAGACATCCACAAAACAAAAAAAACACCAAAAAATGAATGACAGAAAATGTTAGAAACACAAAGCCTCCCTCCCCCTCCCATGCACAAGCAGCAGCAAGAGCATCAACTTCCCCCCTCCCCCCACCTGCTCCAGCAAAAACATTACCCCACCACCAAAGCTCCCAGAGAGCATGATCTAGAATCCATCAAAAACTACTGTCCATCCCAACACTTTGATATATCAGGCAGTCTCTCTCTCTCTCTCTCTCTCTCTCTCTCTCTCTCTCTAGAGAGGGAGAGAGAGATATCATTCTTGCAACAATGATAGGGGAGACCAACAGCTTGCTAATTCGATGTTGCTTGTCCAAGTTCTTCAACCTGAGGACCAACAGAACCTGGCTCACCATCGAGAGAGATCACTCGAGAGCAGGGGGCTTCCTCCGTACACCACCTTGCTGTCTTGATATTTCAATCTCCCACGACGCTTCGGTCAGCGGCATCGGCGAGGAATTGGGTTGGCCACAGGACCACTCCTGGAGATATCAAACGCCAGGCCGCTCGACGAGTCTTGAGAGTGAGAATCCACTGTCCGTGAAGAACCGTAGTTTGAGCTGCAGCTGTTGATCCGTGACTACAGCAGGACCCCAGCCACCTTGAAAAGAGAAAAGAGACGTGAGTTTAGTTAATTTCTATTGGATTTGATTACTAATTATTTTAAATTCATCATAAAACAAATTGAAATTCAGAAATAAACATTGAAATAATGAAATAATCCCCTACCACAAATTAATAAATATAACAAAAATCTTTTCTGATGGAAGATCAACCCAAGACGTTAATTTTTTTTCTCTCTACTATTGTTAAACATTTCAGCATTTTCTGTTTTTTACTTTCTTATTTACAGCATTTGTATTTTTTGGCTTCTGGTTAAATAATGATACATGGAAAGTAAGTTTATCCATTGTTGTGCAAACTGTATTACAGTTTTAGAGTGATGAAATGATTCATACTCCATAATATCTAATGCATTATGTGGAGCGAATGGAGTGTGTAGCTGCTTTCAATATTGGCCATCACTTACTTCAGTATATCATGATGGCTTAATGTTTAATGGAAACACAACTAACATTTCAGCTTTTGTCTGAACTGAAGGTAAATAAGAGAGGTTACTGGGGTAAAGAAATAAACCAACTCAGACAAACTTCCAAGAATAAAAACTAAGCATATAACCAGATTCACAAACCGTTTGATTTACTACATTGCAGGAATACCTGAACAGGATCACGCTGAACTTGTAGGTTAGTCTGAAACAAGTTTTCCAGATACCAAGCTACCAAAAGCAAAACCACCAAAAATAATAGAAGAATAACAGGAGGTTGATATTTTTATGGAGCATATGCACAATGGATTAAGTTGATTCATCTGTTTCTTATCTCACAAGTCAATGAATGCGTTGTATAAAAAAGATCACTCCCTACTCTGTACATAGTTTTCTTCTTTCGATTGTTCTTTCTTTCCTCTCCTTTCTATAAGTGTATACCTCAGATAAATATTATGTGGAGATTCGTGACAAATATGATTATATGATATATATGTACAGTATCTGAAATACATCTTATGGAAATGTTTGTTTGATGATGAAATTCAATAAAAAATAAATTACAAAAAAAAGAAAAACAATATTCCACATAATTACGAAATAAAGAATACCTCCAATCCATCTTCTAACAGAAGCCCTTAATTCTTTACATGTCTTTATATACACGTCCCAATAATACTCTCCCTTAACCTGGGGTGAACCTGATTTAGGAATTCAAGTAAACAACCTCATTTGCCAGAATCACTGCATGCCATATTTTGAACCTTTATTGTACACATTAGACTTAATTTCAATGACTAATACAAATTTTATAACTTGCCACAATGCACATTCTTTTTAACTGAAATGGTGCACTCTGCTAGTACTGAAACTTTGATGTTACTCGATCATTAGCAGAATGATAAAAAGTTTCATTGAGTCTAAGTGTGTTCCTACATATTGTTTGTCCACACATAGAAAAAATTGTTTTAACCTACTGATGGTTTTTCTCTAGTGGTCTGTAAATATCTCGCTGGAAGAGTCTTTGTAGAAATTGAGGGTCTGGCTCCTTTTGCTGGAGAGTTCAAGGTAGAAGGCGTAAGAGTGAATGGGCATTGAGCTTCATTAACTTTATCAATAATCTTTTGTTGCCGGTACCATTCTTCTTCATTCTTGATTGTTGCTCACCTTAAATTGCATTTTATAAACTGGAGAAGACAAGTATTCCTTTAGGGTCTGATCACATTGTGTGATTTAGATGAGAAAAAAACACTTCATGAATGACCAACAAATAGAGACATAGGAACATTTGGGACATGTTGTCTGCATCTATCACTATGTGGAAACCAATGGAATAGAAATCTTGTAGGTTCCATAAGGAGCATGTGATTAACTCTGTCAGATAACCATTTAGACAGTGAAGAGAAAAATATACAGCAGCACAAGAGGCAAAGTTTAATGTTGTGTTTTTTTTTGTTTATATAAAATGACTGGTGATGAAAGCTATCAGAATCATCAGCACTTATTCAGTCCTTTAGGTGGAGAAACCTATGTACTGTCTTTCTTAATTACTCATAAAGCTAACAACTACAGCAGAATACTGGAAAAATTTTCATTGAAAACTCTGGAAAGTGCTTTCTTCTTGCTTTACTATCAACCATCCCCACATAGTGAAACATTTACTTCTGTCAAGTATTTCCCAACAGCCTTGGGTCTAGAATCCAAAAATACTTTGGACCAGTGTCACAATTGAGCTGTTGTATTTCTCATGTTTTCAATAGGTTAGAATGAATCCTGCTGAATCCAAGATGTCAATAACACTATTTTATTAACAATAATATAATCAATACATCAACAAATCAAGATTAAGCAACTTATTTATCTGTACATTCAAAAAAGCACACGAAAGAGTCATCCTATTTGCCCAAGATGCCCATGACTTCGTATGAACACCACAGTTTTAGGTTCATTACAAATTTTTCTGGCTCCCCCAATTATTTTTTACTATTTAACCAATATCAGGATTAAGTTTCAAGTTTAAATTATCGTTCAATCATGCATGAATTTAGTCAAATGAAATAACATTCTTCCAAGGCCAAGATACAAAACACATTTTCACGCCAGCACACAGTACATTGTGCATAACACAAATAGCACATATGGTTACAATTTTAGAAAAAAGCATACATTCTCAAAGAGAAAAAAAAATAAAATCCAAGTCACTGAGTTGTCCTAGTCCGCTTGTTCTTCCACCAAGCAAACACTAGAGGGCAGCACCAAGTGAACACCAGAGGGCAACACCAACGAGAAGGGCCAACCCTCAACCCAGTACGAAATCCAGTGGTATACAGCCAGCTCTGGCATCTCCTTTGCCAGCGACCACCAACAGGCTACTCTAAGGCGTGTGGCAACTAAGGCTTGGGCAACACAACTCCCATGCCATGGGTCTTGCTAATGAACCAGTAAGTCAGACTTGAGGTATTCTATGTTGCCAATGTCTGACAGGGTCTTGTGAATGCAATAAAAATGACCAAGGCAATCACTCACACCTGTTTTTGGACTGCACACTATGTCAGCACAACAGTACACAACATGTCCAGGCGACAATACAACAATAAGTCCAGCTCTATTGCTATTGAGCAACTCACTGATGGGATAGTCCTGCAGTACTTAATGTCTTTAGTATACAGCAGTGACCTGTGATCATAAAAAAAATGCACAGGACAAACAGGTACACTTTTGATTGGACCCAGAGGGCAGCTGCATACAAACGCGTCACCATTTTACTGGAATGAAGGTATTACATCATTCAAATTTAACTATTGTGACCAAACTGGTGAAAAGCTGCCCTCTACTGTAAGTTTAGATACGATACATGAATTTTGTGCACCATGACTAATCAGAGCTCATAAACTTTCAAGTAAAAGGGAGTTTGGAGATGAAGGCCCAGATATATTACCTTAAACAAAAATAAACACTTACATTTCACTTTGGGGCATCAGCACTGCAGTCTGTTATTTTTTTCTTCCAATCAGTGCTCTACATGCCTTTTTCCATTTCACTTAGAAGATGTAAACTTTCTTTAGCAACTTGGAAAATGATGACTAGGGAAATGCTTCAAAATTGTTCATATATATTAATAAATTGATTTTTTTCCTTGAAGAGGAATATTTGAGCAACCTAGGGAATTTGTTTCCTCCGAGGTCAAGGCGTTGAATGTATTTAAGGAGATACACAAATTCATAGATGCAAAAGAGCATCAGTTGGGTTGGAGGAAGCATGAATGTGATATTCAGATGGCTGGCTATCATTCTGTAAAATACTACAGCATGCTCATAAGACCAAATAACTTACTCCTGATATTATATTCTACAAATAAAAGGATTAAAAGTTCAGAGTTTGTAGAACAGGAATGACTTTCTATTACATATTTCAATGCTTAGGGAGTTGCAAGTGCTTTCCACACAAATATGAAATGAAACCAGACTTTCAACACAGCCTGCTAGCTGACGAAAAATAACCCAAACACTAAAAAGCCTTACCATTTCACACAATAATAGCTATTTTCTACAAAATTGTCCCAAATAAATATTTGTTGGCATGGTTTATGAAAATTCAGGAATTGGTTTCACCTTTTGTGACTTTGTCAGCAACTTACATAGAAAATAAGAAGAATCCAAATAACTGGGGTGCTGGTGTGACTGCATGCGGACTTAAAGTTTAAAAAAATACTGTTAATCCTGTATGAGATAGCCAAGGCATCTTTTATTCTGTAGACCACTGATCAGAAAAAGCTGCGGAAAGTTGTAAACATAGTCATTTCCATCATGGACACTAGCCTCCCCAGCATCAAGGACACCTTCAAAAGGTGATGCTTCAAAAAGGCGGTATCCATTATTAAGGACCTCATCACAAAGGATATGCCTTCTTCTCATTCCTACCCTCAAGGAAGAGGTACAGGAGCCTGGAGACACACACTCAACGTTTCAGGTACAGCTTCATCTCTTCCGCCACATGACATCTAAATGGACAATGAACCCTTGAACACCACCACACTATCTTTTCCTCTATTTTTGTGCTACTTGGAGTGCCACAGTGGTGTATTGGTTAGCAAAATGCTTCGCAGCACCAGCAGCCTGGGTTCAATTCCTGCTGCTGCCTGTTAAGAGTGTGTATGATCTCACTGTGACTGTGTGGGTTTCTTCCCAGTGCTGCAGCTTCCTCCCACAGCCCAAGGACATACTGGTTGGTAGGGTAACTTTGTAAATTGTCCCATGATTAGGCTAGGGTTAAGCTAGAGGTCGTGGGGCAGCATGGCTCCAAGGGCCAGAAGGGCCCACTCTGTGCTGTATCTCAATACAAAAACTTGAATTACATATACAGTCGTCCCTCAGTATCCGCGGGGAACTGGTTCCAGGAGCCCCCACAGATACCAAAATCCGCGGATGCTCAAGTCCCTTATATAAAATGGTGTAGTATTTGCATATAACCTACGCACATCCTCCCATATACTTTAAATCATCTCTAGATTACTTATAATACCTAATACAATGTAAATGCTATGTAAATAGTTGTTATACTGTATTGTTTAGGGAATAATGACAAGAAAAAAAGTCTGTACATGTTCAGTACAGACGCAAGCATCGTGGCTCTTCTGGGAATGCTGATGCTGCCTCGGCATCAGTCGTTGCCGATTCTCCCGTGATCTTTCAGTTCTTGAGGCTGTAGCACTTTACATAGCCAGCCAGCCATCCCTTACTAGCCTTAAACTCCTTCCCCTCGCTCACAACACAAGTAGCGAACGAATGAGACGCAAGGCAAACAATGCTTGAACAAGTGCTGGAGAGAGACTGAGGATCTGTGAAATGGCGGGAGGCTACAGCAGGGTTTTCCTACACATCACTTCACTCGCATGGATTCAGCATTGTGCTCGGTGCGCGGCAAATTCAAGTTTTGCTTTTTGGAACTTTCTGGAATCCTCTTCCCAGAATGTTTTCGATTCGCTAATGGTTGAATCCACAGATACGGAGGGCCAACTGTATATATTAGTTATTGTACTTTACAGTTTTTTATGATTATGTATTGCAGTGTACAGCTGCCCCAAAACAACAAATTTCACAACGTTTGTCAGTGATAGTAAACTTGATTCTGATTCCGATTCGGATCAGATATCTTAAGCATAATGCTTTAGTAATTTACAGATTGGTAGGTATGACAGTGTGGGCATCTCTGAGTCATGGCAGAAAGAAGATCCTAGTTGGAAGCTTAACATCCAAGGATACACTTTATATCAAAAGGACATGCAGGTAGATAGAGGGGGTGGGGTGGCTGTGTCAGTAAAAGTTTAAATTGAAGTATATGATGTTCATTCCCTTATGTGGTGCATGGAATAATTATATATATTCCATGCACAATTCTTAGAAGCAAATGAATTAGGATTGGAAGATGTAGAATCCTGTGGATAGAGTTAAGAAACCGCAAGGGTAAAAAGAACCTGATGGGAGTTATATACAGGCCTCTGGACAGTAGACGGGATGTGGGATACAAATTACAGTGTGAAATAGAAAGGATATGTAATAAGGGCAATGCTACAATAGTCATTGGGGATTTCAATATGCAGGTAGTTTGGGAAAATCAGGTTGGTGCTGCATCGCCTCTTCCCCAGGGCACCACTGCTCAGTACAAGAGGACATGGCTTTAAGGTGAGGGGTGGGAAGTTCAAGGGGGCTATTAGAGGAAGGTTTTTTACTCAGAGAGTGGTTGGTGCGTGGAATGCACTGCCTGAGTCAGTGGTGGAGGCAGATACACTAGTGAGATGTAAGAGACTACTAGACAGGTTTCTGGAGGAATTTAAGGTGGGGGGTTATATGGGAGGCAGGGTTTGAGGGTCAGCACAACATTGTGGGCTGAAGGGCCTGTACTGTGCTGTACTATTCTATATTCTATGTTCTATGTTCTATCGCAAGAGAGGGAAATTGCCTGCGAGATAGCTTTTTAGAGCAACTTTTGGTTGAATCCACTGGAATGGAAATTCATGATTAGGTATTGTATAATGAACCAGTTTTGATTAGGGAGCTTAAGGTAAAGAAACTCTTAGATACATTCCAAAGATAAAGAAGTATTCTAAAGGGAGGATGAGGCAACTGTGGCTAACAATGGAAGTCAAAGACAGCATAAAAGCAAAAGAGAGAGAGTATATAACATGGTAAAAATTAGTGGGAAGTTAGATGATTGGGAAGCTTTTAAAAACCAATAGGAGGCAACTAAAAAAAAACTATAAGGACAGAAAAGTTGAAAAATGAAGGTAAGCAAGCCCAGAATATCAAAGAGAACACCAAAAGCTTATTTCAGATATATAAAGAGTTGAAGAGAGGTGAGAGTAGACTTTGGACTGCTGAAAGATTATACTGGAGAGGTCGTAGTGGTGGGGACAAAGAAACAGCCTTCACTATCAAAGGTAGTAGCAGTATGCCAGAAGTTCAAATATTAGCTGGCAGAAATGATTGTAGCTGCTATTATTAAGGAGAAGGTGACTGAGAAACTTAAAGGTCTGAAGGTAGATCATATGAACTACAACCCAGGGTTCTGAAAGAGGGGCTGAAGAGATTGTAGAGGCATTAGTAATGATCTTTCAGGAATCACTAGACTCTCAAATGGTTCAGGAGGACTTGATATTTGCAAATGTCACTCCACTCTTTAAGAAGCGAGGGAAGTAGAAGAAATTAAATTATAGACCAGTTTGCCTGACTTCAGTGTTGAGAAGTTGTTGCAATCCATTATTAAGGATGAAATTTCAGGGTACATGGAGGCACATGATAAAAAAGGCCAAAGTCAGAATTATTTACTTAAAGGGAAATCTTGCCTGACAAATACTGTATGTTGGAATTCCATGAAGAAATTGTTGTGCATTTACAAACGTAATATTTCAGTAATATTTGAAGAATATTGAAAATGCATTGTTTAATTAAGCATTCTTTGTTGTTTACATAGTGCATTTTGCGTTATTGTAAATGACAAATGTTATCAAGCCCCCATGTGATGCATGCGTGTCTCACTTAAAGTAAACATGAAGATAGACTCACATTTCAGACTCCTGACTTTTCTTTTCAATTAGTTCAATGTTTTGGAGTTTCAAAACATAACAGTGGTGATAAGCTTTTTTAAAAAATTAACCCAAGATGACTACCTACCTGTTGAAGCACAGTGAGACATTCATGTTTTGGAAAAGCACAGCAAGAAATGGTGGAATAAAAAAAAATCAGTGCAGCGCGTGCTTCTTCGGAAGGGACAGATACAAAAGAGTTAAAACAAAAAGGCAGGAAACATATTCATGTGTTCATAAACAGTGGCTAACAGGTGATAATAATCATAAAAAAGAGCAGAAATGGCAGGCTACATCAGACATATAGATGATTTCCATTGCACAAGAGATAACTGGAATATGTATACTCACTAATTGAGCAGTATTTTAAAGTAAATGGATAGCCAACGAGAAACGATTACCTGATTTAAAGTCATACAGTTAGCTTAGAAATTTAACTGCTCCAACCAAATCAGCCAAAATGAGCTTTGCTGATATCGTAACAGTAATGCAGGGACATTTAAAACTGAAACCATTGTGTATTGCAGCATGCTTTAGGTTTCATAAGCAGAATCAAAAGGAAGGGGAGTCCATTTCAGCTTAATTGAAAAGATTGTCTGAGCATTGTCAGTTCAATGATAGGCTTAATGATGCTCTGAATGACTGTATAGTTTGTGGAATCTTATAAGAAAGCCTTTCAAAATGGCTCCTAACCGAAGTACGACGTACATTTAAAAGAGCAGTTGAAATTGCTGTATCAATGGAAACAGCAAACAGAGATGCATTTCAGTTACAGTCAGCATGAATAAAATTGCAACGTGTAAACAGAAGTTAGCCTGGCCAGACAAATTGTGTTACCATTGTGCCAGGGGCTCACATAGAGCAGACCAATGCAGGCTTAAAGGTGAAACTTACAGAAAGTGCAACAAAGCTCTCATGCCCAGGCCAAGCTGCCCTTGATTCAGCCCATTGACACCACATCTCAACCATCCTACTCCTCTGAGATTTCAGGTCACACAACAAAACAAAAAGGCCAAAACATAGAGGCAGTCCTAAAGCTGAACTCCAAAAATAGAAATTACATGCTAATGTTTGCAGTGATCATTTACTCGAATAAAGCGTTTAATTATTTTCTTTGTTTTGATTGCCACTGACAAGTTGTCACTAAGCTTCACCAGTGCCACCTTAAACTGGAAATACGAAGATACTAAACCGTCCATTGTTAAGGACACAATTTCATGGTACTTGGGGGGGATATGTAGGGGCAGTTAGTGTTGAGAAGCAGGGTATCTGGAGAATGACTTGGAGAGATTGGGAGAATGGGAAAGAAATGGCAGATGGAACATAATGTAGAGAAGCATATGATCATGCACTTTGGTAGAAGGAATAGAAGCATAGACTATTATCTAAATGGGAAAAAATGCAAACAAAACAGATGCAAAAGGAATTGGGAGTTCTTGCAACACACACAAAAAGCTGGAGGAACTCAGCAGGCCAGGAGGCATCTATGGAAAAGAGTACAGTTGACACTTCGGGCCGAGACACTTCGGAAGGACTGTAGCTTCTCTTGTTTGTGATTGGGAGCTCTTGTGCAGGATTCCCTAAAGGTTCACTTGCATATTGAGTAGATGGTAAGGAAGGCAAATGCAATATTAGTATTTATTTCGAGAGGACTAGAAAACAAGAGCAACGATGTAATACAGAGGCTTTATAAGACCACATTTGGAGTATTGAGAACAATTTTGGACCCCTTATCTAAGAAAAGAGCATGGGAAAGGGTCCAGAGGAGGTTCACGAGAATGATCCCCAAATGAAAGGGTTAATGTATGAGGAGCATTTGATGACCCTGAGCCTGTACACACCACAGTTTAGAAGAATAAGGGGGATCTCAGTGGATTGAAATGAACCAAATTGAAATGTCTTTATTTCTTACACCTTTCATATACATGAGTAGTAAAAGTCTTTACGTTACATCTCCATCTAAATATGCAATGTACAATTTATAGTAGTTCATAATAAATAGTATGTACAATAGGACAGTCAATATACCATAGAAATACAATTGTAACAGCATAAATTAATCAGTCTGATGGCCTGGTGGAAGAAGCTGTCCCGTAGTCTGTTGGTCCTGGCTTTTATGCTGTGGTAACGTTTCCTGGATGGTTGCAGCTGGAACAGTTTGTGGTTGGGGTGACTTGGGTTCCCAATTATCCTTTGGGCCTTTTTTACACACCTGTCTTTGTAAATGTCCTGAATAGTGGGAAGGTCACATCTACAGATGCGCTGGGCTGTCCACACCACTCTCTGCAGAGTCCTGCGATTGAGGGAAGTACAGTTCCCATACCAGGCAGTGACAGCCAGTCAGGATGTCTCAGTTGTGCCCCTGTAGAAAGTTCTTAGTATTTGGCAGCCCATACCAAACTTTGTCAACCATCTGAGGTGAAAGAGGTGCTGTTGTGCCTTTTTCACCACACAGCTGTTTTGTACAGAAAACCATAATACTATAAGACCATAAGACAAAGGAGCAGAAGTTCGCCATTCGGCTCATTGAGTCTGCTCCGCCATTTTATCATGAACTGATCCATTCTCCCATTTAGTCCCACTCCCCCGCTTTCTCACCATAACCTTTGATGCCCTGGCTACTCAGATACCTATCAATCTCTGTCTTAAATACACCCAATGACTTGGTCTCCACTGCTGCCCGTGGCAACAAATTCCATAGATTCACCACCCTCTGGCTAAAAAAATTTCTTCGCATCTCTGTTCTGAATAGGTGTCCTTCAATCCTTAAGTCATGCCCTCTCGTACTAGACTCCCCCATCATGGGAAACAACTTTGCCACATCCACTCTGTCCATGCCTTTTAACATTCAAAATGTTTCTATGAGGTCTCCCCTCATTCTTCTAACCTCCAGGGAATACAGTCCAAGAGCGGACAAACGTTCCTCATATGTTAACCCTCTCATTCCCGGAATCATTCTAGTGAATCTTCTCTGTACCCTCTCCAATGTCAACACATCCTTTCTTAAATAAGGAGACCAAAACTTCCCACAGTACTCCAAGTGAGGTCTCACCAGTGCCTTATAGAGCTTCAACATCACATCCCTGCTCCTATACTCTATTCCTCTAGAAATGCATGCCAACATTGCGTTCGCCTTCTTCACCACCGACTCAACCTGGAGGTTAACCTTAAGGGTATCCTCGGTGATGTGTATGCCAAGGAACGTAAAGCTGTTCACCCCCTCAACCCCAGGTCCATTGTAGTGTAGTCCACAACCAGCTCCTTTGATTTTGCGACGTTGAGGGAGAGGTTGATTTCTTGACACCACTATGTCAGGGTGATGACTTCTTCTCTGTAGGCTGCTTTGTTATTATTTGAGATTAGGCCAATCAGTGTAGTGTCATCAACAAATTTAATTAGCAGACTGGAGCCGTGGGTGAAGACACAGTCATAGGTATATATGAGAGTAAAGGAGGGGGCTTAGGACACAGCCCCGAGGGGTACCTGTGTTGAGGGTCAGAGAGGCAGAGGTGAGGGAGCCCACTTTTACCACCTGCCGGTGATCTGACAGGAAGTCCAGGATCCAGCTATGTAAGGCAGGGTGAAGGCAGGGTGAAGCCGAGGCCTCTGAGCTTCTTGTTGACCCTGGAGGGAATTATGGTGTTGAATGCTGAACTGTAGTCTTATCGAATATTGAAAGGTCTGGATAACATGGATGTAAGGAGGATGTTTTCTATAATGGGTGACTCTAGGACTGGAGGGCATAGCCTCAGAATACAGAGATGTCAATATAGAAAAGAGGTGAGGAGGAGTTTTTTTATCCATAGAGGGTAGTGAATCGGTGGAATTCATTGTCACATATGGTGGTGGACACCAAGTCATTGAGTGTATTTATAGTGGAGGTTGATAGGTTCTGAATTAGTGAGGGCATCAAAAGTTATGGGGAGAAGGCAAGAGAATGGGGTTGGGAGAGGTAATAAATCAGCCATGATGGAATGGCTGAGTAGACTTGATGGGTCGAGTAGCCTAATTCTGATCCTATGTCTTATGGACTAAATGGTTAAAAAATGTGGTCTATATTTGCAAGCACTATTAAATCTATTGATCGTCCATAAAATGATACTGCAGGCCTAGCTCTTTCCTACTTTTTCATTCAAGCTAGATGCAAGATGAATACTGCCATCTCCCCTGTGTGTAATAATTTAAATATAGGCACAATAGCACTAAGAATGATATTTGAAGTTGCTCTTTTACTAAATATTTTCTACAAAACATGCTGCAATAAAAAATACTTCTGACTGCATTAAAGTATTTATCCATTTGTCACTGAATGATTTTTATTACCACAAGCTACCTTAAATCTGCAAGCATAGAAGAACTTCTTTACATTCTACGAAATAATTTAACTGTGCCACTGGGAAGAAACAATTTGCTTTAGTTCAGTTCTTCATTCTATCTTCAGGACTTTGTTATGTACTTAACCTCCAAAGTAAATGCTGCTAGTAGGAAAACACTGACCGTTTTGTACAGCTTAAAGAGACCACTATGTTTCTGACAGTTTGATTCCCCTGCATTATTTCAACAAAATCCCTTTGAAAACAAGAATACAGATTTTAAAATTGAGCACTATTTAATTGAGACCTATTATTGGACAGCAAACACCTGATTAGGTAATTAGGATGGTGGGAATTAGGACATGAGTGGTAGTCATGATGACAAAATTACAGAGTAATATGATCAAGGTCTGCCAGAAGTACATAGAAACATAGAAATATAGAAAATAGGTGCAGGAGTAGGCTATTCGGCCCTTCAAGCCTGCACTGCCATTCAGTACGATCATGGCTGATCATCCAACTCAGAACCCTGTACCTGTCTGCTCTCCATACCCCCTGATCCCTTTAACCACAAGGCCATATACGTTGGATGAATAAAGTCTTGGATCACAAACTCATAGAAACACCTCTGAGCTGCAGATGAACTGAAACGTATTATCAGCCATAGTTCTTCAGATGCAATATCAGTGATGATGTAAACATCATCAGAAGCTCCCTTCAGATCAAACATCACCAATATCATGAAGAATTTGGTTCAGTATTAGCAGGGTAACAGAGAGAATTGGTGAAGTTGGATATAGAATATTGTTTCGCTCCTCCCAATATTTTGATAATTCAGTGCTGGACATTGGGTAGTCTGACAAAGTGGAAACTGATACTGATTTCAGAACAGGTTTCTGGAGGACAACAAGCAAAAGAAAAAGACACAAGAGTTTGCAGTTGCTGGAATCTGGAGCAACTTACAAAATGCTGGAGGAACTCAATTTGTCAGGCAGCATCTGTGGAGGAAAACGTACAGTCTACGTTTTGAGTCACAACCCTTCATCAGATATGAAAAGATAGAGAAGAGATGGCCAGCATAAAAAGGATGAAGGGAAGGGGCAGAACAAGACATGGCAAGTGATAGATAGATCCACATGAGGAGGGATGATAAGCAAATGGAGGGGAGAGAGGAAATGGCGATAAAAGTTGGAGCTGATTTGTTGCCTGTACCATAACTGCAGCTATTGACTTGAAAAAAAGGAGACTGGGAATAATAAGATAGATTTTGAGAATAGATTGGTGAAGGGCTGTTTCATTTTAAAAGAGACATTGTCAACAATAATCAAGAAGCATTAACAGTTTCAGGAAACAAAAGTGGTCACTGTCGCCTGACCTGTTTGTTAATCAGTTATATTGAGAACAGTGTTCCATAAACACAGCATTTCTTTAATGTTTCTAATAAATAGAGGGATAACACTTTTGAAAGGAAGACCAGAGAAAGGCTATTAGTCAATTGAGCTTGCTGCATTCATTCAAAAAAGGTTACTGAATTCCAGAGTGCTGACTCATATTGCATAGTGTTTGGACAAAAAAGTTACAAAGCTTCAAAAAAAACCCAGAAAGTCCATGCTGACCATCAAGTGCCTTCCTCTGATAATCCCATTTATCAGATTTATCAAGAGTACTCTAATTTAACCATTTTATGTGCAAAAGCTTCTAAAGATTTTCAATTTAATATAAGACATCATGTGCTAAATGATCAATCTTTTAAAACAATGCACAAAATGCTGGAGAAACTCAACATGTCAGGCAGCACCTATGGAGAGGAATAAAGAGTTAACATAAAGAATAAAGGTCCTTCAACAGCTCTTGATGGACACTCCGCCACCACAAGTCGGGTCTACTTACTGCTGAGCAGGGTGAACTCAAATGGCTCTTCACACAGGTCCACATAACTACAAATAGATGGGGACCACAGGACATAAGCCTCATCTAGCTCAAGTTGATCAATGTAAGAAATGCCCTTTTTAACTTGGACGCTGTGAGGGTATCCTGAAGTACCCCTATTAACTGTGCTTTTGAAAAGAGAGAGAGAGATTTATTTACCACCGATAGCTTGCTTGTAAAAGAGAGAGAGAGAGAGACGAAGACTAACGGTTGGACTGTCACTTTAAGAACTGGTTAACTTTTGGATGTCTGCTGAGTTGGAGAGAGACAGCACCGAGCAGCTCGTAGGTTGTTATGGTGACCGAAGGCAGGTTGTTGATACTTTTTCAGGGGCTTTTTGCCTGCTTGCATTTCTTCACAGACAAAGGAAGGAGGAGTTATTTGAATGACAGGTGGTACCCAGTACGGTGAGATAAATAGGAGGTCAGGTGATAGACCTCAGACACATGTTTGGACACTAAATGAGCATTGTTGTGCCCACAGAAAAAGTGGATTTTGGAGGATCGATCAGGCGGATCAATCCATCGCTCTAACAGTGGAAAGAAGGAAAAGGGTTGACTGGTGGGGAGTTGTCCATGTGTCCACCCTCACCTGGGGGATAGCTCCACCACAGAAAACCGGTCCTCTTTGTTAAAGTCACAGTCGGTGACTTTGAAAGGATTTCGATGGACGACGAGAGGATCGATGGCGTCAGCTCACCTGAAGACTCAAATCTCTCTCTCTCTCTCTCTCTCTCTCCATCACTACGCAACTCAATACTGTACCACGAACTGAACTGAACTTTACTCATCATCGTAAGACTGTATCTTTTTACCCCTAGACTTAAAGAAGCTTGGTTTTTCATACATATATTTCCACACTTACTGATATACTAATATACATGTAATCATTGCTAACCTGTTTGATTTATATTACTGTATTGCATAGTTACTAATAAATATTACTAGTTTATAGCAATACTGGAGTCCAAAGTGTTTTCCTTCTCTGCTGGTTCTTTATTCCTGTCACGGGGTTCGTGACAGACACACAGCAAACTCCCACAAAGTCCAAAACCAAATTGAAAGGCCAACATGGTTTAGATTAAAAAACATCATATGATTTTTCTTTCAATAAAATTCTCAAGCAGAACTAAACGGCAGCCAATCAGAGTTCAGGGGCGAAAAGTAAAGGACTCTTCACCCAGGTCCAGGAGAGAGCTTTAAAAATTAACACTTCGTAACCGTTTCATTTCAGAGCTTCAACAGCAGTCAGTTGAAATTTGGGATTTATTAGCAAGGCTAAACAAAAAAAAGGCAAGGGCACACAGAGTGGCCATTGTTGGAGCAGAGCTGTGATAGAGTTGGGAGACTTTTGGCTTGTGCAATAACATACGTGGGTGACGTAAATATCTGGTAAGCTTTTCTTGCTTATTCTTCACCTGTAGGCTTACAGCTGGGGCAGTAAGAATGGTTCTGTGACTGTGTTTTGCTCCTTCTGTGAGATGAGACCTCCAGCCCTCCAGATAACCACATCTGCACCAGTTGCACCAAGCTTCAGCTCCTCAGGGAACGAATTAAGGAACCGGAGCTGCGACTCGATGACCAACTCAGAGGAAACTGAGAAGATAGATAGGAACTACAGGAAAGTAGTCACCGCTAGGTCACAGAAGTCAGGTGAATGGGTGACTGTTAGGAGGGGAAAGGTTAATGGGCAGCTGATACAGAGTACCCCCGTAGCTGTTCCTTTAATAACAAGTACAGTATACCATTCTGGATACTGTTGGGGAGAGGTAGGGAAGCGGCAGTGTCTGGGTCTCTGGTGCTGTGGCTCAGAAGGGAAGTGTGCAGATGAGGAATCTAGTGGTGATAGAAGACTCCATAGTGAATTGAGTAGATAGGAGAGGCTGTGGATGCAATAGCGAAGTGCAGATGGTATGGTTCCTCCCAGGTGTGAGGGTAAGGGCATTTCAGATCGTGCCCATGACATTCTAAAGGGGAAGGGTAAGCAGCCAGACATCTTGGTACATATTTGTACCAATGTAAATGCATGCCTGAGGAAGTGGTGCGGGGAGCAGAGTTTCAGATTGATGGATCACTCAGATCTCTTCTGAGGAAGATGTGACCCTGTACAAAAGGGATGGGTTACCCCAGAACCCGAGGGGGAAAGTTTGCTAGAGCTTTTGGAGAGGGTTTAAACTAATTTGACTGTGGAGGTGGGAATCAGAATGATAGGGCTGAGAATAGGGATGTTGATTTACAGACAGAGGTGGTTTATAATAAGACTGTCAAGAAAGACAGGCAGATGATAGTCAAAAATTGCAGTCAGTGGGATAGGCTGCAGTGTAACAGAGGAACAAAATTGAAAAGGGAGAGAAATCCAGGATTGAAGGTGTTATATTTGAATGCACAGTATATGGAATAAGGTAGATATATGGATCTAGTAGCACAGTTAGAGATTTGCAGGTATGACATTGTGAGTATCACAGTCATGACTGATAAGACGATTGTAGTTGGGAGCTTAATATCCAAGGATAAGTAATCTATCTGAAACCCCCGGTTTCCTTGGCTGTGTAAGTCTAGGGAAGACATTCTTCGGTCTCGCCAAACCCATGAGATTGAAACAGCTTTTCCACCCAAACCCTGGTTTGTGTGGATCCGGTGTGATTTACTATCCTGATACAAATTAATGCCACGAAATAACACAGTACACTGCATACAACTTATATCTATGAATCTTAACTACAAGGATTAGTAACGAAGAAAAAAAGGAAATGTGGTCATTTTAATTAAACAGTCAAACGTCCACAAGTTGGAGCTCAACATTTCACTATATTCACTGATCCTCAATTGATTTTTGCACCTGGCTTCATCGATTAGTCTCGCAGCGTGTCAAATCCTACGACCTGTTCTCTCCAGCATCTTCTCTCTGCATCTCCCACCAAACAAAAGTCCCAAGACCAACCTCGGAGTCTCTTACCAAAAAAACTCGCCCCAGTTCCACCATCCAAATTAGATAGCACACACAGCTCATTATTCCTCTTCTTCAACAATAAACAGGCTGAAAGCAGAACAGACTGATTTACACAACTGCTAAATGAAATACCTACAGCATAACAGTAAAGTTGTGAACCAGGGCATTACATATTGAAAGGACAGGCAGGTAGGCAGGGGAGGAGTGGGTCTGCTGATAAAAAAAATAAATCAAATCTTTAGGAAGAGGTGACATAGAATTGGAAGATGTAGAATTCTTGTGGGCAGAGATAAGAAAGTGCAAGGGTACGAAAACCCTGATGGGAGTTATTTCCAGACCTCCAACAAGCAACCAGGATGTTACAAATGGTCTACAAATTACAGTGGTAGATAGAAAAAACATTCCAAAAGGCAATGTTGCATTAGTTTTGGAGGATTTCAATATGCAGAAAGATTGGTAAAATCAAATTGATGTTGGATCCCAAGAGAGAGAATTTGTAAAATGCCTGTGAGATGGCTTTTTGGAGCAGCTTGTGGCTGAGCCCACGAGGGGATTAGCAATGCTGATTGAGTGTTGTGTAATGAACTGGATATGATTAAGGAGCTTAAGGTAAAGGAACCCTTGGGTACCGGTGATCATATTCCTGCAATTTGAGAGGGAGAAGCTAAAGTCAAATGCATATTACAGTGGAGTAAAGGGAATTGAGGCAGGAGAATGGAGCAGGCCAAAGTAGAATGGAAGGGGTTACTAGCAGGGACTACAGCAGAATAGCAATGGCTGGAATTTCTGGGGACAATTTGGAAGGTGAAGGATAGATAATCCCAAAGATGAAGTATTCTAAAGGGAGGGTGAGGCAACTAGGTCTGACAAGGGAAATCAAAGAGAGCATAAAAGCAAATGATAAGGCATATATTAGAGCAAATGTTAGTGTGAAGCTAGAGAATTGGTACATTTTTACAAACCAATAGAAGGCAACTAAAAAAACCATATGGGGTCGGGGGTGCAAAAATGAAACCGAAGCTTTTTTTTCAGATATATAAAGAATTAAAGAGAAGCAAGAGTAGATATTGGACGACTGGATAATGATAATGAGATAGTAATGGGGACAAGGAAATGGTGAATAAACTGAATAAGCATTTTGCATCAGTCTTCACTGTGGAAGACACTGGGATTATGCTAGAAGTTTGAGTGTCAAGGGGAAGAAGTGAGTACAGTTGCTATTACTAGGGA
Organism: Mobula birostris; assembly: GCF_030028105.1. Lineage (NCBI taxonomy): Eukaryota > Metazoa > Chordata > Chondrichthyes > Myliobatiformes > Myliobatidae > Mobula > Mobula birostris. Next base: position 69,680,768 of record NC_092370.1, read on the forward strand.
GATGGTGCTTGAGAAACTGGAAGGTCAGAAGGTACCTGGCCCTGATGGACTACACCGCAAGGTTCTAGAAGAGGTAGCTAAAGGGATTGTGGAGACATTAGTAATGATCTTTCAGGGGTCAATAGAGTCTGGCATGATTCCGTAGGACTGGAAAATTGCTGTCCCACTCTTCAAGAAGGTAGGAAGGAAGGAGGAAGTTATAGGCTAGTTAGCCTGTGTCATGTGTGATGCCAAGCAAAGCTACCGGACGGATGATGCTAATGAGAGAGATAACCGAAGACAATGGAGAAACATTCAAAATGCTAATAAGAGAGAAGAGAGAGATTAACGAGAAGGAAACACAATTCAGATATTGACAGACCATTTGCTTTGAACATGAACTGTTTGAAGTTTGATGGACAGTTGACACCCCAGCAGGGGGATAAAAAGAGCAGGTTTGCTAAGGCACGACACACCACGAGACCCTGGAAAGAGCAGTGTGCCCCCACAAGTTGGTGAGAGTTTGGAGGTCTGGTTCGTGGGAATTGGTCAGAGGCTCAGATGGTGTAAAGGTACGATCGGTGGGAACCTGGGGTGTGTGTCTGTCCTTGCCTGCGTGCCGGGTTCACCGCGGAAGAACGATCGTATCCAGAATGGAGGGGTCACAGTCGGTGACCACAGCAGGATCAGAAGACATCAAAATGTCTGCCCGAAACCAACTGCATCTCTCACTCTCTCTCCCCGATGGTACAACAACAGCGATTACTTCGAACTGCACTAAACTGAACTGAACTCTGCTTCACTTAAGACTGATCATTTTACCCCTAGACTGCGATAGAGCTTGGTTGATTCCTATTACCCTTTTTCTGTGTATATGTTTTTATTATCATTGCTAACCTGTTACTTTTATATCCTTGCGATTAGTGTACTGTATTACTTATTTCTTTAATAAAACTTTATTAGTTCCTAGTAACCACAGACTCCAACAAGCGTTCCATTTCTGCTGGTTTGGCAACCCAGTTACGGGGTACATAACACCTGACATCAGTGGTTGGGAGGATGTTGCAGTAAATTGTTAAAGATGTGATTTTGGGGGTACTTGGAGGCGCATGAAAAAATAGGCCCAAGCCAGCATGGTTTCCTTAAGGGGAAATCTTGCCTGACAAATCTGTTGGAATTCCTTGAAGAAATAACAATGCATGATAAACAAAGGAGAATTATGGATGTTGTGCACTTGGATTTTCAGAAGGCATTTGACAAGGCGTTAAACAAGAGACGAAGGCATGACAGGAAAGAGACCAGCATGGATAGAAAATTGCCTACTGCCAATCAGCCAGAGTGGGAATAAACGGATCCTTTTTGGATTGGCTGCTGATGACTCATGCTATTCCACAGGGTCTGCTTCCTTTTTGGTTGTACATCAACGATTTGGATAATGAAATTGATGGCTTTGAGGCTATGCTTGAGGACAATATGAAGATGTATGGTAGGGTAGGTAATGCTGAGGAAGCAGGCTGCAGGAGGACTCAGAATAGCAGAGGTGGCAGATGAAATAGTGTTGGGATATGTATAGTCATGCACTTTGGTAGAAGGAATGAAAGCATAAACTATTTTCTAAGCAGAGAAAATTCAAAACGCCAAGGTGAAAAGAGATTTAGGAGTTCTCATGCAGGATTCCCTAAATCTTGTTTTGCAATTTGAATCTGCTGAGAAAGGTGAAAGCAATGTTAGCATTAATTTCAAGAAGACTAGAATATAAAAGCAAGGATATAATGCTGAGTTTGTATAAGGCACTAGAGAGGCCTCACTTGGAGCTTTGTGAGCAATTTTGGGCCCCATACATAAGAAAGGTTGTGCTGACATTGGAGAGGGGTCAGACAGTTCATGATAATTTTCCTGGGAACGAAAAGGTTATAATACAAGCAGTGATTGAAGGTACTGGGCAAGCACTCACTGTAATTTATAAGAATGGGGGGGGGGTCTCATTGAAACCTGTTATGAGGGGGTCCTGAATTACCCCTATTAACTGTGCTTTTGAAAAAAGAGAGAGAGAGAGAGAGAGAGAGAGACTGACTAACTAACTGTTGGACTGCCACTTTAAGGAATGAGAAAGAACTGGTTAACTGTTGGATTTCTGCTGAAGTGGAGATAGCACTGAGCAGCTCATAAGTTGCTGTGGTGACTGAGGGCGTTATTAAATGGACAATTGATATTATGATTTTCGGCAGGTTGTTAATACTTCTTCAAGGACTTTTGCCTGCTTGCATTTCTTACACAGACAAAGGAAGGAGGAGTTATTTGAATGACAATTGATGCTCAGCACGGGAAGATAAAATAGGAGGTCAGATGATAGACCTCAGACACATGTTCTGGACACTGAATGAGCATTGTGCCCGCAGGAAAAGTGTGTTTTGAGGATCAATCAAGCGGATCGATCCGTCGCTCTTGCGGTGGAAAGAGAAAAAGGGTTGACTGGTGGGGAGTTGTCCATGTGTCCACGCTCGCCTGGGGGATAGCTCCACCACAGAAAACCGGTCCCCTTTGTTAAAGTCAGTCGGTAACTTTTAAAGGATTTCGAAGGACAACGAAAAGATCAACGGCATCAGCTCACCTGAAGACTCAAATCTCTCCCTCTCTCCATCACTACTCAACTAAATACCACGAACTGAACTTTGCTCATCATTGTAAGACTGTATCTTTTTACCCCTAGACTTAAAGAAGCTAGAAGCTTGGCTTTTCACACATATATTTCCACACTTACTGACATTATATATATAAAATCATTGCTAACCTGTTTCATTTATCTACATTTATATTACTGTATTGCATAGTTACTAATAAATATTATTAGTTTATAGAAATACTGGACTCCAAAGTGTTTTCCATCTCTGCTGATTCTTTACTCCCGTCACGGGGTTCATGGCACTATCAAATGTTAGAAGACCTAGATAAAGTGGATATGAAGAGAGTGCTTCCTTTCATGGGGGAGCTGAGGACCAAAGAGCACAGCCTCAAGATAGAGGGACGGCCATTTGGAACAGAGATGAGGAGGAATTTATTTTAAACCAGAGGTTGGTGAATCCATGGAATTCATTGCCACAAGCTAGATCTCTGGGTGCTTTTAAGGCAGAGGTTGATAGCTTGATTTGTGAGGATGTGAATAGAAAAGGCGCAGAAAAATACGGTTAAAAAGGGAACTGAATCAGCCTGATAAAATAGTGGAGCAGTCTCGATAGACCAAATGGCCCAATTCTGCTCCCATGTCTTATATGGTCTTACTAAACTGGAAGGGATAACATGACCAATGGCATTTGTTTCAGAAAATGACGACGATAGCATCTCACTTTCAAGTCATTTATTAAAACAGCTATGGTACATTTTAAAATACTGACATCAATACAGTTGAAAAAATGCACTTCATAGTAAACAATAGTTTCAATTTTAATGCATAGTAATGCAATTGTTTCGACACAAATTTTTAGACACCTAGAGCAATGATACAATGGGGTCAGTTTGTGTTGAGGGGTGTAAAGAGGTAGGGAAGAAAGAAAAAACTTGCTTTTATACAACACCTTTCAGAATCTCACCACACGCCGAAGTTCTTTAGTCATTGAAGAACCTTTTGAAGGTTGTCCACTATTGTCATAAGTAAACCAAAACACTCAGTGTGTTACATAGAACTCCCAAACACAGCCACCTTATATTGTCTAGGATCACTTTTGGTTTATTGAGACCCTGGTTTATTCAAGGAGGACACCTCCAAGTACTAGATTTTCCAGCCTAGATTTATTTACTTATTTAAAGTATCTCTCTCTGGAGCAGAACTTCAATCCGGAGATGCTCATCGAGCACAAAGAACAAGTTACAACAGTAAGGGGAGTATTTAAACTGCCATTTGAGAGACATTATGGAATTGGAATCACTTTTTAGAATACATAATGCAATTTAAATTTCTATATGCTTTTTATTCTTGAGATTCCATACTGGCAATATGAATGTAAAGTTCATGAGTATCAGAACCTTGATGCAAGTTATTCACACAAAATTTTAAACAACTATGATGACACTTCTGCAAATTTATCAAGCAAATGTCTCCAGCTGATTACTGGAAAACTCTATATACTGCATACATTATATTTTCACTATTAAACATTATTGCCTTGCACCAATATACGAAGGTTTCAGCAAGCAGAATTCAAATTTTAAAACCTTAATACTTTTCCAACAAATATAAATGGTGGTTCAATTTACATACATCAAGTTGTCCATCATAGTGAGATTGCCACTCAAAAGTTAGATAACCTTTTGCATAAATTCAGCTTTGTTTATTGGGAGAAGTCACAGCTATAATTTACATTTGTTTACAATAAAAAACATGTAATCAATGTTTCAAATTTTAAGCTATATTGGTTCCATACCCGGTTCACTGATAGAGGCAATCAGGAAACTAGCTGAAAATATATTTCTTTATAGTGTGCTTTTTAAAAATTTAATACAATTAAACATTCTTTAGAGAGGGTGTATACCTCATTGATTAACTTACTGGTGATCTGGTTCAAATGTAAAATAATTTTTAAGAACATTTTGGAAAAGCATACGCTTGATACATGGTTTTCAAATTTACTTAACTGATGACATCTGCACCCCAAATTTACAAAGCATAAACAAATACATATATGTTTTACTCTCTTCTCTTATCACAATTCAGATCAGAATGACAGAAATCCAGGATGCCCAATAGAACAGGACTCAAATTATTTCTAAAATATATTTTCACACCTACACGGCACATTTTACTTCAGGCATTCACTACCACTGTTTAGTTTTGCCACACAATCCTGAGTAAATTTTGAAAAAAATCTGAATGGCTCAATAGCCAAATGTAATGTATATGTCAAATAAAAAGCAATTCATGTGCAGCTAATTGAACTAGAACAGCATGCTTATCAATTCCAGTACCCATTATGCATCCAAGTTATATTAAAAAGTACTAATGGCAGTTGTAACCTGAAAATATGTTTTAACATAAAAATATCATTACATTATGAACTGTAAATAAAGTGGTTATTAAATCACCACCAGGAGAAACAGACTGACACAGAGCAACAAAAAAACCTTTATTTGAAGTATCTGTTCAGAAAACTTGTAGCATCTGATATTTAATATGGCATTCATTAACACATCTGGTATTAAATTTGCCGTTTAAAGTAATGGTTCTGAAAATAAAATGAACCATTACTTGTATTTTGTCTCACATGGGATGCAAAATTAACATGAAATATTTCCCATCCTGTCAATAAAATCAAAACTTCAGATGTCACACGATATCTGAAAATCCATTTCAGGAAAATCATTGGCCAGTCAAATAATTAGCTCCTTATGGACAGGAATTGTTTTTTTTTATTTCACTGTCTACTTGTGTGAAGATTTCTTTTGTCAACAAGAATCTAGTTTTGATGCATTATTATTTCAACATCTAATTTCAAATTCTGGGTACAAGCAACCTTGCAGAAGTGGGCATGCCACAGAATTGGGAGACCTCTTTCATAACGAAGGGATTATACTTACAAGATATGGCGATTAATACATCAAAATTAACCCCTTACTACTAAAGTATTCACATAGTACAGTAACAAAAAGCTTTAGGAAATTAACATATACAATTTATTAGTTGTAGGCAAGCTTCAAAAGCATTCGCCTGCTCACAAACACACACTTTTGAAAATGCCTGGTACACCTTGAACCCATGCAAACTGGCATAAGTAAAAAAAAAAATACATTACCTTGTGATTGCATTTTTATTTTTATGCTTCGATGAACAGGAGCATGATCACGTGCATCATGTTCCCACTCCTATCTGGTTCAAATGGATAGCCATTAACAGATAAATATCTTTAGACTAATATGTTAACTACATTGTGCAGAATAATTTATTTAGAAAATAGTATATTAACCTAATTCAGTAATAACTGCTACAACAGTTGAATAACAATGTGAACTTGTATTTGGAGATCATTGCTGTTGCCACCCTTTAGAAATCTATAGTTATATATACAGTATTTTAATATGATACTAAAGTGCATGTTCCATGTACCATGGTCATTTGGGCTACTCCTCATTTAGAAAGCTGCAATTCAATATAGAAATAAATTTAAAGATGGAGATTACTTGGTCAGCAAAACAATGTGCAAAGTTTAACCAGTCTCAAGAAAGATACTTTGATTGCTTGATAGGGCTGAAGAGTGATGGGGGGGGATTATTGAGAGATGGGAGAAGGGAAGATACGCAGGGAATAGTTAGAGTAGTGGGCTACAGGAAAGTGGTAGAAGGGCAGCAAGTTCAAGAAATGTAGGGACCCAAGTAGCTAGGTGAAAGAGAGGAAGGATTGAGAGGGAGAAGATTAGAGAGCTGTGGACACAGAATGGAAGGAAATTCAGAGACAAAGGGCTCAAGGGATAGGTACAAAAGCAAGTGAGGAGTTGGCAATGGGCAAGGTCATCCTTGTGCAAGACTTTGAACACACACTGACAGGCACTTGTATACACTTTCACCTAATAATAGTGCTTATCATTCTTGCAAAAGAGCCCAGTCTAAGATTTTGGACCTTGTAACCCTAGATCAAGATCTCCAGTCTGTTGGTATGCAGTGACCATCCCACACTAAAATACCATAGTCAGGTAACCTTCACTCTCAAAAAATTCTTAGCATTATGGACAACATTACCAGTGATAATCCAAATGTTCCTCCTTTTTCCATGACCAAAGATATTTCATGTTTTACAATAATGTCACCAACTTGAGGTGAAACATAATGGGCAGGAAATAACCAGCTCAAAGCACAGCTTAAGGGCAAATGGAAAAGGGAGTACTATCTTCAACGGAATGGTTTTTGCTGTCAAGAACAATCTAGTCTGAGTGACTTCCCCCATAGGAAAAGTGACAGTTGCTTCTGGCCCCAGCACAAAACCAACATGCTATGGTCATCAGTGCATATGGTCCAAACCTAAAAACAACAGATAAGGCCAAGTACAACCCTGAAAGAAATGCAAGTTTCTGCTTCTAAGTAACTTCATGCTCTGAGGTGCAAAACGATAGCAGAGAATATTAATTCCAGAGGAATCCTCATCCTAAAAATCTTGAAGCATTATTTTGTTATAATCAGAATTTTCCAAGAAAAATAAGCACAAGACCTTATAGCAATACTCCTGATCCAGAGAGTGGTATTTGATAAATTATTTCACGGCCTGACTGAGAAACCATAAAGATAAATCTATAACAGAAATCATGAATTAGCAACAGGAGTCATCAGATGACATCATTAAATGTGCTGCATAATTTAAAAAGATCATGGCTAATCTGATGCAATTTGAACTATGCATTCCTTTCAACCCTTCCATTTTTGTTGCTTAGTAAATCTACTTCTACCTTAAAAAAATATTTAAAGGCACAGATTCCACTGCCCTTTGGGAAGAGTTCCAAACACATGATCCTCAGAAAATATTTCATCTACCCAACATTAAATGGGCAACTTCTTATTTTAAACAGATCTATATTCACTCACTGTGAAACATCCTCTTACATCTACATATTCTATCAAGGTTCCTCTCAATCGTCTAAATTCCAGCAAATGCAAACATGCTCTGTGTTGCTATTCCTCACAAAACAACCCATTCATTCCAGAGACGAGTGTAGAAAACTTTCTCTAAACTTCTAACACGTTAACATCCTTAAATGAGGAAACTATTAAAAATACAGCATTCCAATTGTGTTCTCACCAAGCTCCACATAACTAAAGCATACTTTTGCTTTCAATTCTCCCAGCCAAAGGTGATAAATTTGTTAGTTTTCCCAATTACTTGGAGTGTTTGCTTGGCAGGGAGATAGGAAGGTCAAAAGGAGAGAAATAAAGCTGGAAGGAAACTTTAGAATAGTAAGCAAATTATGCAGCAAAAACAAATTTGAGCAGCAGGGGAAGCTATAAAAGTAATAAAATTAAAGGTACAATATCTGAACACTTGGAGCTGTTGCAACTATATAACTGAATTAATGGCTTAAATAGAAATAAACATGCATATATGATCATTTTGCGTCAATGGAAGCTTGGCTGCAGAGTGACCAAAATTAGAAATTACATACTCAACATGTCTGTCATATAGAAGTGACAAGGCTAAAAGGTAAACGTGGTACAATTAAAAATGGAGAAGATCATCTCAGTGGTGAGAAAAGATCTTGGCTGACAGATCATGATGCAAGCTGAAATCAATTTGGGTCAAGTTAAGAAATAGGAAAACGTAGCTGTAATGATGAAATAGTAGCTGTAATATTGCGCATGTCGTAAATCAGGAAATTAGAGCTGCATGTGACAGGTAATGCAATGAGCATGGGAGATTTTATAACTAAAACACAAACGCAGCAAATCAGATTTGCTGTAATAAGGTGGAAGACAAATTCATGGAATTTGTAAGAGATACTTTTCTAGATCAGCATGTTGACAAACTAATCAGGAAAAGTTCATCTTAGATCTTGCCTTGCGGAATGAAAAACATTAATTGATAAAACTTGGTACTATAAGGGGTCTTGGAAAATAGTGATGATGATATGAAGGGTTGTCAGTAATTTTTAAAATAATCTATTTCAATACAAAACTAGGGATTAAACCTGAGCTAAGGCACCAATCAAGGAATGAGGAGAGTTGGTTCTGATTGATTGATTGAGAGAATATACTGAAATGCATGATTGTGGACAGGCAACAATTATCATTTCAAGATATAATGCACGAGTTGCAAAGAATGATAACTTGATTCATTCATCTATAAAGCAAAAGTCCTCTATCAACCTATCCTTCCTGCACTATTTTGCTCTCTGACAATAAAGTTTCGCTACGCTGGAAAAAAATGGATTATTCATCAGAGAGTCAGCTATCAGCAAAGGTAGACATGAATGACATAATACATCTTGGCCTTTAGTACATGAGCACAGCTTTTGGCCATCTGAGGAAGATCAAGATCTCAAATGTGGCAATAGGGTTAGTGTAACAGGCAGCAGTGATCCCTGCCTTCCTATATCTTTCTGAGCTGCAGCTTGAAGAGGCAGCATCCAACACTGCCTTCTTAAAATTCATCAAATATATTGGCAGAATAAGCAAACCAATGTCACAGTCCTCTCCCAGTCAACAACACCAGCATTGAGGGTCTGCTTACATTTGTGTTGTTTTAATGAACAGGCCATATTGTTCGCATGATCCAACACCAGATTCCAAAACAGAGACCTATGAGCTCTGCATATCAAAAGAAAACTAAACAAATTGAAGAGGAGTTTTAAGGATTTGAAAATGTAACAGCTTCACCAACTCTTGGAATCCCTGCCCACGGTCACTCAAAATGGAGAAAAAGCATTTGGAATAACATCAGGAACAGAGATGCCCAAGAAAAATGGTAGGAGTGCCTTACCTTCTAGTACCTCTTGCCCTACTCTCTGGCAGATTCTGTAGGTTGCACATTATCCTCAGAACCCACCAAAGAGGAATCAATCAAAATGGATAGCCTAAGATGATAATGTAGTGAAGTTAAATTCTATTGTTGTAATCTATGCATCATCTTACAGTTCATTTCACTCTCCAGATCTACGAACCATTTTTATTCTTTTCTCTTTGACACTCAGGCATCTGTGAGAGACCATGTTACTCGATACACTGCAATGCCAAGTGTACAAGATTGCAAAATATTGCACCTCCAAAACTACACCACTTTGCACAATTTTGGTTTGGAAAATGATTTCCAAGAACAACAGTCCAAGAGACCAGAGGCAAGTTTCCTTACCTCCCTGGTGAGAAAGCCAGTTGTTAAATCCTGTATCCTTACACAACACAAAAAAATGACTTAGCTGAACAGAATACAGGGTTCAGTTACCAAATGATTACTAATGTTAATTTTTTATCAAGATGATCTCTCACTTGTTTTTTTTCCAGCAACAACCATACTCCACCACAAATGGCTTTCATTAGTACCTTTCTATTTTAGGTATCAATACCATTCTTTTACTTTCTTCACTGTTAAAGCAGTTGTGTGAAGCCATACCTACTGAAGTATAACACTCAGGCATTAGCCTCTAACAACCTAAATTAGTACTGACAGGTTTCCAGTTCCATGTGTACAATTTTCATTCACACAATATTAATTCCTCCACTAGTCAGTACTGAAGTCCTCTTATTACAGAACGTCAAGCTGGTTCCATTTGGGTGACCACCTTTGATCAACGAAGTCTTCAGTTCCATCTGGCAGGCAAGAATGGCTGCATCCAATTCAGTGTGTGCCCTGTGCACAACATAAAACATCAATCCAACACTGATGCATATCTGTACCAAAAGAAAGCAAAAATCATCTGGATTAATGCATAATTTACAGTCTGTACTTCTATAGAAATTATATTTTAAAAACTTTCCATGCAATCAATTCAATATCAAAATGCACTCAGTGGCCACTTTATTAGGTGCACCTGCTCATTAATGCAAATACCTAATCAACAGATCATGTGGCAGCAATCAATACATAAAAGCATGCAGACATGGTTGAGAGACGCAGTTGTTGTTCAGACCAAACATCAGAATGGGGAAGAAATATGATCTAATTGACTGACCATGGAATTACTGTTGGCACTGTATTCAACTGCATAATAGTTATTTTCTTTGCAGCTTAACAATTAATTATCTGCTTGTATTTTGAGTAGTTCTTATATGCATTTAACAGTTGCACATGCCTCCTAGAGGTCATACTGTGTATATTCAGTTATTCAATGAGTCTCCTAGTGGTCACAGTATGTATATGCAAATGCAGAGTGTCCCCAATGGTTATATTGGTATGATTCTGGAAGCTACTCTTGGTATTCCATTATATGAATAGGGAGTATCTCATTGGCTAACTCTTATCTACATATTTGAATGGAATTTTCCTTATCTATTAAATATAAAAGAGCTGACTACGAGACCAGTGTCATCTTAGTCATTTAGATGTTTTCTAGTTCCCCTTGCAGACCTCTATCACTCTCCATTTCAACTTTCCTTTGTTCTATTAATCCTTAATAAGACAATCACGAAGTGACAGGTTTTGTGCCTCTTTCTAACCTCTGAAAAGAAGCTTGCAATAAAACATCAGAATCCAACAATAGTGCCAGACAGGGTTGTCTTGCCTCAGAAACTGCTGGTCTCCTTGGAGAATAGTGCAAAAAACAAAAAAAAAGCTATGTGTTACAACAGTGGTGTGCAGAAGAGTATCTCTGAATGCACAACACGTCAAACCTTGAAGTTGATGGGCTACAGCAGCAGAAGACCTCACTGGGTTCCACTCCTGTAGTATCAAATCATGGTGCTATAGTAGCATAGCAGTCAGCGTGATGCTATTACAGCTCGGGGCTTCAGAGATTAAAATTCAATCCCAGCATCCTATGTAAGGAGTTTGTACGTCATCTTCGTGAAGTGCGTAGATTTCCTCTGGGTGCTCCTGTTTTCCTCCTACAGTCCAAAGACATACCGGTTAGCATGTTAATTGGTAACTGTAGATTGTTCTGTGATTAGGCTGTGGTTAAAATAGGTGGGTAGCTGGTGGCATGGGTTGAAAGGCCTATTCCATGCTGCATCTCTAAATAAAAAAATAAAATCAGTGAAAACAGGCAATTTGCATTTAAGGCGTGCATAGTGAAAGACTTCAAAAACAAGAAACGAACCTCTACTGTGATGAAAAAGGTGCCTTTATGGGGTAAATTTTAAAGGAGAAGAAAATAACTAGAGTTTAGATGAAAGAGTCACAGAGCATGGAAACAAGCCACTCAGCTCAACTCATCCATACAAACCAACTAGTCCTATTGTCTTTACTTGGCACATATTCCTTCAAACTAAGGGTTCCCAAACATTTTTATGCATTGACCCCCACCATTAACTGAGGGGTCCATGGACCCTAGATTGGGAACCCTTGCTTTAAATCTTTCCTATGTATTTATCTGTCTAAATGTCTTTTAAATGCTCTAATTGTACTTGTCTCTGACAGCTCATTCCATTTACTGCCCACCTTCAGTATGGAAAAACTTGCCCCAATTGTTAAATGTTTCTCCTCCCACCTTAAATCCATGCTCTTGAACTTTAGACTTTCCTGCCTTGTGAAAGAGACTGACCACAACTTATCTAGCCCTGCATGATTTTATAAATCTCTATAAGGTGACCCCACCCTCAGTCTTCACTCCAGAAAAGGCAATCCCAGTTTCTTCTGATATCTCAAGCTCTCCAGCCCCAGCAACAGCAACAGCCGTATGTATCTTTTCTGCACCCTTTGCAGATTAATGACATCCTCCTTCTAGCTGGATGACTAGCAGTGCACATGATACCACAGTGTATCCTCACCAATGACTTGGAAAGTTGTAACATGTTGTCCTCTCGTACTCAGTGTTCTAACCAATGAAAGCAAGTGTGCCTTCTTCGCCATCCAATCTACACTCTCAAAAAACTATGTACTAGGACCTCAAGATCCCTCTGCTCTACAGCACTCTGCAGCACCCTGTCATTTACCGAGCAAGCACAGGCCAGGTTTAACTGGCCAAAATGCAAACTTTGCATTGTGTCAGAGTTAAGTTCCATCAGCCACTCCATTCTTTTGCCCAGTTTCCCCTGTTGAGCTATATCCCATTTTAATCTTAAATAACCTTCTACACCATTCACTATATTAACAATTTTGGTGCCATCCACAAATTTACTAACCATATCAACTACATTGTCATCTATATTAATGATCTGGATGACAGAGTGCTCTGTCAAAATTGTAACATGGGGTATATGAACAATAAATCTGTTGACTGTTCAGGTCTCCTGGAGTGGTCTCAGACTTCATCCTTGCTAGGTTAACCTTTGAGCTGGAGAGCAAACTGGAGACAATGGAAGAAGTGTCTGAATTGTTTATAATAGGCATCATTCTGAATACATCAAGTCAGGTACAGAATCAGCGTTACCAACGACCTATGGGAATACAAATGACAAAGTTTGAGAATCTAGTCACTGATACTATCCAATAGTACATTTCTAACTGGGAAAATGAAGACAAAATTCATTGATAAGATAACAAGTCTGTTGACAACATGACAGAGGCACCTGTTCAAAGGGTATTGAAAGAAAATATAAAATGAAAGATAAAGGGGTTTGAATAGAATAAGAGGTTCCCAAATAATATGTTACCTCCCTTATGCCAAAATCAGCTTACATGATTATTATGTTATGATCCAGCCGTGGTTAATGATGGAACAAGTAAATGCAAACAAAAGGCCCAGTTTGGAAAGTACCTGAACCCTCAGAGGGTAATAATCCCTGAATTACTACCCGATTCACATGCAAATTATCATAGGAATATACAAATAAGGGAGATAAACACATAGCTAAAGGGGCAAGGGTGGAAAGAGTGAATCCAATTTGGGGAATACTGCGACTGAATTGTAACTTCGGGACCAATTTCCACTTTAGAAGAGACCAGGGGTTAGCATACAGTAAAGACTAAAATAAGGAAAACTTCAAATTGGTATACAAGAGGAAGGGAAACGCTAAGGCAGGAAAGATAACTGCTCTTATTAAAGAAAAAAAAAGCGTATCCTTCAGAAATTGTGCCATGAACATTAAAGGTCAAAGGAAAACTAGGAGACTATGATTAGGGAAGATACTGTAAATTAAGAAACATTAGGGCTGAAGGGCAGGTTAAGGCACAAAGCATAAAAGACCTGCCATTTACAAAGAATTAAATGAATGAACTGCAGATGCAATTTTAAGTTAGGGTATAATGTGCTAGCCATTGCTATTACACTTCCAGAACCATGACCAAACATCTTTATAATATAATTTATTAAGTGGTATAAATAGTAAAGATCATCCTGTGTGGATGAGAGTGGGGATGTAGTAAGGAATGGCAACCTAACCATAGGATTTTGGCTTAGAATGCCATTCAAGAGTGGGGGGGGGGGGTTGGTGGAGAGAAGAGAAATGTAGTTGTAATTGGAAATAGTATAGTCAGGGAATAAGAAGAGCTCTCTGATTCCAGGATTAAAGGTTCCAACAGCTATGTTGCCTTTCTGATGCCCTGATTCTGGACATTTCATCTGGTCTGTCGAGGAAACTGGAATGGGAGAAAAAAGCCACAGTTGTCATGGTCCATGAAGGTACTAATGATATATGAAGAACAAGGAAGTTCTGTCAAAGGAATATAACCAGCTAGGAATTAAAAAGAACCAAAAAAGGTAATAATCTCTGGATTGCTACTTGAGCCACACACTAATTAAAATTAACATTCAGTCAACAAGACTAAAGAGGCAAACATGGGAGAAGGAGGTTTGAATTCATAGGACACTGGTTCTGCACATGAAGGAAGAGGAGCTGTTCCAGTGGGACAAGCTCCATCTAAAAATCACAACATGAGACCCATAACTAGGGCTGTAGACAGGGCTTTAAATTCAACACTGGTGAGGTGGGTTTAACAGCATGAAAAATTCAGGAGTTTAAGATAACACAACACAAGGGGTTATTAAAATTACCAGATTAAAAATGGAACAGAGTTTTGAAAGGGTTAGGAATCTCACTTCAGGCAACAAGGGAACAACTACTAGAGTGGAGAAGCACAAAAAGGACTGAAGATATTGTATTTCAATGCACGCAGTGTATGTAACAAATGAGTTTACAGCCTAGATCTAAATTGACGGGTATGATGTCATGGGCATCATAGGAGACATGGCCTAAAGAGGACCAGAGTTGGTAGCTAAGTATTCAATAGAAAAGACAGGCAAGTGGGTAAGGGGGAAAGAGGTGGCCCCGTTGGTAAAAAAAAAATTAAATTAAATGAATAGCAACGAGCGATACAAGATGAGAAGATGTAGAATCTTTGTGGGTTGAGCTGAGACACTGCAAAGGATCAGAGGGCAGAGCACCTGAATAAAGGCGCATCCCTTTAAAATTAAGATGAAGCGCAATTTCTTTAACCAAAGGGTGTTGAATCTGTGGAATATGCACAGAGGTCTTGGAGACCAAGTTACTGGATGTATTTAAAGCAGAGATAGATAGGTTCTTGATGAGTGGGGTGGGGGGGGGTAAGAAATTAAGGGTTACAGGGGAAAAGACAGAGAATGAAAGAAAAAAAATCAGTCATGGTTGAATGATGGAGCAGACTCAATGGCCTAATTCTGCTCCTACATCAAATCTAATATTCAATTTAGCAATAAATGTTAAACTAGATTTAGTTAAGGACAAGTACACATTTATTTAAAGGCAATCAAAGTACAAAGAATTTAATATTCTGTCAGGAAGGGAGAATAATGTAACAGTTAAGGATATAGGTAAGGTTGACATCAGCAAAATGAAAATAAACATTCTTTAATTAAATGGGTAAAATGACAATTTAGTGAACATTTATAAAATAAATTATACCAAATATACCAGCAAGAGAATAGGCCAAGATATAGGCTTATCAAAATAGTTTTGTTAGATAAAGTGATAAGTAAATTATATTTACTGGTCTGTGACCCTTCTACTAATTTAAAAACTGGATCTAATCAATTCAAGAAAAGCAAAAGGTGATAGAACCTTGGATGCCTTTCTGCAAACAGCAATTGTTACATGGTCAATTGTTAACTTTAATCTTGGACTGACAGATTTTTATAAGTAAATTATAAGAGATATGCAGATTTGTTTAGAAACAAAACAGCAAGATCAAATATCTAGTTTAAGAGGAATGCAGCAAGACAGATATAAACTCAGCTCAAGGACAAGGAACAAAGAACTTATTGTTATTAGGAGTCGGACCAAAAAGGGCTGAAAGGAGCAAATCCACTTATCAGCACTGGGGTTCAGTAATGTAATTAGGAGACTGAATACAGCTATAGACAGTAAACAATACTGGCATTTTTTTTAAAATATCCTACACAGTTAGGAAAGGAAGTATATAAATTGCAATAGTTTACAGTGAGTTGCACCTGAAAAAATATAGAATGGGAAAATGTGAGGAGGTATTGAAAATGTCTATGTCAGTGGTTCCTGAAGTGGGCAGTATCACCAATATGGGACTGGTAGGAGCTTCTAAGGGGTGGAGCGAATAAAGTAAAGAGACTGTGGGGTGCACTTACTAGCAAGAGGGGCAGCTGAGGGATTACTGCCTTAATTTAAGAAAAAAAAATACTTGTTATAACTATTTGATCATCAGTGCCTCATAATTGATTACAATTATCACCTAATCACCTGCTAACACACGGCTCTCTTAGACTTTGTTCAAAACGCATTATAGTTGTTGAAAAGAAGTGTGACATTTCTGTACTTGGCATATCATGAGAGACTGGGACAACAGGAATTGTGTTATTACTGGGCCTGGCCCATGCATTATTGCCATTCACTACTATAGTCCAACATTAGCTACTATGATTCCCAAACCCTAATCAGTGAAACAATTCCTGTGTATGGTACTCCATAGGGCAAAGTTCAGATTCTGTCCTTTTGAATGGTCTTGACACATTGCCTATGGCCCAACAGAGATATTGCTGCCCACTTCATGTACTTTCAGGCAGAGTCAGATTTTGCCTGAGCTATTATGATGTTATTACTTTCCCCTTTATTGATCAGAACTTGAGGACTTAAATGGTAGGCAACTGACCGTGGTCGTAAATCCGCAATAAAAATGGCAGAGGCAGACCAAATGAAACAAAAGTGTAGACATTATAGCATGGAATATCTGAAATATAGATTTATATCAGCACCCAGCAACCAACAATAGCCAATGTGTCTGTTGTGTGAAAGAGATTTTCAAATGAGGCAATGAAACCATCCAGGCTCCTTGAACATTTGAAGAGAATACTGATAAAGCAAACGAGAACTTTGGCTATTTTCAGTCACTTTTTGAAAACCTTTAGAAACAGAAAACACTTCAAAACATGTTTGCCATTACTTCCTAACAAAACAGTGATGGTTTGCGTGCTTCATACAACATGCTATTGCTCACGGTATCCAAGACATCTTCAAGGAGTGGTACTTCAGAGAAGTGACGTCTATTATTAAGGACCCCATCACCCAGGGAATGCCCTTTTCTCATAGTTACCGTCAGGAAGCCTAAAGGCACACACCCAGCGACTCAGGAACTGCTTCTTCCTCTGTGATTCGATTCCTATATGGACATTGAACCTATGAACACACTCACTTTTTAAAAAAAATATTATTTCTGTTTTTGTACTATTTTTAAATATACATATCGTTGCCTGCCCATCATCTCCCTCTGATGCTCCTCCCCTCTCCTTTTCTTTCTTCCATGGCCTTCAGTCTCTTTCACCAACTTCCCAGTTCTTTACTTCATCCCACCCTCTTCAGGTTTCACCTATCACCTTGTGTTTCTCTTTCCCCTACCCCCAACTTTTAAATCTACTCTTCAGCTTTTTTTCTGCAGTCCTGCTGAAGGTTCTTGGCCCAAAACATCAACTGTAGATGCTACCTGGACTGTTGAGTTCCTCCAGCATTTTGTCTGTGTTGCTTGAATTTCCAGCATCTGCAGATTTTCTCTTGTTTATACTTACTGTAATTGATTTACTGATTTATATTTTTTCTTCTATATTATAATGTATTGCATTTTTCTGCAGTTGCTAAGTTGACAAATTTCACGGAACATACCAGTGATAATAAACCCAATTCTGATTCATTGCCAAATCTGGAAAGCTCCAGTCAATTGGAGAACTGATTCTGCCAGCAGCAAAAGAAGGTTCTGAGTATGGCTTTGCACAAGCCACCAGATCAATAGGTGGATAGATGTAATATTTGAGAACGAGGAAGACACATTGTCCAACATACTTAGGTCAACAGAGTTTGCTCTGCAGTTGGAGGAGTTAAATTTGCCAGGCAACAAATCTTTGCTTCTTTGTTATGTTTGCTTCATAAAAGAAGAAAGCATGGATCCAGAGTTGTTATTTGCAAGGGGACTATAAACAGATAACAACCAGGAGTCAATATTTCTGGTTGTTGAGCAATTTTTCAAGAGGACATTCCACTCATCAATATTCTTGCTTTATACTTACCATTCACAGTGTCATTTGCAGACAACATCTTTTTGCAATAAACCTAAGTGATTGGGTGCATAAATCACTGAATACTGTTATCGCAGCGGTAAATAAAATCAAGTCCCATGTTCTCAATTCTTGACTATTTTGACAGCTTTGTATTGAGAATGATGAACAGTTTGACTGCTTGCTGTTGCATACAGAAGTTAGATGGTTCTCAAAAGGGAACTGCCCAAGAAACTTTTATATGCTTTTTGAAATTGGGATAAAATTCTTTGAAGACTTGAATGTTTCATTCTGTAATCAACTCAAGAATATTATTCATGACGTTGCTTATTTGTTGGAATTATTTGCAAAGTTAAATAAAATCAATCTTCAATTACAAAGAGATGATGTGAATCTCAACGTCAAATCAGTCGTCTACAAATTTCTGTCCAAATTGACCTTATTCAAGTGCAACACTGGTCTCAGGGAGGCTCAGACATTGTAAAGTTTACAACTTCCAAGCCTCCAAGTTGAAAGAGTGAGAAAGAAAGAATGCCAGATGGCAAATTTCAAGTATACTGTGCCCGCCTGGGTGAGCTGCATAAAGACAAATCAGAGATTTCAGGGTCTTCTCTCACTCCTAATTCCAGATTTGGTAGTAAATCAATTTCTGAACACTTGCAATGAGGAATTAACAGGAAATTCGGAGGAAGAACCGATCTCACAACAAAATGACTGAGCTGAAGATGACATTCCAAAAAATCACATCATGACTTTTTGTTGCAGAATGAAATCTCTAAATGCCATCCTGCCCTATAGAAAAAGGTCAAGATGTTCTTTATTGCCTTTCAAACATCATACTTAGTGGAGCATCATTGCTTCAGTGTGGTCACCCAACTTCTTTCAAAGCATCAAAACAGAGACTGTAAATTACTAAACATAGGATTACAGCTTCCTTGAGTGACATTCTGCCTGACGTTGAGAAGCTGCTATTGCTGCACCAAGTCCATCCATCTCACTGAAAGGTGAAAATGCAATTAAATAATGAATAGTTGGACTACTAATGTATGCTCTAAAATTGTCGATGAAAATTGTTTTTACTGTAATTTGCAGCTATTTTCTTTCACCATGCACAAGTCAAAATTCTTTATAGTTTTTTTGTGTAATTGATAGAAAGGGAGAGGGAGACGCTGGGGATGTGGTCTGGGAGCTGGGTAATCGGTAGGATCATGAAGTTATATATTAGTTAAGAATATCAGAAATATTTAAGCACCACTCGATAATGTCATTTCTCAATAACTTGAATTCTCTCCTCAAAACTCCCCATCTCTCCTCCTTTGAAAGTCTTTTCTGCAAGTCTCTGGGGTATGTTACCTTTGTGTTGTAATATCTCCTTGCATTTCAACTTTTGTATATTATTCCTCCAAAACCACATCTCTGCTGCTTCAATGTGGAGGATGCAAAGAATATCATGGATGAAACAAACATATAATGAGGATGTCATGAAAAGAGCAAGCACAAAAAGAGAGATAATGTATGAGACTATGAAAAGGCAACGTAACTTCATTGGACATGTGATTAGGAAAGAGGAGTTAGAATGCATGGTAAGTATGGGAAAGATTGAAGGGAAGAAAGCAAAAGGAAGGCAAAGACAAATGATGATGGAGACAGCAGCCAGAGAACTGAAAATGAATAACCAATGAATTGATCCACTTGACCCGAAACAGGAGTGTGTGAGCCATGGCAGTCAAAGATCAAAATGGGCATGGCACCTGATGATGATGATGATGGTGATGATATTTCTGGGGTGTGCTTTGAAACATGCTGATGGAATTATACAATTTTCTTAAAAGTCCCAATTGTATGAAAAGAAAAACCTCATTCAATTTGTTCAAAATAAATCAGAAGCAGCAATAAATTTATAAATGGAGATACAGCTTCTATCCTAGTCTATACACATTTGTTCATAATGGGACATTTAGGGGACTGTACGCACTACTGGTTATCCATTATAAAAAAAAGTTCAGTGTAAACATTACATTACCATATAAAGGAAAGAGTGGCAATAAGGCATGATATAGGAACTTCAGCAGCAAAAACCAGAAGGAAATATATGGGAGTATTATTCCTCCCTTGTCAGGACAAAATTTCTCACACTTCCAAATATGTGATTTGCCCAAATATCATTATTTTTCCACTCCATTTCTGAAACATAACCATACCAAAAATATTAGAACAACAATGAGATAAATTTAAACTTTGTTGAATTTTCACTGCTCAGGAAGAAAGCAAGAATAACACAAGAAATACCCTACCTGAAGACTGAATATTAAATATCCACTAACATTTTGTTCAGCAATGACATCTTCCATTGTGCGCAAGGTTGTTCCTAAATAAGAATTCAATAGCTGAGTGGGGAGCAGTCCAACTGAAGATGCAACAAGGTAATTTGGAAGAGACAAATTGGTAATCTGTAGGATCATAAAACTAAATATTAGTTAAGAATATCAGAAATTATGTCATCAGTTACATCAAGATTTGTAAAAACATTGAAATAAGAGCCAGAGTAACCTATATGGACTTTTAGATAATGGTTGATCATATTTTGACTTCAATTCCATTTCCTTGCACATTCCCCATAGACTTTACTATATTAAAAAAAATCTCAGCCTCAAATATATTCAACGACTCAGTCTCCATACATTCTGGGTTAGAGAATTCCAAATATTCCCAACCTTTAGGAAAAGTTCCTCATCTCCTTGAGCACTCCAGCCATTTGGTTGGCACAGGTTTTCAGTGCCCTACAAGGATCTTAAATGTGACGCCACAGTCCCCCATTTCTGGATTACTCAGCTAGGGGTCATGGCCTCTGAGCATCCAGATCGTCAAGCACCCCCATAAACAATCCCTTCACCTCAAGGATCAATCTTGAGAATCTTCTGCGAATTGCCTTCAAAATCACAAACTGCTGGTCATTTGTCAATATGTATAAAAATAAACAGAAGTCGAATTCAGGAAATATTCCGAATCAACATAGTTTTTCAGGGAGACTTCACTCTATAACTTTAATTATCTAAAATGTTGACAAACCTCTATATATGTTTGGTGGAGAGTACATTGACTAGTTACATCACAGCCCAGTGTGGAAGCACCAATGCCGTTGAACAGAAATGCCTGTAATAAGTAGTGGATATGGCCCATACTATCACAGGTAAAGCCCTCCCCACCATTGAGCACATCTACACTAAGCACTGTTGCAGGAAAGCAGCATCTATCATCAGGGACCACCATCATCCAGGCCATGCTCTCTTCTCTCTGTGCAGTCAAGGTGGTGGGACAGGAGTCTTGGGACCTGCACCAGCAGGTTCAGGAACAGTCATTATCCCTCAACCACCAGGCTCTTGAAACAAAAGGGATAACTTCACTCGTTCCATCACTGAACTGTTCCCACAACCTATGGCCTTTCAAGAATTCTTCATCTCCTGTTCGATACTTATTTATTACCATTCTTATTATTTAATTTTCCTTTCTTTTTGTATTTGCACCGTCTTTTGCCCATCCCATTGGGTGCAGTCTTTCACTGATTTAATTGTGTTTGTTGTATTTACTATCAATGTCTGCAAGAAAATGAATCTCAAGGTTGTATATGGTAACGTGTGTACTTAGATAATACATTTACATTGAACTACAATTAAATCAACACCAAGTGTCAATCCAGCAAAGCGCTCTTAATCAAACAAAACATTCCACAACCAAAGCAATCCAAACAGCGTAAATGTCAGAACTTTAAAACAAAACTCACAAGAGGCAGTTGCACAACTTCTTGGAAAACAGACCCTCTGGATTAAGAATAATCCCAGGTTGGATTGCTAGAATATTAGCAATGCAAGAAATATTTAAGCTACACATCACATTTGGGATGGGGTCAATAACAGAAATTAAGCATTCTACTGTCAAATGTTTTTTCAGCAATTTCCATCAAATTACATATAATCCAGCACCAAAATCAGATGACCCATTTCTAATTATAACCAGCTACCAGAATACACACATTAAATACCACATGCCTATTCATTTTGAGTAATAGGAAAGAACAGCATGCAATTCATGTAACCATGAATATGTATCATGAAATATTCCATTTTTGCAACTGATTGGAACACAGCAACTTTTGAAAATAATTTTAGGCTCAATGAATAACACTACTATAGAGCGGGCAGTGGAGTGAGTGGCAGCAGAGTGTAGAGCTTTGGCTCAAAGGGCTTAGGCGGTAATGGGAAGATGCGAGAGCAAGGCACCAACTCTTTTTTCTCCCCCCTTGGCGAATCAGCCCGGACATACGGAGGAACAGCAGGGCTCGCACAATTAATGGTACGAGCTAACCGTTTAAAAAGTTCGTCTGTTTGGCGAGGTAAGTGGGTGATTAGACTTACTTTTCCTTGCTTCATTCCTGTAGAATTAGGTAGCATATCTGCAGGGTTAGTGGTTCAGGGTGTCAGATGTAGGAATCCTGGGAGACCTCCAGCATCCCTGATGGCCACATCTGCGCCAGGTGCACTGAGATGCAGCTCCTCAGAGACCGTGTTAGGGATCTGAAGCTGCAGCTTGATGACCTACTGCTTATTAGGGAAAGTGAAGAGGTGATAAACAGGAGCTACAGGGAGGTAGTCATCCCTAGGCTACAGGGGTCAGAAAACTGGGTGACTGTCAGGAGAGGGAAGGAAAATGCCTGGATAGTGGAGAGCACGTCTGTGGCTGCCCCCCTCAGCAACAAGTATATCGTTTTGGATGCTGTTGAGGGGGATGACCTGACAGGGGACAGCCATGGTGACCGGTTCTCTGGCACTGAGCCTGGCGCTGTTGTGCAGGAGGGAAGAAGGGAGAAGAGGAATGTGGTAGTCATAGGGGATTCCATATTCAGGGGAACAGACAGGAGATTCTGTGAGCCTGATAGAGATACCCGCATGGTGAGTTGCCTCCCAGGTGCCAGGGTACGAGATGTCTCGGATCAGGTCCAGAATATTCTGAAGGGAGAGGGTGAGCAGCCAGCTGTCTTGATACACGTTGGTACCAATGACATAGATAGGAAAAGGGAGGAGGTCCTGACGAGAGATTTCCGGGAGTTAGGAAGGAAGCTGAGAAGCAGGACCTCCAGGGTAGTAATCTTGGGATTGCTGCCTGTGCCAAGTGCTAGCAAGGGCAAGAATAGTCGGATCAGGCAAATGAATGCATGGCTGAGAGACTGGTGCAAGGGGCAGGGTTTCAGATTCTTGGATCATTGGGATCTCTTCTGGGGGAAGTATGACCTGTTCAAAAAGGATGAGTTACACCTGAACCCAAAGGGGACCAATATTCTGGCGGGAAGGTTTAATAGAGCTGTTAGGGAGGGTTTAAACTAATTTGGCAGGGGGATGGGAATCAGAATGATAGAGCAGAGGAGGGGAAGAGACAGAAATAAATCTAAGATAGTGAGCAGTAAAAATGTCAGAAAGGACAGGCAGGTGTTGGGTTAAGATTGGGATGAGTGGCAGTGCAATCAAAGCAAAAAAGGTACCAAATACTGGACTTAAGATGTTATACTTAAAATGCACGCAGCATAAGGAATAAGTGGATGATCTTGTCGTACAGCTACAGATTGGCAGGTATGATATTGTGGCCATCACTGAGATGTGGCTAAAGGATGCATGTCTCTGGGAGCTGAAAGTCCAAGGATACACAGTGTATCGGAAGGATAGGAAGGTAGACAGAGGGGGTGGCACTGCTTTATTGGTAAGAAATGATATTAAATCATTAGAAAGAGGTGACATAGGATCAGAAGGTGCAGAATCTTTGTGGGTTGAGCTAAGAAATTGCAGGGGTAAAAGGACCCTGATGGCAGTTATATACAGACCTCCTAACAGCTGCAGTGATGTGGACTACAAATTACAACAGGAAATAGAAAGGGCTTGTCAGAAGGGCAGTGTTATGATAATTGTGGGGGATTTTAACATGCGAGTGGATTGGGAAAATCAGGTCGGCACTGGATCTCAAGAGAGAATTTGCAGTGATCATAACATAATTGAGTTCACTGTGAAATTTGAGAAAGAGAAGCCGAAATCTGATGTGTCGGTATTTCAGTGGAGTAAAGGAAATTACAGTGGCATGAGAGAGGAACTGGCCAAAGTTGACTGGAAAGGGACACTGGCGGGAAGGACGGCAGAGCAGCAGTGGCTGGAGTTTATGCGAGAAGTGAGGAAGGTGCAAGACACATATTCCGAAAAAGAAGAAATTTTCAAATGGAAAAAGGATGCAACCGTGATTGATAAGAGAAGTCAAAGCCAAAGTTAAAGCAAAGGAGAGGGCATACAAGGAAGCAAAAATTAGTGGGAAAGACAGAGGATTGGGAAGTTTTTAAAAGCTTACAAAAGGAAACTAAGAAGGTCATTAAGAGGGAAAAGATTAACTATGAAAGGAAGCTAGCAAATAATATCAAAGAGGATACTAAAAGCTTTTTCAGGTATATAAAGAGTAAAAGACAGGTGACAGTAGATATAGGATCGATAGAAAATGATGCTGGAGAAATTGTAATGGGAGATAAGATGATGACGGAGGAACTGAACGAGTATTTTGCATCAGTCTTCACTGAGGAAGGCATTAGCAGCATACTGGACACTCAAGGGTATCAGGGAAGAGAAGTGTGCGCAGTCACAATTACGACAGAGGAAGTACTCAGGAAGCTGAATAGTCGAAGGGTACATAAATCTCCCGGACCAGATGGAATGCACCCCCCTGTTCTGAAGGAAGTAGCTGTGGAGATTGCGAAGGCATTAGCAATGATCTTTCAAAAGTCAATAGATTCTGGCATGGTTCCAGAGGACTGGAAGATTGCAAATGTCACTCCGCTATTTAAGAAGAAGGCAAGGGAGCAAAAAGGAAATTATAGACCTGTTAGCTTGACATCAGTGGTTGGGAAGTTGTTGGAGTCAATTGTCATGGATGAGGTTACAGAGTACCTGGAGGCATATGACAAGATAGGCAGAACTCAGCATGGTTTCCTTAAAGGAAAATCCTGCCTGACACACCTATTGCAATTTTTTGAGGAAATTACAAGTAGGCTAGACAAGGGAGTTGTAGTGGATGTTGTATATTTGGATTTTCAGAAGGCCTTTGACAAGGTGCCACATATGAGACTGCTAAAGAAGATAAGAGCCCATGGAATTACGGGAAAGTTACATACGTGGATAGAGCATTGGCTGATTGGCAGGAAACGGACAGTGGGAATAAAGGGATCCCATTCTTGTTGGCTGCCGGTTACCAGTGGTGTTCCACAGGGGTCTGTGTTGGGGCCGCTTCTTTTTATGTTGTACATCAACGATTTGGATTATGGAATAGATGGCTTTGTGGCTAAGTTTGCTGATGATACGAAGATAGGTGGAGGGGCCGGTATTGCTGAGGAAACAGAGAGTCTGCAGAGAGACTTGGATAGATTGGGAGAACGGGCAGAGAAGTGGCAAATGAAATACAATGTTGGAAAGTGTATGGTTATGCACTTTGGCAGAAGAAATAAACAGGCAGACTATTATTTAAATGGGGAGAGAATTCAAAGTTCTGAGATGCAGTGGGATTTGGGAGTCCTTGTGCAGGATATCCTCAAGGTTAACCTCCAGGTTGAGTCGCTGGTGAAGAAGGCGAATGCAATGTTGGCATTAATTTCTAGAGGAATAGAGTATAGGAGCAGGGATGTGATGTTGAGGATCTATAAGGCACTGGTAAGACCTTACTTACAGAGTACTCTGTGCAGTTTTGGGCTCCTTATTTAAGAAAGGATGTGCTGACGTTGGAGAGGGTTCAGAGAAGATTCACTAGAATGATTCCGGGAATGAGAGGGTTAACATATGAGGAACGTTTGTCTGCTCTTGGACTGTATTCCTTGGAGCTTAGAAGAATGGGGGGGACCTCATAGAAACATTTCAAATGTTGAAAGGAATGGACAGAGTAGATGTGGCAAAGTTGTTTCCCATGGTGGGGGAGTCTAGTACGATAAGGCATGACTTAAGGATTGAAGGGCGCCCATTCGGAACAGAGATGTGAAGAAATGTTTTTTTTAGCCAGAAGGTGGTGAATCTGTGGAATTTGTTGCTACGGGCGGCAATGAAGGTCAAGTCATTGGGTATATTTAAGGCAGAGATTGAAAGGTATCTGAGTAGCCAGGGATCAAAGGTTATG
The DNA here is from genome assembly GCF_030028105.1 of Mobula birostris. NCBI lineage: Eukaryota > Metazoa > Chordata > Chondrichthyes > Myliobatiformes > Myliobatidae > Mobula > Mobula birostris. The sequence goes on from NC_092370.1 coordinate 69,706,978, forward strand.
GTGAGAAGGTGGGGGAGTGGGACTAAATGGGAGAATGGATCAGCTCATGATAAAATAGTGGAGCAGACTCGATGGGCCGAATGGCCGACTTCTGCTTCTTTGTCTTATGGTCTTTCTTGAATGATAAACAGTATTTATGCTTCCAGACCTGTACGTACAGTAGAATATTCCATTGAAGAAGTGTTCCAACCAGGCAGCTATTAGTCACTTTAAAGCCCAGTCTAAGTGACATTTTATAAAGCATTTGGTGCATCTTCAACATGCACACAAAAATACAGCTAGTGGTAGGCAATTAAATGCTGCTCAGCCTGCAAACCCACATTTCACATTGTGTTGCTATTCTATCATTTTCATTTCAGACTAGCTGTTATACCAGGGTTATTATGCTGGTAGTCATAATGTTTGCATTTATGTCCATGCCATCAAGTTTCATAAGACTCCTTGTAAAAGGAAATAAAATCCAATATATGTTAAATCGAGGATTGCTGGGCGCTGCAGCTCAAAGAGCTGGTTAGGTTTATTCTGCACTGTATCTCAAAAAATAAACAAAAGACCATTGGACAGAGGCAAATTAGGCCATACAGCCCATCATGCTATTTCATCATGGCTGATTTATTATCCCTCTCAACCCCATTCTCCTGCTCTCTCCTTATAACCCTTGACATCCTGATTAATCAAAAACTTATCAACCTCTGCCTACAATATACCAAATGATTCATCCTAAGTAGCTGTCTGTGATTCACCTCGCTCTGGCTACAGAAATACCTCATGTCTATTTTAAATAGCTGTTCCTCTATTCTGAGGCTGTGCCCTCTGGTCCTAGACTCCTCCACGATAGGGAACAACCTTTCCAAATCCACTCTCTCTAGGCCTTTCAATATTCGATAGGTATCAATGAGTTCCCCACCCCCTTTCTTCTAAACTCCAGCGAGTACAGGCCCAGAGCCACCAAATGCTCCTTGTACTTTAACCCTTTCATTCCCGGGATCATCCTCATGAACCACCTCTGGACCCTCTGCAATGCCAGCACATTGTTTCTTAGACAAGAGGCCAAAAACTGCTTATAATATTCCAACTGCAGTCTGACCACTGCCTTATGAAGTCTCAAGCATTACATCTTTGCTTTTATATTCCAGTCTTCTTGAACTGAATGCTGAACATTGCATTTGCTTTCCTTATTACTGACTCAACCTGCATGAAAACTCCCAAGCCTCTTTGCACCTCTGATTTTTTGAATTGTCTCTCCATTTACAAAATAGTCTATGCCTTTATTCCTAGCAAACTGCATGACTTGACACTTCCCTATATTATATTCCATCAGACACTTCTTTGCTTATTTTCCCAATCTGTTGGCCACAAAGCTATCACTCAAATCATTAACATACGGTATAATGTGAAAGGAAGTGGTCCCAACACCAAACCTTGTGGAACGCCACTAGTCACCGCCAGCTAACTAGAAAAGGCCCCCATATTCCCACTCTTTGCCTCCTGCCAGTCAGCCAATAATCTATCCATACTAGTATCCTTCCTGCAATACCATGAGCTTTTATCTTGTTAAGCAGCTTCATGTGCGGCACCTTGCCAAAGACCTTCTGAAAATTCAAGTAAACAGCATCCACTGACTCTTTGTCTAATTTGCATGTTACTTCCTCAAAGAATAACAACAGAAATGTTAGGCAAATATGCCCTTAAACCATGCTGACTTTGGCCTGTTTGATCATGCGCCTTCAAGTACCTCAAAACCTCAACCTTACTAATGGACTCCAACATCTTCCCAACCACTGAGGTCAGGCAACTGGCTTGTAAATTCCATTCTTCCACCTCCATCCCTTCTTAAAGAGTGGAGTGACATTCGAAATTTGCCAGGGGAATTGCCTTTAAGCGCATTAAACAGGTGAAGCGCAAGTTCAGCAGCCCACAAAATGAAACAGTGCCAAAATTCATAAGTTCATAAGATATAGGCGCAGAAGTAGGCCATTTTGGCCCATCGAGTCTGCTCTGCCATTCAATCATGGGCTGATCCAATTCTTCCAGTCATCCCCACTTCCCTACTTTCACCCCATATCCTTTGATGCCCTGGCAAATCAAGAACCTATCTACCTCTGCCTTAAATGCACCCAATGACTTGACCTCCACAGCCGCTCGTGGCAACAAATTCCACAGATTTACCAGCCTCTGACTAAAGCAATTTCACCGCATCTCGGTTCTAAAAGGACTTGCTTCAATCCTGAGGTCGTGCCCTCTTGTTCTCGAATCCCCTACCATGGGAAATAACTTTGCCATATCTAATCTGTTCAGGCTTCTTAACATTTGGAATGTTTCTATGAGCCCCCCTCATTCTCCTGAACTCCAGGGAATACAGCCCAAAAGCTGCCAGACGTTCTTCATATGGTAACCCTTTCATTCCTGCAATCATTCTTGTGAATCTTTGAACCCTCTCCAACATCAGTATATCCTTTCTAAAATAAGGAGCCCAAAACTGTACACCATACTCCAAGTGTGGTCTCACAAGTGCCTTATAGAGCCTCAACATCACATCCTTGCTCTTATATTCTATACCTCTAGAAATGAATGCCAACACTGCATTCGCCTTCTTCACAACCAACTCAACCTGGTGGTTAACCTTTAGGGTATCTTGCACAAGGACTCCCAAGTTCCTTTGCATCTCTGCATTTTGAATTCTCTCTCCATCTAAATAATAGTCTGCCCATTTATTTCTTCCACCAAAGGTCATGACCATACACTTTCCAACATTGTACTTTATTTGCCACTTCTTTGCCCATTCCCCTAAACTATCTAAGTCTCTCTGCAGGCTCTCTGTTTCCTCAATACTACCCGTTTCTCCACCTATCTTCATATCATCAGCAAATGTAGCCACAAATCCATTAATACCATAGTCCAAATCATTGACATACATCATAAAAAGCAGCAGTCCCAACACCAACCCTTGTAGAACTCCACTGGTGACCAGCAGCCAGCCGGAATAGGATCCCTTTATTCCCATTCTGTTTTCTGCCGACCAGCCAAAGCTCCACCCACATTAGTACCTTCCCTGTAATTCCATAGGCTCTTCTCTTGTTAAGCAGCCTCATGTACGGCACCTTGTCAAAGGCCTTTTGAAAATCCAAGTACATCATGTCAACCGCATCTCCTTTGTCTACCCTGCTTGTAATTTCCTCAAAGAATTGCAGAAGGTTTGTCAGGAAGGATTTTCCTTTCAGGAAACCATACTGGCTTTGGCCTATCTTAACATGCGCCTCCAGGTACTCCATAATATCATCCCTAACAATCGATTCCAACAACTTCCCAACCACTATAGTTTCCTTTCTGCTGCCTCCCACCCTTCTTAAATAGCGGAGTAACATTTGCAATTTTCCAGTCATCTGGTACAATGTCAGAATCTATCCTGTCCTGATGAAGGGTTCCGGCCCGAAACGTCAACTGATCGTTTCCACGGATGCTGCCTGACCTGCTGAGTTCCTCCAGCGTGTTGTGAGTGTTGCTTTGATCCCAGCATCTGCAGATTATATTATGTCAGAATCTATCGATTCTTGAAAGATCATCGTTAATACCTCCGCAATCTATCCAGCTACTTCTTTCAGAACCTGAGGGTGCATTCCATCAGTTCCAAGAGATTTATCCACCCGCAGACCATTATGCTTCCTGAGCACCTTCTCAGCCGTAATCTCCACTGCACAAACTTCGCTTCTGTGACACTCTTGAATGTCCGGTATACTGCAGATGTCTTCCACTATGAAGACTGATGCAAAATACGCATTCAGTTCCTCTGCCATCTCTGCATCTCCCATTACAATATCTCCAGCATCATTTTCTATTGGTCCTATATCTACCCTCAACTCTCTTTTATCCTTTATATACTTAAAAAAGCTTTTTGTATCTTCTTTTATATTAGTCGCCAGCTTCCTTTCATAATTCATCTTTTCCTTCCTAATGACCTTCTTAGTTTCCTTCTGCAAGGTTTTAAAAGCTCTCCAATCTTCTAACTTCCCACTGACTCTGGCTTCCTTGTATGCCCTTTCTTCTGCTCTTACTTTAGCTTTGACTTGTCAGCCACGGTAGCGTCCTTCTTCCATTTGAAAATTTCTTCTTATTCGGAATATGTCTTGCACTTCCCTTATTTTTCACAGAAACTCCAGTCATTGCTGGTCTGCTGTCCTTCCTGCAAATGTCCCTTTCCAGTCAACTTCAGCCAGTTCCTCTCTCATGCCATTGTAATTTCCTTTATTCCAGTGAAATACTGACACATTGGATTTTATTTTTTTCCTTCTCAAATTTCATAGTGAACTCAATCATATTGTGATCACTGTTCCCTAAGGGTTCCTTAAGCTTAAGCACGCTTACCACTTCCGGATCATTGCACAACAACCAATCCAGCACAGCCGATCTCCTGGTGGGCTCAACAACAAGCTGTTCTAAAAAGCCATCCCTTAGACATTCTACAAATTCTCTCTCGAGGTCCAGTACTGGCCTGGTTTTCCCAATCCACTTTCATGTTAAAATCCCCAGCGACTATCATGACATTGCCTTTCTGACACGGCTTTTCTACCTTCTGCTGTAATTTGTAATCCACATCTTGGCTGCTGTTTGGAGGCCTGTATACAACTGCCATTAGGGTCCTTTTACACTTGTCCTTTCTTAACTCAATCCATAGAGACTCTACACCTTCCAATCCTTTGTCCTCTCTTTCCAATGATTTAATATTGTTTCTTATACACAGAGGTGCACCACCCCCTCTGTCTACCAACCTCTCTTTCCAATATACCATACATCCTTGGACGTTCAGCTTCCAATAGCAGCCATCCTTTAGCTAAGTTTCAGAGATGGCCACAACATCATATTTGCCAATCTGTAGCTGAATTTCAAGATGGCCCATTTTATTCCTTATGCTGCGTGCATTGAAATCTAACACTCTCACCATGTAATCTACACTCTCACCTTGTAATCGCCACAAGGATGGCAGCCAGCATGCCTAAAAATTCCTGTAGTTTTTTTACTAGTGTGGAGTAGTGGGAAATTCACAAAAGCAGTTACCTTTGACAGGAGGCGTTTTGCAACTTCTGTGGAGATGTGATAGCTGAGAAAGTCGATGGTTGACAACCTAAAATGGCATTAGAAAGTCTGTGCCACAGTTTTCAGCCCAAACGGCATGCACAGGAACTCAAAGAGACCAAATGGGGTTATCACAGCTGTTCTGGGAATGTCCTCCAAGTACACAAGCACCTAATGGTAGCCTCTAAAAAACTGATTTTGGAAAATATTGAGCTTGACTAAATGCGCTGAAAAGTCTTGAAGGACAAGGTAACGATTGGGGTTGGTAGCCTCGTTAAGGGATTGGTAATCGCTACAAGGGTGGCATCCACCACTGGACTTGGGAACCATAAGGAGTGGCAAAGCCCAAGGGGTTATTCGACTTGAGTACAATGCCAAGACTTTCCATGTTGACAAACTCAGTCAGAGGTTGCCAGCTTTTCTGGGTCCATTCTATGCATGCCAGCATGTACTGGTGGGCCAGTTGTGGAAGTGTGGTGCTCGACCCCATGCTTTGTGACTGTGGTGGACAATGTGGGCTTGGTGAGGTTTGGGAATTTGCCCAGCAGTCGAGTAAACTCACATAGGGTGGTGAATGCACTTGACAGTCGTTCTGGGGAAACAGGATAATGACCAAAGTCCTTGACATCGACAAGCTGGCAGTTCTTAAGATCAACCAACTGTCCTTTGGTCACCCATCAAGTCCCGCAAGTCTGGATCTTGCTGCCGTTGGCTATCTCCAGTGATGTTTCATCACTCTTTCTCTTCTCCTCAATAGGTGATGCTTGCAGCACACTAACTTGAACACCCACGTCACACAAGAAGCGTTGCCTTGTAAGGGTGTCCGCAATGAACAGTACATTACCCTGGCAGCTGAAACCAATGGTGTTCACAGACCTCTGATGTGCTGGCACTGTTGAAGCTACAAGGGTGTCAGTGCTTCCTAGCATTCCCACCAAAGCGAGCATGGTAAAAACATAGACCCGGTGTAGTCTGTGTCGCAGCTGCAGACATACAGAATTTGGGGGCCTTGTTGACCGGGCTTATTGAGGTAGAGAAAGGATGAGGAATGATGCATCACTGCTGAGTGTAGACTATCAGCCATTTTAGCAAGCTCCCTATATTCCATCACGGGTGCATTAGCAAGGGCTATTCGAACTAGATCAGGCATTTGCTGCATGAAGAATTCCTCAGGAATAAAACAAGGATTTATTCCCAGGATTTCCCAGGAGAGACAGTACATGGTCCATTAGCTCCAAAGGCTTACCATCGCCAAAGTCGGGCAACTGTTTGGTGCACTCAGACTCTGACAGTCCAAAAGTCTGTAAAAGCTGAGTTTCCAGCTATCGGTATTTATTGTGTTCAGGCGGGTGTTCTAGTAGACTCACCGCTCCTGCAGCCATGGAGCTGCTGAGTGACGCTACCACATAAAAATATTTAGTATTGTTGGCGGAGAGTTCTCGAACCACGAATTGAGCCTTGGCATATACAAGCCAAGCGACAGCATTTTGCTCCCAAAACTGCAGTTTCAAAGCGACTGTATTGGCCGACATGTTCAATAACTCAGGAATCGTCCTACAGCATTGGGGTCACCAGTGTAGGTTTTCATACATAAAACAGCAGAGGCATTTTATGTTTCAGAAAAAGCATAGAAACTCATTTTCTGAGCCCCAAAAACTAAACACAAAACACACTAAAACCCTTTATGTAATTATGCCATGTCAGACCAGCCTCTTAAAGTGAAATCCCAACTACATATCGGCGGTTGTGAATTATGTACATGTCCACAAATTAAGTTACCCTACACCATTCCAGAACCTAGTGATTCTTGAAAGATCATTACTAATGGTTCCTAAATCTCTTCAATGCACAAAAAACAAATTGTGCAAATGGCAAAAACAAGCCAAAAACACAATCTAAAACATCAAACCATGGAGTCAATGACATTCTGGGAATGTTCAGTTCAGTTCATTTTAGCTCTGTGTCCTTCATTGACTACAGCCTGCAGAGCCAGTCTGCCATAGCAATTAGACAAAAGAGTAACAAGAAACACAACACAGCATGAATTACAGAGTCCAATCCACAAACCACATCAACTTTAAACTTTGCCCAAGGCTCCAGCACCATCCTCCAGCAGATATGAGCAAGAAAGAAAGACCAATTAAACTCATGCACCTTGCAATCTTATGTCACCTCCATCGAAGGATTTTGCATGGAACATATAATTACTCCATGCAAGAGAATGAACATATACTTTAGCTAAAGTTACAAATAAAGAAACACACCAAAAATAAATATCGATACAAAAATTATATTTAACATAGTTATGCTGGTAGGTACCCAAGCACAATGTATAAATTTACGTAATTTCACTCTATGTGCATCAGAATACACATTTCTCCCTTTTGAATTCAATGTAAAAATATAGATTATTTTTATCTCTAACTTTGGAACAACCAACAAAGAGATGACCATGGGAAAAGCACTGAGCTTAGAGATCAAGGAAAATTATATTTACTGATTGTCCTTGTTCTTTTTCACAGTGAAACAAAAGTGAACAGGGAACTAAGTTGCTTGAATTGAAAAGGTAGTTCAGATGAGATTAAATGGTATACAAGGAGTGTTTGATGACTCTGGATCTGTGTTCGCTGGAGTTCAGAAGAATGAGGAGGGTCTCACTTGAAGCTACTGAAAATTAAAGACCTTAGATAGAGTGGATGTGGGGAGAATGTTTTCAAAAGTGGGAGAGTCTAGGACCAGAGGGCATAGCCTCAGAATAAAAGGAGGTCCCTTTCAAACAGAGAGGAGGGAGAATTTCTTTCACCAGAGGGTAGTGAATTTGTGAAATTAATTGCCAAAGACGATGTGAAAGCCACGTTGAGGGGGGAAATGAATGAGCCTTGATCAAATGGTGGTGCAGAGTCAATGAGTGAGTGATTTTGCTCCTATGTCTTATGGTCTGATGAAGACATCTGCCCCAATAAGATTAACAGCCAGTATTGAAGCCCCAGTTACATATGGTAGTAATTCCTGAACTGATAGTCTTCTGCCTTTACACAGTAGTGGTGGATTCATAACTGGAACTCTATCTTTTCGTTCAAGATTGTTTGATGGTACACCAGGTGATAATAGAGATTTTAACATATTTGAGAAAATGTACAGCCTCACCAATGTGCTATATTGTCAAATAAATTATATTGTACAGGTTGTTCAATAAGATTGAAAGGAAGATTTCAGTTCATGGGCTGTACTGTATTATTTTTTGGTGCAAGGTTTACTATTTCATACATTTATTGATAATTCACAAAGTATTGAGTAACATTTAGGAAAACTGCTTGCATCAGATTCTGATGTAACAATGTGGTCCAAAAGTCATTCTTGTTAAATCTTTTTCTCAATTTGAGTAAATTCAAAGCAAACTCACTTACAGATGCATATTGGTTTTCAAGTGTAATTATTTAACATATTCTCAAAAAAAAATTATGCTTTCAACCTCCTGAAATTACTGGTAGTGTTTGATGAAAATCTCCAGCTAGCACTAAAATAACACTTCCTTTAATTTATCATCTAAAATCTTGCAATGTGGGATCCAGTGCTTCAATGGTTGTTTTGTGAGCCAGTAGAGATTCATCCTAACCAACACATTTAGAATCTTTTAGAATACTTTTCTTTTACAATTTCCTGACCAATGTAGCATACATAGGATAAATTTAAAGAGAGTGTTAAAGTTAAATGTACAGTTGTCCCCTGGCCGCAAATGCTAAAGCACGCCTAAGACAATCATGTTGTGTATTGGAACTTGGGCCAAAAGAAAATTAATAAGGACAATTTTTTTTTAAAACCACTCCACCAAAAGCATCCAAAAAAGTGACTCTTCGCTCATTGTAAACAGCCTTCACAGTACTGCCCGAGGCAGTTCTCACTAAACTTGGTTCTTTCTCTTGGATATATTGGTCTTACTGGTCAGGCAGCATCAATGGAAGAAAATAAATAATATGGACAGGATTCCTGATAGAGGGTCTTGGCCCAAAACACTGACTGTTTACTTCCCTCCATAGAGGCTACCCGACTGGCTGAGTTGCTCCAGCATTTTGTGTCTGTTGCTTCAATCCACCCAAACGGAAAAGCAATAAGATCTTGACTCCTGCAACAGCATATGCATCAAGCAATCTGGTAAATCCGCTTTTGTTTTTGCAATGTACACACTCTTCCCATTTACCTCTCAGCACATCGTCTGTCAAACATACCCTCTTGTGCATGTACGGAGAAGAATGGACTTAGGAAATAAATTCTCAGGTGCTGACACCCCATATTAGAAGATATGGGAAGATTAACTATTTTAAGAATATTTACGCTTTCAAGGTTAATTTTGCTTAAGGATAGACTTGCACCTCAGTGTCAGAAGGCTATAGGTGTGCATCTAATACCAGACAAAAATACGAAGAAACGCAAAAGGATGTGCATTCATGCTGTTCAATTGAAGCAGTGGGTCTGCATTTTAATTACCTAGCACTTTACCAAACAAACCCCATGCAACCTTTCCTGGCTATATGTGGCAAAATGCCGGTTGACTGACTTCCAGTTATGCCTTCACATGGTCTCTAGACAGTTGCAAGTTGGAACTACTAAGACAATGGTCCAGCTGAGCCTTTCACTGTATCAAGTCCAGAAATTGCTTAATAGACGGCAGGATAGGGTGTTTGTTGCCATAGTGCATTGGCAAGATGGTGGATTTAGTATGATGTCTCCAAATATAATTGTTTCATTATGGAAAAGCCTTTATGGTCACTGCAGGGATGAAATGCTTTTTATCTTCAATTATGTGATGTCTGGAATTAATAAAGTGAAAGACTCAGTTGGAATGTAGAAACTGCCAAAAAAGAAAAGACAAAACTTCATATGTAATGATGCAAGTGCCTTTCACAACAATGTTGTTATATGTCAGTTTTATATCTGATAAAAAAACTTTAGAATACTTTCAGTTCAGGGATTGGGATCTTTTATTTGAGCACTACTTTCATGTACTAAGTCCGTTGACAGGAATTTTAGTTACTGACTGACCAGAAGGTCTACCCAGCTGTGGGACATTACCGGGCCTTTTCAATGCAACCTTAAATTCAGATTGCAAGCTGAAGAGTCTATGTTTATAAAAAAAAGTAGTTTTCTTACACAAGATTAAACCAAGGTCAAAATTACATCATCCATTTTCTCCAGGGACTCCAGTTTGACACTCTGCAGAATTTCTGAAGAGCAAAATCAACAAATCTCAGAGCTTTCCCAGCCAAAGCAGCTGAAAACCGATGACACAAGATCAATTGGACAAACTGGGTAAAAACACATGTATTTAAAGAATAAATAACCATGGAAGGGAAAAATAATTGGGGGGGGGGTGCTAGTGTCAATAAATTATGATGGCATAATTCTTTATATTATAAAGGAGTAAGGTTTCAAGTTCAACTATTGATAACCCCATGGCCAGATTCAATCAACCTTACAAATTAGGGCTAATTACTTTGTCTGATTACTGTCACAAGTTGTACACAGATTTACAGTTAGTGCTAATTACATGGGAGTTGAAGTTGAAACCTCGTCCTCGGGTTGGAGGACGGTAACCTTGTTGTTACATTATTTTGGTTGGAGTCAAGGCTTTATGCTTTGGCTCTTGGTAGAACTCATGCAGAACAGATCAAAGAGTAGAGGCCAGACTAAGAGTGGTTCACTGATTCTCCAAATACAAGGGTACAGCTCAGGGTCAACAACACTGACTGGTCAAACAAAACTGTTACAGAAACAACAATGAAGAATCCTTTTACATCTGAAGGAGACAGCATCCTTGAACCTCTACCCAGAACTTACATGACTGACAGTAGTGGAAACTGAGCTACTTCCACAATGAAGGCCTGAACACTGCCAGAGATGGAGAACCTTCATTGCTACCCTAAACACCAGCATTATAATGAGCAGATGTGGGTGTGGTGAAGTTGAAAGATTGTTAGAACACAAAAGCTATAACTGTGCATGCTACTTTATAACAGTCTGCAGCATTTCCTATATACAATACTATATCATAATTATTTGCAGTTTTATTACTGTTTTTTCTTGAATTAGCTGTAGCTCTATAGATTATTGGGCTAGTCATTGTGGTAAACCATGTATATATGTTGTAACTCGGTTACCTGTCTGGACACACCCCTCTGCTGACTGCCCCTGTGGCTCCTCCCACAGAGTCCTGTATAAAAGTGTTCGCCTTGCCCCTCCCCCTCAGTCCGGGGGCAGACACTCACTGTGGAGGTCGTATTGTACAGCGAATAAAAGCCTTTCAGTATTTTACCAAAGCTCAGTCTTTTGGAGTAATTGAAGGTGCTTCAGTCATGTTATTTAGTTGTAATCTACATTTTACAAAGAATTACCACTGCATTGGATCTTGATTAGCTTTACCATGCTGGTGGGCTCAGGGCTGAACAAGGATAACAAAAGGTATGATGATCATTACCCACATTCCATATTCCATAATTTGCTTAGCAATCCAAAGTAAAAATGTCTAAAGTCATTTCATTGTCACAGACATCCTTCGGGTATATTTAAAGTGAAGGTTTATAGGTTCTTAATTAATAAAGGTGTCATAGGAAGTCATTCTTGTCTGTGGCCATCAAACTTTACAACTCCTCCCTTGGAGAGTCAGAAACCCTGAGCCAATAGGTTGGTCCTGGACTTATTTCATAATTTACTGGCACAATTTACATATTACTATTTAACTATTTATGATTCTATTACTATTTATTATTTAGGTGCAACTGTAACGAAAACCAATTTCCCCCGGGATCAATGAAGTATGACTATGACTATAAGGTTATGAGGAGAAGACAGGCGGATGGGATTGAGAAAGATAATAAATCAGCCGTGATAGAATGGCAAAGAATGGTCTTTGAAGTACCTTGGACAGAGCTCTATCTGCAGTTGACAGCTCTTAATGTTTCTAATGTTTAAAAACATTCAAAACTTAAGATTGATGTAACCGTTAAAAAACAAAACGTTAAATTTCAAAACAAAATACCTTTAAGTATTTTGAGTTAAGAATTCAACTTCCCTTTTGACTTCTAATCTGCAGGCTGAGCATCCTTATTGAAATGAATGAGGTCTTCCATCTCAATCCAGACCTGGTTTGCCATAGGAATGCACAGGCAATTTGCTTGGGTTCATTGATCTCTAATGGGAATCCATGCCACAGCATAATGATAGAGGCATCACTATCTGTCACAGAGCACAGCCTGGACTTAAATATTCATTCAATAGCTAAAACTCCAAGGTGTCAATGGATGAAGGTTAGATTCAGTGTATTTTGTGTTGGGTGTACAAGAATGCAGAGAACGAGGGCTAAAAATGCATACACGTAGCCTTATAAACATCAAACTGGTTTACTTTCAGTTTTTCCACTCCCTCAAAAGTACAGTTTGAAATAAAAGTGTTTTCAGAACTTGAATTATCACACTCCCAATCTGACTTTTCTATCTGTGGCCTTCAGCACCTTTGCAATGAGACCACACGTAGATTCGAAGATCGCACTTCATTTTCTGACTGGGCAGGTCACAGACTTCTGGACTCATTAAAGAACTCTGCAATTTTAGTTAGCTCACTCTTTGTGATGGCCTGTATCACTGTGGTTCAGATTATTTTACTTGGACAATCTGACCTACTGAACATACCCTGCAATCTCATCATTTAGAACAGATTACAAAGGAGCCTAATGCACTGGCAACAGAGTCCTTTAAACTATTAGCTTTCATGCTATTAGAGGTACCTGTATTCCCTTTGCTCTATACATCCTGCTCCTTAAAAACCTGTCTTACCTCTTTCGCAGTTCTAATCAATGATCTCAGACCCAAAATATCAACTGTTACACTTTCCACTTGGTGAATAATTCCAGCCTGTTTTGTTTAATTTGTTTTGATTTCCAGGATTCTGATATTTTTTATCTCCATTTATTGGAAGGTAAGTGACTTTACATGGTATCTTTGGAGGACTGATCAAACACTAGGGATACACAGGGATTAAAAAAATCCATATTCTCACCATTACGCAGATCCAAATGTTTTACTGGAGATTGGGAGGATGAAAGACATTCCCAAACACCAAGTCTCTCCATTCCCTTACTAAATAAAAAGTTCCAGTACAGATATACATCAAGCAACATCTCCAAAACTGAGTTATGGTCACTATCTTACTGCTTCTGGTATACTAATATTAAATTATGAGCAAAGTTTATAATAAGCTCAGAGATTTTGAAAAGCCCTATAAAAATACATGGAAAGAACAGCTTGTATTTAAGTTAAGTTATTTGTTAATATTTCTTTTAAAAACTTACCAAGTTAACAATTAAGCTACGAATACAATTTTAAGTTTGAATCAGGTTCAGTCAAACCTGGATAACTGTTACGATATTCTGTACAAGTGGCAGACAATAAATTTAAAATGTTATCCACATGCACTGCTTAAGATTAACTAATATAGTCATAATATATCTGAAATGATATGAATTTGTTAAAACTTACCTAAATACTAAATTTGAATATTAAGAATTAGTAGGCGTGCGGGGAGGGTGAAAAAAATAATTGCAGTTAATGGTGCCAAATGTAGTTATAACAGGAAGCCAATTATTGCTCTATTGGGTATTGCAAAAATCCACTGTTTATTCTCTGCTTGCCCGGCATCTCTACCCACCTTACCACTCTCCCATCCCTACTCTACCCAAACAGTGGCCACCCTCGGCAAGCGACAGATAAGAGAGTCATCAAAAGCTGAGCAGGAATTGCTTCTCGGAACTAACAGAGCAATTCAATAATGGAAGCAAAAATAGAGTTATGAACAAGAGCAGCAAAGAATCAAATTAAAATATTCTAAATTTAACAGCACTGCAAAGCAGATTTATTTTATAAACAATGCCATCAGTGGTTCTGTCAACTTAGTTACAAAATAATTTTCTGTAATCTAAAAACCCACAAATTGCATTCAGATTTACCGCATGTACTGTACATGGTAATGTACAGTGAAATGGTTGTTAACACACAAACAACGCAACACACCTACTGATGTGCTGGAGGTAGTCGCAAGTGTTGCAACACATTCTAGCATCAACAGAGTGTACCCACAATGCTTAGCACAACAAGCCACAAAACCACCACAGCAAAACAAACCCGCCCACACAGACACACCTCCAACCCAAGGACAAGTCTCCTCTTCAGCCTCTGGCCATCGGAATTCTGACTGACCTTCGGGCTTTGATTTTCGGTATCTACCCACAGAATAGTTGATGATGAGACTTTGTACTCTGGGCTCACTGACTGAACAGCCCTCGTGCCTCCTGCCCACATGGACATCCGAGCCTGGGGCCCACTGTCCTTCGTCCCCTGTCTACGTCCCGGCCTTCGAGCACAGAGCACAAGACTATATTCCGAATCTTGCTCATCCCTATGCTCTCATCGCTGGACTTTGAAAGTGGATCGGAGGTTTGGTTTCGGGCTGTCCTTTCATCATTGACCACAACTCTGGACTTTAAACACAGAGTGTGGAGCGGAGACTTGACTTCAAACTCCTCCACATCCCTGTCGCTAAACCCTTATCCCCCTCTCTGTCCCCAAAACCATTCTATGAACTTAAAACATTCTGAGCCATGATCTCAACAGAGACCGCTGCTCAGCGTCATCTTGACCGGAACTAGATCTCTCCTTTTAACAATTTGTAATGGATTTCCCATCCAGCATTGCATTTGTCCCATAATTTACGAATACTGCATTTCTATGTCAGTTTTGCAGTTAGTTTACATATTCATATCCTATGACATAATGCTGACAATGGCACCCTACCAGCCTAACAAGCAACACGCTGGAGGAACTCAGGTCGGGCAGCATCCGTGGAAACGAACAGTCAACGTTTTGAGCCGAAACCCTTCGTCAGGACTGAAGAAGGAGGGGACAGGAGCCCTATAAAGAAGGTGGGGGGAGGGTAGGAAGGAGAAGGCAGGTAGGTGCCAGGTGAAAAACCAGTAAGGGGAAAGATCGGGGGGGGGGGAGAGAAGCAGGGAGGGGATGAGCAGGAAAGGTGAAGGAGGAATAGGGGAAAGCACAATGGGTAGTAGAAAGAGGCGGAACCAAGAGGGAGGTGATAGGCAGACTGTTGGGGTCATCTATTGCATCCGGTGCAGCCTCCTCTACATCGGTGAGACCGGACGCAGATTGGGGGACCGCTTCGTCGAGCACCTCCGCTCCATCCGTCACAGCAGACGGGATCTCCCAGTTGCCACCCACTTCAACTTTGGTTCACATTCCCATTCAGATATGTCCATACGTGGCCTCCGCTACTGCCATGATAAGGCCAAACTCAGGTTGGAGGAGCAAGACCTCATATACTGTCTGGGTAGTCTCCAGCCGGATGGCATGAACATTAAATTTACCAACTTCCGGTAATTCCCTCCCCCTCCCTTCCCCCATCCCAGTTTCACTTTGCCCCCGCCTCAGCTGCCTACTACCTCCCTCTTGGTTCCGCCTCCTTCTACTACCCATTGTGTTTTCCCCTATTCCTTCTTCACCTTTCCTGCCTATCCCTTCCCTGCTTCCCCTCCCCCACCCCTTTATCTTTCCCCTTACTGGTTTTTCACCTGGAACCTACCAGCCTTCTCCTTCCCACCCTCCCCCACCCTTCTTTATAGGGCCTCTGCCCCTTTGCATTCCTGACGAAGAGTTCCGGCCCGAAACGTTGACTGATCCTTTCAACGGATGCTGCCCGACCTGCTGAGTTCCTCCAGCGTGTTGTGCGTGTTGCTTTGACCCTAGCATCTGTAGAGAATGTTGTGTTTACAAACAGCCTAACAAGCAGGTCTACGAAGTTAAAACTTTTTTTCTTAAAGTGTCTTATTATCTTTGCACAATCATTTAGATACTCAGCTAAAATTAAGTCTTGCCTAAAAACTAAATATTCACAGTATTGTTAGATCAGTTCCTGGGGTGGCATGATCTATCATAGGAGGAGAGATTAGGTAGGCCATGCCTACTGATATACAACAGATCAGGAGCTACTCCCAGAACTTGACAAAATTCTAATGGGACCAGGCCATCTAGATTCAGGAAGGATGTTCTTGATGGCTGAAGAATCCAGAACCAGGAATCACTATCTCAGAAACCAAGATCAAAATAAACTTCGTCACCAAGAGAGTGACACTGTTGTGGGATTCACTACCACAGGAGGAGGTCATATTATTTAAAATATGCAAAGTATATAAGGGTTTTTCCTACATTTAAGGGAGTAATGCAAACTGGGGAGATGGCAGTAACAAGGCACTGAACCATATAACCAACAATGATCATCCAGTGTGCAACCATCCGACCAAATGACCAACTCCTGCACCATTTTTTTTTAATATAATGACAAAAACTATGCCAAGTAATCAAGAAACCCTAAAGGGGTGAAGGTCAAACAGAAAACTGGTACCTACTGAGAAACTCCATTACTGACCGCCCCCCAGAATGTATGCTGAAGAAAACAGTACAGTACTGCAAACCAAAAGGAAAGTTTGTCTTGGCAAAGGTAGTGACTGCTGCAAACTCCAACGGTTCAACGACATGCAATCTAGAAGGCAAGGTTCAGCCTCCTCCAGTGCGAGGATAAAAAGTCAATGAAAATAACTGCCAACGGTTGGATTTACACTGCAACATAATAGGTCTGATTTCTCCAAATAGAAAATGAGATTAAGGTAAGGGACTAAATTGGTGGTGTTGCAATAAAAGCCAGTTATTCAGTTATATATTACAACAGACAATGACTGGATGACGGGAAAATATCAGAACTGAACATCAGACGAGTCTAAGGCTACGTCCACACTATGCTGGATAATTTTGAAAACGCCGGCTTCGAGTAAAAATGATAGGTATCCACACTAAGCATTTTTCAAAATATCTCTGTCCACATTAGACGGATATTTTGGCAAATCTTCTCCTACTGGGCATGCGCAGGACACACAGAAAACAAGCGAAGAGGAAACAGTATACTTGGTGCGTATTTGTCTAGTTACAGACTAGAAAAACTTAAAAGGAATTGCTCTTGGCTCTTGCGCAGGAGGACTTAAAACTAAATAAAAACAAACACTGGAGCATATGGAGGCAACCGACAAGGAATTCACAGACAGTATGACCCAACTGATGACGAACATTGAAAAACTGACCAACTCTGTTGTATTAATAAAGCAGCTGTTAAATGTATAAAACATGACTGCATCAGTGTTATCTTGTATTTCCATAAAATGTTACATTAGGCTGTTACATATCTATTGTCAGAGAAGTACTTGCATAAATTAGTAAACCACCTTGGTTCTTGGTCCTCCAAAATATTCCGCATGGAATTTAAACTGGAGGTGGCTTAGGGTGTTTTCCGTCCTTACCTTCATACAAGCAAGGACAGAAAACAGGGCAAAGTGAGTATACTTATTTATTCAGTAAGCTATGGGTCGAAGTATTTGGTGAGTACATTTCTAACTCTTCTGGCTTCAGTCTCATTGCTGTCTGTTCTGAAATTGTTAGGTTCTGCGAAGCGCAGATCAAATATCACTGTGATGATTGTACGCTCTAAACAATATAGGAGGAAAAAAGGAGGAGGGGGAGGCAGAGGACGAGGACGAGGAGGAGGAGGAGGAGCAGGAGCAGGAGGGCGAGAGGGGGAGGAGGAGCCGTGCTGCCGCTATTTGTTCCGGCACGTCATGACAGCGGTTTTAAAAAGCTCCGGTTACCCCGTACACACTGCAACGGATATCAGGCATTTTCAGATTCATTCACTCTGGAGACCGTTTCTGAAAATCTCCGTTTAAGTGTGGACGGAAGATCAAAACGAAGAGAAAAAGCTTCATTTTCAAAATTATCTGGCGTAGTGTGGACGTAGCCTAAACCTTGTCGGTCTGTTTTAATTTGCAAGTTTAACATTTCAGGTTGATCACTGTTTATTCCAACAGGTAATTTAAAGTGCAAATTATCTTGTAGGCATTCTTCTCCTGAACAGCATTTCTGTCCTTTCAAATTAATAGATTTGCTACTACTGAGCCAAGTCTACATATTCTTGAGAATTAATACTGAATAAATAAATGTCAGCATTTCCCAACAGCATCCAACTCCAAAGGTCTTTGATGTCTATTCAGAACTAATTTATGTCCCTGGCTATTGTAGTTTGAATCTATATGCATTTTGACAGTTACTGAGACTGATGATTTTCACAATCCATTTCTTTTCTAATCTCTTCCAGTTGCAATTTGAAATGTTAACTGCCCATCTTAACCTTGAACCTGACAAAAACCTCCCACAACCAATTAGAGAAACCTCCTGGAATGAACCATGTCAGGATTGTGGGCAGTGAATTTGATCCCAAGGATAATGCAGGCCTTCAGGAAAATGCATGGGTTAGCATTCCCATCCACCTACTGCCTTTGCCCTTCCAGGTCTTGGAAGACAATAACAAATCTCACCCACATCTGCACCACTGGGGGAGGGAGTGCAAACATGTGGTTGCTTTATCCTGGAGTCAAGTTACCTGAATATTGTTGGAGCTGCAAATATCCAGACAACTGGAGAGTATTCCTTCAACATTGTTCCAACGTTGCCCTATAGATAGTAGGAAGCCTTTGGTAAGTCAGGAAGGAAAACACTTCTTGTCTGGGCTTCATTCCAATATACTCAGAGCAGGAAACAAATTCCCAGGCTCCAGTCTGCACAAGAGTATCTAGTGAACTGCAACCTCAATGAGGGGGAGGAAGATACTGGTGACAGGTGTGTGAGATTTAACTAATCCAATGGTATTACACTTGAAAATGGAACTAAATATGACAGGCATTCCCAATGCTGAACAAGCAATTGGTGATTTGGTCTAGGACACTCCAGTAAAACTCCTAGTAATATCTTGACTTCAAGAATTTGGTGGTTCATGATGTGGTATTGGTTTATTATTATCACATATACCAAGATACAGTGCAAAGTTGGCCTTGCATACAGTTCATACAGATCAAATCATTTCACAGTGCATAGAAGCAGAATGAGGTAAATTGATAACAATGTCAAGCGTAAAAGAGAAAGTACAGGGCAGATAAACAGTACAAGATCATAATGAAGTACTGTAGATTATGATGTCAAGAGTATATCTTATCGTACAAGAGGTCCGTTCGAGAGTCTGATAACAGCAGGATAGAAGAGGTTCTTGAGCCTACTGGTCAGTGCTTTCAGGCTTTCCCATCTTCTGCCCCATTGGAGAGGGGAGAGGAGAATGTCCGCAGTGGGTGGGGCCTTCGATTATGCTGAGACAGCAAGCTGTGTCATGCTTTTTACACTTTATTCTACATTTCATTGTTTTACCTTATTCTAGCACAATGCACTGTGTAAACAGTATGCAAGTTTTCACTGTATCTTGGTACATGTGACAATAATAAATCAAAATCAGAAAGCTTCTTGTGATCCCGTGCATTGGAGCTTCCACACCAGACTGTGATGCAAGCACTCTCCACCATATATCTGTAGGAATGTGCAACTGTCTCTGGTGACAGAGCCAGTCTCCTGAAACCCCCAATGAACTAGAGCCACTGATGTGTCTTCTTCATGACTGCATCAATGTGCCAGGGGCAGCACAGATCCTCTAAGATACTGACACCCAGGAATTTGAGGCTGCTCTCCCTTTCAATGAGGACAGGTGTATGTTCTGCTGACTTGCCATTCCTGAAGTCCACAATCAGTTTCTTGACATTGTTGATGCTGAGTGTGAGGTTGTTATCGCAACACCTCACTTAACCAGCCAAACTACCTCAGTCATGTCTGCCACTTCATCACCATCTGTGATATTACCTGCACAGTGGTGCCATCTACAAATTTATAGATGGTATTTGACCTGCATCTAACCACTCAGCCATGAGCATAGGGAGAGCAGAATAGAACAATGGACTAACCATGCATCCTTGAGCTGTATCTGTGCTGATTGCCAGCAAGAGATGTTATTACTGATCTGCACTTATTACTGCCTCTCGATAAGGAAGTCAAGGATCTAATTTCAGAGGGAGGTAGAGGCCCAGGTTTAGGCTTTTCAGCCAATCAAGACAGCTATGCCATTCGATCATAGCTGATTCATTACCTCACTCAATCCATTCTCCTGCCATCTCCCCATAACCTTTGATGCTATTGCTAATCAAGTGTCTATCAATCTCTACTTGAACAATACCCAATGGCTTGGCTTCATAGCTGTTTAATGCAATGAATTCCGTAGATTTACCACCCTCTGACTAAAGAAAATCCTCATCTCTGTTCAAAAGGGACCTACTGAGGTTGTACACTCTGGTCATGGATCTCCCAACTATTGGAAACATCCTCTGCACCTCTACTCTATCAAGGCCTTTCAATATTCAATAGGTTTCAATGAGATTCACACCTCATTCTTCTAAACTCCAACAAGCACAGGTCCAGGGCCATCAAGTGCTCCTCATACAGTATGTTAATCCTTTCATTCCCTGAATCATTCTCGTAAACCTCCTCTGAACCCTCTCCGCTCTCTTAGACACAGGGCCCAACACAACTCACGATACTTCAAATGTGGTCTGACCAATGCCTAATATAGCCTCAGCATTACATCCTTGCCTTTATACCTCAGTTCGCCTGAAATGAATGCTGATATTGCATTGGTCTTTCTTATTAATACTGATAGTGTTGAACATTAACCTTTAATTGAACACCAAGCTGTAATCAATTAACAACAGCCTGACATATGTTTAGTTGTTTCAATGCTGATCTAGACCAACACCAATTTTGCCCCAAAGAAACAAAATGTAAACGCACAAGGAATATTGAAAGCCACAGAGTTACAGATTACCTTTCATGACCTCGGGACATTTTAAAGGACTTCACAGCTAATAAAGTTTGTTTTGAAGTCTAAACACTCTTGTGATGCATGAAACTTTGAAGTTAATTTGCACACAAGCTTCATAAACACTGCAAAGTGACAGCAATTAGTCCCAGTGTTTTTACTAACACCAATGTGAAATTAAAAATTGAAAATGTAAACACCATACATTTTTTCTGTATTCTAGGGAAATAAATGAATCAGGACACAAGCCAATAATTGTTGCTCACATGGTCTAATTATCTGGGTTTTCTAACAGCTGCTTATTGGGCCTGTTTGCACTAATGCAGGAAAACAACTTAAACCCATATCGCCTTGGTGATATTCAGTACACAGTACAATTTGTGAAATGCCCTTAATTCATCAGCTCAGCTCACATGTGCTATATAACCACCAAACATTCTGCCCGGATATGCTGCTTCACAAAATCACATTATTTAATTGTGCACTCACATATTTAAGTGAGTGCTATACGATGAAGTGCAGAGGCCCAGTATAGTTAGTTGAACATGAATGAGAATACTAGCCCTAGTATTCTCATGTGCTAATGACCATTTCAAGCTCTTCTTCAATCAGGATGATGTGGTATCTGGGACCAGCATGAAAGGAGGGTTGATCCTTTCAACCTTGCCTGGAGAACAATTCTGACTAAATACTAAAATGTCACAATTCAAATGTTTCCAGATTAATTAAAAGCCACATCGAAATTTAGTGCAAACATGAACTTGATCATTACTTCAAGTATGGTTAGGGCAGACAACTAAATTTTGTAATCTGCAAGACAGAATCAACCGAGCTGCTTTTGAAGCACAATTACCACAAGTTCCCTCCATACTACTCACTCCACAGTCTATACAGGTCAAGTTGCACATCAAGCTACAAAATTGTTTCAAGTTGTGATAAAAGTGAAAAATACTCTTTCAAGGTCTCTCAAAAGAGCAATAGGCAATAAGACCAAAGAATTGATTTCAGAAACGTTAAGACAAAGGAATACACACCAGCCCTCAGAGGGATCAGAAGTGGAAATAGTGAGCAATTTCAAGTTCCTGAGTGGCAACATCTCCAAGGATCCATCCGGAACCCAACATATCGATGCAGTGATAACGAAGGTATGACAGCTGCTATATTTCATTAGGAGTTTGAGGAGATTTGGTATGTCACCAAAGACACTCGCAAACTTCTATAGATGTACCGTGGAGAGCATTCTAACTGGCTGCATCACCATATGGTACGGTTGGGTGGGAGGGGGGCACTGCACAAAGTTGTAAACTCACTCTACTACATCACGGGCACTAGCCTCCCCAGCATCCAGGACATCTTCAAGCAGCGATGCCTCAGAAAAGCAGCATCCACCATTAAAGAACCTCATTGCCCAGGACATGCCCTCTTCTCATTGCTACCATCAATGAGGGAGGTGGTACAGGAGCCGGAAGGTGAACCCTCAACAATTCAGTTACAGCTTCTTCCCCTCTGCCATCAGATTTCTAAATGGACATGAACTCCACTTCACTACCTTTTTGCACTACTTACCTTAATTTCATTTTTGATATATACATTTCTTACTGTAATTCAATTTTTGTTATGCATTACAATGTACTGCTGCCACATAATAAATTTTACACCACATGCTGGTGATACTAAACCTGATTCTGAAGGTTAAAAGATCAAAACTTGTTACAATTGAAAAAGGAACTGAGAGAATGCATCATGTGGGGTGGGGTGGGGTGGGTTAAAGGGCACATAGACAAATAAGCTTGTGCACCATTCTTCGAGAAGCTGTGACAGAAGTTAGCTATAAAGTGTGCTATTTGATGTGCCTGTGTGCATATTTCCAAGTGGTTTTACATTAACTGTCCACTCTCCTCCCTTCTGGATCATCAGTAAACATCTTGAAAGGGAAGAGCTGCAGATGTCCAGAGTTAATGTGCATTGCAACTTTAACTTCATTTATTGCTACAATTTTTAGCCTGTGTGCAGTTTTGTTAAAGAGTGGTGTTATCTATGCTGAAATACAAGTGCTGGTTTTGTTGATACAACCACCTGGTAAGGTCTATTACAGCAATAAATGATTTTACACAGGTAATGCATGCTGGAAATTCAAGCAACACACATTAAAGTTGCTGGTGAACGCAGCAGGCCAGGCAGCATCTGTAGGAAGAGGTGCAGTCGAAGTTTCAGGCCGAGACCCTTCGTCAGGACTAACTGAAGGAAGAGTGAGTAAGGGATTTGAAAGTTGGAGGGGGAGGGGGAGATCCAAAATGATAGGAGAAGACAGGAGGGGGAGGGATGGAGCCAAGAGCTGAACAGGTGATTGGCAAAAGGGGATACAAGAGGATCATGGGACAGGAGGTCTGGGAAGAAAGACAAGGGGGGGGGGGACCCAGAGGATCGGCAAGAGGTATATTCAGAGGGACAGAGGGAGAAAAAGGAGAGTGAGAGAAAGAATGTGTGCATAAAAATAAGTAACAGATGGGTACGAGGGGGAGGTGGGGCCTTAGCGGAAGTTAGAGAAGTCGATGTTCATGCCATCAGGTTGGAGGCTACCCAGACGGAATATAAGGTGTTGTTCCTCCAACCTGAGTGTGGTTTCATCTTTACAGTAGAGGAGGCCGTGGATAGACATGTCAGAATGGGAATGGGATGTGGAATTAAAATGTGTGGCCACTGGGAGATCCTGCTTTCTCTGGCGGACAGAGCGTAGATGTTCAGCAAAGTGGTCTCCCAGTCTGCGTCGGGTCTCGCCAATATATAGAAGGCCACATTGGGAGCACCGGACGCAGTATATCACCCCAGTCGACTCACAGGTGAAGTGTTGCCTCACCTGGAAGGACTGTTTGGGGCCCTGAATGGTGGTAAGGGAGGAAGTATAAGGGCATGTGTAGCACTTGTTCCGCTTATACGGATAAGTGCCAGGAGGGAGATCAGTGGGGAGGGATGGGGGGGGACGAATGGACAAGGGAGTTGCGTAGGGAGCGATCCCTGCGGAATGCAGAGGGGTGGGGAGGGAAAGATGTGTTTAGTGGTGGGATCCCGTTGGAGGTGGTGGAAGTTACAGAGAATAATATGTTGGACCCGGAGGCTGGTGGGGTGGTAGGTGAGGACCAGGGGAACCCTATTCCTAGTGGGGTGGTGGGAGGATGAATAACCATAATACAATCAATGAAAGTCGGTACCCACTTAGATGTTAAGCCAGCATGCAAAAGACAACAAACAGTGCAAACAGTAGAAGAAATAATAATAATTAATAAATAAACAAACATCGAGAACATGAGATGAGAGTCCTTGAAAGTGAGTCCATAGATTGTGGGAACAGTTCAATAATAGGGCAAGTGAAATTATCCCTTTTGGTCCAAGAGCCGGATGACTGAGAGATAATATCTATTCCTGAACCTAATGGTGTGTGTCCTGAAGCTCCTGTACCTTCTTTCTGAAGGCAGCAGCAAGAAGGCAGCATGACCTGAGAGGTAGGGGTCCCTGACAATGGATGCTGCTTTCCAGCAACAATGCTACATAGAGATGTGCTGAATGGTGGGGAGGACTTTATCCATGATGGACTGGGCTGCATCCACTGCCTTCTGTAGGATTTTTCATTCGAGGGCATTGGTGTTTCCATACTAGGCTGTGATGTAGCCTGTCAACATACTCTCCACCCACCTACTAAAGTTTGCCAAAGTTTTTCGATGTCATGCTCAATTTTTAGAAACTTGTAAGGAAGTAGAAGTGTTGCCGTGCTTTGTTTGCACTTGCACTTACATGCTGGGCTCAGGATAGGTCCTCCGAAATGAGAACAGCAGGGAATTTGCTGACTCTACCTCGGATGAGGACTGGCCTCATGGACCTCTGGTTTCCTCCTTCTGAAGTCAAAAATCAGCTCCTTGATCTTGCTGATATTGAGCTAAAGGTTGGTATTGTGGCACTTCTCAAAACAGATTTTAAATCTCTCCTATCTGCTGATTTTTCATCACCTTTGATTTGGCCAATGACAGCAATGTCAGCAAACTTGAACATTAATGATGTTATAATGAAAATGTGTAAATCAAGGAATCCCTATACTCATCAAATAAAATCCAGAACTAGGCAATCACCTCAAACTCCCATTCAAAGTTCAGCACTTTGGCACAGGAATGCACAAATGCGTCTGCAGTAAGTCACCCACAAACTACCCAAATTGAACACAAGTCAGCAATTCTTGGCAACTAATTGCCAACTGACTGTACTACCAACAACTCTTTTTGATGACTGGGGTAACCAAGGAACAATAAATTGATCACTAAGAACCTGTCACATCGTAACTGGGCACTTTTGACTTTTAGGTGTTTAAGATTCATTTTCTAATATGTGGGCATCACAGGAAAAGCCATCATTTGCGGCTGATCCCCAAATGACCTTAAGCTGTTCTACATGACAAATCGCAGCCATTCTGCAACAGTTTAGGGTAGTCACAGCTAATTCTAAAACACATCTTTACAAAAGTGTTATCAAGCAAAAGTAGCTTGATGTTAGGATAGGCCATGAAAAGCCTGACCACAGAGGTACATTCTAAGTGGGCTCAGAGGAAAGGTAGAGATGCACATTAGTTTGAGAAGGAAAGAGTAGAGTTTAGTGCTGCAGCAGCAAAAAACACAGCTACCATTGGTGGTGGAGCTTTTAAAATCCGGAACGTTGAAAAGGGGAGCAATGGAACAGTGTGTATTCTGGAAGATTGTACAACTATAAGAAATTACTGAGATTAGAAGACCAACAGTGATATTGGAACAACAATGAAAACTTTAAAATCGAGGCAGTGCTAAAAGAACAAACTTTCAAAGTATGTTTATTATTATCCAAGCATGTATACATTATACAACCTTGATATTTGTCTCCTAACAGCATCCAACCCGATGGCATGAACATCGATTTCTCAAGTTTCCAGTAATGCCCCCAGACCCCCCCTTCATTTCCCATCCTCTTTTCCCTCCCTCACCTTATCTCCTCCCCCTCCCCTTTTCTCTTTCTTCCATGGTCTTGTCTTCTTCACCAATCAACTTTCCAGCTCTTTACTTCATCCCTCTCCCTCCACATTTCACCTATCACCTGGCGTTTCTCTCTAACAAACCCAACCCCACGCCTACCTTTTAAATCTACTCCTTAGTTTTGTTTTCCAGTCCTGCCAAAGGGTTTTGGCTTGAAATGTCGACCGTACTTTTTTCCATAGATGCTGCCTGGCCTGCTGAGTTCCTCTAGCATTTCATGTGTGTTGTCCACTCTCACCTCTCTTTTACACTTTACGTATCTGAAGAAACTTTTGGTATCCTCCTCAAGATAGTTTACTTCTGTATTCCATCTTTACCTTCTTAATGACTTTTTAAGTTGATTTATGGTGATATTTAAAAGCTTCCCAATCTTCTAACTTCCCATTAATTTTTGCTCTATTATATGCCCTCTCTTTGGTTTTAACGTTGGCTTTGACTTCTCTTGTTAGCCACAACTGTGTCATCATGCCCGCAGAATACTTCATCCTCTTTGGGATGTATATATCCTGTGCCTTCCGAATTGCTTCCAAAAATACCAGCCATTGCTGCTCTGCTGTCATCCCTGCCAGTGTTCTTTTCCAATCAATTCTGGCCAGCTCCTCTCTCATGCCTTATAGACTTCCCTTTACTCCACTGTAATATTGATACATCTGACTTTAGCTTCTCCTTCTCAAATTTCAGGGTGAATTCGATCACTTGATGATCACCAACAGTTTTTTTACCTTGAGCTCTCTAATCAATTCCAGTTTATTGCACAACACCCAATCTAGAATATCTGATCCACTAGTGGGCTCAACCATGAGTTGCTACAAAGCCATCTTGTTAGCATCCTAGAAATTCCCCCTCTTGGAATCCAGCACCAACCCGATTTTCCTAATCTACCTCCATATTGAAATCCCATGACTATTGTAACATTGCCCTTTTGGCAGGTATTTTCTATCTCACATTGTATTTTGTAGACCATATCCTCTGTTTGGGGGTCTATGTACAACTATGTTTTTGCACTTGCAGTTCGTTAGCTCTAACCACAACAATTCAACACCTTCCTACCCCATGCCACCTCTTTCTAATGATTTGATTTCATTTTTTTTTAAACCAACAGAGCAACACCACACCCTCTGCCTTCCTGCCTGTCCTTTCAATACAATGTGTATCCTTGAACATTAAACTCCAAGCTATAATTATTTTTCAGCCATGATTCAGTGATGATTACAACATTATACATGCCAATCTGTAACTACAAGTCCATCAACCTCATTCGATATGCTGTGTGCATTCAAATACAACACCTCCGGCCATGTATTTTCAATTTTGTCCACCTTTTACATTGCCATTCAACCTGTAGACTGCAATTTTGCCCTATCAGCAGCCTCTCCTTGCTAGGAGTCTCACTATACATTGCCTATGCTTGTAAACTAACAACCTTATCTTCAGCACCATCACTCTGGCTCCCATCCCCCTGCCAAATTAATTTAAATCCACCCAAACAACTCGAGTGAACCTGCCCACAAGGATATTGGACACCCTCGAGTTCAGGTGTAACTCGTTCCTTTTGTACAGGTCATACCTTCCCCAGAAGAGATTGCAATTATCCATAAATCTGAACCCCTGCCCCAGTTCCTCAGCCACACATTCACCTGCTAAATCATCCTATTCTTACCCTCACTGATATGTGGCACAGGCAGCAATCCAGAGATTACTAAACCGAAGGTCCTGTTTCTCAGCTTTCTACCCAGCTCCCTAACATCTCATTTCAGGACCTCCTCACTTTGTCTGCCCATGTCATTGGTACCAATATGTATCAAGGCTTCTGGCTGCTCACCCTCACCTTTGAGAATGCCATGGATCTGATCTGACACACAATATGATAGAATTCAACCTGAAGTTTGCAAGGGAGGCGCTAAAACTGGATGTGTTGGTATTATAGTGGAGTAAAGGTAACTACAGAGGTATGAGAGACGATATGAGTTTGATTGCAGTATTTAAGAGAAATATGGACAGGTAAATGGATGGGGGGGGATATGGAGGGGCAAGGTCTGGGTGCAAGTTGATGGGACTAAGCAGAGTAATAGTTCAGCATGGGCTAGATGAGCTGAAGGGCAGGGTTTGTGCTATAGTGTTCTATGACTCTACCTGCAGTACTTTTTAATAGATGGTAAACACCGTAGTTGCAATCTGTCAGTGAAGGCAATGAGTGTTTAAGATGATAGAGGGAGTACCAAGGGGTGCCACGGTGGCACAGCCATTAGCACAGTGCTACTATGGCTCAAGGCATAGGTGTTAGGAGCTCAATCCCTGTACCATCTGTAAGAGTTTGTACATTCTCCCCATGACCACGTGGGTTTCCTCTGGGTGCTCTGGCTTCCTCCCACCATCCAAGGATGTACCAATTAGATTAACTGGTCATTATAAATTGTTCTGTAATTTGGCTAATGATACATTGGTGAGTTGCTGGGCAACATGGGTCATTGGGCCAGAATGGCCTGTTCCATGCTGTATCTCTAAATAAAAAACAAATCAAAATTGGCCTGATGAGAATAAAACCAGATCTGTGTTGGCCTACGCAGCTAAAAGGAGAAATTGAAGGAAAATAAATCAGAGCAAATGACGGAACAGAAACGGTCTTCTGGCCCATCAAGATTGCACCAGTGCATTTATTCTTCAGCTGCCTCAACTTTTCAAGTCCAGCAAACCACATGGAAACAAATCAATTTATATGGCTTGATATGAGAGGCTAAAAATGCAACTCTGGCATAATGTCTGAGCTACTTGTTCTTAAAATAAACTGATTTGAAAAAAATTGGACATTTGGAACTGGAGAGAAGTAGCTTGAGTCAACGATCTCTACATTAATAGAAGTTCAGCACAACCACTTACCTTTTTAATCATTTCAGATATTCAGCCACGGGTACTGCTGTGGAATCTGCTCTGCTTCAGTTACTACCCAAACAACATTTAAAAAATTGAGAACAGCAACCATTTGATCAATTCTATTGTGTCACTGTAGGACTAGATGGCATCACTACAATTTAAAATCACATGTAAAATTACCCTTCTAGAAAGAAACTTATAGACAGATGACACACACCGAAATATTATTCAAGAATACTCTCAAGTTTGGTAACTGAAAGCAACATTCAGTGTCTCAAACAGAATAAAGTTACTGTCAAAAGCTAATTGCAATTTCAGAGCTTAAGTGATTGCTGCATTTCATCTATTACAATAATCTAAAGTGAACCACAATACACATGGTAAATGTGAAGTTGTACTTTTTTTGTTACATCCTATTACAAAGGTTACCTAGAATAATCTTGTTAAATGTTCATTCCCACTGGTGGGATAAATAGCAGTGTTATACAAACATTGCAATGCGAACGATTCAAAACGAAATACAACTGGCACTTTAATTCCCAAACCCATTCCCAGTCTGATCCCTGTCCACATCCTTCTGCAATGTTACAATAAGACAAGTTCAAGGAACAAAAACTCATCTTTCACCCAAGCATGTTGCAGTCTGCAGCACTCAATAGTGAATTTTCCAAATTTAGATAGCACACTTTCTCCTTGATTCAGGACTGACTGTCCCCCTTTCTCTCTCATTTGTGTATTATGGCCTGCTGAGCATGTCACAGGAGGCCAGGCAGTGCAAAGTTACTCAGCATTTGCAACACATCACATACAAGCTTAAATGCACCTTGGAATCTGCATTTCTCTCTATCAGACATTTCCTTTCTTCTTCCTATTAAGCTCTCCCACTTTCCCTGGGACCTAGAATAACTTGTTCTCTCTTCTGATGCAAAGTCTCAGACCCAAGCTATTAATGGTTTCTTTTTCTATTGACACTGCCTGTCCTGCTGAGATTTTCCAGTTTTTTGATTTTATTTTATATGCCTTTATGTGTTGTCTTTCTCCCCACATTTTCATTAAAATTCAGAAGTGCCATGTAGCAGCTCAGTCTCTGGCAAGATTCCCATTAAAGTTATCTTATCCAGATGTAAGGTAAGAGGGGAAAGATTTAAACATGACTCCAAGGGTAACTTTTCCCACAG
Organism: Mobula birostris; assembly: GCF_030028105.1. Taxonomy (NCBI): domain Eukaryota; kingdom Metazoa; phylum Chordata; class Chondrichthyes; order Myliobatiformes; family Myliobatidae; genus Mobula; species Mobula birostris. The sequence continues at coordinate 69,736,994 of NC_092370.1, forward strand.
AGGTGGTGGGTCTGTGGAACAAACTAGGAGAAGTGGTAGAAGCAGGTACAATTACAGTGGACAGGTACAATGATAGGAAAGGTTTAGAGGGATAGTGGTCAAATTACACAAATGGTAACCTGCTAGGAATCTTGGTCAGCAGGGACAAGTTGGGCTGAATGGTCTGCTTCCATGCTCTATAACTCTTTGACACTCCACAGAGCACAACAGCCTGGACTTCCCTTCAGAGCTATTGCCTCCATATTTATCCATCAATCTCACTAACCTGGACTTGACCAGTAAGGTCCCAAGCAGCAGGAGCCAGCATTTAAGCATTACATTGGAGCAGGATTACCCTCACAACTCCTCCAAAGGTCTTTGGGAACTAGCAAAGCACAGTCACCAGATTTGTTAGCTGGCAAATCCGTCAAGGGTTTTCAATGCTTCCGAATGGAAGAATATTAAAAAAACATTTAAATTTAATATTCAGAACTTTTTTTCAACTCTTGAAAAGCACTGAAACACGAATGTTACCTTCCTCTTCCTCCCTTCCCCGTAATCCTAAAATTCCAATTCACTTGAATGGACTTGCAGATCTCATGGGTTTAATCTCAGGAAAATCAGTAGCGTAATCAGGAATCCCACATTTTTCATCTGTGCTGAAAACTTACTAGCATGTAACACCGAAGTGCTACAATTGCACGTGGAACCCAACAAAATTCAGACCTGTGGATCTGTCACCAAGTGGAGCTATAGTCACAAAAATACCTGACGAAGTGAAATGAAATGCGGGGGGGGGGGGGGGGAAGTACAGATTTCCCCCGCCATCCGAAGGTAGAGCGTTCCTATGAAACGGTTCGTAAGCCGGAATGTCGTAAAGCGAAGAAGCAATTACCATTTATTTATATGGGAAAAATTTTTGAGCATTCTCAGACCCAAAAATAACCTACCAAATCATGCCAAATAACACATAAAACCTAAAATAACAGTAACATATAGTAAAAGCAGGAATGATATGATAAATACACAGCCTATATAAAGTAGAAATACTTTCCTACAATCATTGCCTGAACTGCTCTCCGTAGCGAAAATCTCACGCAAGCGCTCTGGGCAAAAACACGGCGCAAGCGCTCTCCAGCAACCTTTAAGCTATGGAGCTGCCAAATCATACCAAATAACATGTAAAAATACACGGCCGACATAAAGTAGAAATAATGTATGTACAGTGTAGTATCACGGGAATCAGGAAGACAGCGTCGAGCACACTGATGATGGTGTGTTAGACTGACTCTTTGGAGGTTAGGGTGGCGCAGTGGACCCCACCCTCCGGGCAGCGAACCGATACCAATCTGCGAAGCATGTAGGGGTACGGCGGTAGCCGGGAGGCACAAAGCACATCTTTAAGAAAAAAAGCCAAAATAAACATGCTAATTAATTAGGTGCCGCCCGGCACATAATTAATTAGCATGTTTATTTTGGCTTTTTTCTTAAAGATGAGCTGTGTGTCTCCCGGCTACCACTGCATTCTCCGCGAATCGGTATCTGTCCACGGCCTGGGGGTTGGGGTGATGGGACACTGGGGTGCCATCTCATCGTCGTCTGTTTCCATTAGGGCAGGCAGGTCATCTTCTTCTATCTCTGCCTGCCTCGACGTCCAAAGTCGAGGTTCGTTGTCTGTTGTGGCTGACGTGAAAGGCTTGAAAAACGACAGTATGATTGACTGCTGAGCCTCGCGCATTTTTCTATCATACAGTTCTTTGTAAGGATTCAAACCATCTTGCTAATATGCCCTAAACCGACGTACCCTTTCAAAATTAAAGTCGTACTTTATCATTACTCATTGTTATCCTTTCCTCTTCCAATTGCATCAGCTCTTCATCTATCAGTTCTTGGTCATCGGATGCCAAAACCTCTTCAACATCATCTTCGTCAACTTCCACAAGCCAAACTCACTTTGTCCTTACTTCGTTCACCACGATCAAAATGCTTAACTATGTCTAGTTTTACGCTAAGTGTAACACCCTTACAAGCTCTTTTAGGCTTTTCCGATACCTTAGAACTCATCTTGCTAACGGCTGCTCACAGGCACGTGCTTAAGCAATGCTGGAGAGAATGCCATTCCGAATCCAGAGGACAGCGGCTGCTCGGGGCATGTGCTTTTTTTTCATGCGCTGCCTTTTATCGCGTTCTGCCTTTTTTCGTAACATTGAAAACAACTTCTGTTAGCGAAAACAGGGAACTAATGTAGGTCTTTCGTAACAGTGAGGTTTCGTAAAGCGAACGTTCAAAAAGCAGGGGACACCTGTAATGGTAAAATTATCTGTTTCCTAAATCACAAGTGTTGCTTTAAGACAAAATACAGTAACAGATGATTATCTTCAAAGTGCCCATCCATAAGCTGCAGAATTTCATCAGTGAAATAACGTATTTAATCAGCTTTGGGTAAATAACCTTGGGAATCTGGAGAAATTTAAGTTTTACCGAACTCCTGGTGGCAGTTTAGGAGTTTGCGAGTTCAAATCCAGTCAGCACACTTACCTTGGACTGTCATACCATCAGTACAAACAGGGCACAAAGATAGAGGAGGATTAAAGCATATACTGACTGTACTTTCCAATGCTTTTTGTACTGGATTTAACCATCTGAAACAATTTAACTACTTCATGCAGAAGTATTTGAATGCCAACACTTAAAATCTAAATCAGGGTCTAGGAACATGTAAATCAGAAAACTTCCAGGAATTTCTTCCTACACAAGTATTTACAATATTTATTTGATAAATACTTGTCTTTTACACATCATTTCCACAATCACTAGAGACATTGATTAGGAACTGGACCTACAACATCACAACGCTTTAAAACTACTCAAATTTATGTGGATCTGTTGGAAAATAGCTATGGTTAAGAAATTTTAAAATATGTTTAACACAGCATTAAAAGACAATAAACTCAACCAAAATTGCCAAGTATTTTTATGTAAATGGAAAAGACTAGCATATTTAACAATAACTTATTTTATTGAAATACATAACTCATTAAATATTGGATTTCATTTATTCCTTTTATGTACAAAGAAACAAGTGCAAGTTCCTGAGCAGTGTGTGCAATATCCAACGAGAACTTGCATATCCAGACACATTCTGATTATATTTTCAACTGATTTTTTAAATATTAGCTTCAGGTATTTATTCAGAAAGAGAAGTGGTAGCATCCTGTTTTGTGTGGCTAATTTATGATGCTTCTCATTTGAAGATCGACAACAGTTTCAAGATATGATTAACACACGAGAGAGATTAAGATAACTGAAGGGATCTAGTTTATAAACTCAGTGAATTGCCCTTCAGAATATGCAAGTGTCAGCAAATGCTACATAAAAAGCTATTTTAACTAAAATGATCAGCTATTATAATCTCAGCCCATTCACTCATTTCTGTTCTCCTACAAGAATAGCATATGTATCTCCTGATGGGTTTATACTGCATATGCACCAACTGCCATAGTTTGCAAATTTCTAGTTGTCATCTTAGAAAAACAGAAGGCTATGCGGCAGGGAAATTCTAGAGTAGGATACATGGTCACTACAACATTGTGGGCCAAAGTGCCTGTAATGTGCTATAGATTTCTATGTTCTATTATCCTTTAAGAAAACATTTGTGAAAACTCAACTACTGATTTTTTAAGTAATATTTCCCAGTATGTAGCTCCTTAAGTAAGATTCCACTTTAGAAACATATAAAATTAACACAATAATGGGTTTCTCAATGAAATTTGATTTCTTAACCAATTCTCAATACAGCTAACAAGAACTTTGTATGCTAAAAATAACCAAGGAAATTATCCTGTATTTCAAAGTACAGTGATCAATTTTACAAATTGCACAACGAAAGTTGTCCATTTAGTGTATTATAAAAGTAACCAGCTTACTGAATCAGCATTGTGATATGATGCCAACTCTATACAGGCTGGCAGTTCAATTCTTTTCTTGAAGAGACAAAAACAAAAGAGATTCTAATCAAACGCTGCATGGTAATTCAATCACTTTTCCAATCTGGCTCTACATAAAAAATATAATTTAACTCATGCCTTGTAATTGTCATCCACCAGACCAGTTTCTCAACAATAAATTGTATAATGTTCTGCCATGTTTTCTAGATGGATCTCCCACTCTTGCATTAATATTTCCTATTATTTCTTTCAAATAACAGATAACAATCTTTTAACATCATTCCCTTTTCACCTTCAACATCAATTTAATCTTTTTTTTAAAAATGTGATTTTCCATCTTTGCACATATATCTCCATTCATATTAACACTGCAATGTGCTCACTTTGTCAAACCAAAGGTCATGATACTGACACCTTAACCCTTCACCACCCTCCCCTTTCCCCATCCCCCACCCCAATCCCTACAGATGCTCCTTGACCTGCTACTTATTTCCAACATTTTCAGTTTCACTACTACTAAAATGTTAAGTAGGCAAAATCTTGGTTTAACCAAGTCACTTTGAACACCAACACATTCAGCATTTATTAAATTGAGTTAATTTTTGATCAAAATAATCACAAACTGACAAGTAGGATTGAAATAAGCAACACTGACAAAATAGCTAACATGACAAATAATGAACAAAATTCCAAACTGATTTTTGATAGAGACTGAGCACAGTGTAACACCTAGTACCTTTAAACCTAATTACCTTAATTTCAGTTCTTCCATATTTCACCAGCATCATTCCCCTGCATAAATATTAGCTAAGCATCTTTCCTGTTGACAGCTTAGACTGCAACCAACCAGTTCTCAAAAAATAAAGAAAAACTGCAGGTGGTAGAAATCTGAAATAAAAACAAATAGAAAGAACTTGAAATGATAACAAGTCAGGGAACATCCATGAAGGGAATAACAGGGTGAACATTTCAGCTCCGTGATCTTTCGTCAGATCTGGGTAAGTTGAAAACAAGTGCATTTTAATCTGCAAAGACAGTGGTGGTAGAATTATGAAGTGTCTGTGATAGCATGGAGACCAAAATGACAGAAATTCTGCTGATGCTATTCAAAAGAGAGAGGAAAAGGCTTTTGGGTGATCTTCCTGGAGGTGGGAGGCGAGTATAGATCACTTTAAAAAAAAATGTTGGAAATGTGAAGTGAACACTATAATTGCTCAAAATCTGAATATAACAAAGTGGAACTACTCAGCATACCAAGCAACATCTGTGGAGAGAGAAAACAAAAGCTGGTATTATAAATCAACGGCTTTGCATCAGAGCTGGCAGTTCTGACACAAAGAAAAGGCCGTTTGTCTGAAATTATGTGTCCCTAAGTTTACAACATGCCTTTGTGTATAGAAGGTTCAACTGGAACACTAAATGGGGCTGAAAACAGAAAAAGAGAGTGGGATTGAGAAACTCAGTCATAAATCTGCTTTTTAATGTTCCTACATAGAGGAGTCCACATTGTGAATACTGAATACAGTACATCAGATTGAAAGAAGTACATATGGATTTGCAATGCTATTTGATGTTGGGCTGGACAGCTCCACAGGGAACCACTCAATGATCATAGCAGGGCAGCATCATTCACTGATTTAATGCCTACATGTGGGATTTCAGAATTAGGAAGCTAAATATTAAATTTATGATGTATATTAATTACCTGTACTTAAATAGTATGAGACGTAGTGACAGTTGGTAAAGCCGCCACCTTACAGATTGAGGAACATGGCATTGACTCCAACCTTCAGAGGTATGTGTGGAGTTCGCAGTCCTTCCTGCAACTGCACCGCATTCCTCTCGACTGCTCTGGTTTACTCCTGGGTCCTAGGGACCTACGAATTGATAGATTAATTGACCATTGCTTTTTATTTTTAGATGAATGATAGAATCTAGGGTGGGAATGCTGATAGGAGCAAGGCTGGAGGAACTTAGCAGGTCAAGCAGCATTTATGGAGGGGAATAAACAGTTAACTTTACAGGCGTAGGAAGTGTAAATGGGCACTTGATGATTAGCACAGATTTGATGACCAATGGGTCTGCTTCTGTGCTGTACGACTATGGTTATACCCTTTGGAACTGTGCTAAATTGTCTTATATTATCAGAAGTGTAAAAATACCCATTTAAAGTGCTTTGATAATGGTGAGCTGTCAGAAAGAGGTGTGATTTTGGGAATGACGACGTTTCCAACCCCAAACCGTGGATGACACACAGTGGCACAGTGGTTAGCACAACACTTCACGGTACCAGCGACCTGGGTTCATTTCCCACCACTGCCTGTAAGGAGTTTGTATGTTCGCACTGTGACCATGTGAGTTTTCTCCGGGTGCCCCAGTTTCCTCCCACAGTCCAAAGACATATCGGTTAGCAGGTTAACTGGCCTTTGCAAATTGTCCCATGATTAGGCTAGGATTAAACTGGGGGGTTGCTGGGCGGCACGGCTCGAATAGCTGGAAGGGCCTATTCCGCACTCTATCTCAATAATAATAAGTAATGAAATCTGGAGTGCAGAGTGCTAGCTTCAATAGAGAACATGACCAGCTGGAAGAAAGTAGGGCTCTCCAACTACTGGAGAATCTCACATCTCCAACAGCTCAAACCTCATGGATGCTTTGTAATAATTAATGCTACACAGTCATCATCCTCTACCCAATAATGCAATGCTAGCTGCCAACATTCCCCACCTCAGGTTGTGATAAGTGTGGAAGGCCCGTTCTCAATGTGCTTTGGAAAATCGAGTTGACCTTTCACCTTTTGAGAATGGACTTGGAAGATATGCACATAAGGAAAATGAAAGTTAGCTTCAAAGGCAATTCCAGACATGCCCATCAGGTTAAGGCTCATATTACAAAATCTGATAACACTAAGTGGATCCAAAATCACAACATATGATATTAATCTGATACTCAAATATCCATACACAAAGACCTTAGAAACATTATAAAACTATTTTTTTTTGTTTCCTCCAGGTTAATACAGGCTGTTCCCATGTAGTAAACAGGCTCCATTTTTACAGATGTTCCAATCATTTTTTTCTGCAAGTCAGAAAACAAAAACTGTTGATATGGTAACCATACCTCCACAGTATAATAATGAAGGCATCAAAAGCTCAAGGCTGAAAAGAACAGTTAATGAAAGTGAGGTAAAAAGGAAACTAGTTCTGCCAAAAGAACAGTACTGTACAATGAATGTTTGAATTTAATAATACAATGGGAACCCTGTCAAATACAGGAATGTCTCTAATTCAGATGTGTGAATCCCAGTAGGCCTTACAGCAAATTTTCAAGAAATACCCATCATTGAAGCCAAGTTTCTTCTACATTTAGATTATATTAGTTCCAAGATGGTTCCTTAATGTTGTCATAGCCAAGGGTGGTTGTGGGGATAGCTCCCACTACCACTCTTGGCTATAAATGTTCCCAATGGTGTGCCCCTCAAATCGCCTGACAACTCCTGGCCTTCACATGTGGCTTAGCTACTAAGCCTGGTGGAACCGTTTCTAATGACAGGAGAGGGGGCAAAAGCTGGATACTGGTACCTTATAACCAGTTGCTTCAGGCAAGTGAGGCTCATCAGCTCATCTAGAAGGAAAACTCTGATCTCAAATCTCCACTGCCTTGTGGTTATATCCACTCACGGGGAAGGCTCAGGAGTAAATTCAAAAATCTGGAGATGAAGTTCCTGAGGCAATCCTACGTTGAGTTGAGCTATGTGGAGCTTGCTACATGGGCAACAGCTGATGCTCCATATCATATTGCCCTGGCTTGCATATCATGTAGACAGCTGAGACGCAACTTTCATTGTCGACTCTGACCAATGGAGGGCCTCACAGAGTCCCAAGGTACTTGGCATGTCACCCTCAAGCTGCTTTATAAACCACTGCTCCCTGTAGGTTTAGTTTGTTTTGCTGGAAGATCTTCATTTGTAAACTTGTACTCAAGTTTCAGAATCCAATTAAAAATACAATTTATTTTAAAACAGCAATACAGAGCAGTGCATGGAGCAATGCCAAACAATTAGCAAGATATCTATGATTCAAGCATTACTGAGTCTCATTTTTTTTTTTGCAAATTGTTTGCTTTAAATCTAGCCTCAGCTGCATTTTTACATGGCATTGCATTATGTTCATCTGCAATGATCTTATAACTGTATATCCAAGTTTGAAGCAACACAATAAGTATTTTTAAACTAATTTGGTTCTACAGAAAGGAAACAGTGAATAGCCTTTTAAAACCAATTGGTTGGATGGTAAAGTTAGAAAAAGTCTACATTGTTATTGCATCTTTTATTCAAAAATGTTTTGGCTTCAATCAAAGAACAATTAATACTATAATTTTTAATGGCATAGTTGAGTTGCTTTCTCACTTTTCCACATTTAAAGATGCAATTATTGCTCTCTAACTCTTCTGGGCAGTGAAGGAAACCTAGGTTTCTTTTCTCTATTACAAATTATCTTGAAGAATTCTTTTCCTTGGTGTCTTCCACCATCACTAACATATTAAAAGCAGCCGGACTTCCAATGGCAAGGGTGAGGCCATCAAGTAACCTTCTTAGCACCAACATCCTCCAAACCTACTGGTCAGACTATGAGCCAATGTCAATGATCCCTTCCATATCAACAGAGGATCTACTTTACTGGATGCTAACTCCATAGATCTACTCATGCCATGCAGGCTTGACACCAAGATGCCAAAGCAGACATTATCCAGGGTTGCATCATGGCAAGGGATTGCCAGCTTGAGAGAAAACTACTAAAGGATGTTCTCAAAACCACTATGAAATGTATCACCTCCATCCACCAATGTGGGAATTCCTGCTCAAGACTATTCATAATGGAGGTTGATGATTTAGGACTGCATCAAGTCAGAAGTCCCCTTTTCTGAGCAGATAGAAACCCAGCATCAACAGTAGGAGTGCACTACCTCCCAATTTACCCACTCAGTCAAATAGTTCCTACCTGTGGCCACGTCAACCACCTCAGAACTGGAGTGGAAACAAGTTGTCCTCTTCCTTCTCAGGGGACCGTCTATGAGGGGTGTTTTCTTAACTACACTGCTTGTTGATCACCTGCAGTACAGCTAATTACTGGTGTCATTGTAGGCAAATTCCCTAGGCAATAGAACTACAATGAATTTCCCTGGCATCTTTTTCGACAACAAGGCAAATGTTGCCAATTTCATGTAATTCTCCTTTCAACTAAGCTTTATTGATCTTCAGTGCATTTGCCCAAATGCGCCCCCTCCCCAAAGAGGTAAATCAATCAAACTAATGTTCTTCACAAAGAAAAATTGTTAGGTATGTGAGCAGCTCATTCCTGCCAATATTTCCAGCAGTCAGTCACAGTAGTTCAATAGTGACAAGTTTATGAGACAGCGATTTTTTGTTTTAAATAACACAAACAAGGAGAAATTTTGGGAGTGCAGTATTTGTATGTTCCTGTCAGGATTAAAGGCAAAGTGAATAGGAGTAAGGAACCTTGGTTCTCAAGGGATATTGCAACTCTGATAAAGAAGAAGAGGGAGCTGTATGACATGTATAGGAAGCAGGGAGTAAATAAGGTGCTTGAGGAGTATAAGAAGTGCAAGAAAATACTTAAGGAAGAAATCAGGAGGGCTAAAAGAAGTCACGAGGTTGCCTTGGCAGTCAAAGTGAAGGATAATCCAAAGAGCTTTTACAAGTATATTAAGAGCAAAAGGATTGTAAGGGATAAAATTGGTCCTCTTGAAGATCAGAGTGGTCGGCTATGTGCGGAACCAAAGGAAATGGGGGAGATCTTAAATAGGTTTTTCGCGTCTATATTTACTAAGGAAACTGGCATGAAGTCTATGGAATTAAGGGAAACAAGTAGTGAGATCATGGAAACTGTACAGATCGAAAAGGAGGAGGTCCTTGCTGTCTTGAGGAAAATTAAAGTGGATAAATCCCCGGGACCTGACAGGGTGTTCCCTCGGACCTTGAAGGAGACTAGTGTTGAAATTGCAGGGGCCCTGGCAGAAATATTTAAAATGTCACTGTCTACAGGTGAGGTGCTGGAGGATTGGAGAGTGGCTCATGTTGTTCCGTTGTTTAAAAAAAGGATCGAAAAGTAATCCGGGAAACTATAGGCCAGTAAGTTTAACATCGGTAGTAGGTAAGTTATTGGAGGGAGTACTAAGAGACAGAATCTACAAGCATTTGGATAGACAGGGACTTAGGGAGAGTCAACATGGTAGGTCATGTTTGACCAATCTATTGGAGTTTTTTGAGGAGGTTATCAGGAAAGTGGATGAAGGGAAGGCAGTGGATATTGTCTACATGGACTTCAGTAAGGCATTTGACAAGGTCCCGCATGGGAGGTTAGTTAAGAAAATTCAGTCGCTAGGTATACATGGAGAGGTGGTAAATTGGATTAGACATTGGCTCAATGGTAGAAGCCAAAGAGTGGTAGTAGAAAATTGCTTCTCCAATTGGAGGCCTGTGACTAGTGGTGTGCCACAGAGATCAGTGCTGGGTCCATTGTTATTTGTCATCTATATCAATGATCTGGATGATAGTGTAGTAAACTCGATCAGCAAATTTGCTGATGATACAAAGATTGGAGGTGTAGTAGACAGTGAGAAAGGTTTTCAGAGCCTGCACAGGGACTTGGACCAGCTGGAAAAATGGGCTGAAAAATGGCAGATGGAGTTTAAAACAGACAAGTGTGAGGTATTGCACGGTGGAAGGACAAACCAACGTAGAACATACAGGGTTAATGGTAAGGCACTGAGGAGTGCAGTGGAACAGAGGGATCTGGGAATACAGATACAAAATTCCCTAAAAGTGGCGTCACAGGTAGATAGGGTCGTAAAGAGAGCTTTTGGTACATTGGCCTTTATTAATCAAAGTATTGAGTATAAGAGCTGGAATGTTATGATGAGGTTGTATAAGGCATTGGTGAGGCTGAATCTGGAGTATTGTGTTCAGTTTTGGTCACCAAATTACAGGAAGGATATAAATAAGGTTGAAAGAGTGCAGAGAAGGTTTACAAGGGTGTTGCCAGGACTTGAGAAACTCAGTTACAGAGAAAGGTTGAATAGGTTAGGACTTTATTCCCTGGAGTGTAGAAGAATGAGGGGAGATTTGATAGAGGTATATAAAATTATGATGGGTATAGATAGAGTGAATGCAAGCAGGCTTTTTCCACTGAGGCAAGGGGAGAAAAAAACCAGAGGACATGGGTTAAGGGTGAGGGGGGAAAAGTTTAAAGGGCACATTAGGGGGGGCTTCTTCACACAGAGTGGTGGGAATATGGAATGAGCTGCCAGACGAGGTGGTAAATGCGGGTTCTTTTTTAACATTTAAAAATAAATTGGACAGATACATGGATGGGAGGTGTATGGAGGGATATGGTCCGTGTGCAGGTCAGTGGGACTAGGCAGAAAATGGTTCGGCACAGCCAAGAAGGGCCAAAAGGCCTGTTTCTGTGCTGTAGTTTCTATGGTTTCTATGGATAATCCTGCAAAAATCGCGGATAAACCAAATGCAGCTCTATTAACAATTTTAACTTCTTGGCAGTTTCTGATCTCCACATACAAGAGTCTGACAATTTCAACTAATTTCCTGTATTATACTGACAAAAATGTTTCTGTAATCTACCAAAATGGCTAATATATTTGCTTTAATCTAGGAATATATTTACAGGACAAGTTATTCATCTCTCAAATCCTATCCCATCTTTAGTTATAGAACAATGAGCTTTTATTCTATTACACTAATGCACCCTGGTTCTAAACTTCTCAGTGCCAATAAGATTGTTGATCGTAGTAATCTAGAACTTTATTTTCCATTTTTAGATGAGAAAAAGTGTCTTATCTCAGTTATAAAGAATACATTAATTTCCTCTGAACTGGCAAATTTGAGGAAATCACCTCTCTACTACTCTGATCAGGTCTCTAGCATTTTGATTAATTAGCACGCAACTTTTTAATCTCAGGAAACAAACCAAATTTATACAACCTGCTCTCATACTCCATTAATACTTTCCTTGGGTTCAGTGTCCAAGTTGTAAGCTGCTCTCTAGATGGAGCAGTATATACAACTGAAACATTACTTACTTGCCTGGCAAGTTAACAGGCCCAGCGGATCTGTTTCTACTGACAAGAGAAGGGGCAAAGGCAGGCCACTGGCGCCCCAAAACCAGTTGCTTCGGGCAGGTGGGGCTCGTCAGCCTTGGATGGCAACCCACCTAGGAAAAGGAAAACTCTGATTTTAAACCTCTGCTGCCATGCAGCCATACCCACCCATGGGAAAGGTTTCGGGAGTAAACCCCAAGGAAGAAATCTGGAGCCGGGGTCCCTAAGACAGTTTGATGTTGTGTATAACTTCACTCTGGCAACCTCTGCGATGACTGGTGACAAGCTGTATTGGCGCTTGCCCTTCCCTTGGATTACATCAGTGATGTGCAGAGGGGGAACCCACTGCATGGGCAACAACTGGTTCTTCAAAACTTCCCGTTCATGCTTGCGACCTGAAGAGGACACAGTCCACCAGAGGCGCAAACTCATGATCGCCTGCGATTGACAGCAGCCTACTACTTGCTTTTAAACCATACCAACACCTACCTCTGGAGTGACTTGGGTCCACTCCATACCAACACCTACCTCTGGAGTGACTTGGGTCCACTCCAATTTGCCTCCCATCACAACAGGTCAAAAGCAGATGCCATTTCATTGGCTCATCACTCAGTCCTAGAACATCTGGACAGCGATGATGCATACATCAAGATGGTCTTAGTTGACTACAGCTCTGCATTCAACATTATCTCCTCACAACTAATCAATAAGCTCCAAGACCTAGGCCTGTGCAACTAGATTATCAATTTCTTCACTTGCAGTCAGATTGGATTGGCAACATCTCCTCAACAATCACCACCAGCACAGAAGTACCACAAGGTTGCGTGCTTAGCCCCTTGCTCTACTCACTTTATACTTATGACTGTGAGGCTAAGTACAACTCCAGTACCATATTTAAGTTTGCTGATGACACTGCTGTTGACCTAATCAAAGGTGCTGATGAATCAGCATATAGGAGGGAGATTGAAAATCTGGCTGAATAGTACAACAACCTCTCACTCCACACCAAAACCAAAAAGCTGATTATTGACTACAGGAGAAAACTGGAGGTCCATGAGCCACTCACGGGAGAGATGGAGAGGGTCAGTAACTTTAAATTCCTCAGCGTTATCTTTTCAAAGGACCTGTCCTATGTTCAGCATGCAAGTGCCATTACAAAGGCACACAGAGCTTCTACACGCTTAGATGATTGCAAAAAGTAATGGAGACATCCAAGTCCATCAAGTAAAGCCCTTTCCACTATTGAGCACATCAACAAGAAGTGCTGTTGCAGAAAAGCAGCATCCACCATCAAGAACACCCACCATCCGGGCCATGCACTCTTTTTGCTAAAGCCATCAGGAAGGACGTACAGGAGCCTCGGGACCCACACCACCAGGTTCGGGGACAGCTATTACCCCTCAATCATCAGGCTCCTGAACCAGCGTGGACAACTTCACTTACCTCAAGATTGAACTGATTCTAGAACCTATGAACCCACTATCAAGGACTAACACCTATTCTCAATATTATTTATTACTTACATCAACTATTACTGATTTCTTTTTGTATTTGCACAATTGTGGTCTTTTGCACATTGGTTGTTTGTTCTTCTTTCTCTGTAGCATTTCACTGATTCTCTTTTGTTTCTCTGTATTTATTGTGAGTGCCCATAAGAACATGAATCTCAGGGTAGTATATGGTGATATACATGTACTTTAATAAATTTACTTCAAACTTTGATTTATAAAGAAACAAGAGCAAAAGAGTTGTAATAATCCTGTACAATATATTTTCTTTCAGAGACAACTGCAGCACTGCACCCATACTTCAAGAATGAGGTAAATGCCTTAGAAAGCTGTGGAAGAGAGTAACAAGAATAATTCACGGAGGGAATGTGGTACCATGGAAAGACTGGAAATGTTGTGCCTGTTCAAGGTGGCTGGAAAGCAACCTGACAGTTATTTCAAACCATGAAGAAGCAACATAGCAGAAACTCTTGACTTTCGGCTGAAGAGTCAACAAGCGGAGGAAATACTAAAAAAAAAGTGATTTTTTTTGCTGAAAAGTTGCAATGACTCATTAGGATCTGGAATGCACTGCAGGGGCGAGTAGTGGAAATGGTCTCAATTATAGTATTCAAAATGGAATTTAAAATTTGCAGGTCAATGAGAAGCGAATGAAAGAGACCAACCATTGCACTTGCCAAGACTCAGTGGTTCAAAAGGCCTCTTTTCAAGCAGTAATCTTTTCTTTACCAGTCTATTGTATTTCTTTTAATTTGTAACTAATGCTTTTTCATCATTCTCATAAAATTAAATTTCTATATCAGATTAGGAGTTTTTGCAAACTCTACCAGCTGTAAGTTACAATTTTCCCCTTTCTCCAGTTTTGCTCCCAGTACACCATTAAGCTCAATGTGGAAATGTAGCAATGTAGCATGGAGGTCAATATCCACATTAACAGTATTCAACTTGCAGCTCACAGAGAAATCTTAATTTGAAATATGTTGGCAACATGCTTATATGTGGGTCATTAGACTACAGAACCATACAGGCCCTTCAGCCTACAATGTTGTGCTGGCCTGTTAACCTAATCTAAAATCAATCCAAGTCCTTCCCATCTACGTAACCGTCCATTGTTTTGTCATTCATGTACCTATCTAAGTGTTTCTTAAATATCCCTAATGTATCTACCACTACCATTACCTCTGGCAGGATATTCCATGCACCCGCCACTCTGTGTGCAAATAAACCACCTTTGTTATCTCCCCTATACTTCCCTCCAATCACCTTAAAATTATACCCAAGTTATTAGCTACTTCCAGCTGGGAAATTTTCTCTGATTATCCACTCAATTTATGCCTCTTATCATCTTGTACACTTCTAAGTTGTCTCTCATTCTTCTTTGCTCCAAAGTGAAAAGTCCTAGTTCGCTCAACCTATCCTCATAGGACATTCTCTGTTTTCAGTACTCTCAAAGTATATTGTTATGTACTTTGGCAGAATCATATGGCCATAGTAAAGAACATAAAATCTGTGTGAAATTATAGGTGTTACTTTCAGATGATACCTCTATGGAGGGATCCGAACTTCCACATCATTTCACCCATCTACTCAGATAATGATCTTCAATGTGGATGCACCAATAGAAAACCCCAATTAATAGCCAGGAGTAGGAGAGAATCACTAAATTAACCTTCATAACTATATTGCTAGTCACCAATTAGTGTGTCAAAGGTTACGCGGAGAAGGCAGGAAAATGGGGCTGAGGGGGATAATAAATTAGCCATGAAGGAATAGAAAAGCTCAATGGGCCAAATGGCTTAATTCTGCTCCTATCTCTCATAGAATTAAGGTTAAAAAAACATACACAAAACTCTGTACTGGCTACAAATGCAAAATGTTACAAGTGATATAAATTGCAGTGGTACCATTCTTTAAGTCACTGTTTCACTGAAATTATTCCAAAACTATCCACTTCTCTCTCAATTAACAGTACTTTCAACATCAGCAAAGGATGTAAACTCTAAATCACTCAGTCCAAATGGAGGAATACATGAATACTTCCTAAAGTTATTCGATGCTCTCAGATTTATCTACTATGTTGATGTTTTAAAGCAGTGCAAAACTTAACACAAGATTCTGTCATTAAGAATACCACACCCCTTTCATTTAATCTCAAATAAAATACTGTTATTTGCATTAGCAATGTGCAAAAAATAAGTTTACATTGAGTCCTACAAGTTACCTTTGATTTTGCTATTAGGTAGATAGGGTCAAGGGAAAAGAAAGGTCTGTAGGCTTTCAAAAATCAAGGTCTGTTTAAACCACTGGTGCTATACAAGCTTTTAGTTAAAATTTAACTAAATGTGAGCTGAACCACAATAAACACATTACAACTTTTCTCCAGAGACAGCATTATGATCTCCAGACTGGAAGAACCACCAATTAGCCAGCATGGAAATTTAACGAGCTCAGGCTGTCCCATGTCACCAATCTGTGTGAACTACAACATCAAAACGATTTAGATAAACATTAGGAAGATTATAAAATAGCTTATGGAATTATAACTAACCTATCTATGCACACACCCTCAAAACACTGTCCTCCAAAACAGATAATTAAACCAATTTTGGTTAGTTTTCCATCCCAAATTAAGAGGCAAGATTCTTGTGTTCCCAGGAAACTGGGAAATGGTGTTACATGCATTGGCTAGGTTACCTCTGATCAAAAACAAACATTCAGTCTGTATTGAATTTTCCTTAGGCTGTCAACGTAAGGAGATGAGCCACATCCAAGTAACCTCTCATTGCTCTTTGAGGTTCAACACTAATACTAACCGAGAACACTGCATTCTGTAGTCCGAAGGGAATGGGAGTGAGTCTGGCTAAAGCCACCACCTTCAGTCCGCTACCTCCTTCCACAACTCTGACCACGGCGCTCAGTTGATCGTTCGCCCGTACTTTGGCGGACACCCACGCAGTCAGCAGCCGCTTACAAACCAAGTGAGCGATGAACGTCCCAATCAATACGCCGATCACCACCAGCCCCAAACCCAGCATGAAGCCATACAGGTAACCAGCAGCCACGTTTAGCACGATGTAACCCCAGCTGCAGGGGAACGAGACGGCGATGAAACCCACGATAAAGAGCAATGCCCCTACCAAGCTGTCCAAACTCTCCACCCACAGCAACAGATCCTTCAGGTAGCGCCGCACCAGCGCCAAAGAGATGAAGCAAACGATGGTCAAGGCGCAGATCAGAAGGAAGCTCTTTAAGCAGTTATTCAAACAGTACGTGGCCTTAGGGTCGCCCAGGATGGGCAGCTCGTTATCAATGCCCTGATGCTGTAAATTGAGTTCTGCCTTCACCTGCACTCGCTCCTCGTATGAAGCCACGTCCATTGCGTTCGCCTGGCTCAGCAGCAGCGAGTTGGGGCAGGGTCTCTGCAAGCTCCGACTTAACGCCAAGTGACCTTTGCTTAACTTCTTCAATACTTTGGTAAAAAACAGCCAAGATGCGACGCCAGCGTTCCACATATTGAATCGGAAGTAGAAATTAAATCAGAACGCCTTTCCAAAAATATAGTCCACTTTCCTCTCCAGATTTCTCCAAATATACAAAAATAAAAATCCGATGTAATTCGGAAGATTCGTTCACTTTTGCCAAAACTACATCGAAGAGCGTAGCTGCAAACCTGGGGCGGAGTGAATGAGGCTGGAAGTGTTTACGGGGAGCTGCTGCAGCGACTTTACACCAAAGGAAGGGGTGTGGGAGGTGGAAGAGAGAGAGAGAGAAGGCATGGGACGTGGTTTTCCCCAAGGCTGAGCAAGAGATGTTTCAGATGCTCCCGCTGCCTGCGCTAGGGCAGCTGGCGGACGAGAGGAGGGTTCCTGCCACGTCCTCTCGTCTCATCCTCCCTCAGGAACAGACTGCACAGAAAAATACTAGCACAGGAACAGTCTCTGGCTCCCCGCCACCTAGCGGGGCCCTGCGAAGCCACGCGCCTGAATTCCCGGACCGTGCCGAGCCCTTGTCAGTCCCCGGGAGTCAGCCCCGCGCCGGCTTCCAGCCACGAGCGCCGCCATCCGCCGGGCTCCGCTCCGCTCGGCTCGGCTGGGAGCCGCACCGCAGCACAGCCACGGCCGCTCAGCTCACCCAGAATGCTGCCGCTCTTCCTCCACGTGACTGATTGGCGCCTGGTTTTGAAACGACTCTGCGGCCGTGTGTACTGAGACTTGGAGGGGAGAAATACCCTGCTCGGTGTCTACGGGCGCCGCATCAGGTATGCGGTAGTAGGACTGCTGTGCTTCTGACAATAATGCCCCGGGCAAATTATCCATTCTGGGGAAAGATATTTCGTCCCAGTCGTAGGGGCGACGCTGGTCAGCAGGTTTCTCCTGACACAAGAGACTGCATATGCTGGAGGAACCCTTGATGAAGGTACTTTCATCCCACAGGTGCTGATCGACCCGCTGAGTTCCTCCAACAGGTTGTTTGTTGCAGCAGTTCTTTGATCGAATGCAGTACGGAACCAGGTCCTTCAGCCAGCAATTTACACTAGTGCCACATAATCCCATTTTATTCTCCCCGCACGCAGTCCCAACTCTCTCTAGATCATATCTCTCACAGATTAGGAGCAGTTTATGTTAGTTAATTAATTTACAAATTCATATGTCTTTAGAGTGTGTCGGGGGGGGGGACTGGAGAAAACCTGGGCAGTAACATGGAGCAATTGCAAACTCTATTGACGTCATCAATGGTTTGGATTAAACCATAGTCTCTCGTGTTATGCTATCATGTCATCGACATTAATATCCTTGTGCAAGAAATAATATTTTTCCAGGACCCAATGTGCAGAATGTAACTGTCAGAATGCAAAACGTAAAACAAAGCATTTTAGAATAGCAAAATTATTGTGAACAAGCCGTTTCCTGTTTGCAAGAAAGAAGACCTCTGAGAGAATTCGCTATCATGCTTCAACGGGATTGATTTGTTTTGTTTTCATGGATAGGTTTTAGGAAGCCTGAGAAACTGGTGGATACAATATTTAAAACCAAGAATACTAAATGTGCAATCAACGTGGGTTAATTATCAACATATCATTCCAGAGCTGGTACCTCGGCATTTAAAAGTTATTACCCCTCAATCATCAGGCTCCTGAACCTGGGTGGATAACTTCACTCACCTCAACACTGAACTGATTCCACAAACTATGGACCCACATTCAATGATACTACAGCTCATGTTCTCAATACTATTTGTTGTTTGTTTATCATTATTATCATTTTTTTACATTGCTGTTTGTCTTTTGCACATTGGTTATTTGACCACCTTTGTGTGTAGTTTTTCATAGATTCCATTGTATTTCTTTGTATCTACCAAAAATGTCTGCAGGAAAATGATTTTCGGTGGTATATGGTAACATATACGTACTTCAATAATAAATTTACTTTAAACTTTGGGTGTTGTTGAAGCCGCACTCATTCGGGGAAGTGATTTTTAAATGTACTCAGCAGGCACTGATTCTTACTCCCTCTCCCTCCTGACATGTCCCCTGTTTGTCATCATTTTCTCTGCTTTGATGCACTGATAAATGTGTTGTTATCAAAACATGCTTGAATCCTTATATTGGCCTGGGCAAATATACCTTCCCTCTGTTCTTATAACCTGTGCCCAGAAGAATATTTGAGCTAACTGAATAGAGAATTCATTTCCTCCTTTCCAATTTGGTCATTCGAACCTGCATTTGAAATTATACTGCTGGTCCCAACCATGATGTGCTCCTCACATAATAATGCAGGCTGTTTTTAAACTGGGTTAACATTTGGTAAGCTTGAAGTACATATTTGTGTTACCTGGATGATGAAGATAATGAGCAGGCAGCATGAATTGTGTGAAGAGACTGTATCAGGTCAAAAAAACGCATGGTTTAATTTATATACATTATGTTGCATTTGGTATTGCCCCAATCCAATGTACTTCCAATTTAATGCTGAAGAGGGCACTTTTGTACAATTGAAAACTGACAAGGAAGTATGATAATTGTCTGCTGACACTGTAAGCATGTTCTTTCACGTGTACTTTGAACACAGGTATTAAGTTAATCCACAATTAAAAGAACAAACACAGGAATGCAAAAAGGCGACATGTTGTAAGTTGATCTTCCTAAACTTTATTTCTAATAGGTCAGATCTTGCTGGTGCGATCTAACATCTAGCAATTGTTATCTGTGGTTCCTGGATGTGAACTCTTCATCTCATTGAATGCCCCAGCACTGAGATCAGAGTAATGATAGAGTTCCCAATGGCACTCTGAAGAACTCCCACCTTTGAAATTACCTTCAAAATATTGGCAGTCAGCAAACCCTCATTCCCAGCTTTGTTGACCCTCAAAGTTGTGAGGGTTTTTAACATATCAGAAGATGTATTCATTCATTTTTCTTAACATAGACATCACTGACATGGCCAGCAATTCACTTGCCACTCCAAATTGCCCTTGAGGTGGTAGTGGTGGCTGCCATTTTGAATATCTGCAGTCCTTCTGATAAAGTGTTGGGAGGGAGTTCCGTGATTCGCATATATCCTGAAACAATGAGGCAAGAACGAAATGTTTCCAAGTCAGGATATTATCTGACTTGGAAAGGAACATGTCAGTACTATTGTTCCCTTGGGCCTTGCTTTTGCCTTTCCTGGTAATATAAAAATCCCAAATTTAGGTGGTGTTGTTGGAGACATCTAGCTGAGTATCTGGGGGAGATCTTAAATAGATTTTTTGCACCTGTATTTATTTGGCAGATAAATACAGAATCTATAGAAGTGTGTCAAAACAACGGTGAGGTCACAGACCATATACGGACTGCAGGAGAGATGGTGCTTGCTAACTTGAGAAAAGTTATGGAGAATAAATCCTCAGGCCATGACAAGGTGTTCCCTGGACCTTGTGGGAGGCTAGTGCAAAAATTGCAAGGGCCCTAGCAGAGGTACTTAAAACGCCCTTAGCCAAGGGTGAAGGACCAGAGGATCGGAGAATAGCTAGTGTTGTTCCATTGTTGAAGAAAGGCTCTATCAATAAGCTGGGAAACTATAGGCCAGTGAGCTTGACATCAATAGTGGGTAAGTTATTGGGAGGTATTCTAATGACCGAATATGTAAGTATTTAGTTAGATAGAGACGGATTGGAGATAGCCAATATGGCTTTGTGCATGGTAGGTCATGTCTAGCCAATCTTTGAGCTTTTTTAGCAAGTTACTACAAAAGGCAGTGGATATAGTCTATGTGAGCTTTAGCAAAGCCTTTGTCAAGATCCCGTATGGGTGATGGTCAAGAAGGCAGTTAGAATGAGGTAGTAATTGGATTTGGACATTGGCTTTGCAGGAATAGACAGAGAGAGGTTGCCAATCTGACTGGAGACCTGTGACTATTGGTGACCCACAGGGATTGGTGCTAGGTTTGTTGTTTGTCATCTGTATCAACAATTTGGATGTGGTAATGTGGATTAGCAAATATGCGGACAACATCAAGATTGAGGAGGTGGTGGTGTAGTCACAGCAAGGAAGGCTATCAAAGCTTGTGGTGGAATCTGGGCCAAATGGAAAAATGCAGACAAGTATGAGGGAGGACCTTGGGAGGACAAACCAGAGTTTAGCGTGATGCTGTTACAGCTCAGTGCATCAGAGTTCAGAGTTGAATTCCAACACTATCTGTATGTCCTTCCCTTGAAAGCATGAACTTCCTCCAGGCGCTCTGGTTTCCTCCCACTTTCCCAAGACATACCAGTTAGTAGGGTAATTGGCCATTGTAGGTTGTCCTGTGATTAGGGTAGGATTAAATAGATGGGTTGCAGGGCAGTGTGGCTTATTGGGCCAGAAGGGTTTGTTCCATGCTGCATGATGGAACACAGGGCTATTTAATCTGGAAGGGTGTCAAAGCTTTTGAATATTATTCTCAACAAAGCTATATTCCTTCCAAAAGTAAGCACTCAATGATCCATGTACAGGTAAATAAGGAAGTTGAGGTTTTTAAGTGTTCATTTTAGGAATATCGTGTTGTGGGCCAGTAAATGAGAAAAGTAAAATCCATAAAGGATGGTTTAAAATAAATAGAATAGATTATTTGAATAGATAGGCAATAAATATAAATACTAAACATTGTACAAATTGAACCTGTATGATTATATACAATTAATTAATGTGTACAATTATATTTATTTTAAAAAGTAAAACTAGGAAGCCATAGAAAATGTAACACTAGTTGCTACAAACTACGGCCAATTATCCTAACAACTTTCATTAAGAAAGGTGTAGTAGACACTTTGGAAATTATAACACCATCAGGCAGAGTCAATATTGTTTTATGAAATAGGATTCTTTGAAAACTGTAGATAAAAGGAAACCAGAAGATGTGGTGTATTTGCATTTTGTAAAAACATTCAATAAAATCGCATAAAGAGTATCAATGCTCATGATTTTGGGAATAATATATGCACATGGATTGACAAACAAACAGGAAAAAAAATGGAAATAAATGAGTCATCATTGTATTTGATTGCTGAAATTAGTGGGGTGCCATGTAAGTTGATGCTGGGTCTTAGCATGTGGGTTCATCGAGTAATTGGAAAGGTAACTGGAATTTATTACAAGGAGATGGAGTAAAATATGAGGATGGATTGATACAACTGTACTGGGTATCAATGAGACCACACAAGGTGTAATGCAAACAGTTTTGGTTGTACTTAATGAGGACTATTCAATATTTGCGTTAGAGTCCTTTCTAATAAATTTCATTTGTTTGTCTAATGAGGAATGATTGTGCCTTTACCCTTTGGAATTTAGAAGAATGGAAGATGACCTTATTGAATAAATAAGATACTAGAGGTGTCTTACATGTTCAATAAGGTCATCTCCAATTCATTTAAACTATTGAATGGTGGCGGAGGCTCGAGTGAATACACAGCCCTGCACTTCTAACATTTTTAAACTTTGTGTGGTGTACTTGTAGGACAAAAAGGACAAAATGAAGGTAAGCAAATGGACCCATTGGTAGAAATCTGCAAAAGAGATAAATTTGATCTAAGAAGGTGATACCTATTCATTTGGTCTTTTTTAAACTATTGCAATTAGGGAACAGAAATTCAATTTGTGCTCACTATATTTTAAGCTTGATATGCTATAATTTTTTACAACCTTTTGGTGATTATTTTAGTAAAATCTGTTGAAAGAAATAGCAGGCCCTTGTGAAAACATCCAGTTGCATCTTGCTTGGATATCCGTATTTTCAATGTAAGGATTTATTTGATCTGTACCCTATCACTAACCACTGGAATCTGGTTACTTTCTGTTTTTAAAGATTGAGCTATGTTTAAATGAAGAACTGGGAATTCTGCAGGGCCTCTGTTGGCTGGGATAAAGCATGGATAATGTGTCCTCGCTGGTGATGTGCAAGCCAGTACCCAAGCCAGGGCAATACCATCTGGAGAGTGAGCTGTTGTCTGTGCAGCAGGCACCCCTCTGTCACACACACACACACACACACACACACACACACACACACACACACACACACACACACACAGCTGATGAATCCAAAGGAACAGCAGAGACTGATACAGTTTGGCACCAGTGTCGTCGCAGAAGTTGCCAGTCAGCTTTGAACTCATCTTGGGACTGCCTTAGGGACTTCAACTCTGAATCTTTCCTCTGGGTTTAGTCCGGAAGCCCATGAATGGGTCTAGCTGCAAGGCAGCCAAGATTTGAAATCTAAATTTTCCTTCTACATGAGTTGCCAACCACAAGCGACAAGCCCCATCTGCTCAGCCCATCCCCACATTCTGGAAATTATGACTCAGAAATGTTTAATGAAAATAATTAGAATGGTTCTATTTGCTAAGATTTTCAATTTGGCTTGTTTTATAGAATACGAATTTGGGTGTCGGATCTACCTCTATTCAATGCTTATTTTTCAGAAACATTGTTATGTAGAAAAGTCAATATTTCAAGCCTTTCCAGGTAATGCTGTCTAACTCTTCCTCTGCTACGTTGACGACAGCATTGCTTCATGCACCTATGCTGAGCTCGTCAATTTCATCAACTTTGCTTCTAACTTCTACCCCGCCCTCAAATTCACTTGGTCCATTTCTGACACTTCCCTCCCCTTTCTCGATCTCTTTGTCTCCATCTCTGGGGACAAACAGTCGGCCGACGTCTTTTATAAACCTACCGTCTCACGGTTGTCTTGACTATACTTCTCCCCAGGCTGTGTCCTATAAAAATGCGCTCCCTCTTTCGCAGTTCCTTTGTCTCCGCCCCGTCTGTTCCCATGATGCAGATTTCCTTGCCATCGATGCCCTCTTTCTTCCGTGAACAGGGCTTCCCTTCCTCCACCATTGATGCTGCCCTCACCCGCATCTCCTCCATTTCCTGGATATCCACGCTCACCCTATCTTCCCGCTGCCTTAACAATGAAAGAGTTCCTCTTGTCCTCACCTACCACCCCATGAGCCTCCATCATTCCCTGCAACATGCGTTCCAACGGGATCCTACTATCCCCTCGCCCATTCTCCACTTTCCGCAGAGATCCCTCCTCTGTGATTCCCTTGTCCATTCATCTCTCCCCACTAATTCACTAATTTCCTTCCCGGCATTTATCACTGCAAGCGGTTAAATTGGGGCAACGCTTCGTCGAGCACCTCCGCACCATCCACCAAAAGTGGAACTTACCACTGGCCAAACATTTAAATTCTGATTCCCATTCCCGTTCCAGCACGTCAGTCCATGGCCTCCTCTGCTTCCACTTTGGGGCCACCCTCAGGGCGCAGGGGCAACACCTTATATTCCGTCTGGGTAGCCCACAACCCGATGGCACCGATTTCTCCTTATGATTTAAGCAGAAACTCCTTCCTCCTCTCCTCCTATTCCCCATTCTGGCATCGTACACCTTCCCACCTGACCGTCCTTCATTCTTTTCTCCCATGGTCAACCTTACTATAAAATTCTTTCTTCAGCCCTTTTCCTCCCGGCTTCACCTATTTCCTTCTAGCTATCTCCACCCCCCCCCCCTCCCGAAGAAAGGTCTCTGCCCAAAATATTGACCGTGTACAGTATTCATTTCTATCGAAACTGAGTTCCTCCAACAATTTGTGTTTCTTCAGTTCTATCTGCCTGGAACTGAATACTGTATTCAAAATACTTGAAGAGCACCGACAAATGCAGTTGTTCGGTTTTCGAGCTTCGTTTCATATATGTATCGCCATTGAGACAGTGATTTCATGCTTTCTGTCAAAGAGCCCTGTCTATCACCAGGAGATATTGTCAAACAACTAATACGGATTTAGCTGTTTTTTAGGCACTCCAGGTTTTCATTTGCCTTGACTTCGCAATTGGGGAGATGTACAAGTAGAGGCAGCCCCAAAGGAGAAAGAAAAATGCAAGAACCTAAAAGAAAAAGGAGCAAATCAGATTTTAAAATAAAACAGGAAACTAAAGCGGGAGAAAGTGTATCCTGAGATGAAGAAAAACGGGAATAGGTGAAAAGGCAGAAATAAATGGGAATCGATATAGACGGTTTCACAAAATTGGCGTCAGTTCCACTCTGTGTGTGTGTGTGTGTGTGTGTGTGTGTGTGTGTGTGTGTGTGTGTGTGTGTGTGTGTGTGTGTGTTTGTTTTTAGCGGAAGCGGCGCGAAGCCGACAGTATATGTGCTCAGATCTGCCGAGATTAGATCGTAAACGTCTGTCTGCAGAGCTTCGACTTCTGAATGAGTGTGTGCATGTGATCGCGTGGCCCCCGAACCCAAAAAGCGGCAACCTGCTCAGATCAAAACATACCCAGAGCAGCGACAAATCGCAGAGATAGCCTCCAGAAAGGCATCTGCGCAGATGTATGCTGGATTTCTTAGTAATTAACTCGTCCGCATTTCAGAAGAAAAAAGTCATCAAGTTTGCGTATTACAGAAATTCTCTTAAACCATGGCTTGCCCGGAAACGCATCCTTTTTCAACAGAAGCACCGAATTGTGATACCGCATCTCCGCTTCAGTTGAAGAAAGGCGCGTTGATTTTCCTGGACGTAAGTATTGAAGGAAATTCTTCAAAATATCAATTTAACACAATTACTTAGCGGTAACCCGAGCTAAAACCAGCAGCAACACAAGCTGTCGGCAGTTTATATCCTCACACTTTGGGACACATATATGAAATGCCCATTGTGCAGTAATATACGATACTTAAATTGATGCGGTATACTTAAATAGATGAAATTGCGGTTTGCACTTTCAGAAAAAAATGCTTTAAAGTATTGCAGCGATTAATGCTCTGAAATATAAATTTTGGGTGTATGCGGTGAAGAAGCACTTTGAGCAAATTGTTTCGAATTGAATAATGAACTAATGGAGGATACTTGGCAAAATGTTGGTATTGATTCCGCATCTGAATCTTTTTTTCAGTCAAACATTGGAAGTTTTAATTGCATCTGCTAAAGCACCAACATTAATACTACAGTGACCCCAGCATCTGCAGATTATTTTGTGTTAATACTACAGTGGATTTTTTAAAAAATCAACAGAATCAAATAAAATAATGTTTCAAATTATTTTTTTAAAAATCCTCATAGTAAGCAAGCCAACAAGCCCTGGGGCTGCCTCTGGATTCGGAGCCACTGACTGGATCTATTCCGTCTAAATGGAAAGGCACCCTCCAACTACTCAAGTGAAAGTGCAAATTTAACAGGCTAATACAAAAACTTTGAACCACAATGAAAATTCCTTAATACTAAAACTATATATATTTTTTTTGAATTATAAACAGGCTACTTTTTTCAATATCCCAGCTTCCATACAATTAGGATAGGCCGTTATTTGTTTTTGGAAGTCTAAGGGAAAACAGCAATGATGGGTGAAAACATGTACATAGGTAAATTGGTTTTTGTTGCCACGTACTGGGGTACAGTGAAAAATTTGTCTTACATGTTGTTCATACAAATCAATTTGTTACTACAGAGCACTGAGGTAGTACAAGGTAAAGCAGTTAAGGAATGTAAGGAACTATCAATTCAGAAATACAATGGTAGCACTCTACATGTAATGGAGACACAGGTCCAGTGGAAAAGACCCACATGGTCAATCCTAAATATAAGGGTTAAGGTTTATGTGGTTTAAGTACCGTACGTTGTATGCGGCAATGACTAGTTTGGGAACAGTGTTAAAGTGGAACTGAGTATTTGCATTAAAGCACCTTCAGGAGAAGTGGGTCAAGGCACTAAAGTGAAATTTGTCTGTGCAAGTCTCTTAAACTAGGCAATTTTCTCAACAGTCTTTGAACAAATATAGATGCTAGTAATCTGGAATAGAAAGCAAAAATGCTGGAACTATTCTGCTGGTCAGTCAACATCTGTGGAAAGTGAAAGAGTTAATATTTCAGGGATATGATTGTGCACTTTAGTGGCAGGAGCAAAGGCATAGATTACTTTCAAAATGGGGAGAAAATTCAGAGGTGCAAAGGAACTTGGGAATCCTTGTGCAGGATTCCCTACAGGTTATCCTCGAGCTGGGGGTGTGGAATTAATGGACATATGATATAAACAGTTGGCAGGAAGGTAAGTGGGAGACTGGGACTGTGGAATTGCTCTGGCATAGATGGGCTGAATGCCTTCCTTTTATGTCATCATAAAATATGAATATGAAATCATTTCCATCATAGTAATCTTGCTAGAAATCAGTTGCTTCAAAATAAAATAATCAAGCATAGCATTGGATTCTCCACTACTTAGCTGAAGAATTCACCTTCCCATTGCTGAAATAAAATTGGAGTTTGTTTTATTAGAATATGAATTTCTAGCCATTAAGATGGGGAAAGGTAGATAAAGGTAAACTTGTTTTTCTTTTTCAGATTTCAAATTAATATTTTAATTAATTTAAATGTTTAACTATTCAAAATGATTGTATTAGTCCTTATATCTCTATGAAATTCAGAAACATTCACTGATTATTACAATACCTTGGCAGGAAGTGACATTGTAACCCATTGAAGAGGTGGGGCCTCATCACTGAGGACACATTACAAATTGTTACCTGAGTGCAAAGTTCGGCTCTTTCAGCTCTCTGCATTCAGTTGACATGAGAGAGAAAGTTATGGGATTAGATGAAATAACCCAGGGATATAATTCAGCCCGGTACCTGGAATGCTACACTGACTGAGGTGCCAAATTTGAATGAATCATTAAGCACGACCCTTTTCTCATCTTTCATGGCCCAATTTGAAGCCTTACTTTATCTTAGTGCATGCCCAGTCACCCAATCACCATCCACAAAATTATTAGACAGTTACCTCATTGCTCTTTGTGAATTTGGCTCTTCCATTTTTCTATATGAGAACAAAAACAGGTGAATATTATGAAATTGGAAAGGTTATATATATAAATATAGAAACCATAATCAAAACAAATTAACAAACATTTTCTTTAAAAAAATGAAATTATTGGAGAAGGTTCTTGATGACAGGTTTGTCGCATTTGGAAAAACATGACAATTAGTAAGTAGAGTCAGGATAGGTCCTGTGTCATAAATTTGACTGAGAATGTTTGAGGACATGCTAGAGATGATTGATGAGGGCGGGGCAATGCATGATGTTTACATGGACTTTAGTTAAGCATTTGACAAGATCCCTCAGCACAGCCTGGTCCAGAAGTCGTATCAAATCAATGATCTGTTAACAAATAGGATCCAAAATCAGCTTGCTCATAGAGAAAGAGTAGAAAGGTGCTTTTTCTGACTGGAGGTCTGTGACTAGGGTGTCTTATGCATTCTATCTGTTTAAATCTCTCTGTTCCACTTAAGCAGATTTAGAATTTTATATCAGATTAATTAGCATACTGATTTTCATATTTTCATTTCTAGTTCTGAATACAGTTTGTATGCATTTGTGTTGTCAATTTATTGGAAAAGCATTTGAAATAGACTTAGTATGTAACTTTTTAGGTAGCATTTTTGACACAGCAATTAATTTCAACTAGCTGAGCTGATTTTGAAATGTAGCACAGAATGAAGCTAAATAGTTGCAAATTTCAAAATTTAATTGAAACTCTGCCCAGCACATTTCTATTTAATGTGATCTGTAATGTGCTAAGATATTTAACCTTCATCTGTATTAGAAAAATTGACTAACAAAGGTGATTAATCTGCAGGAAATATGAATAATTTTCAGTCATTTCATTAATTGACAACTTTTTCACATTGAGTTTTTTCACTGAGGCTTATTACTCTGGCCTTGCCCTGACACTGATGGTACATTTTTGTGTATGATTCATTTCAGATCTTACGAAGAGCTGACAAGAATGGTAAGAATTATGAAGTTTTAAATCTATTTTTATCAGTTTTCTGAATGGAAGAAATATTTTCTTTCTGTCACACTATTAGTTTCTCCTGATATCTTGAAAGATTGATTAACTCAACCACTTTACTTCAGAATTCCAGGGTACATAGCCCTAATCTGTATAATCTTGCATTCTTTCAGATTATGAGCTGACCAACATCTGGACCTGGATTGATAGGTGGCAATAATATTCAAGTCCTATGACCATGGCAAAATTAACACTTTCAATTAGAGTTGAATCAACCAGACTTAACATTCAAGAGCATCACTACTTCCAGATTTCTTACTGTAAACATCATGGGAGATTACCAGTAACCAAAGTCTTTACTGGATTAGTCCAACAAAAATTGTGGTGACAACAGCAGGGTCAGACTTGCACAACTCATCTTCAGACACCTTAGAGATTTGCCACCATCAGGAAACTAAAATCAGGGACAGTATATAATAAATATCATCATTTTGCTTGAAAGGAGCACATCTCCAAGAATTTTTCACAAGATTGATATTGTAATTCAGGATAAAGTATTATATTTGATTGACAGCCCATCCATCACCCTGAACATTCCTTCTCCATATTACTGATGTACTTTGTGGCAATTCACCAAAGGATCTTCACCAAACACCTCCCAAACTTGTGACCTTTACCAACTGTGCAAATAATAATTTTCCGACAATGTTTCAATTTATCATAAATGTTGAATTAAATCTCACTGTTGCCTGCTTATTTATCACTGCTGTCTTTGCTGAACAGCCTTGATTCTGAACACCTAAAAATTAAAACCTTGAATCTCATGTTAAATTCACTTCCACAGCATTGCCCCTACTTATCAATGCAACTTCCAGAAATATATCATCTACCACACCCATTCTCTTGCCCTTTAGGAATTCCCTATCTAATCTCTTAAACTCTTCCTTTCTACCTTCTTTAATATCTGTTAAAATCTGCTTCTTCAACCATGTTCTTGGGTAACATTCCCAATAATTGCTTTCTTTCACATCTATTTCTTCACATCTCTGAATGATTTTTTTCTATATAAGAACAATATAAAGGTTGTTGCAAAGAGGAAATAAAGAATTAATACATTTCTTCCTGGACAAAAAAAATTGGAATTTTTAAACTTTGGTTAAACAGATGTAGCCTCCCCTGGCCACCCTCAGGGTCGCTCGGCTCGCTGTCGTCTAGGAAAACAGCCTCGGCCCCGGCAAACTGGGTAATTCGTTTGTGTGGATGCTGTGTGAGGTACCCCACCCTGCCCAAATAACAGACAATACACCAGATGCAATTAAATGATATACAGTTTATAGATATTACTGGAACTATATAATTAAAAGAGAATAAAATATAAAAGGAAAATAAAAGGCGCCACACTTATCAAAGTTCAATCTCTTCTTGCACAAAAACCGTTGGAGCTCAAGGACCTTCTTCACCCTGCGACCCCCTCGGACCACCTCAACCGGCCGCCTGGGACCAACAACGGTTGTCGACCAGACGCACCACACGAATCCGTCTCCGTCTCCTTGCCGAACGTCCCGCTCGGGGTCCGACCCCGTTAGCGGACTCACAGCACCTAATCCATCCTCTGTCTCGCTCTCCCGCCTTCTGCCCCAAAACCCCACGCATACAGTATCTTTAAATACATCAAAACCATAACAACTATCCCAATTGGTTAATAGTACTCTCTTATCACACTCTAAAGCAAAAGCAAGCTGCTAGCGCAAACTTTCTCAGAGTTTAACACAACAAAGCCGCATTCCCCAGATTAACATAACAAAGACACCATTTTAATTAGCCTCTGCAGTAACATAAAAGTCAAAACCCCCTTACAATCTACCCCCTTCAAATAAAGTCATGTCATCATGACTTCTAAATAACTCGCCAACCAGTCCTGCAGACACACAACACACACGTACACAGATACACACAGTGACAGTGCTCCCCAAACATTGGACCTTACTCTCGTCCCACGGGCGCTACATAGGCCAACCTATCTGGGAGCTTCTTAACTCTCCGAGACCTCCGTACCCCCTCACCTAAACCCAAAAGGCTCAGGCACTACTAGGGATACCTCAGGCCTGCTTGCCAACTCCTCTCTCACTCAGGCCGCCACTACAGCTCAGAGCCCCCTGTCCCGTGTCCGGGGCCCCGCCTTTCCTCCTTCCCGATCCTGCCGCAACTCAGACTGCCCACAGCTAACCCTCCCCACTACACCTGACTCAGCGGGAGAAGGGCCAAAGGTCTCTTCCTCAATCACGGGGAAGTTAGCGAAAGGCAGCATGTACCACATGTGCAGCACATCATCCTTCGAATCCGTATCTTTCCTCATTCCCTCGATCGGTAGCTGCTGTTTAAGTTTCTCCAAACTGAAACATTTAGCCGGGGCTACCCCTTCAGCCTCCTGCAGATGAGACGTCAGCTTCTTCGGGGACTCCTTCAACTCTCGCCACAGCCTCAGCAGTTCTGACTCAGGGCTCCTGGCCATCTCAATCTGGGATGCAGTTACCCCACCAGCTTCTTCCACCCTGACCTGAAAAGCAGCAGTTAAAGGATGTTCAGCCTCCGGTTGTTTCTTCCTGAGGACGTCTTCCAGGTCAATTTTCAGTTTTTCCACTTCATTTAAACTCGCGATAGTCATCTTCAGGTTCCTTTCAAGTGTCTGCCTCCCCTATCCGAGATCTGTCCTCCATTTCTTCACCTCCTTGGGAGTGTAGTCAAACTCCCCTCCCTGGGCTCTCGGTTTTCTGTTGACCTTAGTCAGAACACTTCCTTGATCTTCCCCAACTTGCAAGTCTTCCAATCTGTTCTGAATCGACATATTAAGTTTCTGCTGATCCCTTCGAAGGTGGGTCATTGCTTCTTCTCGCTGGATTAATTCATCAGTACATGATCGCAGTGTGGTGCAAATCCCCTCACTTCCCTGTGTCTCATTCAGATTGATGACCTGGGTTTCCATCCGCCAGTCCACCACCGTCTGTCCCAACACCAGGAAGTTCAACTGGTATGTCGGGTCATTTTTCTCACATTGCACCAAACTCCTCCGGCCAAAAACTCCTCCACATTTGACACTTCGCTTCGGTCACCCGGGCTCAGCCATTCGCCTCGCCTCATAGTCCCCCCAGGCGAATCCAAGCTCCAGGCGGTCATCCACATACGCCAAAACTCCACACACCTTCACTTCCCCCATGGTCTTCCTCATGCCCTGCGGGAAGGATGCGGGGGCTCCGGATATGCCCTTGGGCATCTTTTCGGATCAGAAGAGTCCTAGGGAACTAGTAATGGCCATCTTCAGCACAACAGCCGCACTCCTCAGGATCTGGCAACATCCACCTCTCAGATGCAGCACATTAAACCACATCACATAATCCACACACACGCTGCCTTCATCTTCCACGCCGCAAGGGTCCAGTTGCCGTGACCTCTCTCTCACTGAGGTGCCTTCAGCGGTCAACTCCCCTCTCTCATGGTAGTTCGGAGCATCTACTAAGAGGGCCTCACCCTCAGCTACTTTCCCCAAGCCGTACCACCGCTGGGTCTCGTTTAAATTCGGTACTGGCTCAAGGCTGCTACACATGTCCTCAGAAGCAATTCGACACGCTGGGTGCCCAGAAAATGCCTCCATGAACTCCAGGATCATTAACCAATCATCGTCTTCCGGATAACTACTGCCACTAGTACCCAAAGTTTCCGGTGCCCTTGCGGTTGTCAAGGGTAAATGCTTCAGACACCAGTTGTAAAACGAACCGTACAACAACTTGACCTGCGCATCGGGGTCGAGGATAGCTTTAGCATCGCTTCCCTCTATCCGTAACCACACCCTAGGGCGTGGTCCCTCTAAGCCTTCAGGAATAGGGTCTTTTCCTTGCGGAAGTTCAGTGGTACATTGCTGGGAACGTGCTTTTCCAGAGACCCCAAGCCTTTCCCCCATTGGGCCTCCACTAAGTTTCTCGATCCCTCTCTGATCAGCTGAATAACTGAAGGAGGGGCTGATCCCCTGAAATGATCCCCCTAGCACTGCAAGCAATTTAGCTGCCCTCCTAGCCAGAGAAGACACACTGAGAACTTTCCCCCCTTTTTCAAATAACTGACCGTTGTCACTACGGTGTAAGTGAACCTGACAGCTCTAACACCGTCACCAGCTCGCCTACTCAAACTTTCAACCAATCCCTGTCGCTCTCCCTCAACCGAGCACTGCCACTCATCTAACAACTGAGAGATCTGCTCCGCCCACATCTCACACGCCTCCGCCCCTCTTGGGGTGGACACTATTCCAAGTGCCAGGCGGAGCCTGCCAGAGCTAGAACATTTATTCGCAGACACTGCCTCCAAATCAGACCACACTTTCCTCTCTCTCCCAACCGCATGGGCAGCCCCAAGTGCCACCTCCAACTCATCAATGCCAGCCCGAACTCGAACAAAGACCTCACCCACCACGCATACAGCAATAACCAGCAAATAACCCACAGAGACACACATTACAGATTTAAACAGGGCACCCACACAGCATACCAGCAGACTCAATCTCGGACAAAGCCCCCACAATGTAGCCCCCCCGGCCGCTCTCAGGGTCGCTCGGCTCGCTGTCGTCTAGGGAAACAGCCTTGGCCCTGGCAAACTGGGTAATTTGTTTGTGTGGATGCTGTGTTAGGTACCCCACCCCGCCCAAATAACAGACAATACACCAGATGCAATTAAATGATATACAGTTTATAGATATTACTGGAACTATATAATTAAAAGAGAATAAAATATAAAAGGAAAATAAAAGGCGCCACACTTATCAAAGTTCAATCTCTTCGTGCACAAAAACCGTTGGAGCTCAGGACCCTTCTTCTTCACCCTGCGACCCCTCGGACCACCTCGACCGGCCGCCTGGGACCAACAACGGTGGTCGACCAGATGCTCCACATGAATCCGTCTCCATCTCCTCTCCTCGCCGAACGTCCCGCTCAGGGTCCGACCCCGTTAGCGGACTCACAGCACCTGGTCCATCCTCTGTCTCGCTTTCCCGCCTTCTGTCCCAAAACCCCACGCATACAGTATCTTCAAATACACCAAAACCATAACAACTACCCCAATTGGTTAATAGCACTCTCTTATCACACTCTAAAGCAAAAACAAACTGCTAGCGCAAACCTTCTCAGCGTTTAACACAACAAAGCCGCATTCCCCAGATTAACATAACAAAGACGCCATTTTAATTAGCCTCCGCAGTAACGTAAAAGTCGAAACCCCCTTACACAGAAATTACAACACAATTTTCTGCAGTCGCTACTCATTAGGGATTGGAGAGTTACTTTAGTTATAGTTCTTGTTAGTTTACATTAGTTATACCTTCTCTAACTTTAATTCATCCTCTCCTTGTTCCTGATACTTTCCCAATTCTTGGGTTTGAAGACATTAAAGTAAACTTTTTTTTCCTAAAATCCTCCATACCGTATTTAGTTAGCCACAGTTTTATTATTTTTGCTATAGAATTTTAATTTCCCAGTCATTTATTCACAACTATTTAATTTTTTTTCTCTGAAATGCTGTAACATACTTACAATTATACCAGTTAACCTCATAAACAAACACAGAATTCTGGAGGGACTCAGCGGGTCAGACAGCATCTATGGACCCTTTGGCCCACCAGAACATCGACTGTACTTTTTTCCATAGATGCTGCCTGGCTTGCTGAATTCCTCCAGCATTTTGTGTGTGTGTTACTTGGATTTCCAGCATCTGCAGATTTTCTCTTGTTTGTGGCTTAATCTAATAGTTGTCTGAAACAATTTGTTATTATTTTGAGCTCCAACTTTCGAATACATGAAACAAAATTTCTAGATGACTGAAAAAGTACCTCAAGACTCCTTGGTAACATACAATCCGATGTGGAGGTCTCTGATCCAAGACTAGAAAAAACTGGCACGAAAGTGTTTGGAAAGGTACCAGGAATCTGATGGGAACAGGTGGAAGTTGAGCACAAGCTGTGGAAAGTGAATAACAATCCAGTCAACCATCCACCTGCCTAAACAACCTGCAATGTGGCAGAGCCCTCAAATCCCACATCAGCCAGCTCAAGACCCACAGAATTTTAATGGAAGCAAGTCATCCTGAACTCAAAAAGACTGCCTAAGAAAAAGTAATTTAATTTAACAATCTACCTTAATCAACTAGTCCCTCATAATTAAATTTAGTTTCAAACTTAATATACTTTTCTTGAAGTCAGAGTAAAACTCCATCAGATTCTGATAACACTTTCCTAGAAACATTTTACCATGTGACTACTAATTTAAATTATCTCATACAAAGAAAGTCAAACTCAGTCCTGAGATGTCTTAGGCACCTTAGATTCTGTTGCATGCCTGCAGAACAGGTGGTTATTGTGCAATATACACAAAATGCTGGAGGAACTCAGCAGGTCAGGTAGCATCTATGGAAATGAATAAACAGTTGACATTTCAGGTCAAGACCCTTTATCGGGACTGGAAAAGAAGGGGGAAGGTGCCGGAATAAGAAGGTAGGAGGATGCTAAAAGGTCATAGGTGAAACTAGATGGGTGGGGATGGAGGAATGAAGTAGGAAGCTGGGAGATGAGAGGTAGAAAAAGCAAAGAGTTGGAGAAGAAGGAATCTGATAGCTGAGGAGAGTAGACCATGGGAGAAAGGGAAGTAGGTGGAGGTGATAGGCAGGGAAGTAGAAGAGGGAAGAGGCCAGGGTGGGGAATTAAAGAATAGGGAAGGTGAGGGGAAGAAAATTATCAGAAGTTGGAAAATCAATGTTTGTGCCATGGAGGTAGAGGCTACCTAGATGGATAACGGGGTGCTGGTCCTACAACCTGACAGTGGCCTCATCTTGGCAGAAGAGGAGGCCATCAACCAACATTTTGGAACAGTAATGGGGAGAGGAATTGAAGTAGTTGGCCACTAGGAAGTTCCGTTTTATGTGGAGGTGCTCGACAAAGCTGAACTCAATCTACGTTAAGCCACAACAATGTAGAGGAGGCCGCAACAGGAGCACTGAGTACAGTAGACCACTCCAACAGATTCACAGGTGAAGTGTTGCCTTACCCAGAAGGACTGTTTGGGACCCTAAATGAGGGTGATGGAGGAGGTGAATAGGCGTGTGTAGCGCTTCAACCAGAGATAAGTGGGGAGGGACGATTGAGCAAGGGAATCACAGAAGAAGTGATCCTTGCAGAAAGCAGTGAGTGGTGTGGAAGATCTGTCTAGTGGTAGGGTCCCATTAAAGATGGCGGAAGTTACGGAGATGATATGTTGAACATAGAGGTTCATTGGCCGGTGGTTGAGGATGAAAGGAACTCCAGTACTGTTAAGGTGCAGAAAAGGTGTGGTGAGCGCGGATGTCCAGGAAATGGAGAAGACGTGGATGAGGGAAGCATCGATGGTGGAGGAGGAAGGGAAACTCTGTTCTTTGAAGAAAGAGGACATTCTGATGTCCTGGAAAGGAAAGCTTCAAGCTGGGAATAGATGTGGCAGATATGAAAGAACTGAAAAAAAGAGAGGGGCATTTTTACAAGAGACAGGATGGGAAGAAGTATAATCAAGATATCTGTGGGAATCAGTAGGTTTATAAAAGATCTCAATAGACAGTTATTCTTCAGAGATGGAGACAGAGAGATTAAGAAAGGAGAGAGAGTTGCCAGAAATGGACCAAGTGAAATTAAGGGCAGGGTGGATGTTGAAAGCAAAGTTGGTGAAATTGATGAGTTCAGCATGGGTGCATGAAGCAGCACTAATGCAGTCATCTATGTTGCGCAGAAAAAATTGTGGAGCACTACCAGGTAAGTCTTGGAACATGGACTGTTCCATGTAGCCAAAAAAAAGGCAGGCATATCTGGGGCCCATGTGGATGCCCATGGCTATACCTTGAGTTTGGAGAAAGTGGGAGGAGCCAAAAGAGAAATTGTTAGGCGTGAGGACCAGTTCCACTAAATGGAAGAGGGTGCTGGTGGAGGGGATCTGGTCGGGTCTGTTGTTGAGAAAGAAGCAGAAAATTTTAAGGCCTTCTTGGTGGGGGAAAAAAGTGCATAGGGACTGGACATCCATGGTGAGCATGAAGCAACCAGGGCCATGGAACTGAAAATTGTTGAAGAGATGAGAGCATGTAAATTGTTGCAGATGTAGTTGGGAAGGGACTGAACCAAGGGGGATAAAATGGAGTCGAGATATGTGGCCATGGGTCCAGTGAGGTAGAAACAGGCAAAAACAATGGGCCTACCCAGATGGTCAGGTTTGTGGATCTTAGATAGGAGATAGAAATGAACAGTGCAAGGTAAGGGCACTATGAGGTTAGTGGCAGTGATGGGAGATCTCCAGAGTTGATGAGGTTGTTGGTGGTGCGGGAGACATTGACAAATATCATTATTGTGCAATGACCTGGGAACTCTTTCGTTAAGAGTTACTTCATAGTATTTTTGTGTTGGACTCTGTTGTTTCACGCACAAAAGTCTCTACTGAGAATGGTGCAAGAAACAAAAAAAAAATCAGTGAGTGGCAAGTTCTGTGGGCAAAAACACATGGTTAGTGACAGAGGTCAGAGGAGAATGCCCAGTCTGGTTCAAGCTGACAGAGGAGCGACAATAACTCAACTAACAGCGCGTTACAAGAGAGGTGTGCAGAAGAGCATCTCTGAATGTACAACACGTAAGTCCTTGAAGTGGACGAAGTACAGTAGCTGAAGACCACAAACATACACTCAGTGGCCATGTTATTCGGCACAGGAGCTGCAACCAGGTCACATTGTACACTATGCAATTTGCTGCAATGAGATTGTACTTGTGAAGCTAGGAAAGAAATGCTTAAGATTGTGAGATCTCTTTGAATTTTGTCAGTATGTAACAGATGAGAAGAGGCTCCCAATTGTGTACACTATTCTCTATATCCATCTTTCATAAATCTGAACCTGGCAAAATTTACACCCAGGTCCTCTGAATGTTTGACGATGTTCCCCCTCTGCCTTCTCCTTCCACACATTTTAATTTATTTCCTAATGGTAAAAGTGTAAAGCACATCCACATTTGCCCCACTTTGTGAAAGGACTGCTCCAGAGTGAAGTCATTATTCTGTGTATCTCCTGTATCTGAAGTTCATGATTCAGAGAAAATCAAAACCGCTGTTAAAATGGCCCCATATAATGGATATCTTTTGATCAGTCACCCAAAAAATATGATAGATGTTCAGTCCTAGTTGGAACTCTGTCAGAATACGTAGATGGAATTAATCAGAATGATTTTGCAGGGTTGGCTGCTACAGGATAGGCTGATAATAATTCTGATAAGCACATATCTCAATTTTGGAACCTTAACACAAGGACTAAATCATTCTGCACACTGACTGCTTGGTGAACACAAAAGAGGCAGAATGCTGTAATAAACAGATGCTACCTATTCTGAGCAGAATAGTGGTACCTAAACACAAGAAATTTTGCAGGTGCTGGAAATCCAGAGTAACATACAAAATGCTGCAGGAACTCAGCAGGGCAGGCAGCATCAATGGAGAGGAATGAAGAGATGAAGGTCCAGGCCTAGACCATTCAGGACTGGAAAGGAAAGAGGGGGGAAGGGAAGGAGTACAAACTGGAAGATGATGAGTGAAGCCAAGTAGATGGGTGAGGGAGGGAGGAAGGGAAATGAAGTGAGAAGCTAGGAGGTAATAGATGGGAAAGATAAAGGCTAAGGAAGAAGGAATCTAATAGGAGAGAAGAGTGGACCATGGAGAAAGAGAAGGAGGAGGGGCATTGGGGGAAGTGATAGGCAGGTAAGGAGAAGAGAAGGGATAAGAGGGGAGCCAGAATGGGGACTGGAAAAGGAGAGAAGGCAGAAGTGGGAGACATTACCAGAAGCTGGAGAACTCAATGTTCATGTCACCAGGTTGGAAGCTACTGAGGAGTTCCTCCTCCAACCTGAGAGTGGCTTCAATGTGGCAGTAGAGAAAGCCATGGACCAACATGTTGGAATGGGAATCAAGAATGGAATTAAGATGGTTGGCCTCCAGGAAATCTTCACTGTTGCGAACAGACTGAAAGCGCTTGACAAAGCAGCTCCCCCAATCTACGTTGGGTCTTACCGATGTAGAGGAGGCCGCACGGGGAACACAGTGGACCCCGACAGTCTTGCTGGTGAAGTACTGCCTCACCTGGAAGGGTTGTTTGGGGCTTTAAATGGTGATGAGGGAGGAGGTGAATGAACAGGTGCTGCACTTGTTCTGCTTGCAGGGATAAGTGCAAGGAGGAAGATCAGTGAGGAGGGAAGAATAGACAAAGGAATCACGGAGAGAACAATTCCTGAGAAAGTTAGAGAATTGGGGGGAGAGGGGAAGAGGTAAAGATGTGCTTACTGGTAGGTTTCCCTGGAAGATGAGGAAGTGGCAGAGAATGATGTGCTGGATGTGGAGGCTCGTGGGGTGGGAGGTGATGACAAGAGGAACTCTCTCTTGTAAGGTGGTGATTACTGGGGTGAGGGCAGCAATGGTGGAGGAAGAGATATCCCATTCTATGAAGAAGGAGGTCACCTCAGATTCTGGAAAGTGAAGCCTCATCCTGAGAACAGATGAGGTGGAGATGAAGGAGACCGAAGTGGTGCCTAAATTAGAGTTCAAAATATCCTAGATTACTACATTCATATAACCACTCATTTATAGTTTATCGCAGAGTGTGCACTGATTAGAAAAAAACAATGTTCAATTCATAATGATCAATATTCCTTTGAGTTATTGTCACAGATACCAAATTGAATAATAGCTTATCGAACTCTGATTTTCTTGTCAAACAAAACTGTCCCATGTTGCATTACTGTATAAGCTTTAATGGCAGTGTGAATAGAAAAATGAGGAAGTATTCACACAATTTTAAATGTGTCAGCATTTCAGGAAACCTAATTAAAGATGGAATATAATGAATATGGGGTGAGTATCTCTCATAAAGATCAATAAAGCAGTATGAATCACTTAATTAATCTCTGGTGGATCTAAGATGCATCAGCAAATTGTGCACCGTAAAAAATATTTTTCAAGTAGTTGAATGTGAATCACTGAAAGATCAGTGGTCAGAAGGAAGTATCAATGAATATATGTAGCATCCATTTGTCTATAGAGTATAATTGTTTTTCTTTCAGTTGCCATCTCACTACAATGTCTTGCTGCATTTAATTGTGGAAATGCAATGACCTCCCAATCTTTCAGTGAATCCACCTTACTAACTGTAATGATAGAGTTAAACCAAAGGTCAGAATGAGAAAACAATGCTGGATCCAGCCAGCCACCCTGGCTTGTCACTATTGCAATTCCTGCAGTTACACTCACGTGTTACAGATTTTGGCTTTGATTGTACTGCAGGTCTCACTGCCATGACCACCCCACCAGGGTATCAGCCCATAACTCGTGACCATGCCTCAAGTCCAGATTCTGATGCCCTGACCCTGGGCCATCCTGATGTTCTTTTAACAAATCATGCTAACAGAGCCTTTGAACTCAGATAATTAAATTCATTTAATGGAATTCAATATTGTAAAACAGGTTATATTGAAGTAGTAATAAAATAATAAATACGCTTTAAAACACGTTCATTTGTCAGAAATTAATTAAAA
The DNA here is from genome assembly GCF_030028105.1 of Mobula birostris. NCBI lineage: Eukaryota > Metazoa > Chordata > Chondrichthyes > Myliobatiformes > Myliobatidae > Mobula > Mobula birostris. The sequence goes on from NC_092370.1 coordinate 69,777,481, forward strand.
ACATTAAATTGAATCCAAATAAGGATGAAAAACAAAACTCTCGGCTGTTTCAATTTTCCTTTTTATTTTAATTTAATCACAGTCACTGACCTTTTATATCAGGGTCAATGATGCAATTCAAATAAATGGGACCTTGCTACATACACCACTCAAGCTGTCATACCCGGATCTGGGCCGTACCCTCCAAATACCCGGACCTACATCTCAGTTTTTTTGCACTACCTTACTTTCCATTTTTATATTTTCTATTTATGATTTATAATTTAAATTTTTAATATTTACTATTTGTAATCCAGGGAGCGGGAAGCACAGAATCAAATATCGCTATGATGATTGTACATTCTAGTATCAATTGTTTGGCGACAATAAAGTATAAAGTATAATAAGTATATATGAAGTGTGTATAGCATCTCAGCTCAAGATGTTAGTACTCTCAGACCCGAGACCAATGGCGACATAAATGTTTATGACCTGTGCTTCGTTTTTGACATCTTCATTGCAATGTGCAGGTGTACAAGACAGAGGGCAGCTGACCTACCAAGAAGACCTCAGTTCACCACAGAACTACTAACAAAGCATAATCGCATTTTAGACCATTACGCTTTTCGGTCAAGAGGATACATAGCAGGATAATGCAGCAGAAATTGGAAGTTGCCATTTGAAATGCCAGCGAAAAAGCCATGATAGAGTGTTTTCATTGAACTTGTAGGCAATGCTGATTATTACCACACTGTTCTTATGCTGGAAAGAGTAAATGTTTAAGCTAGTGAACAAAGAACCAGTCATAGTGTCTGCTTTGTCATTAGAAATATCAATCTTCTTCAGGGGTGTCATAGCAGTTTGGAGAGTATTCTCTCTTGTTCTCAATTTGTGGCTTATAGGTAACTGAGGCGTGAGGGGTCATAATATGAGACTTTTGTTATAAAATACGCAGCCTGCTTTTGTAACGACTATACTTCTGTGCCTGATGAGGTTAAGTTTCTGGAGCAGTGCTGAATGTTTGATAATGCCATTGAGTTTAAGGAGTGAGTGTGTAGATTACATTTTGGGAGACGATCACTTCCTGCTTCATGTGTAGCTCAAATAATAGTAGTAGGCAGCCATTAAACCCAAGGGATCATGGACTCCCACTCTCCACATCACTGTGTAGTCCAAACGAAGGGCAAGTACAGCCATAGCTTGGCACCAGTGTCATCACAGAGGATGCTAGAGTGAAATTATAAACAACGTCAAACTGCCTTAGGGATCTTGGTTCCGGATTTCTTCCTTGGGGTTTACTCCCAAAGTCTTTCCCTTGGGTGGGTATGGCTGCGAGGCAGCGGAGGTTTAATTCATGCTTATCAACACAAGCTTGAAGATGGTATTGCATGCAGACTTTGACTGATTAATTATCTGAGGTGCTACATATAGAATTGAACACTGCACACACATGAGTGAACATTTCTACTTCTGACAATCATGGATGGATCGTTATTAATGAAGCAGATGAAAGTGATTGGCCTAAGTATTATCCTGAGGCACTCCCACAGTGATATCTGTGAGCTGGGATAAATGGCCTCTTAACAATTAGAACCATCAAGTGTCTGATCAGAGAAGAGTTTCCCTCCTGATGCTCACTGTTGGTACTTTTTACCAGGGCTCATTCGCATCCTACTCAGTCACATAACCTCTGAAAACCGGTTCTATGTTCCATGCTTTGTCAGACTGGAGCAGTTCCTGGACAAGACACATTGAGCAGCAACCATTTGTGTGTATAAAAGATTGAGAGATTAAATACAGAATTCTAGAAAGGACATCAAGCAATATTTGAAGAATACCCACAGTCTTTTGTTTTTGGAAGCCCCAACATCCCAACATCACAAGTGACATGGTATTCAGTCTTTTCACCATTTTCTCTTCCCATGCCAGTGTCTCATAGGCCACTCAATCAATAGAGTCATAGAAAAGTACAGCACAGAAATAGGACCTTCGGCCCATCACCCATGCCAAACCTCTTAAGCTGTATTCTCCCTTCGACCTGCATCAGGACCATAGCCCTCCATACCCCTGCCATCCATGTACCATCCAAACTTCTCTTAAATGTTGAAATCAAGCTCATATGCACTACTTGCGCTGACAGCTTGTTCCACACTCTGATGAAGTTTCTCCTTAAACTTTATACTTCCACCCTTAACCTATGACCTCTAGTTGTAGTCCCACCGATCCTCAGTGGAAAAAGCCTGCTAGCATTTACCCCATCTATATCCCTCATAATTTAGTATACCTCTATCAAATCTCTCCTCAATCTTCTATGTTCTAAGGAATAAAGTCCTGACCTATTCAAGCTTCCCTTACAACTCAGGTCATTCAGTTCCAGCAACATAATTGTAAATTTTCTCTGCACTCTTTCAACTTTAGTTACATCTTTTCTATAGGTATGTGACCAAAACTGCACACATTTGAGATTAGGCCTCACTAGCATCTCATAAAACGTTAACATAACATCCCATCTCCTGTACTCAATACATTGATTTCTGAAGGCCAATGTGCCAAAAGCTTTCTTTACAACCCTATCTACCTGTGCTGCCACTTTCAATGAATTATGGACTTGTATTATCTGATCCCTTTGTTCTACCGCATTCCTTGGTGCCCTACCATTCACTGTGTAAGACATACCCTGGTTGGTTCTACCGAAGTGCACACCTCGCACATCTGCATTAAATTACATCTGCCATTTCTCAGCCTACTTTTACAGCTGGTTCAGATCCTGCAGCAAGCTCTAACAGGCTTCCTCACTCTCCACTGCACCTCCAATCCTGGTGTCATCCACAAATTTGCTGATCCAGTTAACCATGTTACCATCCAGATCATTGATATAGATGACAAACAACAATGGACCCAGCACTGATCCCTGTGGCACTCCAATAGTCACAGACCTCCAGTCAGAGAGGCAACCCTCTACTACCACACTCTGGCTTCTCCCACAAAGCCAATGTCTAATCCAATTTACTACATGATCTTGAATGCCAAGCAACTGAACCTTCTTGACCATCATCCCATGTGGGACCTTGTCAAATGCCTTGCTAAAGACCATTTAGACAACCTGCATTGCCTTCATCAACTTTTCTGGTAACTTCTTCAAAAAACTATAAGATCAGTTAGACACGGCCCACTAAGCACATGGCCATACTGTCTATCCTTAATTAGTCTCTGTCTATTCAAACGCTCATAGATCCGGTTCAGTGGAATACCTTCCACCAACTTTCCCACTACTGATATCAGGCTCATTGTCCTATAATTTCCTGGTTTATTTCTAGAGCCTTTCTTAAACAGCAGAACATCATTAGCTATCCTTAAATCCTCCGGTACCTCATCTGTTGCTAAGGATTAATTAAATATCTGCTAGGGCTTCTGCAATTCCTGCATTTGCCTCCCACAGTGTCCCAGTGAACATCTTGTCAGACATTGGCAATTTATCCATACTAATTTGCATCCTCTGTAATCTGTATAGGGTCCATGACCTTGCTACTACTTTGCCTCATTTCTATAGACTCTGCATTTGTCTCCTGAATAAACACAGATGCAAAAAATTCCATTTAAGATCTCCCCCATCTCTTTTAGCTCCATGAATAGATTACCATTAAGATCTTGTAGAGGACCAAATTTGTCCCTTGCAATCCTTTTGCACTTAACATATCCGTAGAATCTCTGAGGCTTCTCCTTCAACCTAGGTTGCTAGGGCAACCTCATGTTTTCTTTTAGCCACCTGATTTCTTTTTTAAGTGTTCTCTTGCATTTCTCATACTTTTCATTGGTTCTTACTGGCCAATATCAGCTATGCTCTTTTTTTTCCTAACCAGGGTCTCAATATCTCTTGAAAGCCAAGCTTCACCTTAACCTATTATCTTTACCTTTTGTTCAGACGGGCTCATACAAGCTTTTAACTCTCACAGTTGCACTTTTGAAGGCCTCCCACTTATCAAGTATGCCTTTGCCAGAAAACAGCTCATTCCAATCCACAATTACCCACCCAGGTCAGCATCTGGATGTATTCTTTTGTAATAATAAGTGTGATACAACAGGGAATTTCAAATATTGTCCATTAGATGCCAGAATTGCAGCTGTACTGGAATAGCTTAGTTTGATCCACATTTTGTTCTGAAACATGTGTCCAGCAATGTGATCAGATATTTCCAAAGGCAAAAGCCATAACTGTTTCCAATTTGTATTGGATAATGAGAATAAAAGGGAAGGTGATGAATGATAAGTTGATATGTAAAAGAACAGAATAAATTAGGTGTAAGACAGAGATGGTCATTTCCATTAACCACAGTAATGACCCAGAGGCACGACTGGGAAAATTGGATGGCCATGGATTTACCATGTGGAATTAGCACATACCCACTTGATCTAATGCAGTGGTTCCCAAACCTCTTTGGGTAACTGTCCCCTTGGCTCCCACACCACATCCTCAATTCCCCACTCTCCCATTCTGGCCATTACATAAAAATTATAAAGAATTTTGATTTAAATGCACAGTGATAGAAAATAAGAACTGCAAATTTAGAGCAGAGACAAATATTTGCAAAAATTATTCCAATCCATTTAAAGCTACAAATAAATCTATTTCTTTATTTAATTACAGTAAAAACAATATTTACCACTAATTTTAGAGCATACATTAGCAGTCTAACTAACTGCTACTTCATTGCTTTTTCACCTTTCAATGAGATATCAACACCAGACTGAATGTCACACAGTATGAGTCTCAGGTCACCACGTTCAGTAATTTGCCATCTGTTTTGTTGCTCTGAAAGAAGTTAGGTGACTGCTGTACTAAATATGATGTTGGAAAGGCAATAAAGAACATCTTGACCTATTTCCATAATGTCGGCTAGCATTTAGAGATTTCTTTCTGCAACCAAAACTCTTGATACGACTTTTTGAACCTTGGCTTCAGCTCAGAGTCATTTTGTAGTGAGATCGGTTCTTCCTCCATCCTTCCTGCTAATTCTTTATTGCAAGTGTTCAGGAATGGATTTGTCACCAAATCCGGAATTTGGATTGAGAGAAGATCTCTTTGACATTTCACCCAAGTGGGCACGTTATACTTGAAGAACCTCAGAATCAGGTTTACTGTCACTGGCATATGTCATGAAATTTGTTAACTTTGCGGCAGCAGTACAATACAATGCATGATAAATATAGAAACAATCTGAACTACAGTATGTGTACGTTAAACAGTTAAATTAAAATAAGTAGAGCAATAAAGGAAATTCTTAAAAAAATTAATGAGGTAGTGTCCATTAAGCAATCAGATGGCAGAGGGGAAGAGGCTGTCCCTGAATTGCTGTGTGTGTGTCTTCAGGCTTCGATATCACCTTCCTGATGGTAACAAAGAGACAAGGGCCTGTGCTAGCTGCTGGAGGTCCTTCATGATGGACACCGCCCTTCTTAGGCTTTGCTCCTTGAAGGTGTATTGGATACTATGGAGGCTAGTACCCATGACAGACCCGAATAATTTTGCCACTCTCTGCAGTTTACTTCAATCCTGTGCAGTAACTCCACACCCAACCCACCCCCCCCCAATATCAGATGGTGATGCAGCAAATCAGATGATCCATGATACATCTGTCGAAGATTTTGAATGTTTTAAGGTCACAAGATATAGGAGCAGAAGTAGGCCATTTGGCACATCGAGTCTGCTCTGCCATTCAATCATGGCTGATCCAATTCTTCCAGTCATCCCAACTTTCCTGCCTTCTCCCCATACCCTTTGATGCCCTGGCAAAACAAGAACCTATCTATCTCTGCCTTAAATGCACCCAAGGACTTGGCCTCCACAGCCACTCGTGGCAACAAATTCCATGGATTTACCACCCTCTGACTAAAGTAATTTCTCCGCATCTCAGTTCTAATGAATGTCCTTCAATCCTGAAGTCGTGCCCTCTTGTTCTGGACTCCCCTAACATGGGAAATAATTTTGCAATATCTAATCTGTTCAGGCCTTTTAACATTCGGAATGTTTCTATGAGATCCCCCCTTCATTCTCCTGAACTCCAGGGAGTACAGCCCAAGAGCTGCCAGAAGTTCCTCATACGGTAACCTTTTCATTCCTGGTATCATACTTGTGAATCTTCTCTGAACCCTCTCCAATGTCAGTATATCCTTTCTAAAATAAGGAGCCACAATGCTGCGCACAATACTCCAAGTGTGGTCTCACGAGTACCGTATAGAGCCTCAATATCACATCCTGCTCTTATATTCTATACCTCTAGAGATGAATGGCAACATTGCATTCACCTTCTTCACCACTGACTCAACCTGGAGGTTAACCCTTAGGGTATCCTGCGCAATGACTCCCAAGTCCCTTTGCATCTCTGCATTTTGAATTCTCTCTCCATCTAAATAATAGTCTGCCCATTTGTTGCTTCCACCAAATTGCATGACCATACACTTTCCAACATTGTATTCCATTTACCACTTCTTTGCCCATTCCCCTAAACTATCTAAGGCTCTCTTTTTCCTCAATACTACCCACTTCTCCACTTATCTTTGTATCATTGGCAAATTTAGCCACAAATCCATTAATCCCATAGTCCAAACCGTTGACATATATCATAAAAAGCAGCGGTCCCAACACCAACCCCTGTGGAACTCCACTGGTAACCGGCAGCCAGCCAGAATAAGATCCCTTTATTCCCACTCTCTTTTTTCTGCTGATCAACCAATGCTCCACCCTTGCCAGTAACACCCCTGTAATTCCATGGGCTCTTACCTTGCTGAGCAGCCTCCTGTGCAGCACCTTGTCAAAGGCCTTCAGAAAATCCATCTTTTCCTTCCTAATGACCTTCTTAGTTTCCTTCTGCAAGTTTTTAAAACCTTCCCAATCCTCTATCTTGCCACTAGCTTTAGCTTCATTGTATGCCCTCCCTTTTGCTTTTACTTTGGCTCTGACTTCACTTGTCAGCCATGGTAGTGTCCTGCTTCCATTCGAAAATTTCTTCTTATTTGGAATATATCTGTCTTGCACTTCCCCCATTTTTCGCAGAAACTCCAGCCATTTCTGCTCTGCTGTCTTTCTTGCTAGTGTCCCTTTCCAGTCAACCTTGGCCAGTTCCCTTCTCATGCCATTGTAATTTCCTTTATTCCACTGAAATACTGAAACATTGGCTTAGTTTTTCCTTCTTAAATTTCAAGGTGAACTCGATCATATTGTGATCACTGTTCCCTCAGGGTACCTTAACCTTAAGCTCTCTTATCACCTCCGGATCATTGCACAACTCCCAATCCAGCACAGCCAATCCCCTAGTGGGCTCAACAACAAGCTGTTCTAAAAAGCCGTCCCTTAGACATTCTGCAAATTTTCTCTTTTGACGTCCAGCACTGGCCTGGTTTTCCCAATCCACTTTCATGTTAAAATCCCGAACGATTATCATGATATTGCCTTTCTGACACGCCTTTTCTATCTCCCATTGTAATCTGTAATCCACATCCCGGCTGCTGTTTGGAGGCCTGTATACAACTGCCATTAGGGTCCTTTTCCCCTTGCCATTTCTTAATTCAAACCATAGAGAATCTACACCTTCCGATCCTATGTCATCCCTTTCTAATGATTTAATATTATTTCTTATAAACAGGGCCACACACCCCCTCTGCCTACTAACCTATCTTTCCGATACACCGTATATCCTTGGACATTCAGCTCCCAATGGCAGCCATCCTTTAGCCAATTTTCAGAGATGGCCACAACGTCATACCTGGCAATCTGTAGCTGAATTTCAAGATTGTCCATTTTATTTATTCTGCTGCGTGCATTCAAATATGATACTTTCAGTCAGGCATTTGTTGTTTTCAGTTTTAACTGCAGCACACCTCAGCTTTAGCTGATAAACCAAATCTCCCCAAACTCCTGATGAAATATAGTTGCTGCCTTTATAGCTGCATTGATACATTGGGACCAGATTAGTTCCTCAGAGATATTGACACCCGGGAACTTGAAATTACTCATCTCTCCACTTTTGGTTCCTCTGTAAGGATTGGTATGTTTTCCTTCATCTTACCTTTTCTGAAGTCCACAATCAGCTTTTTGGTCTTTTTGACGTTGAGTGCCAGGTTGTTGCTGCAACACCACTCCACTAGCTGATATATCTCACTCCTGTGCGCCCTCTCGTCACCATCTGAGATTCTGCCAACAATAGTTGTATCATCAGCAAATTTATAGATGGTGTTTGAGCTATGCCTAGTCAATATCATTTGATACAGTATTCTTTCTTTCTCTTCCAACTCTTCCAGGATGGGAAATTGGAAATGGTCCAGCAGCCAATAAGGTTAAGTTGGACAGAAATGTGATTTGACTTTGACAGGATTCACATTATTTCCTTGCAATTGAAGATAGATTTTATTAAACTTTTTGTGAATAATTCTAACATATAAGTGATGGCACACCTAATATTCTTGAGTTGATTGCAGAATGAAGCATTCAAGTCTTCAAATAATTTTATCGTTTTCAAAAAGTACATGATGGTGTCTTAGGCTGTTTCCTTTTGAGAGCCATTTGACTTCTGGGGGCAACAACAAGCATTCAAACTATTCACCATTTTCAATACAAAGCTCTTAATAGTTGAGAATTGAGAATATGGGTCTTCATTTTAATTACCCCTGTGATAACAGTGGGGGTTTTTTGCAAGAAGATGTTGTCTGTGAGTTACATAGTAAATAGTAAATGTGTTATGTACAGCTTTTTTTAAAGAAAATCATGAGCCCACAGTGGCGTCCTGACATTGATGGTGCCCCATCTGTTGCATAAGCAACAATGTTTGTGAGTGGAAGTTCTTCTCTTTAAAAAAATTGCTCAACATCCTGAATTATTGACTTCCCTTTCATATACATTTCTAGTCCCCTTGCAAATAACAACTCTTGTACCATGCTTTCATCTTATGAAGCGAACATTACCAAAAAATAAAGTTCAGCTGCCTGGCAAAGTTGACTCATCCAACTGCAGAGCAAATTCTGTTGTGCTAAGTATGTTGCACAATGTGCCTTCCACATTCTCAGACATTTCATCTGTTCATCTTTGATCAGAGTTGTTGCTAAGCAGAATCACTTTAATTGGTTATTCTGATGACTTATGCAAAACTGTACTCAGAACCTCCTTCACTGCTGGCAGAATCATTTCTTCTCCAATTGTATGTGGTTTTGCAGATTTAGCAATAAGCATTGAAATGTTGTGGGAAGCACACAAATCATCACATCCCCTCACTCCATAACTGTTCTACCCTCCCTGCGTTCCCCTGTCCCTCTCCAAAGAGTTCTTTAATGACAAAAAAGAAACATTTAGTATGTGACTACTGCCCTTCCTTACTTTCACTCTCCTACTGTGTCTCTCCCTTCTGTCCCTACACTGGTACTTAATCTCTCCATCTTCCCTGGTTACGGTAACAGCAACCCACCCCCGGGGAGTGACATTGCCCACTTTGGGATTCTAGTGGAAGTTATAAAGAAAATATGTTCTCAGACCCCATGTAGATTGGAACAGCTAGCCAGCATGAATTACAGTATTACAGCCTCAGCATTGTTTTCGTTAATTTTCAGGAGAGCCAGATAAGCGATAATTGAACCAGGCCTGCAGTATCAGGGAAGATGCGTCATGGTGACAAATCAGTGTATTTACTGGCTTGCCAGAAAGACTGAGAGCAATGTCTAAGCTTTGACTTTGTTGAATTTAACTGTTTCCCGTAATGTTTAGTAGTATTGGTTTTGTTGTTGTGGTATATACTAACAGGGAAATAAGAATATATATTTTGTCTCTCTTCTTGGCATATTTTTCAGTTTATAGTTTGAATTGCTCTTTTTGGCACACATTGGTGGCTATGTGGTACAGAGCTGTGCTTAAGTCCATTCTTTCTCAGCAACTAGCATATTGAGTATCGGTGAAATTGTTTCCATTGTCCATCACAGGTAAATGTGGACATTCCTGTGCAATGGATGTCATTCTCAACATTAAATCTCTATGCATCTGTTGTGATTGGTATTTTCCCCATAAATGGACCTGCAAAATGCAAATATGTAACATGATTTGTTGTTCAGAGCCACATGTTGAAAGGAGCAAGAGGAGGATTGACATTGCTTACGTTCCTTCACAGTGTCCTTCACCTGCTTGTCTATTGTAGACAATCAGTCACATTTTATGGCAATTGGATATGAGAGAGATGCTGAAGTAAAAAAAATCTGCTATGATCTTATTGCTGAAGTAAAATGCCTATAAAAAAGTATTCACCTCCCCCTCGCCCCCGGAAGTTTTCATGTTTTATCTTTTACAACAGTGAATCACAGTGGATTTAATCTTGCTCTTTTTTGACACTGATCAACAGAAAAAGACTCTTTCATGACAAGGTGAAAACAGATCTCTACAATATGATCTATATTAACTGCAAATATAAAACACAAAATAATTGTTTGCATTGGTATTCACCCCCTTTAATATGACACACCAAATCATCACTGATGCAGCCAATTGGTTTTAGAAGTCACATAATTAGTTATATGGAGATCGCCTGTGTGCAGTCATGGTGTTTCATTTAATTGTAAAAATACACCTATATCTGGAAGGTCCAACTGCTGGTGATTCAGTATCCTGGCAGGAGTTACACCACAAAGACAAAAGAGCACTCCATGCAAATCTGTGAAAAGGTTATTGAAAAGCACAAGTCAGGAGATGGGTGCAAGAAAATTTCCAAGTCACTGAATATCACTTGGAGTACAGTTAAGTCAGTCATCAAGAAATGGAAAGAATATGGCATAGCTGTAAATTTGCCCAGAGCAAGCCATCCTCAAAAAACTGCACATGCAACAACTCTTACCTGGGTGCTGCACTAGTCTCAGTTTTATGGGAGAGAGGCAAAGAGAAAGCCACTGTTGAGGAAAAAAAAACTCTCATGAAATCTTAGCTAGAGTTTGCCAGAAAGCATGTGGGAGATTCTGAAGTCAGCTGGAAGAAGGTTCTTATGGTCTGATGAAACCAAAATTGAGTTTTTGCCCATCAGACATACCACTATGTTTGTTGTAAGCCAAGCACCACACATTATCAAAGACACACCATCCCTACTGTAAAGTATGGTAGTGGCCGCATCATACTGTGGGGATACTTCACGGCAGCAGGCCCTGGAAGGCTCGTGAAGATGGAGGGTAAAATGAATGTAGCACAACAGAGGGAAATCCTGGAGGAAAACCTGATGAAGTCTGTATGAGAACTGTGACTTGGGACAAGATTTGTTTTCCTGCAAGGCAATGAACCCAAGCATAAAGCCAAAGCTACACAAGAATGGCTTAAAAACATCAAAGTTAATATCCTGAGTGGCCAACTCAGAGTCCAGACCTCAATCCAATTGAGAATTTGTGGCTGGACTTGAAAAGGGCTGTTCACTCACAATCGCCTTGCAGTCTGACAGAGCTTGACCAGTTTTGTAAAGAAGAATGAGGAAAATTGCAGTCTCCAGTTGTGCAATGCTGATAGAGACCTATCTACACAGACTCAAGGCTGTAATTGCTGCTGAAGGTGCATCTACTAAATACTGACTTGAAGGGGGTGAGTAATTATGTAATCAATTATTTTGTCTTTAATAATTGTAATTAATTTAGACCAATTTGAAGAAATTTGTTTTCACTTTGACAGAAAAGAGTCTTTTTCTGTTGCTCAGTATCAAAAAAACAAATTAAATCCACTGTGTGTCAATGTTGTAAAACAATAAAACATTAAAACCTCCATGGCAGAGTGAATACTTTATATAGTCATTGTAGCAAAATGTCTGAGGTTGAGGAGAGACTAGCTATTAGTATATAAAACTATAAGAGGCAGAGAGAGGGTGGAAATGTCATACACTGGAGGGCATAGCTTTAAAGTAGGAGGGAGAAAGTATAAAGGAGATTTACATGGCAAAGTTTTTAATGCAGAGATTGGTAGATGCCTGTAACCCACTGCCAAGTGAACTCATGGAAACAGATACAATAACAACATTTAAGAAGTATTTGGATAGAAATATGAACAGGCAGGAAATTGAGGGATATAGGCAATGTGCAGGCAGGTGTGCGGTTTAAATTGACATCACTGTCGGCACAGACAGCCTGGGCCGAAGAGTATGCCATACCAATCTATGTCTTTTGTGCTATGTAAGAATAAAGTGTTGTCAGGATCTGACCTGAATCCAAAATAGTATCTGCAAGTGGATTTCTTCGGGCCAAGTTTCCTTTGAAACCATTATTGATGACATCTTCCTTTGCTTTGTAGCTCATTGAGATGCACGATACATAACCAATTTAGAAATTCCCTACTTTTTGATGGTTCCATTTTGTAATTTGCAATATTTCTTCAAATCAAAGCCCCTGCTTGCACAGAGTGCTCATTATTTTCACTGAGTGCAACCTAAATAGTTAAATTTTTGTCCATATCTTATTTTAATCTTAAATTTGCTTCCTACTTTTCTTTAATTGCTAAAATTGCCTTCAGACACTGACGTTGCAACTTTATTGCAATTATTTATTTCTTCTGCAATAACATTAAACTTCTTTCTAAGTAAAAAAAAATTGAAAGAAATCCATGTCAGATATCAAAGTTGCTGGTGAACGCAGCAGGCCAGGCAGCATCTCTAAGAAGAGGTACAGTCGACGTTTCAGGCCGAGACCCTTCGTCAGGACTAACTGAAGGAAGAGTTAGTAAGAGATTTGAAAGTGGGAGGGGGAGGGGGAGATCCAAAATGATAGGAGAAGACAGGAGGGGGAGGGATGGAGCAAAGAGCTGGACAGGTGATAGGCAAAAGGGATATGAGAGGATCACGGGACAGGAGGTCCGGGGAGAAAGACTGGGGTGGGGGGGGGGAACCCAGAGGATGGGCAAGGGGTATCGTCAGAGGGACAGAGGGAGAAAAAGGAGAGTGAGAGAAAGAATGTGTGTATAAAAATAAATAACAGATGGGGTACAAGGGGGAGGTGGGGTATTAGCAGAAGTTAGAGAAGTCATGCCATCAGGTTGGAGGCTACCCAGATGGAATATAAGGTGTTGTTCCTCCAACCTGAGTGTGGCTTCATCTTTACAGTAGAGGAGGCCGTGGATAGACATGTCAGAATGGGAATGGGATGTGGAATTAAAATGTGTGGCCACTGGGAGATCCTGCTTTCTCTGGCGGACAGAGCGTAGATGTTCAGCAAAGCGGTCTCCCAGTCTGCGTCGGGTCTCGCCAATATATAGAAGGCCACATCGGGAGCACCGGACGCAGTATATCACCCCAGTCGACTCACAGGTGAAGTGTCGCCTCACCTGGAAGGACTGTTTGGGGCCCTGAATGGTGGTAAGGGAGAAAGTGTAAGGGCATGTGTAGCACTTGTTCCGCTTACAAGGATAAGTGCCAGGAGGGAGGTCAGTAGGGAGGGATGGGGGGGACGAATGGACAAGGGAGTCGCGTAGGGAGCGATCCCTGCGGAAAGCAGAGGTGGGGGAGGGAAAGATGTGCTTAGTGGTGGGATCCCGTTGGAGGTGGCGGAAGTTACGGAGAATAATATGTTGGTCCCGGAGGCTAGTGGGGTGGTAGGTGAGGACCAGGGGAACCCTATTCCTAGTGGGGTGGCGAGATGTGTGTTGCTTGAATTTCCTAGCATCTGCAGAATTTCTGTTGTTTCCATGTCAGATATGTTAACTGAAATGTGTTAATGTGTTCTCCATATTTTTTATCAAATGGTTCAGATTCAAAGCTATCTGTTTAATGAATTATATGAACAAAATGTAGCTCACACATTTATTCTCAAAGTTCAGGGACTGAAATAGCCTGCATTGAAATCTCTTCATATTAAACAGATGAAACGCTTCCCATATTAATCAACATCTGTCTCCAGCAGCAGATGTTGTAAAGTACTGTATTTGCATCGGTAGCATTGAAATCAAGCACTTTGTATGCTCTTCTGAAAGCTTACTAAACACATTAGCTTTGAACTTTTATCTGTTTGAACCTTTAATGTTTTTAGCAACTGTTAAACATGAATAACTAAAAATTAACTGCTTGCTGTATCTGCATGTTAAGAAGTCAACAGTGTTTTGGCTTTTATTGCAAGCATAGAGAGATGTATTTGACCAGTTATAAACAATTGTATAACAGATTATTGAGCCCCACTTTGAATAGGCTCAGTGCCTGAAGATCCACAGCTCTCTTGGATAGAGGATTCCAAAGATTCATTACCAAAGAAATTTCTTCTCATTTCTGTCTTGAATACCCAACTTTTTTTTAAAACTGTGAACCCTGATTCTAATAACCAGAGCCAGGATTTGTCCTGGTCTCTTCCTAAGGAAGGACATGCTTGTGATAGAGTGTGTACAGTAAATATCCAACATAAGGAGAGGTCAAACAGGCTGAATATGTACCCTTTTGAACTGGAAGAATGAAAGGTGAAAATTGAGAAGCATTGTTAAATAGACTTGTTAGCAGAATTGAGAAATATTGCAACATAGGGACAGTAACAGTTGATGCAGAATTGAGAACGGAGTAGAAAGAGGGTAGTAGTAAAGATCTATTATTGAAATAAGTTGCTTTTCAAACAAAAAAAAAGTGTTCCAAAAGGTTTTTTTTCTCAGTCTACTGCATATATCCATACACCAGAGGCGGACACACAGTTTGTAGAACCGAGGTGAAACAGTAGTAAACTCATGGATTACAGAAGAGGAGGTGCTTGCAAATTAGAGTGTGTAAGTCCCCAGGGCTTGACAAGGGGTCCCCTCGGACATTGTGGGAGGCTAGTTGAGAAATTAGAGGTCCTGGCAGAGATATTTCAAATGTCCTTAACCACAGCCAAAATATTAGAGGGTGGGTAATATTGTTCTGTTGTTCAAGAAAGGATCTAAGAATAGCTGGAAAATTAAAGTCTGATATAGGTCAAAAAGTTCTATTTTAACTTCATCAGTCCACAGGACTTGTTTCCAAAATGCATCAGGCTTGTTTTAATGTTCCTTTGAACCTTTTGAATAGAACTTTTTGGCCGCAATGAGCAAAGGTATGTTTGGAGAAAAAAGGGTGCGGAATTTCACGAAAAGAACCCCTCTCCAACTGTTAAGCACGGGGGTGGATCGATCGTGCTTTGGGCTTGTGTTGCAGCCAGTGGCACGGAGAACATTTGCTGGTAGAGGGAAGAATGAATTCAATTAAATACCAGCAATTTCTGGAAGCAAACATCACACCGTCTGTGAAAAAGCCAAAGTTGAAAAGAGGATGGTTTCTACAACAAGATAATGAACCTAAACACACCTCAAAATCCACAATGGACTACCTCGAGGTGCAAGCTGAAGGTTTTGCCATAGCCCTCACAGTCCTCTGACCTAAACATTATTGAGAATCTGTGGATAGACCTCAAAAGAGCAGTGCCTGCAAGACAGCCCAAGAATCTCACAGAACTAGAAGCCTTTTGCAAGGAAGAATGGGTGACAATCCCCCAAACAAGAATTGAAAGACTCTTAGCTGGCTACAGAAAGCATTTACAAGCTGTGATACTTGCCAAAGGGAGTGTTACTAAGTACTGACCATGCAGGGTGCCCAAACTTTTGCTTCAGGCCCTTTTCCTTTTTTGTTATTTTGAAACTAAAAGGTGGAAATAAAAAAGTTTTCTTGCTTAAAATATTAAAGAAATATGTCCTCTTTAACTTTATGCCTTTTGGAAATCAGTTCATCTTTTATTCGCTTAGCTATTCACAGTAACAGAAATTTTGACCAGGGGTGCAGAAACCTTTGCAAGCCACTGTAGATGCTTACCTCTTTGATCAGAGGCCTGTGGCTAGTAGTGTGCTGCAGAAAGTCTACAGAAAGTGATGGATACAGCCCAGTCCATCACCGGCAAAGCCCTCCCCCACCCTCCCCATTGAATAAATGTACATGGAACGCTGTATCAAGAAGCAGTATTCATGATTAAAGACCCCCCTCCATCCAAGCCATGCCCTCTTCTTGCTGCTGCCATCTGGCTATAGGTACTTAGGACTAAGGTCCCACAACACCGGGTTCAGGAACAGTTATTACCCTACAACCATCAGATTCCTGAACAGGCTCACCACTACTCTAAACTGTTCCTGCAATCTACGGACTAATTTTCAAGGACTCTTTACAACTCTTGTTCTCAGTTTTTTTAAATTTCTACAGTTTGCCATCTTTGGCACATTGGTCATTTGTCAGTCTTTGTTTTTATGTAATTTTTCATGAAGTTCTATTGTATATCTTTTTCCTGTAAATGTCTGCAAAAAATGAATCTCAAGACAGTATATGATAACATAAATGAACATTGATAATAAATCTACTTTCAATTTTTGAACATGGGTGTTTTTTAACAGGTTTACCAAAATGATACCCCTGACTATAGAGTGCAGTAATGCAAAAAAACTGAAGGAGCTAAGATTCTTCTGAGACTAGGAAACATTTTGTTAGAGATAATCATGAATGTTTCTGTCAGAAGGCACAGATTTAAAGTGACTGGTAAAACAGCCAGAATAAACACTGAAAACCATTTTTTTTTAACACTGCACAGTCATGATAGCTGTGTCAGGATTTGCAGCCATTATTTCCCTGGAGGTAAAATTTAACGGCATAAATAGCAGTGGTGCTACATTCTCTGATGAACTCAATGCCTTGTATGTATGTTTTTAAAGGGACAATAGCACTACATCAGTGTGAATCCCCACAGCATCTGGCAACCATATGATCTCTGTCTTGGAGCCCAATGTCAGAAATTCTTCAAGAGGGTGAACCTTCGCAAGCACCAGGAACTCCCGGTGTACCCCAGGTTGGGTACTGCAAACCTGCGGTGATCATCTGGCTGGAGTGTGAAGGACTTCAGCCTCTCACTCATGCTGTCCCACCTGCTTCAAAATTATATCAATCACATACCCGTGCTCAAGAGTGGTAGCTCTAATATCTACCATTATGAAGCATTTTGAATTAAAACTGGAGTTCCTGCCTGAGTTCAAACCTGGATCCACTGCAATTCGTAATGGGTCTACAGTGGAGACATTCTCAGTGGCTCCCCGCTCTGATTTGGAGCACCTAAAAAAAACAGAGAAACACATGCCAGGCGATTGTAGTGCAGGATTGAATACCATCGTCCCCTCGATATTAATTACTAAGCTTCTAAATCTGAGCCTCCCTTTGCAACGCATGCTCGACTTCCTCAGCAGTAGATCACAGATTGGTGATAACATTCCTACTCGTTGACAACCAACACAGGTGCACCTCAAGAATGCGAGTTTCACCAGCTGCTGTACTCTCTCGAAGCACAGTTCAATCACCTTCTATAAACTCACAGATAACACCACTGTTGGTAAAATTTCAGACGGCAGCAAGGTGGCATACAGGAGTAAGATAGATCAGCCAGTTGAGTGGTGTTGCACACTCAAGGTCAGCAAAAGCAAGGAGTTGATTCAGGAAGGGAAAGTTGGGAGAGCACAGACCAGTCCTCACTGAGGGGTCAGCAGAAAGGGTGAGCAGTTTCGAGTTCCTGGGTATCAACATCTCCGAGGATCTATCATGGGCCCTGCATGTTGATGCAATCACGAAAAAGGCACACCGATGGCTAGGCTTCATTAGAAGTTTGAGACTTTGTTTGTCACCAAAGGCTCCTGCAAATTTCTATCGATGTATGCAGAGAGCATTCTGACTAGTTGCATCACTGCCTGGTGTGGAGGCTCCAATCCATAGGGTCAAAAGAGGCTGCAGAAGGTTGCAGACTCAGCCTACTAGTGGGCTCACCACTTCCCACCAAGAATATTAGAAGTGGCATTCATCACTGAGGACTCTCACCATACGGGAGATGCCCTCTTCCTGTTACCACCATCAGAGCGGAGGTATGGAGTCTGAACACTCATAATGAATGATTTTGGAGTAGCTTCTTCCCCTCTGCCAACAGATTTCTCAATGATCCATGATCCCATAAGCATTACTTCATTATTTCATTAACTTTCTTCGGTTTAAGATTGCACTGGTGAAGAACAGCGACTACTTGTCGGTAGCAAACAAAACTACGAACTACTTTTAATCATACTATTTCCAGTAAATGATTGATCACTGCAATCAATAGCCTGTAATTCCCTTTCAGAGTTAAGGTTTTGAACCTCCTGTATGCCCTGGAATTCAGTTTAATGGTGTGAACTGATGTCTCGAAGGCAGAACGTGGTTACAGCGTTGTACGTATTGGCTGAATTGAGGCGGTGGAGTCCAAGTCTGAGAGTGGGGAAGGAGCCAATGTTTGGCCATTGCTGGAGTGGACTTGCAGTCGATTTGATGCAGCAGAACTGAGATGAAGCGAGCGGAGGCAAGGCAGAATTGAGGCGGCAGGGCCCAGGCCCGGGTCCAAGAGCAAGCAAAGACCTGAAGTTTGATCAATTTAAGCACCAGGCCAAATTGGCAGGGTTGTGTACAGGCCAAATCGAGGCAACGGAGCACAGGTCCGAGAGCAAGGAACAACTGGAGGTTTGGATGTTTTAAGGTCAGGGCCAGGTTAAAAAGGCCAGGGTATCCCATTAATTTTTGCTCTGTTAGATGCCCTCTCTTTTGCTTTGACGTTGGCTTTGACTTCCATTGTCAGCCACGGTTGTGTCATCCTGTCTTTAAAATACTACTTCTTTGGGATGGATCTGTCCTGCAGCTTCCAAATTGTTCCCAGAAACTCCAGCCATTGTTGCTCTGCCGCCATCCCTACTAGTGTCCCCTTCCAATCAACTTTGGCCAGCTCTGCCCTCGTGCCACTGTAATTCCCTTTACTCCGCTGTAATGCTGATTCATCTGACTTTAGCTTCTCTCTCTCAAAATGCAGGGTGAATTCTATCATATCATGATCACCACTCCTAACGGATTCCTTTACCTTAATCTGTGTAATCATTTCCGGTTCATTGCACAGCACCCAATCCAGAATAGCTGATCTCCTAGTGGACGCGACCATGCTGCTCTAAAAGAGCATCTCATTGGCATTCTACAAATTCCCTCTCTTGGGAACCAGCACCAACCTGATTTTTTTTCCCTGCATATCAACCTGCTTATTAAAATCTCCCATGACTATCATAACATCCACCTGCTTGTTAAAATCTCCCATGACTATCATATCATCTGCCTGTCCTTCTTTACAGTCTCATTACACACTGTATGCCAACTGCCCCATTCTCTGCCCTATCACTCCAGTTCCCAGGCTTGAGACAGGGTTTTTTTTAAATTCCGGATTTGTTTAATTGAAATATTGAAATACCTAGTAGCCATGATAAGATTTGAACTTGTTCTTTGGATCAGTGACATAACTACTATGCTACTGATAGTTCGAACAAATAGGATTTCTGATTCAAACTCTGAATGCAAGTGATGGGCGAAGTGTCCTAAACTCAAGCATTTTATGACAGAAGGACTGCAGTCATCTTTTCTGGATCATTTCACAACAAAATTTCAATCATCAGGTTGCAACCTCTGCTATTACTTTACAACAGATCAATTTATTTTACTTCAATCATCATCCCCAAGTTACTGCACACAACCATTCTGAAGGATTATTACCACCCAATGGATGCATTTTTACTGGTTCATTATTTAGCTATTTATTCCAGCCAATTTGTGTACATACTTATTTGAAAGTATTTTAAAATCACTGTTGATGTAGCTAGTAATTAAAGTTCATTCTGACTGCTAAATCACTTCTTCACTTCTAGATGATGGCAAGCTGTCCTTTGATGAATTCAAGGCTTACTTTACTGATGGAATCCTGACCACAGAGGAGATGCATGATTTGTTTCATACCATTGACAGCAGTCCCTCCGAGTAAGAAAAGTTTGGTTTCCTCTCTCCTCGTTGTAATACTAAACTCTTTTCATTTATTCCTAAGTGACTATTTGTTTCAAATAGTGAAAAGTTGCACTTTCTGTATTTTGTAACACTGTCAATTTATCTTATCAACTTGCAAACAAATACTCATTTGTTTAAAGGGATCAGTTGGTATTTCACACCTCAATTCAGTTTTCAGCTGGCTCAAATGAAATTCAGTTCAGTTCAATTGCCTGGATATCCCTCCCCTCCCTCCCCTTTCTAGATCTTTCTGTCTCTGTCTCTGGAGACAGCTTATCCACTGATGTCTACCATAAGCCTACTGACTCTCACAGCTATCTGGACTATTCCTCTTCTTACGCTGTCTCTTGCAAAAACGCCATTCCCTTCTCGCAATTCCTCTGTCTCCGCCGCATCTGCTCTCAGGATGAGGCCTTTCATTGTAGGATGGGGGAGATGTCTTCCTTTTTTAAAGAAAGGGGCTTCCCTTCCTCCACTATCAACTCTGCTCTTAAACGCATCTCCCCCATTTCACGTACATCTGCTCTCACTCCATCCTCCCGCCACCCCACTAGGAATAGGGTTCCCCTGGTCCTCACCTACCACCCCACCAGCCTCCGGGTCCAACATATTATTCTCCGTAACTTCTGCCACCTCCAACGGGATCCCACCACTAAGCACATCTTTCCCTCCCCCCCCTCTGCATTCTGCAGGGATCACTCCCTACGCGACTCCCTTGTCCATTCGTCCCCCCCATCCCTCCCCACTGATCTTCCTCCTGGCACTTATCCGTGTAAGCGGAACAAGTGCTACACATGCCTTTACACTTCCTCCCTTACCACCATTCAGGGCCCCAAACAGTCCTTCCAGGTGAGGCAACACTTCACCTGTGAGTCGGCTGGGGTGATATACTGCGTCCGGTGCTCCCAATGTGGCCTTTTATATATTGGCGAGACCCGACGCAGACTGGGAGACCGCTTTGCTGAACATCTGCGCTGTGTCCGCCAGAGAAAGCAGGATCTCCCAGTGGCCACACATTTTAATTCCACATCCCATTCCCATTCTGACATGTCTATCCACGGCCTCCTCTACTGTAAAGATGAAGCCACACTCAGGTTGGAGGAACAACACCTTATATTCCATCTGGGTAGCCTCCAACCTGATGGCATGAACATGGACTTCTCTAACTTCCGCTAATACCCCACCTCCCCCTCGTACCCCATCTGTTACTTATTTTTATACACACATTCTTTCTCTCACTCTCCTTTTTCTCCCTCTGTCCCTCTGAATATACCCCTTGCCCATCCTCTGGGTCCCCCCCCTTATCTTTCTTCCCGGACCTCCTGTCCCATGATCCTCTCTTATCCCTTTTGCCTATCACCCGTCCAGCTCTTGGCTTCATCCCTCCCCCTCCTGTCTTCTCCTATCATTTTGGATCTCCCCCTCCCCCTCCAACTTTCAAATCCCTTACTTACTCTTCCTTCAGTTAGTCCTGATGAAGGGTCTCGGCCTGAAACGTCTACTGCACCTCTTCCGAGAGATGCTGCCTGGCCTGCTGCGTTCACCAGCAACTTTTATGTGTGTTGCTTGAATTTCCAGCATCTGCAGAATTCCTGTTGCCTGGAGATCTTGATATCTTTATGTGACTTGCAATAGACCTAATACATCTTCCTCCTCCACAGCAATTAGGGTGTATATGTGTGAATAATGAGCTGTGATCTCAGTCAGTGGAAGAGCATTTCACTTTTATTATTGGTGTATTGATGGGGAAAACTGTCATTGTATTCGAGCAATATTTTCTGAATTTGAGGCAAGGTGGAAGGAATTTTGTTTTTTTTAATTTTTACCTTGGCTGCAAGTGCATGATGCTAGGAGTATTCTGATTAGATAATGATCAATTTGTATAGCTTTTAAAATGTGATTATATGTTCCCAGCAAATGGATGACTAAAATTTTCAGGCGAGATAGAACCATCTTACCAAAATATATTTGCAGCAATGCTGAGCTGCATGTAATACCTTTTCTTCAGCAGCAGCAATGAGGACACAAGAACGCATGATCAGACCAGGCCAATCAAGCCTGGTTGCCACTCTCTAATATCATAACTAGTTTTCCTGAGTCCTCAGACTCGTCTCTATGTTAGTTTGCATGAGTCCTCTGTCTCGTCTCTGTTAGTTTGTCTGAATCCTTAGTATTGTGTCTAACCACCCCATTTTAAAGAAGTTTGAGGAAGCTTTGAAAAGGTACAGGAAATATTTACCATGATTCTCTCCAGTTCTGAGGGTATGAGCTGCAAGGAAAGTTGGACAAATGTGGGTTGTTTTCACCAAAGTCTCAGAGGCTTAAGGGAGACCTACCAGAAGTTTATAAAATTATGAGAGGCATACACAGGACAGACAGTCAGAGTATTCTTTTCACAGTAGAAATGTCAAGGACTAGAGGAGATGCATTTAAGGAGAAAAGTTTAAAGGAGATTTGTGGGGCAGTTTTGTTTTACAGAGTGTGTGGTGGGTTCTTGGAGTGAATGAGGCAGATACATCAGTAGTGTTTAAGGGGCTGTTAGACACATGAATAATCAGGGAGTGGAAGGATATGGACCATTTTTAGATAGAAGAGGTCTAATTTAATTTGGCAATATTTTGGTTTAGATATCATGGGCTAAAAGGCTGTTTCTTGCTGAACTGTTCTAAGTCTTATTATCCTTCCAACTACCTCAATGAGATAGATTACCTCACCAAATTCATATTAGCCTTTGTGATCCCTGGCAAACTGGGTAATTAATTACCAACAAAAGTTGCTGGCTTTGTCCATGATATTGAGTATTGGAATTTATAAAATAGTGAGAAAGTAAAGTGTGTGCAAGTGTTAAACTTAAACTTCAAGAGAAGCAGAAAATGGAACCACTTATTTACTTTCCAATTGCACCGTATTTCTCCAAATCCAATAGACAATGGTATTTGCAACTTGTTCTATTATTAACATAGCTTTTCGTAATCTTTGAAATAAATGTAAAATCACTAATCTTAATTGGATTGATCTATTATCTGTCAGTAGTTGAAACAACATTCAGTTTAGAGAAATGGAGAGAAATAGAAGCACTGATTTTTCAGGAAAGCACAGTGTGTTTTTAGCTAGAAGTAATTTAAGTTTAATTATGTTATTAAAACATTTACATTATTTATTATGGTCTCAAGCATTTTGTATTATGCAGCACATAGAGTGAGTACAAATGCTTTCGCCTGGATAGTTTGTTTTATTTAATCTCTAGCCCCTGTAGAAACAAAGTGAGAAAATGATTGATAATCATTTGCAGGAGTAACAGATGCAATAGAGGAAGTTGAGGGGGGTGCATGTGAATCTCTGCTTCGCCTGGAAGGGCCCTTTAAGTCCCTGTATGTTAATGAGGGTAGTATAAGGGCAAGTATTGCGCCTCCTACAGCTGTAGGGGGTAAGTGCTGGGGAAAGGGAGGGGTAGATGGGTGGTTGGGGGTGATACATGGACCAAGGAGTCACAGAAAGAGTGGTCTATGTTACTTGGCTTGTTCAATGTCAAAGTTATCAAAACACAATTACTGTCCATGACAGTCAAATACAATAAACACCTTTTAAGACTATTAATCTTTTAAAAAAATTTTAAAAAACTTGATTTTCTTAGGCTAATTTGTTTTAGAGATCTTTAAAAATTTAACAAGTTAACCACAATTTATTTTAAGATCTTTCACACCTTCAACCTTGTGTAGATTTTCATAGCAAGTTTGCTACTAAGGAAAGGTATGGAAGCTGTGCCAGAAAAGTTCCCTGACATGCAGCATAATGCTAATGGTAGGTCCCATAGGAGATTTCTTTATTGAATGTTAAAAAAAAATTGTTTCAGACAATCTCTCCCTCTCCCAGTGTAGAGTACCTTCGTGCTTCAAAACATCCGCCACTGTTCCTGCTCCAAAATAAAACAAGGTAACATGTCTGAATGACTGGCGTCCTGTTGCACTCACTTCATTAATAAGCAAATGCTTTGAAGAGGCTCATTAAGGACTACATCTGCAGCATGCTACCACACACACTGGACACCCTACCATTCGCCTACCGCCACAACCGATCGACAGATGATGCAATAGCCACAGCTCTACATACCGTCCTTGCACATCTGGAGGAGAAGGATGCTTATGTGAGAATGCTGTTCTTAGACTACAGTTCGGCATTCAACACCATAATTCCCCCCAGGCTTGACAAGAAGCTCAGAAACCTCTGCCTTCACCCTGAATTGTGCAGCTGGATCCTGGACTTCCTGTCAAATCACCGGTAGGTGGTAAGAGTGGGCTCCCTCACCTCTGCTCCTCTGACCCTCAACAGAGGTGCCTCTCAGGACTGTGTCCTAAGACCCCTCCTTTACTCCCTGTATACCATAAGACCATAAGATATTGGAGCAGAAGTAGGCCATTCAGCCCATCGAGTCTGCTCCGCCATTCAATCATGGGCTGATCGAATTCTTCCAGTCATCCCCACTCCCCTGCTTTCACCCCATACTTTTGATGCCCTGGCTAATCAAGAACCTATCTACCTCTGCCTTAAATGCACCCAATGACTTGGCCTCTACAGCCACTCGTGACAACAAATTCCACAGATTTACCACCCTCTGACTAAAGTAATCTCTCCGCATCTCATAGTACAAATCATTGGCATACATCGTGAAAAGCAGCAGTCCCAACACCGACCCCTGTGGAACTCCACTGATAACTAGCAGCCAGCCAGAACAGGATTTTTTTATTCCCACTCTGTTTTCTGCCGATCAATGCTCCAATCCTGCTTGTAATTTCCTCAAAGAATTGCAGTAGGTTTGTTAGGCAGGATTTTCCTTCCAGGAAACCATGCTGGCTTTGGCCTATCTTGTCAGGTGCCACCAGGTACTCCGTAATTTCATCCCTAATAACCGATTCCATCAACTTCCCAATCACTGATGTCAGGCTAGCAAGTCTATACTTCCTTTCTGCTGCCTCCCACCCTTCTTAAATAGCAGAGTAACATTTGCAATTTTCCAGTCATCCAGCACAATGCCAGAATCCATTTATTCTTGAAAAATCATTGTTAATGCATCCGCAATCTCTCCTGCTACTTCCTTTAGAACCCGAGGGTTCATTCCATCAGGTCCAGGAGATTTATCCACCCTCGGACCATTAAGCTTCCTGAGCACCTTCTCAGTAATTTTCACTGCACAAACTTCACTTCCCTGATACTCCTGAACGTCTGGTATACTGCAGATGTCGTCCACTGTGAAGACTGATGCAAAATGCGCATTCAGTTCCTCTGCCATCTCTGCAACTCTCTTTTACCCTTTATATACTTAAATATAGCTTTTAGTATCTTCTTTGATATTAGTCACCAGCTTCCTCTCATAATACATCTTTTCCTTCTGAATGATCTTCTTAGTTTCCTTCTGTAGGTTTTAAAAAGCTCCCCAATCTTCCCACTAGCTCTGGCTTCCCTGCGTGCCCTCTTTTTTGCTTTTACTTTGGCTGTGACTTCACTTGTCAGCCATAGTAGTGTCCTTCTTCCCTTTGAAAATTTCTTCTTATTTGGAATATATCTGTCTTGCACTTCTCTCACCTTACACAGAAACTCCAGCCATTGCTGCTCTGCTGTCCTTCCTGCTACTGTCCCTTTCCAGTCAACTTCAGCCAATTCCGCTCTCATGCCATTGTGATTTTCTTTATTCCACTGAAATACCGACACATTAGATTTTATTTTTTCCCTCACAAATTTCAATGTGAACTCGATCATATTGTGATCACTGTTCCCTAAGGGTTCCTTAACCTTAAGCTCTCTTGTCACCTCCGGATCATTGCACAACACCCAACCCAGCACAACCGATCCCCTGGTGGGCTCAACAACAAGCTGTTCTAAAAAGCCATCCCTTAGACATTCTACAAATTTTCTCTCTTGAAGTCCAGTACTGAACTGGTTTTCCCAATCCCCTTTCATGTTCAAATCCCGAATGATTATCATGACATTGCCTTCATCCCAGCTACTGTTTGGAGGCCTGTATACAACTGCCATTAGGGTCTCCTACCCTTGCCATTTCTTAACTCAACCCATAGGGACTCTACACCTTCCAATCCTATGTCATCCCTTTCTAATGATTTAATATTATTTCTTGTACACAGAGCCACACCACCCCCTGTGCCTACTAACCTATCCTTCCGATATACCGTATATCCTTGGATGTTCAGCTCCTAATGGCAGCCATCATTTAGCCAAGTTTCAGAGATGGTCACAACATCTTATTTGCCAATCTGTAGCTGAATTTCTAGATTGTCCACTTTATTCCTTATGTTGCATGCATTCAAATCTAACACTTTCAGTCCAGTATTTGTTGCTTTCTGATTTAACTGCACCATGCCTTTATTGCCCTGTAACTCATCTCACTGGCTTTGATTAAGCCTCATCTCCTGCCTGTTCTTTCTATAATCTCTGTTGCACGCTATCTTTGACCTATTTCTGTTTTCCCCTTCCTCAGCCCTATCACTCAGCTCTATTAAACCTGCCTGCTAGGATATTGGACCCTTTTGGGTTTGGGTGTAAACTGTCCTTTTTGTACAGGTTGTACCTCCCCCAGAAGACACCCCAGTGATCCAGAAATCTGAATTCCTGCCCCTGCACCAGTCTCTCAGCCACACATTAATATGTCTGATCATGCTCTTCTTGCACTCGCTAGCATGTGGCGCAGGCAGCAATATCCTGAGATTACTATCCTAGAGGTCCTACTTTTCAGCTTCCTACCTAACTCCCTGTATTCTCTCTTTAGGACCTCCTCCCTTTTTCTACCTATGTCATTGGTACCAACGTGTACCAAGACTTCTGGCTATTCACCCTCTCCCTTCAGAGTACTCTGCACCTGATCTGAGACATCCTGTACTCTGGCACCTGGGAGACAACACACCATGCAGGTATCTCTATCAGGCTGACAGAACCTCCTGTCTATTCCCCTCACTATAGAATCCCCTATGCCTACCGCATTCTTCATCTTCCTCTTTCCCTTCTGCACCATGGAACCAGGCTCAGTGCCAGAGACCCGATCGCCATGGTCGTCCTCTGTCAGGTCATCCCCCTCAACAGCATCCAAAATGAGATAACGATTACTGAGGGGGATGGCCACAGGGGTGCTCTCTACTATCTGAGCTCTTCCCTTCACTTCCCTGACCATCACCCACTTATCTAACTCCTGCAGCCTTGGGGTTATTAACTCCCTGTAGCTCCTCTCTATCTCCTGCTCACTCTCCCTAATAAGCTGTACGTCATCAAGCCGCAGCTCCAGGTCCCTAACACGGTCTCCCAGGAGCTGCATCTCAGTGCACCTGGTGCAGATGAGGCCATCTGGGAGACTGGGAGATTCCCAGGATCCCCAAATCTAACACCCAGAGCAGAAAACTAACCCTACGGACATGATCACTATTCCTCAAAAAATAAATGCAAAGAAAAACCAAAAACAAAGTCCACTTACCTCGCTGAAGCCGCTTTCGCCAACGCCTGAATGAGCAAAAGCCTGTCACTTCTACCCTCGCCACTGGCCTACTCCCAACAATGGCTGCTCCACTTATCCCTTCTGTATTTTTATTTAGTTCGTCGAGCTCAGTTGCCACCGCTGATAGGCCTTGCACAATACCCATGACTGTGTTGCCACCCACAACTCCAATCTGCTAATTAAATTTGCCGATGACACTACATTGATTGGCCTTATCTCAAATAATAATGAGGCAGCCTACAGAGAGGAAGTCTTCACTCTGACATGGTGGTGTCAAGAAAACAACCTCCCCCTCAATGTTGCAAATATAAAGGAGCTGGTTGTGGACTACACTACAGGAGGAGTGGAGACAGACTAACCCCTATTGACATCAATGGATCTGGGATTGAGAGGGTGAACAGCTTTAAATTCCTCAGCATACACATCACCAAGGGTCTTACATGGTCTGTACGTACTGTTTGTGTGGTGAAAAAAGCGCAACAGTACTTCTTTTACATCAAACGGTTGAAGAAATTCGGCATGAGTCCCCAAATCCTAAAGACATTCTGCGGGGGCACAATTGAGAGCATCCTGACTGGCTACATCGCTGCCTGGTATGGGAACTGTACTTTCCTCAATCACAGCACTGTGCAGACAGTGGTGTGGACAGACCAGCGCATCTGTAGATGTGAACTTCCCACCATTCAGGACATTTACAAAGACAGGTGCGTAAAAAGGGCCTGAAGGATTATTGGGGACTTGAGTCGCCCCAACCACAAACTGTTCCAACTGCTATCATCTGGGAAACAGTACCACAGCATTAAAGCCAGGACCAACAGGCTCCAGAACAGCTTCTTCCACCATGTCATCAGACTGATTAATTCATGCTGATACAATTGTATTTCTATGCTATATTGACTGTCCTATTGTACATACTATTTATTACAAATTACTATAAATTGCACATTTAGATGGAGATGTAACGTAAAGATTTTTACGTATGTGAAGGATGTAAGAAATAAAATCAATTCAATTCAGGCTAATAGGGTTTATTAAAGCTGGTGACTTGAATATACAGCAATTAGACAAGCCAATAAGTAACTCTTAACTGAATAACACATATTACATGTAATGATGAACCATCAACAGTTTTGATAAGCAATTTCTTCGTTTTTTTAACTTTTTGAATCTGTATTCATAAGTTTCATTTTAATTACTTGAGTTCAAAAGTCAAGAGGGCATGTTGCGACTTTATAAAGCTCAGGTTACGCCATATCTGGAGTATCGGATATAGTTCTGGTTGTCTCACTATAGAAGAGATGTTGAGGGGATGTTGAGGGTTTGGAGAGGATGCAGAAGAGGTTTCCTAGGATGCTGCCAGGTTTAGAAGGCATGTGCTGTCATGGAGAGGCTGGATAAACTTGGGTTGTTTTCTTTGATTCATTGGAGGCTGAGGGGAGATCTGACTGAGATTATGAGAGGCAGAGACAGGTGTTTTGGTTTACTTTTTAGCTGGTTCAGCAGAACATTATGGGCCAAATAGCCTGTACCTCTTCTGTACTGTTCAATGTTCTATGTACATTGTCCATTATGTTACATTTAATGATAATTGTTCACTGTGCTCTTTGAAAGAATTATACAATCCAAATTTATGTATCTCACATTTGTATAAGAAAAAATGATGATAATAAAGCTCTGACTGAAATATTCCTGTATTAAAGTGGTACTGCAGTCTAATTTGTTAATACTTCAAAAACATATTTTCAGAGAGCATTTTAGATGCACAGGGCCATAGTATAAATATTTGATCATCAAAAATAATTCCTCTGTAAAAATAGCAATGTAAAACGCAGCAACTGTTGGATTTAAAATATTAAAATATTTTTTGTTTCTATTTTCTTTCTATTTAAGCAACCTCAACATTGAAAAAATAAGTGGTAAGTGGGGATTTTTTTTCAGATGTGCTGTATTCACTGGAGCAACAATTAAAACACAAAGATAAAATGGTGCTTCAAGGCAATGTGTGGTTTATATTTGCACAGTCTTGAAGATTTTAAATATTTTATTCATGTCTTGGAGAAATATGGGATTTAATATGCATTTTTCCTAACTAAAAGCCACAGAAAAATCCAAAATCAAATTATCTGACCTCTGGGGAGTTATTCTCACATAAGTTACACAGAACTGGGCATAAGTGATTTATAAGAAGTTGAGACAGAACTGAAAGTTTGAAATACTTACACGTCTATTCACTGAGCAATATTTTGTTGGTGTATAATTGGAACAAAGACAGGAAAGGGTGTAAAGGTAAGCAGATGATTTTTCTCACCAGATACATCTCCATTGAGTGACCCAGGAGTACGGATTGGGATGATTTTGTTTGTTACATACAAAAGGCCTGGATTTGGCATAGAGAGTACAGATAATTTCTTTCACCACTTCAACATGTTTCAAAACATTTTACAGTTTTAAAGCACATTCGCAGTTGTAAAAGTTGAACATAACAGCAGTTTTAGAAAATAACCCAAATTTGAATGTGTTGTCATTTAAAAGGTGGAATGAGAACCTGCAAATTCTAAGACAAGTAAAAGAACAATGGAAACATGATTTGTAGATACAAAAATTATATACCAATCAGGATTTAAAATCTTTGAGATATCCAATATCCACCCTAATTTAGCATTAGCTGAGAAGAAAAATGCAGAATTTCCTTCAGGAGTTTGGATTGTGTCAAAGTTGAGTGCATTTTCTCCACTCTGAGGAAGGTTTGTTTGGTTAAATAACTTGAATCGACTTAAACAAATTGCGAACTGTTTGCAATAACAGTTACTTGTCAACTCCACTAATAGTATTATCACATGTACTTCTAGTCCTCAATTGATTTTCTGTAGCAGAATTCAAAAGATGCCATCATATGCTTTAATGGACAATATGAAATGGAATATTTATTTCACTCAATTTGGAAAAATAAAAAGGTGACACTTATTGCAGCTGAATCCTAAAAATTGATTTGAAATTTGATTGTTCTCATTTTGCTTACACACCTGTATAAATAACTACAGAAATAACTGAACAAATTGCACTATTGGTACATCAAATGCAGTTGACTTCATGAAATTATTGGGAAATATTTTTTACTGTTGATATAATTGCTTTGACGCCTATAAAATTATTTAAATAGGAACATACAAGGGAAAATGGATTTTTATAGAGGAAGGCTGGAAATATAAGTCTGCTACCTCATTGTCTAAAACAAAACTATGTTTCTCTTTCAGAGTTCTTTTCTCAACATTTAGGAGAGTATGAAAATGTCTTGGCAGCTCTAGAGGATTTGAATATTTCTATATTAAAAGCAATGGACAAAACTAAGAAAGTAAGTATTTAGTTTATTATTCAAAGCATTGATAATAGAGGTTAAGCAGACCTTTAAATCCCAAAATCTAAACTTTACAAGAAAAATTGGGCAGAATATTTGTGCTACTATTAGAGCCACTGCTTCACAGCTCAAGTTATCTGGGTTCGATCCTAACCCTAAGTGCTGACTGTGTGGGATTTGCATGTTCTCCTATGACAAGAGTTTTTCTGAGATCAGTATTTCTACCCACATTCCAATGGTATGTAAGTTTGTAGGTTAGTTAGCCATATAGGTGGGTGAGCGGTAAAATCTGTAGAATGTTGGTGGGGGAACACAATGGGATAAGTGCAAGTGGTTGGTGTTTCACACAGACTCAGTGTGTCATGTGGTCTTTTTCTTTCCTTATGACTCTGATTTTGAAAAATAATTCTACCAAAAGCAAAATCTCAGGATAAGTGGCCATCCTTATGATGAGTATTATTTTCAAAGAATTGCTGGTTGGATGACAAAGCACAGTTGATTTGCAACAGCTTATCACCCATATCAAACTATATTGAGCTTAAATTATATGCTAACATTAGTTTGCCTTATCATACAGTATTTTGTTATTGAATCATCGCACAATTATATTGCTACCTTTCCTCACTTTGGAAAATTGATTATATGATCATCTTTGGACAGTGATATGCAAACACAGACCTATGGAGGAGTAATTTTCAGAGCACCCACCTAGTATTAAAACTATTTACAGATACCACAAAACATTATTGGATTACTAACTGAGCTCTTTGCGCTGACATTCTAGTTCCTCGCATCATAGCAACATTCTTGGACTGGCAGCCAGAATACCCACCTGTCCAGAATGAACAAGAGAGCAGTGATTGCCTCTGTGCCATTAAGATCTGGAGCAGAACAGTCCTAGTTACACACAAACTGGACTTCAATAAGCAAGTTATAGATAAACGTCTAACAATAGAAATATTGACAGGCTCTCCCACCACGTTGAAGATGATTTAAAAATAGACTAATTGGATGCTAATTAGCTCAATGGAATGTGTCTGTTTTTTGTGGACAGGCTAGAGCTAGGTATTTTTCAACATTGATTTATGACTGCCAGTGTAACAACTGTTCTGGTTCTGGTTCATTAAACAATGGCTATGATGGTGGTGCAGCTGAGATAAAGCAGCCATTTTACAAAATATGCTATACCCTTGTCTTTGACATTCTTGTATATGCATGCCCCTGTTGTTAATGTTCTTTGAGTTTCCTCCCTCTATCAATGGTTGAATTGTCCACCGCCATTCATGGCTAACAGGACCTCCAGGCTTTGATCTGATCTGTCAATTGTGGGATCACTTAGCTCTCCTACATGCTGCCCATGCTGTAAAGCGCGTATATCATCATGCCTTGCAGCCTCACCAAGATGGAGTCTCATTTTTAAGTACTGCTTCTGGAATACCCTTTATAATGTTCATTGAACCAAAGTTGATCTGCTGGCTTGATGGTTAAAATAGAATGAGGCACCTGCAGTGCATTTCGCTGTTCAAAGAAGTTGCTTCAGATCATTCAGAAAACAACAGATGTTTCTTTACAACCATCATATTTGTGGAGCCATGAAGTCATTAGCAGATGCAAGCACATTTAAAATCTTCTGGGATTGACAGCTGATGCAGCATTGAGGCTAACCAATTTCTTGAACTCCCAACAGAGCTCTGCAGACAATAGCACTGAGAAGCATACTGTATAAATAATCTGAACAACTTTTTAAATCTGTATCATAAATTTATATTGCTTTTTTTTGTTTCTAGCCAAAGCTGTTGTAAATAAACTATTTATATAATTTACCCCAAGTTAGATAAACCTTAGTGAGTAATTATTGGAAGGTAATCCTGGCTCTCCTCTCTGCATTGAGCAAAGTTTAGAAGATTTTGTTACTGACATTATTGTATAGATTTAATTTGATCGGGAGTATTGTTTCTAATTTAATTTTTTTACTGCCAAAGAAACTGGTATTGTTTATCAATATATTTTTTAAATCTTTCTACCTTGTGTAAGAAAAGAATGTGACAAAAATGTTGTCATGCCCTTGTGTGTTGTTGAAGTTGCTCACAACCAGACAAGGATATATTCCATCATACTCTCGACTACAGATTTAGGAAGACCGGAGCCAAGACAGTCATTATTGAATATTTGCTGTAGTAGCTGCTGCATATATCTGACTGAGCTCATGTTTTTGACTAGAGAAGTAGCAACCAAAGCCATGATAAATTTCAATCCCATAGCATCTTGAATGTAGCAAAATGGCACTAGCCACCTTGGGGGAAGAATTACTGAATAGAATTTGCACCAACCAACAGAAAAAGGTTTTCAGGCGATTGATTATAAGATGCAGTCATATATAAAGTTTTAATGAGAGAGTGATGGGAAGACAAGTTTTAAGAAGTAAACTCCAGATCTTAAGGTCCAGGCAGCTGAGGGCAGAACCGTACAAACATAGAAATGACCTCTTTACCCTGCTGCATCTTTGCTAACCTTTTTTGCTCATCTGTGCTAAGCCATTATTGATGAACTAATTAAACCTGGAAAAAGCCCCAAACGTCACATTACATGGGTCCTCTAATAACAAAACAAATGAGCACAGCATCCATAAAGCACAACACTTGGTCACCAGATATCACAGCAAAAAGGCCACCAGTTGTTTCAACATATGACCTACCTTATCTGCTCAGTGAGCTAGGAGGAAAACTGGGACATAAACCAACTGTGAAGGAAATCATTTTGCACTGTATTGAGAAACAAATAAAATCTCATTAATAAGATGGAATCATCCTCAAACAAAAGTTCATCTTATTCCTAATCCAATGACACTTTCATTTTTTTTTCAATCTTATGGCCCATTTCTTCTACTTATCCAGCCTCTTACCCGTTCCCTTCCATTACTCCACACATTGTCATTTCTCTTTACCATATCATTCCTTATATCATTTTCTCTTTTCTGTATTTGATAAATAATTAAAATGCACAGCATAAAGTTGATTTGAGAAACACTGAGCAACACACACAAAATGCTGGAGGAACTCAATAGGGCAGGCAGCGTCTATGGTGGGAGGGGGAAGTATAGTCAATATTTCAGGCCGAGACCCTTCAGCAGGACTGGAGGAAAATAAAGCTGAGGAATAGAGTTAAAAGCTGGGGGTGGGGGCAGGTGAGAGAGAACCATCAGGTGATAGGTGAAACTTGGAGGCAGAGGGATGAAGTAAAGAGCTGAGACGTTGATTGGTGAAAGAGACAGAAGGCCATAGAAGAAAGCAAAAGGGGGAAGGAGCAGCAGAGGGAGCTGATGGGCAGGCAAGGTGATGAGGTGAGAAGTGGAAAAGGGGATAAGTAATGGAGAATGGGGATGGGGTTGGGGGGCGTTACTGAAAGTTTGAGAAATCGATGTTCATGTCATCAGGTTGTAGGCTACCCAAATGGAATATAAGGTGCTGTTCCTCCAACTTGAGTGTGGCCTCATGGCTATGGTAGAGGAGGCCATGGATTGACACGTCAGAATAGGAATGGGGAATGAAATTAAAATGGGTGGCCACTGGGAGATCCTGTTTTTTCTGATGGCTGGACGTAGGTGCTCGGTGAAGCACTCTCCCAGTCTACATCGGGTCTCACCGATGTACAGGAGGCCACACTGCGAGTACCAAACACAGTAAATGACCCCAACAGATTCACAGGTGAAGTGGCGCCTCACCTGGAAGGGCTGTTTAGGGCCCTGGATGCTGGTGAGGGGGAGATTTAGGGGCAGGTGAAGCATTTGTTCCGCTTGCAAGGATAAGTGCCAGGAGGGAGATCAGTGGGGAGGGACGAATGGGCAAGAGTTTTGCTTAGGGAGCCTGCTCCTACACCACCTCCCTCACTACTATCCAAGGCCCTAAACAGTCCTCCCAGGTGAGCGACACCTCATATTCTGTTTAGATACCTGCCAACCTGATGGCATGAACAGTGATTTCTCAAACTTCCACTAATGCCCCCCAACCCCACCCCCCAATTCCCGTTCCCTCTTCCCTCTCTCACTTCATCTCCTTGCCCACCCATCGCCTCCCTCTGATGCTCCTTCCCCCTTTTTCTTTCTTCCATGTCTTCTGTCTCTTTCACCAATCAACTTCTCCGCTTTGTACTTCATCCCACACCCTTTAGGTTTCACCCATCACCTGGAGGTTCTCTGTCTCCTCCCCCCAGCTTTTAAATCTACTCCTCAGATTTTTTTTTTCTCTCCAGTCCTGCTGAAGGGTTTCGGCCCAAAACGTCAACTGTACTTTTTTTTTCCCATAGATCCTGCCTGGCCTGCTGAATTCCTCTAGCATTTTGTGTGTGTGTGTGGCTTGGATTTCCAGCATCTGCAGATTTTCTGTTGTTTGAGAAACACTGATGTGCCCTTGATGCTGACTGTGATGCCCTCCTATCTTGGGAATTCATCAATAGTGAGGACTCAATATCATATTAATGCATTAATTTCAAAGAAAACCTATGCAGATATTGTCCTTTGCAGAGCTTGCAGAGCTCTCTGGATCTTAATGCTTACAGCAGATTGATCAGCTGGCACTGATGTGGTAGGACAAGAGCCCTATAATATTAACTGTTATAGGAAAAAAAACAACACTTGGACAATCCCCTGTTGACATCAGTGCACACAAGAAAATTCCCAAATTTCTTTGCTAAACCTGGTAGCGCACTACCCCCTGAAATATTTTACAACATTCAAAGTAAATTTATTATCAAGGTATGTGGTGTGAGTCAAAGTACATGTATTTTGCATATACAACTCTGAGATTCATTTTCTTGTGCACATGCTCAATAAATCAGTAGAATTATAACCGTAGCAGAATCAATGAAAGACTGCACCATCTTGGAGTTTCTACCTGTGTGTAAGAAACAGCGAACTGTGCAAGGACAGAAGAAGATTAATATATAAGCAATAAATATTGAAAACTTGAGATGGAGTCCTTGAAAGTGACTCCATATGTTGTGGGAACATTTCAATGATGGTGTGAGTGAAGTTATCCCCTTTGGTTCAAGAGCCTGATGGTTGAAGGGTAGTAACTGTTCCTGAACCCGGTGGTGAGAGTCCTGAGGCTCCTGTATCATCTTCCAGATGACAGCAGAAAGAAGAGAGCATGACCTGGGTGGTGGGGATCCCTGATGATGGATGCTGCTTTCCTATGGCTGGGTTTCATGTAGATGTGCTCAATGGTTGGGAGTGCTTTACCTGTGATATACGGGGCCAAATCCACTACTTCTTATAGGATTGTCCATTCAAGGACATTGGTGTTTCCATTCCAGGCTGTGATGCAGCCAGTCAATATACTCTCCATCGCACATCTATATAAGATTGTCAAAGTTTTAGATATCCTGCCGAATTTTCCCAAACTCCTAAGGAAGTAGAGGTGCTGCTGTATTTTGATTGTAATTGCACATACGTGCTGGGCCCAGGACAGGTCCTCTGAAATAATATCACCGAGAAGTTTAAAGTTGCTGACCTTCTCCATCTCTGATCCTCAGATGAGGACTGGCTCATGGACCTCTGGTTTCCTTCTCCTAAAGTCAATAATCATCTCCTTGGTCTTGCTTACAAAGAGTAAGAGGTCGTTGTTTTGGCACCACTCAGCCAGATTTTCAATTGCTCTCCTATAGTAGTCATACTTTATTGATTCCGAGGGAAATTGGTTTTCGTTAGTTGCACCATAAATAATTAAATAGTAATAAAACCATATATAATTAAATAGTAATATGTAAATTATGCCAGGAAATAAGTCAAGGACCAGCCTATTGGCTCAAGGTGCCTGAACCTCCAAGGGAGGAGTTGTAAAGTTTGATGGCCACAGGCAAGAATGACTTCCTATGACGCTCAGTGTTGCATCTCGGAGGAATGAGTCTCTGGCTGAATGTACTCCTGTGCCTAATCAGTCCATTATGTAATGGATGGGAGATGTTGTCCAAGATGGCACGCAACTTGGGCAGCATCCTCTTTTCAGACACCACTGTGAGAGAGTCCAGTTCCATCCACACAACATCACTGGCCTTACGAATGAGTTTGTTGATTCTGTTGGTGTCTGCTACCCTCAGTCTGCTGCCCCAGCACACAACAGCAAACATGATCACACTGGCCACCACAGACTCGTAGAACATCCTCAGCATCGTACGACAGATGTTAAAGGACCTCAGTCTCCTCAGGAAATAGAGATGGCTCTGTCCCTTCTTGTAGACAGCCTCAGTGTTCTTTGAGCAGTCCAGTTTATTGTCAATTCATATCCCCAGGTATTTGTAATCCTCCACCATGTCCACACTGACCCCCTGGCTGGAAACGGGGGTCACCGGTGCCCCCTAATATGCTAATTTAGTCTTCACCTTTGATTTAACTAATGACAGCGATGTCGTCAGAAAATTTGCATATGATATTGGAGCTGTGAGCCACATAGTCATAAGTATAAAGCGAGTAGAGCAGGGGGCTAAGCACACAGCCCTGTGGTGCACCTGTGCTGTTAGAGATGGTGTAGAAGATCTTGTTGCCAACCCAAACTGACTGGAGTCTGCAAGAGAGGATATAGATGAATCAATTGCACCAGGAGGTATTGTGGCCAAGGTCTTTGAGTTTATTGATTAGTTTTGAAGATGTGATGTTATTGAATGCTGAGCTGAAGTCGATAAAGAGTATCCTGATGTATGCATCTTTGCTGTTCAGATGTTCCAGGGTTGAGTGAAAAGCCAATGAAATAGCAGCCTCTATGGATCTGTTGCTCCGATAGATCCACTCCAATTTGCCTGTCTTTTCTCAAGCAGGAATTGATATGTTTCATCACCAATCTCTCAAAGCACTTCATCACTGTGGATGTAAGTGCTACTGGATGATAGTCATTGAGGCAGATCACTATGCTCTTCTTGGGCTCCAGTATAATTGAAGCCTGCTTGAAGTAGGTGACTGCCGATGCAAGAGATTCAAGATCTCCGAACACTCCAGACAGTTGATCAGTGTAGATCTCTAGTACTTGGCTTGATACCCTGTCTCGGCCAGACACTTTTCACGGGCTTTTGTTTTTCATAGGAGTGATATATAAAATTGTACATTGGGGTACAAGATATAATTAGGGCATGTAACCAAACAACCTTTTTAAAAAAAGAGGTAGAAGGATGAGTTTAAGGGAGAGATTTACAGACCTTAGAATTTGACAGTAAGGCCATAGTTACCAATGCTGAGTGATTGAATTTGAAGTTAATAAACAAATCATTGCCTGGGGAGTAGTGAGGGTGTAACTGAGAACATCTTTGATCTTCACAATAATTAGCTGGAAAAGCTTTCTGGTCATCCCATGTGAAATGTCAAATTGCTGTCTAAAAACCTAGAGGTAATGTCAGGGGTGTGCTGATTAAATTGACTGAGTATTGTAAGGTTACATGCGGAAATTGGCACTGCTTTTACGGTAGGTGTTAGCAAAAGGCAATGTGTAGGTGGAAAATAGGAGGAACCATGAATATATGTTTGTATTGCACCTTTTGAATTTGCTTAAAAGCTGTGTACAATATGACCTAGTGGGTTGAATTTCCTCATTTGTATTAGAAATTCATTGACATCTTAAGAAATGGTATTTATTTTTACATTTGGTAAGGAGTAAAGTAACTGAACACGCATCTAGTGAAATAAAGATCTGCCTTTAAAATACTGAGAGCTCTAAATTCAACAAGAACCAGAATGAAATGGGCATAACGGTAAGCCATTTAGCAAGGCAGAGAACTGCACCCAATGTACATAGGCATCTGTCTTGGCCAGCACCAAATTTTCTGGTTTGTTTGGAAGTTCCCCAACCATATCGCAGCCACCACCTTGCGACCAGACATTGTCCTAGTGTCTGAGTCGACTATGCAAGTGGTGCTGCTGGAGCTGACAGTCCCATGGGAAGATAGCTTGGAAGCGGCCTTTGAAAGGAAGCTCTCCAAGTACGCAGGACTGGTCAGCAACTGTCAGCAGGCTGGATGGAGAGCGAGGTGTCTCCCAGTGGAGGCTGGTTGTAGGGAATTCGTAGCCCATTCTTTAGTTAGAGCCTTCAGCATTTTAGGCATCAAGGGAGGGAGGAAGAGGAGAGCCATCTGCAGTACCACCGATGCGGCAGAGAGGGCCTCAAGATGGCTGTGGCTCAAAAGAGGGGAGCCATGGAGTCATAAGTAGCTAGCCATCTGGACACAAGCTGGGGTCTGATCAGCCCCGGCTGGGTCACCTGGAGGAGGTTGTATGATGTTGAAAGACCCGAAACACCCGATGATTCCAGGAACATCACTGAAGATGGGCCCAGAAGCATCAAGAGATGTATGTACACAGCGGTAAACTGCAAGAAATTAACAAATTTGCAATGTGTAAATGAAGCTCATTACTGACTCATCTGTGTAAGTAATGATAATATTCTAAAACTTATCTGTGTGTATTCCTGTGGATTAGTTAAAAACATGCTGATAGACCTCACTAAATAATTTTATCTTAAATGACAGTATAAAGGTTAGTTGACTACAAGTTTGATTTATAAACACAAGATCAATAACAAAATGCAATACTGGTAATGAATTGAAGTAATACCTTGTAAGTATCTCTCCACAAAATTTAACACATATGATTCAGTGCGCTGACAAGCCTATGTTTGTGCTACAGTGATAATTGACAAATACTGGCCTTCCCCTTTAAACATTACAACATTTTGATCACAATTTTAGTCACATTCACAGAGAAGGTCAGTGTCATCAACCAACTTCACACATCTTGTTAGTTTTTCGTGATAGAAAACTGGTCAGATGACTCGTGCTGTAAAAAGCTGAAACTGAATTTTCTTAGAATAGCCACTGCAGCTTAAAATACTGCATTAACTTATCTATAAAATTATATGGTACTGAAACATGGTAATTTAGTTTATTGCTGATTCTAATTGCATAGTTCAAATTCAAATCTACGTTTAATTGTCATTCAACCATACAGGAGCACCCATGAATACAGCCAAATGAAACAGCATTGTTCCAGGATCAATGTGCAAAGCACAATATCAACAATCAGGTACAGTGCAAGGCATGTGTAGGACATAAAAGATGGCAGTAAAATATAGTCACACAAAAAATATATACAATTGAAATCCATGAGTGTTGCAGCAGTCTGCAGTCAAACATAATACAGCTTGCCTTCTGCCGAGCAGTCATGGAGTGTGAGTAACACCAACTCCAGCATGGACACCACGCCACACCACCTTCAGCATTCCAGTGGAGCGCCGGACTCCGACGCCTCCCCTGGGCGGCTGCAAAAAGGCGACACCATGGCTTGAGGCCTGGTCCTTGCTACAACCGAGGCCACACAGCTCCCCCGCTGTCTGCCAGCTAACATTCACCAGTAAACCAATGAATCTGACTTGCAGCGTTCCTTGCCACCAGTGACCAAACGGGTCTTGTGATCACAAGAAAAGCGAGTAAGACCATCACTCGCTGTTAGACTGCACACCTTCTTCATGCACCGACGCCCTTCAGTCACAGGCAGCATCGTGGCCCACTTCAAAGTTCAAAGAAAGTTTTATTACCAAAGTAAATATATGTCATTATGTACAACCCTGAGATTTATCTTCTTGTGGGCACACTCAGTAAGTCTATGGAATAATAACTAAAACAGAATCAATGAAAGACCGTCCAATTGTGGCGTTCAATCAGACTGCAGAAGACAACAAACTGCGCAAGTATAAATATCGAGAATATGTGATGAAGAGTCCTTGAAAGTGAGTCTATTGTTTGGGCGACCATCTCAATGATGGGGCAAGTGAATTTATGCCCTTTTCTTCTAGAGCCTGATGGTTGAGGCTAAGACAGGTCCTCTGAAATAGTAACACCAAGGAATTTAAAGTTGCTACCCCTCTCCACCTTTGATCCTCAGATGAGGACTGGCTAATGAACCTCTGGTTTCCTTCTCCTGATGTCAATAATCAGTCCAGCTCCTTTAGTTTATCTGCCAATGAGCAACTTCCCGATAGGCTTTAAGTTCTTAATAACCAGCAGCATCTCATGATCGTAAAAAGTATATGTAAAACTGACAATAACACCTTTGGTTGACCCTACAGAAGTCGCTGCATCTGAGCACGCTGCCATCTTTCCTTAAGGTAAGTTGGTGGAGTATAAAGATGTAATAGACATCCAAGGAAGCACTTGTCAAAATTGTGCAGCCTGTACAATACATCAGACATAGTACTTTTTAAAGATTATGAGCATCAAGTTTTCATGGCTGCCAACTTAAAATTAAAGATTGGTTTTACCATATTAAGATTAACCATCACCCAATAAACAAGCGTTTGGGTTTCCATGCTGGGGTTGAGAATGCTCTGCAATTGAACTAAAACTAGTCCGAATAGTGCTTTGGACGTACAATTTATTTTGCAAAAACTGTCATCTGATCCAAGTATAACCTCTCCAGAACAGCACAGAGTTTCAAATTGCCAGCTGTAACTTTCAAATGCTGGTTGTCTGCTTAAAATAGCTTTGAATATGGTGATCAAAGGTCAAACCTGTTTTGAAAACCCAAAGCCAAATCAACAGAGGGAGCTGCACATTAATGTGAATTCATTAATGAAACAAAGCATTTGGAATTTTACAAATGAGGCCAGAAATCACTTGAGTAAAGAAATATTGATAAATTTATTCAATGCTTTTGCTAGACTATATTGACATCATGTGTGTATTTTTGAGCACTTCATTTCAGAAAGGAGATTAAAGTTGTATCGAATGCACAGTGTTGATTAAGTAAGATAATATGATTAAGAAACTATAATTATAGAGAAGACTTTGGAGACAGTCTACTTCCATCAGAATGGAGAAGACTAAGTGATGCTTTAACAAAATTATTAAGATCATTTAAGAGACTGAACAAGGAATTCTATTTCCTTTGGCTGACAAGTTATAATTTTAAATTGTCACTAAATTAGGTGGCATGATGGTGAAGCAGGTCTGCTGTCTCATAGCTCCAGACACTCCAGTTTGCTTTGGAGCCTGAATGCTGTTTGTATGGAGTTTGTATGTTTTCCTGGTTATTGCATGAGATTCCCCTAGGATTCACCAAGTCCTACCCTACTACTGTAAATTACCTTTATTGTAGGTAATTAGGAAAAATTACTAAAGAGGTGCCAATGGGCATGGGGTGGGATGACAGTTAGTGTAATGCTTTGTAGCATCTGTGATTGGGGTTCAATTCCTTCCATTGTCTGTAAGGAGTTTATGCGTTCTCCCCGTGATCCTGTGGGTCTCCTCCAGGTGCTCCAGTTTCCTCCCACATTCCAAAGACATACAGGTTAGTAAGTTGTGGGCATGCTATGTTGGCGCCACAAGCATGACTACACCTGTGGGCTGCTCCCAGTATATGCTTGGACTGTGCTGGTCCTTGACACATGTGACACATTTCACTGAATGTTTCATGTACAAAGCTAATTTTTATCATTGATTTTTTTAATACGAAGGAGAGTACATTGCAGGACTTTTGGACAATCAGGAGGGGGCAGTGGCAGTGATGCGAATGGTCTGTTTAGATGCATTATGGAGCCAGTGGGGAAAATAGCTTCTTTTTGTGTTGTACTGCTGGCAGATGGCCAGTTGAAAATGTGACATGCTGTTTTCCTACTTACTTTGTTTATGGCAACTTTGGGCACCTTGTTTCTAAAAGAAGAGTATAATCTGGGTATGCACAACTTGCATTAAGCACGGCAATATCACGAACTGTAGAGAAAATGCAGTTTTAAGGAGATTCACAACCTAAAATGAGGGAGGAGAGAGTTCAGTGATAAACACTAAGCAATTTATTCTCATGGTGCTGTTTTCTCAATGCTATTCTTGATCAGTTAAATATATAGTCAAATGCAAGTGTAGCTATTTCCAAGTTGAATTGTGCCATTCCAGAAATTTGACCAGGCTCTTCCAGTTGTCTACCATCCTTACATGATGACAGATGCACCTGGAATGAAATTGTTGTACAACAGTATTTTGCTCAAGAAGAAAGATCATGCCTAACCAAAAAGCAACCATGGTTAGTTACTTCAGGAACAATCCTGGTTTGTTTGCACTGCCACCTTTGCAAGTATATGATTTAAAGCGGACGTATTGGAACAGACAAGAGCCCAGTGCAGCCTAAACCAAGGCAGAACCGTTTAATATTTGAAATGTACTTTATTCCGGTACTTTCAAATTTGCTCCTTCTGCTTTTCTCCCCTGGCCTCCAAACTTAATCAGCACAATGGTGACCTCCAATTCCTCTTCTTCTCATCAATATTTTGATGGAAATATTAAATAATGTTAACAGTATTGAATCTCAAGGAGAGGTCTTTAGACTCTCCTTTGACAGAGGCAGTTATTGCCTTTCACTCTAGTTCCAGGGAAAAACATGGCTTATTGGCCCAAATCTGGACGTTGTCCTGATTAACACACACAAAATGCTAGAGGAACTCAGCAGGTCAGGCAGCATCTATGGAAATGAATAAACAATCGATGTTTCGGGTCCTGGCCCTTCATCAGGACTGAAAAGGAGGGGAGAAGCACTTTGTTCATTTATTCATTTCCATAGATATTCCCTGACCTGCTGAGTTCCCCCAGCATTGTGTGTGTGTGTGTGTTGCTCTGGATTTCCAGCATCTGCAGAATCTTTTGTGTAGATGTTATCTTACCTTTTTACTAGTGGCTTGCTATGTCCTTTCATAAATATGAATTTAGTCGCATGTAGACCAGACCAGTAGGTTTTCTTTCCTAAATGAATCAAATAGATTTTGAATTCCAACATCAAGGCTACTTTTTCGTGATTTATTCCAGATTTATTTAAATAATTGAATTTAAATTCATAAATAGCTATGTTGGGACTTCAACTCTGTCAAGAAATTCAACCCCAGGTTCAATTAATCGAATTTCAAAGGCAAAATGCAATATACTTGTGCCACCACACAGTACACTTAATAGTCCTCACAGGGGAGAATTTCTATTGTGCATTTATGCTCATATACTAGCTCAGAAATTATAAACATTTTAACATACTTTACGATATTGATTAAATGGTTTCCTTTGTTTTATCTATGATGAGGTGAAAAGTAGTACAGGACTTTATTTTACTTTCTTTGTATCTTTGTTATGCACGAACTGTTAGGCTAAACTAAATTGTGTCAATCTTTATTAAAGATACAGGTGTGTTAATTTGGTAATAAATTTCATAAAACATACCATTAACTATACTTCAACTTTACATCAATTAGAAAATTTTACCTATAGGTTAGGCTTCAACAATGTGCCTTCATTATAACTCAAGATGATTGTAGTGAGAAGTAGTTTAATTTAGAAGATAAATACACTTTATGTACAAACCTGTCTAATGTTTGATTTTCTGGGTTAGGTAATCACTGGCTTTACAATATGTCATCTTATTTACTTCTGTTCCACAATGATATTTTCACCGTTGATCATGAATGTAGTTTGCAGCTGTTGCTATAACGCTTCACTACAGTGAACATTTTACTTTTGATGGAAATTCTGAGGCCATGACAGATCACTATCCGTAGCTTTGAATCCACATGCAAAACAGAATCTGAATTCACGGGTACAACCTACAATTGTAATTGCATGTAAGAATGTCCAAAAGAATACCTGCAAAAATATTATGTCCATTGGATGCTGTCGTGATTTTTCATCTAGTTGAATGGAGTAGTCCTGGTGAAATGGAGAGATTGAAAACTGGGGAATGAATTAGAATGAGGGAGAAAGAAAAGCTTCTGTGAATCGTACAGATAATAATGCTCATTAAATCATAGGAGCAGATTTTTGACTACTTTCAGTCATGGAGATTAATGCAATCCCACATAGGGATGAGTTAATTATTGTGTCAGTGTAAATGTTGTCATCCTGCTCTATTAAGGGCCAGTGAAAATGAAGTTGTGGCACAAGTACAGGATTTATTTCCATCA
The DNA here is from genome assembly GCF_030028105.1 of Mobula birostris. Taxonomy (NCBI): domain Eukaryota; kingdom Metazoa; phylum Chordata; class Chondrichthyes; order Myliobatiformes; family Myliobatidae; genus Mobula; species Mobula birostris. The sequence goes on from NC_092370.1 coordinate 69,822,112, forward strand.
TGTGTCTCTGAGATGTCCTTCTTCCTGAACCATGGATTTCTCCCCCACCCCCCACTACCAGCATTAACAAAGTCATTGACTGCCTCTCATTAATTGTCTGCACCTCTGCTCTCATTCCTTCTCCTTGACAGAGAAATGTTCTTCACCTTCCAACCCGTCATCCTCCAAACTCAGCAAACATTTGCTGCAATTTCCATCTTCGATGAGATTCCACTCAAGATGTATCTTTCCCTTCTCTGGAATTTCAGCATTTTGAAATGATCTGATCCATGGTTGTCGTAAATTTTATTCAAGCAGTTGTAGATGAGTGTGTCCCCACAACATCAGTCTTCCCCAACCAGAAGATCTGCAATCTGCTGGGGGCCAAATCAGAGGCATTCATGTCTGGTGACTAAGAAATTTACAAGAGGTCCAGGTACGATCTCTGGAATGCCATCTCATGGGTGAAATGGCAATTCTGGTCTAAACTTGAATCAAAGAAGGTTGCTCCATAGTTGTGGTAGGGCTTGCATACTCATCATCATTGTCATTATAAGCCATGCTGTATGATGTAGGTGATCGTGGTCTTATGACCATGATTGTCCTTGGAAAGTTGTTCTACAGAAGTGGTTTGCCATTGCCTACTTCTGGACAGTGTATTTGCAAGACGAGTGACGCCTGCCATTATCAGTACTCTTCAGAAATCGTCTTCCTTGTGTCAGTGGTCACATAATCAGGACTTGTAATATGCACCACCTGCTCCCATGGCTTCATATGACCCAGTTCAGGGGTACTAAGCAGGTGCTACACCTTTCCCAAGGGCGACCTGTGGGCTAGCAGAGGAAAGGAACACTTTGCACCTCCTTTGGTAGAGACGTATCTCTACCCCACCACTGCCTTGAATACAAACCTCATAGAAAGTTACTGTAAATCAAGAGACATAGGCGACAAAAAAGCTCTGCTTTCCGATGAGCTCAATGCCTCCTATTCTCACTTTGACCATCAGAACATGAAGGAATCATCATCATCTCCCACAGTCCCCAATGATCCTGTGATTTCAGTCTCTGAGGATGATATGTGAGCAGCTTTCGGGAGGGTGAATTCATGTAAAGCATCCCGTCTAGACAGAGTACCTGGCCAAGTTCTAAAGACCTCTTCTGATCATGTGCTGGTGTGTTGACTGAGATCTTATAACCCTTGCTTTGTTGGTGTGTGGTACCCACCCATTTCAAGTAGGCTTCAATTATCCCAGTGCTCAAGAAGAATGTAGTGATCTGCCTCAATGACAATCATCCGGTAGCACTTGTATCCACAGTGATGAAATGTTTTGAGAAGTTGGTGATGAAATATATCAACTCCTGCCCGAGAAGCAACTTCAATCTGCTCCAATTTGTCTACCAAGGCAAAAGTCCACAGCAGTTGCGATCTCATTGGCTCTTTACTCAACCTTGGAACATCTGGACAGCAAAGATGCATAAATCATGATGCTCTTTATCAACTACAGCTTGACATTCAAAACCATCATTCCCCCAAAACTAATCAGTAAGTTTCAAGACCTTGGCCTCAATACCTCCTCGTGCAATTGGATCCCTGATTTTCTCATCTGCAGATCCCACTCAGTTCCGCTTTGCAACATCATCTCCTCTATGATCTCCATCAGCACAGGTGCACCACAAGGCTGTGTACTTAACTCCTGCTGTACTCGTTTTACACTTATGACTGTGTAGCTCTGCACAGCTGCAATGCCATATTCAAGTTTGCTGATGACACCACTGTCATAGGCCGTATCATCATCGTGACTATCCCTTGAGGTCGAGGATGATGGCCTTCGTTCTGTTGATCTATTTATGGGCTCTCAAGTGGTTTATGAGTCCAATCTTGGCTTTGAAAGTTCTTCCGCATTCAGGACAGGTAGTTCCAGATGGCAGATCGGGCCATATCAAAGGTGGTGACGAATCGGCATTTAGGAGGGAGATTGAAAATCTGGCTGAGTAGTGCCACAACATCCTCTTTCACAACATCATCAAGGCCAAGGAGCTGATTACTGACCTCAGGAGGGGGAAACCAGAGGCCCATGAGCCAGTCCTCATTGGAGGTGGAGAGGGTCAGCCATTTTAAATACCTTGGTATTATTATTTCGGAGGACCTGTCCTGGGCCCAGCTCATAAGTGCAATTACAAAGAAAGCACGGCAGTGCCTCTACTTCATTAGGAGTTGGCGAAAATGTGGCATGACATCTAAAACTTTGACAAGCTTCTCTAGATGCATATACTGACTGGCTGCATCACAGCCTGATATGGAAACACCAATGCCCTTGAATGTAAAAACCTACAAAAAGTAGTGGTACGGCCCAGTTAATCACAGGTAAAGCCCTCCCCACCATTAAGCACATCTACACGGTGTTGTCACAGGAAAGCAGCACTCATCATCAGGAATCCCCACGATCTAGGCCAGGCTCTCCTCTCATTGCTGCCATCAGCAAGAAGGTACAGGACCCTCTGGACTCACACCACCAGATTGAGAAACAGTTATTTCCCCTCAACCATCAAGCTCTTGAACAGAGGGTGAAAATTTACTCACTTTCACTTGCCCGTAGCGGTTACTTGAAAACAAATGAAACTGCTGAGTGACTGAGTACGGGAGTTAATACTGTATAACATGTTTCCAAATGACTGAACTCCAAGTCAACAAAAGTACATTCAATCCTTTATTATGAAACCAACAAAGACTAATGATATTATAGCAATTTTAAAAATCTAAGCAAAGGAAATTAGTGACGTAATAAAATAAAAATAATCAGCATTCAAATTAGCAAAATAAGTGGTCAACAAAAAATACCGTTCTCCAGTTTGGCCCTAACTAACAACTAACCTGAACCAAGACAAAGTGTGAATACACAGCTATGCTCATTTGATTCTACCATGGCCCAATCAACATGAGAAATTACAGTAACCCAAAATAAACACACAATACAAAATACAATACAGACAGAAAATATATAGATACATGGCTCCTACATCCTAGCCCATAATTATTACACTATAATAATTACAACTACATACTGCTAAAAATAGACATACAATCTTCAAGGATAAACATCTTAACATTTATGCAAATGTATTCTTTCTTCTTTCTTCTTCAAGTCATCTAGGCCAGAGGCTACCAGCACTTAGCCCAGTACAGAGTGATCTTTCCCACTACTCTCTGTCAAGTCACTCATGTAGTTCCTCAAAACTCCACCTCCTATGGAAGACAATTCTTTATTGTAGGCCTGTCCAGACAAGTGGTTTTGGTCTTGATGTGCACCTGCTGCACAAATCCTCTTCTGGCTGGAAAGACTTGAATGATTATTCCCATAATCCATGCATTTCAAGCCACTGAGTCGTCAACTTTTTTTTCTCTTGGGAGGAAATTACATTTTATACCTGACCATTTCTGACGCTCCTGTAGCTGTAGTAGGTGCTCTTTGACCCACCTTTTCCAAAAGAAGTTTGACATGTATTGGACCTGTTTCCAGCTATGACAAACATAAATGTTTTCCTTTTGAAACTCTTCTGGTGGTAAAGATGGTGAGGTCTTCAGAAGCAACAGATTGTCGTGGTGTTAGTGCTTCCAAATTATTGCAATCAAAAATGCTTTAGTAATTAAATGATCATTGATAATAGTCTCTGCTTCACAAAGGACCACGTGGAAACTTACTTCACCAAAACTTTGTACCTTCATGGTGGAATTGAGGACCTTTGTACAGATCTAACCAATCTCTCCTATATTCCTCCATGATGTGAACCAGCTGGAGGATTAAAAATCCACTTAATTCCTTTTTGAAGAAGAACATCACTGATCCATGAATGATTCTATTTCTTTGCCGCTTCTCTCAACTAATGCTCAGCTATGATAAAGTTTGTTACATTATCAGAGTACAGTTCACAAATCTGTCCTCGTCTTGCTATAAAGCGTTGAAGTGCATTAACAAAGGAACCTGTGTCTTAAGATGCCACTTCAAGGTGTACAGCTCATATAGCTAGACGGGTAAATATGACCCCATACCTATTCACTGTAAGCCTTCTGCTCATCACCTCAATAGATCTAAAGTAGTCCACTGCTGCATGTGTAAACGGTGGTTCATCTGGAAATATTTTTCTTTGGCAAAACTCAACGATCTCCATTTCAGGCTTTCTGAGCTCTTCCACCAAGAGACCACTTTTGCCAATCTGACTTTTGGCCTAGTCAACCTCTCTCTCTGAAGAATACCTTTGTTGTTTTTCATCCAAGTCAGACCGAGCAAGGGCAATGTTCAATTGATTCCTCTTCCAACTGAGAAACAAGAGCAGGTTCTTAAATCTAAGAATCCAGTCCACTGTCTTCCTCAAATGGGTCCAAGATGAGAAGTGACGGAGTATGCATGTTACTGCATCCACCTGTTCTTCAGTTTGCATGGCATTCATTGTATTATTCCTCTTGACTTCCAGATCATTTAACAGGGGTTCTCCAGAACAATCGGGATTCACAGGCCACCCCTTTTCAGGCTGAAGAAGATACTGAGGCCCTGACACCCATGTTTCATTCTTTGGGAACGCTTTCACCTTCAACCCTCTAGAGGCCACATCTGCTGGGTTGCTTGAAGTATTTACATGCCTCCATTGAGATGCATGTGAGACCTTAAGAATTTCAGGAGCTGTGCTTGCAACTAAAGTTCAGAACCTGAAAGTTTCATTCTTGATGTACTTCAGCACAGAAGTAGTATCAGTTCAAAAAACTGAGTTATGAAGCTGCATGAGTTATGACTTCTTCCTCCACAATGTGTCCATACAGCACATTATAGTAGCTATGAGTTCCATATAGAGGATGGAAGCTAGCTTCAACAAAGCAACCCTAGAGTTTCCCATGATAAAAGCACTATGCACCTGAGAGTGCATGTTGTGCAACAATAGGTAGGTCCCTACTCCATAGTCATCTTCACGTGAGTCTGTAAAGTGAGACAGCTGTGCAGTAGTAACTTCTCTCAAATCCAGGGGTTTAAAACATCTAACAACCTGGAGGTCTTCCAACTGGCAGAGTTCTTTCAGCCAGCTTGTCCACTCATGAGCAGCTGATGTTGGTATAGTGTCATCCCAGCCAAGCTCTTTCTTTCATAAATCTTGTAGGATCTTCTTAGCAGATAGCACCACTGGAGTCGAGATTCCTCGAGGATCATAGATAGAAATAACTGTGGAGAAGATCCCCCTTCTAGTGAGTCATCCATCTTGGATCATGATCTTAAACTTGAAAGTATCAGACTGCATGCACTATTGCACATCCAGTAATTTCTCCACCTAAGGTATGTATATCTTGATCCAGATCCAAATCCTTCATGTCTTTGGCTCTTTGCTCTTCTGGTATGGCAGCTACCACTCTATCTATTGCTTATCTACTTTGTAAGTTGAAAGCTGCCTTTAGCACAAATTGATACAAAGTCATAATAGAGAAACACCACTTCTTCCTCAGAGGACACTGACATAAGCAGTCATCAACATAGAGGCAATGCAAAACCTTATCTACCATCTCTCAGCTGAAACGTACTTCATAATCTTCTGCACATTTCCTAACAGCAAAGTTGTCATGGCTCGGCGATGAAAGTGATGAACCACCATTCTAAAGTCCACTATATCTTGGCTGCAGTCACCATCAGGCCACCAGTGAAACCTCGGTAGATCTGCAACTTCCACAGGTACTGTAACCTGATGAAACATTGTTTCAATATCTGCCATGATCACCAGTGGTTCTTTTCTGAATCTGGTTATGACTCAAATCTGAGGTAGTAAGACCTGGTCCCCGTAAATGTTGAGTATTAAGTGATATTCCCTGAAAAGTTGCTCCACAGTCAAACACAACACAAATTTTCCTTTTTCCAGGGTGGTAAACACCACGATGGGGAATATACCAGACTTTCCCATCACTACGTTCCAGATCCTCTACTGGCACTCTTTCAGCATAATCTTTAGAAATGACATTCTTCATGGAAGATGTGTAGACTGTATGAAATGACATCCTTCTTATTTATACCTCTCAGATTTAGCAAGCACACTGTTCTGGAATTTCCCTGTCAATTTGGCATGTTAAGCTAATCTGGAAGTGGCCATCGACCAATTTTACAAAATTTGTAACCAGCTCCATGAACTTGTTACCTTCTCTGGAAAATCCAGTTTGCTCTTCTTGACTACATTCAGAGAAGTCTGCCTTGAATGGCAGCTGCCAAACTGATCCAAGTTCAAAACAGATCCTGTTAACTGTCAGCACAGTCTCTCCCATCACCATTGTCTCCTTTCAGTGGTCCTCTAACAGTCCAACCCACTATTGTGCTAATTGCATAAGGTCCATTATTGACAGTGTGAATCACTTGCAGCAGTTCCAATGCTTTAGCACATTCGCCCCTATCAGTGGCTCAATTTCTAAATCAAAGTCTGGCAAATGGACATGTTTCAGGTGAGACCATCCCCGGAATTCCCTCTGTCACAGAATGTTCCCTTTGTGTTGACAAAAATGTTGTGGTTACTTGAAAACAAATCAAAAATGCTGAGCGACTGAGTACTGGAGTTAACACTGTATGATGTGCTTCCAAGCAACTGAGCTCCAAGTCGGAAAAAGTACATTCGATCCTTTACTATGAAACCAGCAAAGACGAATGATCTTTAGTGAATAAAAAAAACTAACAAAACTAAATTAGCAATATAACAAAATAAAAGTAATTAGCATTAAAATTAGCATAATTAAGCATAAATGGCAAAATAAGCAGTCAACAGGAAATCTCATTCCTCATCTGCCTCCAACTAACAACTAAACGGAACCTACTAAGACAAAGTGTGAATATATAACTATATTCACTTGCTTTTCTACCATGCCGCAACGTGCCAAATTGCTCCTAATAAACACACAACACAAAATACCACACAGACAGAAAACAAGTACATGGCTCCTATATGCCCGATGATTGAACACAAGAAGTAGGAGCAGGTGTAGGCCTTCTGACCCATTAAGCCTGCTCCGCTATTCAATAGCCTGATCTGGCCATGGACTCATCTCCACCTACCTGCCTTTTCCCCGATAACCCTTAATTCCCCTACTATACAGAAATCTATCCAACCTTATCTTAAATATATTTACTGAGATAGCATCCACAGAGAATTCCACAGATTCACCACTCTCTGGAAAAAGTAGTTCCTCCTCATCTCCATGCTAAATCTACTCCCCCGAATCTTGGTGGCTATGTCCCCTAGCTCTCGTCTCACCTACCAGTGGAAACAACTTTCCAGCCTCTATCTTATCTATCCCTTCCATAATTTTATATTTCTATAAGATCTCCTCTCATTCTTCTGAATTCCAGCAAGTACAGTCCCAGGTGACTCAATCTCTCCTCATAGTCTAACCCCCTCATCTCTGGAATCAACTTGGTGAACCTCCTCTGCACCACCTCCAAAGCCAGCGTATCCTTCCTCATGTTAGAAGACCAGAACTTGAGGAAGGTTATGTTGAAATGTTCCCACAACCTATGGTCTCACTTTGAAGGACTCTTCCTCTAATATTTTTCTCAATATTTTTTGCTTATTTATTTTTTCCTTATTATTATTTCTTTCTTTTTATATTTACACAGTTTGAACACTGGTTGAATGCTTAAGTTGGTGCAGTCTTTCATTGATTATGTTATGGTTATTATTCTATTATGGATTTATTTGAGTATGGCCACAAGAAAATGAATCTCAGGGTTGTATATAGTAACGTATATATACTTTGATCATAAATTTACTTCAGACTTTACATCTGCTTGCTCCAGTCTACCATCTTCATCAACTACCCTTCTTCTTAAGGCAATTCCTATGCAATTGCAAGAGAAGCAACACGTGTCTTTTCACCTCTTCCCTTCATCCAGAGATCCAAGCAGTGTTCCCAGCTGAAGCAGTGATTCACTTGTACCTCCTCGATATCGCATGTATTTGTCTCTTGCACCATGGAGAAACAAAACCTAGACTGGTGATTACTTTACAGAGTGAACCTGTATTCAGCGAATAGGGACAACCTTGAGCTTTCTGTTGCTTGCCACTGCAATTTTCCATCGGTCAAGAAAGGCTCGAAGGATAAACCAGGAAATAAGAGACTGGTGTGCCTGACGTCAGTTGTGGATAAATTATTGGAAAGTATTCTAAGGGACAAAATATACAATTATTTGGATAAACAGGACCTGATTAGTGAAAGTCAACATGGTTTTGCGTGTAAAAGTGTATGCCTAACCAATCTTATACTTTTTCGGGAGTGTACCAGGAAGGTTGATGAAGAATAGGCAGTGGACATTGCCTGCATGGACTTTAGCAAGGCCTTTGACAAAGTCCTCCATGGGAGGTTGGTTTGGAAGGTTCAGTCACTTGGCATTCAGGATGAATGTAATAAATAGGATTCAACATTGGCTTAGCAGGAGAAGTCGGAGAGTGGCAGTAGATGCTTTCCTCTCTTACTGGAGGCCTGTGATGAGTGGTGTGCCACTGGGATTGGTGCTGGTTCTGCAGTTGTTTGGCGTACAGAATATATAAATGATTTAGCTGATAATGTGGTCAACTGGATTAGCACATATGCAGATGGTATGAAGAATGGGGGTATAGTGGACAGTAAGGAAGACTCAAGTTTGCAGCAGGATCTGGACCAGCTGCAGGATCTGGAACTTAATGAAGACAAATGTAAGGTGTTATACTTTGAGAGGACAAACTAGGGTAAGACTTACACAGTGAAGAGCAGGGCACTGAAGAGTATGATAGAACAAAAGGATCTAGGTATCTATAATTCCATGAAAGTGGCATCACCGGTAGACAGGGTTGTAAAGAGAGATTTTGGCACATTGTTCTTCATAAATCAAAATATTGACTACAGGAGTTGAGACATTATGTTGAAGTTGTATAAGACATTGGCAAGGTCAAAATTTAAGTATTGTTTGCTGTTCTGGTTACCTACCTACAGGAAAGGTATCAATAAGATTGTAAGAGTATAGAGAACATTTACAAGGATGTTCCCTGGTACTGGAGGACCTGAGTTATGGGGAAAGGTTGAATAGGTTAGTATTTTATTCCTGTAGTATAGGAGAATCAGGGGAGATTTGATAGGAGTATACAAAATTATGAGGGCTATGGATAGGGTAAATGTATGCAGTTTTGGGCACCATATCTAAGAAAGAATGTGCAGACATTGGAGATGGTCCAGATCAGGTTGATGAGAATAATCACAGGAATGAAAGTGTTAATATAGATTCAAGATTCAAGAGTCAAAAGATTCAAAAAACTTTATTGTCATTCTAACCATACATCAGCTCTGCAGGGCAGAATGAGACAGCGTTTCTCAGGGGCAGCACAATCATAACATAACAAACGCAACACTAAATAATAAACATAACAATAAATAGTAAAACACAACAGCCACATATCAGTTATAAGTGTCCAGTGCAAGTTAAAAGTGTCCAAAGCAGAGTCAGGTGGAGCATCTATTTAGCAGTCTGACTGCCTGTGGGAGGAAGCTGTTTAGTAGCCTTGTGGTCCTAGTCTCTATAGAACATAGAACATAGAACAGTACAGCACATTACAGGCCCTTTGGCCCACAATGTTGTGCCGACCCTCAAACCCTGCCTCCCATATAATCCCCCACCTTAAATTCCTCCATATACCTGTCTAGTAGTCTCTTAAACTTCACTAGTGTATCTGCCTCCACCAATGACCCAGGCAGTGCATTCCACGCACCAACCACTCTCTGAGTAAAAAACCTTCCTCTAATATTCCCCTTGAACTTCCCACCCCTTACCTTAAAGCCATGTCCTCTTGTATTGAGCAGTGGTGCCCTGGGGAAGAGGCGCAGGCTATCCACTCTGTCTATTCCACTTATGAGGAGCCTTTGGTTGCTTTTGGCCTGTTCTCACTGGAATTTAGAAGAATGAGAGTAGATCTCATTGAAACCTGCCAAATATTGAAAGATCTAGATACAGTGCACATGGAGGGGATGTTTCTAATTGCTGGAGAGGGAACAGGCTCAGAATAGAAAGACATCCCTTTAGAACAGAGATGAGGAGGAATTTCTTTAGCCAGAAGGTGGTGAATGTGGAATTCATTGCCAGTCACTGTGGTAGCCAAGTCATTTGGGTGTATCTAAAGCAGGTAAAGGTTCTTGATTAGTAAAGGCATCAACGTTTATGGGGGAGATGCCAAGAGAATTGGATTGAGAGGAAAAATAAGTCTGGTATGGTCATCTGGCAGAGCAGACTTGATGGGCCACATGGCCTAATTCTCCCCCTACATCTTGTGGTCTAAAATATGAGATCATTGTGAATAATTTTGCAAAAGTGTAATACCTGAATAGTAAATTTAGTAAGAATAGAAATACACAAAATTGTGGAGGTACTCAGGACCTGAGTGCCCTTTTGTTCACTGTGCAAGTCCTACCCTCAGGTCTCAGTCTGAAACGTTGGCTCTTTATTCCTCTCCATAGATACTGCCTGACCTGCTGAATTCCTCAAATATTTTTTGCACATTCCTCTAGATTTCCAATACAGTATCTGCAAAATCTCTTATGTATTAATTTAGTCTAAGTAACATCTTGCACAAATTTGTTTCTCACCAAAGTGTCAGCACTAAGTACTTGTGTAGTAATATATCATCTTCCCTACTTACTCCTATATCACCAAAAGATCAATGTTGTTTAATCCCCAAAACATTACTTATTCTCTGGTCATCAAAAATAAAAATCATCACCATCACAATCATCAAACACTTGTTCTACTTATTTGTTTAATCATTGTCAGCATATTCCCTAATGTCTCTGATCATCAGACCCATTCCAGTACAATGAAAGGCCTTCTGGCAGGATGAGCTGTCACCAGGCTATCAGGGCAATACATCCCCAGAGATGCATCTCCTGTCTTAGGAGGCCTGTAGAAACAACTGAGACAGCAATGTGGGCAGACCCCCAAGAGCCATGTGGCCTCAGAGGAAGTGTGGTATGAAGTAGGGGGAAAGGGATGTGACCACCAAACACAGGCTGCATTGAGCAATATGCAGCTGATTAAATACAGTAGTTTGAAATAAATTATTTTAGATGGTTGTCATCTGGAATTAGTCATGACAGAATTAAAATAGCCAGTCATTTTGATCTAGGCTACATTTGCCTCCACAATTTAGATAACCATGGCAAATCAATATTTTTGATGTAATCAGATGGAAAGGGGATTTATGCGATTTACTATTCATCTATTGGATAATTAGGTCTTTTAATTTAATGAAAACTCAAGGAATGTTCACTCGTCTTGAAATTAACCAGTGAGATATTAATGATCAAAAGCTTAATCTGTAATTATTTATTATTTCTCCAAAGAGAAATGAACAAAATCGAAGCAGAAGAGAGAAGTACTTCAAACAAATACATTAAGTTGTTATTTTACAATAGTAAACATTAGCAATAATAGTTGATGAATGCACAGCAGATAGGGATCTTGCCTCAGCTCTAGGGGCCTAGGGTCTGCACTACCTATGGGGAGTTTGCATTTTCTCCTTATGACCACATAGGTTTCCATGAGGTTTTCTCCATTCCAAAGTGTACTGGTAGATTAATTGGTACCAAAAAATACCCCTTGCTGTAAGTAATTAGCATATGAATCACAACATAATTGATTTGCATGTGAGAAAAAAAAAGTTGCAATGGTTCAAGAAATTAAGGAGAGGGTGTGGATTGATAGGATTGCTTTATTTCGAGCTGACATGGATCCTACTCCCCCCAGCTCATCACCTTGACCTCTACTACTCCAACTTTGTACAACTTCTCTTTATAGCTAATATTCTCCAATCAGGGCAACATTGTAATGAGCCTATTTAGCACTCTTTTGATGGTCTCTACATGCTTCCTGTAATATGGTGACCAGAACTGCAAATTGGCCTAACTAAAGTTTTATTCAATGGCAACATGACTTGCCAAGTTTTATACTCAGTACCCAAATGATCAAGATAAATATGTCATATGTCCCTTTTTGCACTCTTCCTACTTCTTTATCACTTCCAGGGAGCTGTAGACATGCACCTCAAGATCCTTTTGTACATCAGTTCTCCTAAGGGTTCTGTCAAGTACGAGATACTTCGATCTTGTATTTGACCTCCCAAAGTGCAACACCTCATACTTGTCCATCTGCTATTTCTCCACCATTCTTTCCAACTAATCTATACCCTGCCATATCCTTTGACAATCTTCCTCATATGACGGGGTCCTGAATTACCCCTATGAACTGTGCCCGTTTACCCCTATAAACTGTGCTTTTGGAAGAGAGAGAGGGAGAGAGAGGGTTATTTAAAACCGACACGTTGTTTTGAAAGAGAGAGAGAGAGAGACAAAGACTACCCACAGCTTGTTTATACTTCCCAAGGACATTGCCTGCTTGCATTTCTTACACAGAGAGAAGAAGGAGGAGTTATTTGAATGACAGCTGGTATCCAGTATGGTGAGATAAATAGGAGGTCAGATGATATAGATCTCAGACACATGTTTTGGACACGGAATGAGCTTTGTGTGCCCACAGGAAAAAGTGGGTTTTTGGAGGATCGATCAGTTGCTCTTGCAGTGAAAAGGAAAGGGGTTGACTGGTGGGGAGTCGTCCATGTGTCCACCCTTGCCTGGCTGATAGCTCCACCACAGAAAACCTGTCCCCTTTGTTGTGGTCACAGTCAGTGACTTTTAAAGGATTTTGGAGGACAACGAGAAGATCGATGCATCAGCCCAACTGAAGACTCAGATCTCTCCCTCTCTCTCTCTCTCCATCACTACTTAGCTCAACACCACGAACTGAACTGAACTGAACTTTACACATCATCGTAAGACTGTATCTTTTTACCCCTAGACTTGAAGAAGCTTGATTTTTCACATATATTTCCACACTTACTGATTTACTTACTTATATATAATCATTGCTAACCTGTTTGATTTATCTACATTTATATTACTGTATTGCGTAGTCACTAATAAACGGTATTAGTTAATAGCAATACTGGACTCCAAACTGTTTTCTATTTCTGCTGGTTCTTTATGCCCGTCATGGGGTACGTGACACTCACTTTTTTCAACTCCACGAATTTTTGTATTGACTGTAAACTTACTAATTAACCCACCACATGTTTGGCTAAATCATTTACACATCACAAACAACAGAGGCCTCAGAGCTCCCATCAGAATAATACTCCTCCATCACCATCCTCTGTCTTCTATGGCCAATTTTGATCCCAGTCCACCAAGTCTCCATGAATCCTATGTGCCTTAAAAGGATTTCTATTAGATTCTGGAATGGTTCTAGAGGACTGGAAAATTGAATATGTTACTCCACTCCTTAAGAAGGGAGGGAAAAGACTAGTCCATGCCAAGACTTTCTAGACAATCTCCCTGGGTGAAGCCAAGTTGCCAACCCCACTCCTGGACTCCATCACGCTGTTTGAAAACGAATTCACCAGAATCCTGGCGGACTTTCCATCGGTTCTGGCACCGCAGTTCACGGCAGCCATGCCCAGACATGGAGTATAGCACCACATTCCAACCCAGGGACCACCCCTCCACGCCCGCGCACGAAGGCTCCCCCCAGACAATCTCCGACTGTCAAAGGAGGAGTTCAAGAGGATAGAGGAATTGGGGATCGTACGGCGGTCCGACAGCCCATGGGCCTCCCCCCTGCACATGGTGCCCAAAGCAGCCAGGGGCTAGAGACCATGTGGCGACTACCGCAGACTGAACGAGGCTACAACTCTAGACTGCTACCCCGTGCCGCACATACAGGACTTTGCAGCAAACCTGCACGGGCAAGCGTCTTTTCCAAAGTAGACCTCATCCGGGGATACCATCAAATCCCGGTACACCCTGAAGACATCTCCAAAACAGCACTCATCACCCTGTTCAGCCTGTTTGAATTCCTCCGAATGCCGTTCGGCCTGAAGAATGCCGCACAGACATTCCAGCGGCTAATGGACGCGGTGGGACGCGACCTGGACTTTGCATTCATCTATTTGGATGACATCGTCATAACCAACAGTAGTCATCAGGAGCATCTGTCCCACCTCCGCCAGCTCTACTCTCGCCTGAGTGATTTCGGCCTCACCATCAACCCGGCCAAATGCCAGTTTGGACTCGACACCATTGACTTCCTGGGCCATAGGATTACCAAAGACGGGGCAACATCTCTGCCTGCCAAGGTAGACGCGATCTGCCTGGCCCAACACAGTCAAAGGCCTGCAGGAGTTCGTTGGTATGGTGAACTTCTACCACCGCTTCCTCTCCTCAGCAGCCTGTATCATGCGCCCTTTGTTCACCCTGATGTCGGGTAAAGGCAAGGACATTACTTGGGACGAAGAGGACGTGGTCACTTTCGTTAAAGCCAAAGAAGCCTTGGCAGACACCACGATGCTGGTGCACCCCAGAACGGATGTTCCAACCGCCCTCACAGTGGACACATCCAACACAGCAGTCAGTGGGGTACTGGAGCAACTCATCAAGGGGCAGTGGCAACCCCTGGCATTCTTCAGCAGGCACCTACGACCACCCGAACTCAAGCACAGTGCCTTCATCCAGGAGCTGTTGGCACTATATCTGGCAATCCAGCATTTCAGGTACTTCTTAGAAGGCAGGCTGTTCACCGTGTTCACGGACCACAAACCGTTGACCTTCGTGTTCGCGAAGGTGTCTGATCCCTGGTCGGCCCACCAGCAGCGACATCTGTCCTACATCTCCGAGTACACGACGGACATCCAGCATGTCTCGGGAAAGGACAACATCGTGGCGGACCCTCCTGTATGACGTGGCTACCGGCCAACTTCCCCATCTGTCCCGGCAGCCTGGCGGCGGCGAGTGTTCACTTCCATACACGGCTTGGCACACCCATCTATCAGGACAACAATCCGGTTGGTCTGCAGCAAGTTCATATAGCACATACTTCGCAAACAGGTCAGCGAATGGGGTGTGGTGGGAAAAAGTGTTGGAAAAGATTCTTAGAGATAGGATCTCTGGGCATTTAGAGAATCATGGTCCGATCAGGGACAGTCAGCTTGGCTTTGTGAAGGGCAGATCATGTCTAACAAGCCTGATAGAGTTCTTTGAGGAGGTGACCAGGCATACAGATGAGGGTAGTGCAGTGGGTGTGATCTATATGGATTTTTGTAAGGCATTTGACAAGGTTCCACACAGTAGGCTTATTCAGAAAGTCAGAAGGCATGGGATCCAGGGAAGTTTGGCCAGGTGGATTCAGAATTGGCTTGTCTGCAGAAGGCAGAGAGTCATAGTGGAGGGAGTACATTGAGATTGGAGGATTGTGACTAGTGGTGTCCCACAAGGATCTGTGCTGGGACCTCTACTTTTCGTGATTTTTATTAACGACCTGGATGTTGGGGTAGAAGGGTGGGTTGTCAAGTTTGCAGATGACACAAAGGTTGGTGGTGTTGTAGATAGTGTAGAGGATTGCCGAAGATTGCAGAGAGACATTGATAGGATGCAGAAGTAGGCTGAGAAATGGCAGGTGGAGTTCAACCCGGAATAGTGTGAGGTGGTACACTTTGGAAGGACAAACTCCAAGGCAGAGTACAAAGTAAATGGCAGGATACTTGGTAGTGTGGAAGAGCAGAGGGATCTGGGGGTACATGTCTACAGATCCCTGAAAGTTGCCTCACAGGTGGATAGGGTAGTTAAGAAAGCTTATGGGGTGTTAACTTTCATAAATCGAGGGATAGAGTTTAAGAATCGCGATGTAATGATGCAGCTCCATAAAACTCTGGTTCCGCCACACTTGGAGTACTGTGTCCAGTTCTGGTCACCTCACTATAGGAAGGATGTGGAAGCATTGGAAAGGGTACAGAGGAGATTTACCAGGATGCTGCCTGGTTTAGAGAGTATGCATTATGATCAGAGATTAAGGGAGCTAGGGCTTTACTCTTTGGAGAGAAGGAGGATGAGAGGAGACATGATAGAGGTGTACAAGATAATAATAGATCGAGTGGATAGCCAGCTCCTCTTCCCCAGGGCACCACTGCTCAAGACAAGAGGACATGGCTTTAAGGTGAGGGGTGGGAAGTTCAAGGGGGATATTAGAGGAAGGTTTTTCATTCAGAGAGTGGTTGGTGCGTGGAATGCACTGCCTGAGTCGGTGGTGGAGGCAGATGCACTAGTGAAGTTTAAGAGACTATTAGACAGGTATATGGAGGAATTTAAGGTGGGGGCTTATATGGGAGGCAGGGTTTAAGGGTCGGCACAACATTGTGGGCCGAAGGGCCTGTATTGTGCTGTACTATTCTATGTTCTATGTTCTATGTTCTATGAATGGGCCAAAACATGTACTCAGTGCCAAACAGCCAAGGTGCAGCGGCACACCAAAGCCCCGCCACAGCAGTTCGAGCCCACCCGCCGGAGGTTCGACCAGATTCATGTGGATATCATGGGGCCCCTGCCAGTGTCCCTAGGAGCGCGATACCTCCTAACTATGGTAGACCGGTTCACGAGATGGCCAGAGGCGATCCCGCTCACCGACACCAGAGCCGATTCCTGCGCCTGAGCGCTGATTGCAACCTGGGTAGCACGCTTCAGGATATCGGCCCACATTACCTCCGACAGAAGTGCCTAGTTCACTGTCAGCCTGTGGTCGGCTGCGGCCAGCCTGTTGGGTACACAGCTACACCACACAACAGCCTACCACCCATAGTCGAACGGACTTGTGGAACTCTTCCACCATCACTTGAAGTCGGCTCTCATGGCCCGCCTGAAAGGGCCTAACTGGGTGGACGAGCTTCCCTGGGTCCTGCTTGGAATCCGCACGGCGCCCAAGGAAGATCTGCACACTTCGTTGGCAGAGCTGGTGCACGGCGCACCCCTGGTCGTCCCAGGAGAGTTCATACCAGCCCCAATGGGGCAAGAGGAAGAACCCACAGCAGTCCTGGACAGACTACGAGAAAGGCTCAGCAACCTGGCCCACGTACCAACTTCACAGCACGGACAGATCCCAACCTGCATACCCAAAGACCTGCAGAACTGTAAGTTTGTATTTGTATGAAGGGGCGCACACCGGGCACCGCTACAGCGGCCATACAAGGAGCCATTCAAGGTGATCAGGAACAAGGGGTCCACATACGTTCTGGACATTGGGGGGAAAGGAGGTTTTCACGGTGGACCGACTCAAACCAGCCCATGTGGACTTGGCGCAGCCGGTCAAGGTTCAGGCACTGCAGTGCAGAGGCACACCGCCCAAACAGAGACTGATCCAGACTGTGGACATTGGAGGGTGTATCGTCGGTTCTGGGAGGAGGGGAGGGTTATGTGGCGACCCACTTTCTACGCAGGCGAACCGGCTCACAAAATGGCGCACGCGTCGACAGAGAGGCAGCTCCAAAAAGGCGCTGGGCCTTATTCTTCACCAGCAAGGGGAGAAAGCCCGCACGCGGGAAGACACTTTTGTAATGCACCTCTGACGTCATTTCTGCCCGGAGAGGGCGGGAACAGAACTGCGTAAAAGCCAGTGCCGCGAAGTTGGAATAAGCTAGTCTCGAGTGCAACCTAGAGACTGCGTGTCGTTATTTCTAGCTCTGTGTGTAGCACATTGCCACACTAGCATGATTAGAAGATTAGCTGACTGGCAGGTGTCAAAGAGTGGGAATAAAGAGGGCCGTTGGCGACCAGAGGTGTTCCACAGGGGTCAGGGTCAGTGTTGGGACTGCTTCTTTCCACATTATACGTCAGTGATTTGGATGACGGAATTGATGGCTTTGTTGCCAAGTTTGAAGAATATTACAAAGATAGGTGCAGGAGCAGGTAGTGTTCAGGAAGCAGGGAGTCTTCAGGACTTGGGCAGATTAGGAAAATGGGCAATGAAGTGGCAGATGGAATACAGTGTAAGGAAGTGCATGGTCATGCACTTTGATAAAAGAAATAAAAACATAGACTACTTTCTAAATGGGGAGAAAACTCAGAAATATGAAGTGCAAAGGGATTTGGGAGCCCTCCTGCATAAGGTTAACTTACAGGTTGAGTCAGTGGAAAGGAAAACAAATGCGATGTTAGCATTCATTTTGAGAGGAGTAAATATAACAGAATGGATGTGATGCCGAAGTTTTGTAAGGCATTAGTCAGACCGCACTTTTGGACCCCCTATCTAAGAAAGGATATGCTGGCATTAGAATCCTGAGGAAGAGCACTTGCAGTTTCCTCTGGGCTACTGCAGAATGCACTTGGACAGATAAATTATGACATCGTTCAGAGCTGTGGAATGCCAAAAACTGCACAGTATTCATTAATTATTGTTAGAACCCACAGGGTCTGACAAGTGCAGCAAAAATGAGACGGTCAGCAAAAATGCAACTGTGTTTTTATAAATGTCCACAATGTAAAGCCATATCTCTACTCCTCCAGTTTGAAATGGATCAATGCTCGACACTAGAAATGGAAGGATTTGTAGATCTACATTTTGAAAGTTAGCTTTGTCCCTTACAATTCCTGACTGCATATTGTACATACAGGTACTTGTGTATGTACAACACACTGACTTTTAACTTTTGAGATACGCAGTCTATTTAGCTGCTGAGAGATATTACAAAAAGAGCTTCGTAACATACAGATGTAGGTTTTAATAATATGCCCTTAACAATAGAAGCTTTACAATTATTGATAAGCTGTTTTAAAAGCTTTATAGTAGCTTGCCATTTTCATGGTAGTGAGCTTCTTGGCATATTTTAAAAGTCTCCTTTAAGGCCAGATCAGGCAATACCTGCAGAGGGAGAAGCAGAATTAATGTTTGAGATCATTGACTTACATCAGTAATAAGCAAGGTTAGAAAGCAAACATATTTTAAGGTGCTGAGTACTGGGAGGCATGGGGGAACAAAGGGAATGTTTATAATGGGGAAATCGAGAGAGACTGCCTTGGAAATTGCTGACAGCTGAGAGAAGGTGGAGAAGGCTCTTTTATAGCAGCTGATTTGTCTGAATGAGATGTATGTAGGAGAGAATGAGGACAGAAAAAAGATACACTAAGTGATGAACTGCGACTTACAGAACACAGAACCTGCTGGAAATCTGAAATAAAAGAATCAGAATCAAGTTTAATATCTGAGCAACACACATCAAAGTTGCTGGTGAACGCAGCAGGCCAGGCAGCATCTGTAGGAAGAGGTGCAGTCGACGTTTCAGGCCGAGTCCCTTTGTCAGGACTAACTGAAGGAAGAGTTAGTAAAAGATTTGAAAGTGGGAGGGGGAGGGGGAGATCCAAAATGATAGGAGAAGACAGGAGGGGGAGGGATGGAGCCAAGAGCTGGACAGTTGATTGGCAAAAGGGATATGAGAGGATCATGGGACAGGAGGCCCAGGGAGAAAGAAAAGGGGGAGGGGGGAAAAACCCAGAGGATGGGCAAGGGGTATAGTGAGAGGGACAGAGGGAGAAAAAGGAGAGAGAGAAAAAGAATGTGTGTATATAAATAAATAACGGATGGGGTACGAGGGGGAGGTGGGGTATTAGCGGAAGTTTGAGAACCGGGTTTATATCACCCGGTTTACATGGTGAAATTTGATAACTTAGCAGTAGCATTACAATGCAATACACGATAATAGAGAGAGCAAAGAACGCTATGAATTACAGTCACTGTGTGTGTGTGTGTGTGTGTGTGTGTGTGTGTGTGTGTGTTAAATAAGTAGTGCAAAAAACAGGAAATAATAAAGAAAGTAGTGAGGTAGTGTTCATGGGTTGAACGTCCATTCAGAAATTAAATGGCAGAGGGGAAGAGTAGTGGCATCCGTTAGTCTCGCGAGACCATGGATCTGCGCCTGGAAAGTCTTGCTTCAGTCTGGGTTAGGGCAGCGTCTGTTGTGGCTGTAGAGTCCCACATGGGAGTGACAGTCTCGGCTGCAGCGACTGCACTTGAAGGCGCCAGAGGGGAAGAAACTGTTGCTAAATCATTGAGTGTGTGCCTTCAGGCTTCTGTACCTCCTTCAATCATTGAGTGTGTGCCTTCAGGCTTCTGTACCTCCTTCCTGAGGGTAGCATTGAAAAGAGGGCGTGTCCTGGGTGATGAAGGTCCTTAATGATGGGCTACCTTTGTGAGGCACCGCTTCTTGAAGGTGACCTGGATACTTTGGAGGCTATGGAGAATCCTGGAATCGCATATGTGTTGACAGAGAAAGACTAAGTTAACTTTGCAGACTGAGGACATTTCAACAGAACTGGCTATTTTGAAAGAAACTGGAAGGCTGGTTATCTAGAGAGTGCACTTTGACCTCTCTATCTTTCGTGACTTGCACTTTTCGAACATGAACGCTTAACAGCAATTAGTATCAACATCAAATTCAACAATTTCTGATAACCACTTAATCCAGATCTGCCAAATTAGTACAGAATGAGAGATTTTAAATTTAATCACAAACAAGAGAAAATCTGCAGCTGCTGGAAATCCAAACAACACACACAAAGTGCTGGAGGAACTTAGCAGGCCAGGTGGGATCTATGGAAAAGGGTATAGTCGACGTCTCGGCCAGAAACATTGGCTGTACTCTTTTCCGTAGATGCTACCTGACCTGCTGAGTTCCTCCAGCATTTTGTTTGTGTTAATTTTAAATGTAAATTGCCTCCATTGCAAGTTGAGTTCTACAATTGCTTTCATGTGCCTGCCCAACATTTCGTCCTATTTCTGTTTACACTTCCTGTTGTCCTACATAAATTTCCTGTGATGTTTATCTTGAAATGCTGTTGAAATATGTTACTTGTTTTGTTTTTTATATGATTTATGCTTATTTGTGAAATACTAACACACCCATGTTTAAATAACAAATCAATGTTGATTTACTTGAAGAATCTATTTAAGTCTACCAAGTAAAAAATACTAACCCAATTCTAAATAGAAAACAAATAGTAAACTTTGTCTTTTTGACCATCAGAATTTTGGTAGGTGATTTGTCATAGGCAGAGGAAAATGACAAAGTACCAACAAATTGTAGGGATGAGAACGTTGGCAGTGTGATCATTAAGTTTTCAGACAATATCAAACTTGGTGGTGTGAAAGAGGAAGTTTAAGGTTACAACAGAATCTAGAACAACTGGAAAAGTTGGCAATAGAATAGCATGTGGAATTTAATTCAGGTTAATCCAAAGTGATACATTTTTGGAAGTTAAACCAGGGTAGGATCTACACAGTAATTGATAGCCCTGTGTGGTAAAACAGAGGGAAGAGGTTATATAGTTTCCTGAAAGTGGAACACAGATAGACAAAGTGATGAAGATGGCATATGGCACACTTGCCTTCATTGGAGAGTTTCTGAGTCACTGAGAACAAGAGTTCTGTTGTAACTAAAGGGTGGTGTTCAGTTCTGGTCACCATAGTATAGGAAGGTTGTGATTAAAATAGAAAGGGTGCAGAAGAGATTCACAAGGATGTTGGTGGACTGAGAGTCTGAATTATAAGGAGACAATGGCTAGGCAGGAATTGCTTTCCCTAGAGTAAAGGAGGCTAAGGGGTAATTTTATAGAGGTTTATAAAATCAAGAGGGTCATACATGTTGGATGGTTGTACCAGATGTCGTAGGTTTAAAGTGAGAGGGAAAATATTTTTTCACATGGAACTGGCAGAGCAAGCAGTAGAAGCAGTTACCATTACAGTGTTTAAAAGACATTTGAGCAGGTACATAGAGAGGATAGGTGTAGCAGGATATGGAGCAAATGTAGGCAAATAAGATTAGCTCAGGAAAATATCAATGTCAGCTTGGAAGAGATGGGACAAAGGGCCTATTTTCACGCTGCATGATAATTTGCCTCCAACTATGAGAGACCAAACATCTAAACCTCCGAAAAATCCATTTCCTCCCATACTTTAACTTTAAATGCATTAACAGTTCAATGGCATGTATTTCAATCTGCAACTGACATCTTAAATTCAGTTATTATTTCTCAGTGGACGGTTTCAATATAGCGTTTATTTTTGTGCAGGAATATCAGAATTCGAGTAATTTGGAACAGTTTGTGACTCGTCTTCTGCTGAAAGAAACCATAAATCAGTTTCAGTCTTTGCAGAATTCCTTGGAATGTGCCATGGAAACAACAGAGGAGCAAACTCGCCAGGAAAGGTGAGCCTAAAATTAGCGTTGCCATTTTGTTTTACTACTGCAGTTTATCTCTATATTCTGTATCCATGTAGTATATTTCCATAAAAATGCAGGCACAATATTCACACACCATTCAATATTCTTCCATTTTCTCAATGGTTCTGTTTTAATGGTCTTAAACATAGAACATAGAATAGTACAGCACAGTACAGGCCCTTCGGCCCACAATGTTGTGCTGACCCTCAAACCTTGCCTCCCACATAAGCCCCCATCTTAAGTTCCTCCATATACCTGTCTAGTAGTCTCTTAAACTTCGCTAGTGTATCTGCCTCCACCACTGACTCAGGCAGTGCATTCCACGCACCAACCACTCTCTGAGTAAAAAAAACTTCCTCTAATATCCCCCTTGAACTTCCCACCCCTTACCTTAAAACATACATTTTACATCAGAAAAAAAATTAGAAGTTGTCTATAAAGACCAATATCTTTCAAAATCGTTCTGTGGTCGTGACAGAGAATCCAGGATGGTTTGTTGCCTCCTGGGTGCCAGGGTCAAGAATGTCTCTGATCGATTGCATGACATTCTGAAGTGGGAGGGTGATCAGCCAGATGTCGTGGTACACATCGGTACCAATGACATAGCAAGGAAGAGTGAGGAGGTCCTGAAGAGTGAGTATAGAGAGCTTGGTAGGAAGTTGAAATGCAGGACCTCGAGGTTGGCAATCTCAGGATTGCTATCTGTGCTACGTACCAGTGAGGGTAAGAATAGGATGCTCTGGAGGATGAACAAGTGGCTGAGGAACTGGTGTAGGGGGCAGGGTTTCAGATTTCAGGATCATTGGGACCTCTTCTGGGGCAGTTGGGACCTGTACAAGAAAGACGGGTTACACTTGAACTACAAGAGGACCAGTATCCTTTCAGAGAGGTTTGTTAGTGCTATTGGGGAGGCTTTAAACTAGGTTTGCAGGTTAAAGATTTTCCAGAAAGATCAGAGTGCCAGAGCTGACAGTGTGGCTGGGGTGAAAATAAATTAAGTTAGAAGTTCAAGCAAAGCCGCTAATAGAAAGGTTGTGAGTGGTGGTAAAAATCTTCTGAGGTGTATATATATTTCAATGCTAGGAGTATTGTGGGGAAGGCGGATGAGTTGAGGGCGTGGATTGACACGTGGAATTATGACATTATAGCAAATAGTGAAACTTGGCTACAGGAGGGGCAGGACTGGCAGCTTAATATTCCAGGGTTCCAATGTTTCAGATGTGATAGAGGCAGAGGAATGAAAGGTGGGGGTGGGGAGGGTGGTATCATTGCTTGTCAGGGAAATTGTTACAGCAGTGCTCAGGCAGGACAGATTAGAGGGCTTGTCTACTGAGTCCTTATGGGTGGAGCTGAGAAACATTCTAGAAAGCCTCACATTTAGATTTTGCTGCAATCTTCCTATTTAGCATTCTGATGCTGCAGAAATCTGGTGCAATATGAGATCGGTGAGCATGCCAGAATAGGAAACAAATCTGCGCCAGTCAAACAAAATTATACGCAGTACCACTGGCGCCCATCCATGATTCAGTTAAAGTGATATGCTTAAAAATAAAAGCTTTCAACACAGGAAGTATTAGGTTAGTAGGAATGAAGCAGAAGAGCTTGCCTGCAAGGAAATTTCAGAGTATACAAGAACTATATCTGTAATGGAGAACTATCGCTTCTTGTAAGAAGTATTCAAGACATGTGGCACATGTGCTAGCGGTCTCTCAACAGCAACGTCACTCCTACATCGCACACTGGTTATATCACTGCTTCACACCTGTGCCTAAATATATATTACAGTTTTCTGAAGTGCACTAACAAAGTTGCCAAGCCAACAATTTTATAACTCCTCTATAATATGTTCCCTTTCTGATCTTTCTGGAAAATCTTAATGAATTTAGATGGGCAATTAGCATTGAGATTAAACCTCAAAGGCAGCAAGTGAAAGATGTTTTGATTGCAGGACCACAATGTAAAACTTAATTTTATAAACGGCCCTACATTATTTGGGTTTGTCCTGATTTGCTCTGTAACTTTGTAAATTGCAAAATCCCACGCAACCTTCTGAAGCTGTTGATGTACATAATTTACCTGGGATGTTAGTACCTCCCAACCATAATATGACACTATGCCTAACAAGCAAATCTTCATATGTAGAAGAGTGAAAATTATTTACTTGTTTATTTATTGAGATACAGCGTGGAACGGGCCCTTCTGGCCCTTCGAGCCGTACTGACCAGCAATTGCCTGATTTAACCCTATCCTAATCATGGGACAATTTACAATGACCAATTAATCTATATCTTTGGAATGTGGGAGGAAACCGGAGCACCTCAAGGATACCCACGCAGTCACGGAGAACGTACAAACTCCTTACAGGCAGCAGCAGCTAATGAACCGGGTCCCCTGTACTGTAAAGTGTTGTGCTGACCACTCGTACCCTGCCGCCCTCTGTACATATGAAACCGGTCATGAGTTCCCAAGCTCTTACTTATACGTTGATCTCAGCTTCATTGAACATGACACAGCATAGAAATCTGCAGCACATTACAGGCCCTTTGGCCCACAATGTTGTGCCGACCATGTAACCTGCTCTAGAAACTGCCTAGAATTTCCCTACTGCTTAGTCTATTTTCTTAAGTTCCATGTACCTATCTAAGAGTCTCTTAAAAGACCCTATTGTATCCGCTTCCACCACCATCGCTGGCAGTGCATTCCACGCACCCACTACTCGGTGTGGAAAAACTTACTTCTGACATCCCCCTTATACCTACTTCCAAGCACATTAAAACTCTGCTCCCTCGTGTTAGCTATTTCAGCCATGGAGAAAAAACCTCTGGCTATCCACACGATCAATGCCTCTCATCATCTTACACACCTCTATCAACTCACCGCTCATCCAAGGAGAAAATCCCAAGTTCACTCAACCTAAGGCATGCTTTCCAATCCAGGCAACATCCTTGTAAATCTCCTCTGCACCCTCTCTACAGTATCCACATCCCTCCTGTAATGAGATTACCAGAACACTTATGATTGAACTGATGACTTGTGTTTAAACTGATGACTTATTTCAGTCTGAGAGAGCACCAAAATTAGAAAACTTATCACCAAAGTTGAAATGAAGAGACATAACCTGTCATAGTAAGTGACTACTGTTAATCCCAGAATACTCACTATAAAGGATAGGTCTGAATAAGATTGGAACGTTGTTTGTTTACAAATTAAAAGCAGTTTTAAAATGTCTTCGGTACAACAGAATAAAATTACAGTTCTCCCCTTTGCCAAGTCATTGGAACAGAAAATGCTAGAAGCATTCCACAGCTCAGGCAGCACTTTTGGAGAGGGAAGATAATCTGACCTATCATCAGATTATCTGCCTTTATAATATGAACACTCTAGATTATATTTTGTGATCTTGTTAGCTGAAGAAACTGAAAGAGATCTTTTTTCAACAAAAATCCATTTGTAACGTCAAAGAAACTATATAATTAACTGATGCTTTAGACTCATAGAGTCAGAACGCCTGTGTTTATTGCTTGGAAGTGGAAGTGTGAGTAATTGTGCCCACTGTGCATTTCTTTTTTTATTGTGATTTTATGTGGAAAAAAAATTCTTTTCGAGGAGAGGCATAGACTGTAGGTAAGTTTTATTTTTGTAATTTATTCTTTCTCTCTTACTGCATATTTAAGGCAGTGGAGTTGCCAGGCAGGATAGTGGAATGCTCCTCTTGCAGGATGTGGGAAGGTAGGGAGACCTCCAGTGTCGCTAACAACTACACCTGCAAGAACTGTATCCAGCTGTCACTTCAAACACTCCGTGTAAAGAAGTTGTAGCTGGAAATGGGTGAGCTGCGGATCATTTGGGAGGCTGAGGGATTGATCAATAGAATGTATAGAGAGGTGGGTACACCCATGCTGTTGGACACCGGTAACGGGATGTCCATCTGGAGGGGAAAAGGGGATAGGCAGCCAGTGCTGTTCTCCTCAACAACAAGTATACTGCTTTGGATACTGTTGGGGGTGGCGGCGATCGGGGAAGTAATGGCCTAGCAGAGGAAAGCCACAGTGGTCAGGTCTCTGGCACTGAGTCTGGTTCTATGGCTCAGAAAAGGATGGAGAAGAGGTGAGCTGTTGTGATAGGGAATTCATTTGTTAGGGGAACAGAAAGGAAGCTCTGTGAAAGGAAGTGAGATTCCTGGATGGTATGTTGTCTCTGAGGTGACAGGGTCAGATCGAATTCACAGCGTTCTTAAGTGGGAGGGTGAGCACCCAGAGATTGTGATCCACACCAATACCAATGTAATGGGTGTGGGGGAGTGACAGAGTCCTGAAAAATGCGTTCAGAGAGTTAGGTACTGTTAAAGGAGAGGTTTTTCAGGGTAGTGATCTTATGATGGCTATCTGTGCCATGTACTACTGAGGCTAGAAGTAGGAAGAATAGACAGTTTAACACACAGTTAAGGAGTTGGTGCGGGAGGGAGATTTTTGGATCATTAGGCTCTCTTCCAGGGAAGGTGGGGCCTGAAGAGAAAGGACAGTCTGTACCTGAAATAGAAGGAGGCAAATATTCTACCTTGAAGGTTTGCTAGAGCTACATGGGGCGGGTGGAGTTGGGGGGTGGTGTTAGTTAACTAGAGTTGCAGGGGTTGGGAACCAGAGTGCTAGAACAATAGTGGAATGGTTGTAGAGAAACACAGGAAATTTGTTAGAACCTAGGGAATCTTGGCTTATGAAAGATATTGAGGCCCTGGTTAAGAAAAAGAAGGAAGTACATAGCAGGCAGGAACAAATGAGGTGCTTAAGGAGTATAACAAATGCAAGAGAACGCTCAAGTAGGAAATCAGGAGGGGTAAAAGAAAGCATGACTTTGCTGTAGTGGACAAGGTGAAGGAAGATCCTAAGGGCTTCTACAGATATATTAAGAGCAAAAGAGTAATGAGGAACAAAATTAGTTCTCTGGAAGAACAGAATGGAAATCTCTGAATGGAGCCAAAAGAGATGGGAGAGATCCTAAATGGACTTTTTGTGTTTGTATTTACTCAGAAGATGGACACAGAGTCCTTAGAATTGAGGCAAAGCAGCAGTGAGGTTGTGGATGCTATACAGATTACAGAGAAGGAGGTGTTAGTCGTCTTGTGGCAAATAGATCCCCATGTCTTGACAAGGTGTTCCCTTGGACCCTGTAGAAGGATTTAAAATGTCCTTAGTCACTGGTGAGATGCTGGAGGATTGGAGGATGTAGCCAGCCATTTCTGTTCCTTTTTTTAATCTATGTTATTATCACCCTGTATTCATTGTTTATGAAACCATGAATTTCGTACATTTTCTGCCTTTTTCTTTAACCATTTTTCTCTCCCTCTTCTGAAGAGATATGTGCTGCACTTTTTTTTAATATCTCAAACGTCTCTCTCCTCTTGCAAGGAGAGAAATGTGTTGTGCTTTGTTTTTACTTGACTGTGTCTCTCCTCTTGCAAAGAAAGTGTTCTGCTCTTTCTTGTTAAACACAAATGTCTTGCTGCACTTCAACAGGCAGGTCGATGTCTGGATTCATTTTAAAACTTACTCGTTGCCTCTGTTATGGTTTGTACTGCAAAACAAAAAACTAATCAAAAGAAAAACATGGAGCCAGGGATAACGTGTCTAATTCCTCCTTACTTTTGTGAGGCGGCAATTATGACGTGGTGACACAATGACGTCTGCCATTCACGTGCTTCTACACGTAACCCATAATGCATTATGTAAACAATGAATGCTTGATCAAACAATATATTTACAATACTATTCAAATATTACTGAAATATTAAAGGCACAACAAGTAAGTTGGTAATTATGCCTCAGGGAGACCAAAGGTTTCCAAAGGGACCAACATGCCCAATGTGCTACTATAAACACAAACTAGTAAAGGTTCCTTAGGGTTTCAGCACACCTTACTGTCTGCTTTTTGAAGATCTAATCTAAATTATGGAGTTCCAACTTCTTATCCACTCTTCAGAATATGCAGCACTTTTTTAAGTAGCACTATTCATGAAAATAGAATTTCTTATCCGAGACAAGAGTGTCAAATGAGATTTATTTGAAGATTTTTGCACTTGTTTGCCAATAACAGTGCCTACATTCATTTTCCTTTTTCAATTGTCCTGAGAGATCTTTTTGAACTCCAGATTGGAGATTGGGTGTTGTTTTAGGGATTTTTATTGAAAGGACATATTCACTTAGTTAATATTTAGTCTCTGACTCTAATTAAACGTGTGTGTGTGTAAAAAATCACATTTTAAATAAAGCTCACTTGTTTTCACCAGAGTATCGACATTATCAGTAGAGAAGATGTCAGCTGATCAAATCTTACCTAATTTTGAGGGCTTTTTTGAGCAACAGTGTTTTATTGTTATGAAAATTAAAAGAAATGTAGATGCTGGAAATCTAAAATAAAAACAGAAAAATTTGGGAGTAGGAGAGATACGCTATTGATTAGATTCAGTGAAGAGGTTTGCTCCTACTATTTGACAGCTAACTTCCGAAAAATGGTTGTGATTCCTGATTCTACTCAGCTTCATATTCCATTAAATTTTCCAGCCTGAATCCATATGGTTGACACCCTGCAAATAGAAATGCCAAGGCAGAGTAAGGGGCATATCATTCCACAAGGCTAAATCGTGACTTCTGAAAATAGTGGAAATTCTGTGTAAAGAGAAAACATGTGTACCTTAGAAATTTATTTGTTCTCCTAACTTAATAGGTCATATTTGTGTTGATCAATTATATAATGAGCATCAATTCTCGCCCTGTAGTCCTGCAAATTGTTATCCTTTCAAGTATCTATCGAAGTTCTTTTATTATGCCTTGACTGAATCTGACTGCACTAACCCATCTCCCTAGTGCATTCCAGATCTTTCTGGCACACACTGCATAAACGTGTTTTTTCTCATGCCATATTTAATCCTTTAGCCAATCATCGCCATTATTTGACTACAGATTCTAGATCTTTTTGGCAATAGAAGCAATATCTCATTATCTTAAAACTCAAGTTATAAGTAAATTTATTATCGAAGTACATTTATGTTACCATATATAACCTTAAGATTCATTTCCTTGCAGACATATGCGGGGGAAAAGAAATATAATAGAATTTTATGAAAATTTATGCATAAGCAGACAAAGTCTGACCAACAACCAATGGGACAAACTGCACATAAAAATAATACTGAGAAAATGAGTTGTAAAGAGGCTCTGAAAGAGAGTCTGTAGATCATAGCAACAGTTTGGTGAATGAAGTTATTCACATTAGTTCAGGAGCTGAATGGTTGTAGGGTAATAACTGTTCCTGAACCTGGTGGTGTTG
Organism: Mobula birostris; assembly: GCF_030028105.1. Classification (NCBI taxonomy): domain Eukaryota; kingdom Metazoa; phylum Chordata; class Chondrichthyes; order Myliobatiformes; family Myliobatidae; genus Mobula; species Mobula birostris. The sequence goes on from NC_092370.1 coordinate 69,851,535, forward strand.
GTTCTAAACATTCCCTCCAATGGTAGTAGTGAAAAGAGGGCATGGGATGGATGGTGGGGGACTTTGGTGATGGATGCTGCTTTCTTGTGAAAATGCTCTATGTAAATGTACTTAATTGCGGAGACAGCTTTATCTGATAGACTGGGCTGTATCCACCAGTTTCTGCAGCCTTTTCCATTCCAGGGTATTGGTACTTCTAAACCAGGTCATAATGCAACCAGTTAGGGTACTCTCCACTGTGCATGTATAGAAGTTTGTCGAAGTTTTTAGTGACCTGCCAAATTCACGCAAATTTCTAAGAAAATAGAGCTGGAGTTGTTCTGCCTTTGTGAAGGGTATTCTGTATATACTCTTCATGATCTATAAACTCTTTGAAGGTATTGTCAGCTACTTCAGGGTATATTGGAAAGTTATTTGCTGTTGAGCTTGGAATGAAATGTGTGGTATTTTGGGCTTTTCCAAACTCTTCAGACAAAATCATTTACTATTCCGTCATCTGCTGAACGATAAATACTCAGCCACCATGAGGCCACGCTACTCGAATACTCTGTAGCAGCAGCAGGAATAGAAGAAAGAAACGATAATGAAGTAGGCGAAGAACAGGAAGACAGGATTAGTGACAAAGAATGGCCTTCACTATAAGGTGTGCTTCCAGGGCATATCCTAAGATTCGCTGAGAAGTCTCACTCCTTTTGCTCAGAACACAAATAAACAAAGTAGCAGGCCATGTCCCAAAATCCTCGTTGAGTGGAATGCAAAGTAACAAGAATCATTTGGCAATGATTCTTTGGCTTTAAGTCTCAGCAGTTCATTTGGCTTTAAGTCTCAGCAGTTCCTCTTCACAAATGATATTTGCATTGTCTTTTCCTCCAATATCAACATCCTTAGAATCATTATTGACCAGAAAACTGTTGTAGGCACTGAATTGTTGTAACTGCAAACAATATGAAGCTATAGTAGAGTCTAAACGTCTTTATTTGTCAAAACTGCTTCACCATCTTCATGGTTTAATTAAGGACAGCAGGTCTCTGCAATTTAACAATTTAAACGTATGAAACAATGTCTTCTATTTGCCTCAATAAGCCACTTAAAAGATAATGAAGAATGCTGTACCTTATCTGGTAGAAAGAGACCTGTTGTATTGCCATCTTTGTGAACTATATGGAATCCTCATTGTGGTTCTTTGCAGACACGATGAGTAAAAAAATCCATCTCTGCCAGAAACAGTAGCTTAACAAGGGCAATTATCATCTAAATTGATTAAAATCTGCAAAGTGAATTCTAAATTATAATCTCCAAGCCTGAGAAAAAGAAAATCTGTCACCTTCCTGTATGCTTGCTAAATGGTTCTTCCCCAGGTTCAGCAATATTGGAATTCCCTTACAAGTAATGCTGTGTGATAGGAATTCAGCTCCTTGTCTCCTTCAGTGCCATGTAGAAACATTCCTCTCAGTAATGCTGTTCATCATGAGTGAAAAAGAATGAAGAGAATCCTTCAGTCCATTTCCCATGATGTCTTCCCTCTGTCAGTGATCATCACAATAAATCAGCTGACATGAATACAAGCCAGTCAAGGCCAACACCGTGCATTTGTTGACTAAATATCCTTGTGTGTATTCTCTTCGTATCTATCCTCCATGTGATACTGAGTAATGCTCTAGTCTGTAACAAGCTGTTTGATGTTTACTGTATTGAATTGAAGACTCCTAATGTCATGTGAGCTAATAGAAAATAAAGATTGCAGTTTACAGCTCCTAAGCCAATATACCAGGTGCAAGCCCAATATGGTTTTGTAGAAACATTGAAACAATTTTTGTGGGTCCACTCCACAGTGCCATTTTATTTGATATTCTCAAATACAAATGTTCTCTTATTTTAATTATGGAGGGCCAAAAAACTGCACAAGATGTATTTTCTATGGGCAGATCTGCAGGGTTTTTTAAATCTTCATCACACTCACGCCATACTCTGAATTTAGGATTGTTTGTTATAATTTATGACTGGTATTGGAAATTTTTCAACTGAAATAAAAGCACTTTTGCCCAATCTTATTGAAAACTGTATATAATTAAATACTTTGCAAGTTGTCTTTTGTTTAATAGATTGTCCAGGAGCTAACTGTTGTGGAAAATAACACCAAGTACCATGTGAAGCACCTAAGCCCATTTTATTGCTGCAAGAAGCAAGAATAGATTTTGTAGCTGTTATCCAAGTTAGGCCAAACAATTAGAGCATTTTCAGAATGAAAGTTTCCCACCTTAGGAATGTTTGTAATTTATTTATTCCATGGAGTGGAGACTGATTACTTTTCAATGTATGGGTGATACAATGTAAATACCAAACTTAAATTTGCAAAAGTAAATCGTTAGCTGATTCAGTTGTTGTAGGGGCTTGATTACTATGAGGAAATTTACTTGAGGAAAGCACATCTTTCTGGCAAGGTACATTTACAGAATTAAGTTGACATCATGAATTAACACAGTTTACCACCATTTAGACGAGTCCATAATTAGTCAAATTATTCAAATACTTTTACATTTCTATGTTTCACTCTTTAAGGAAGCTTGCTGTGAACCATTCTGAAGGGAAATTGAAAGAAGTGAGACAGATAGAGATAATTCTCTACTTTATAAAACTGGTTTCATGGACTTCATTTCTCAATGAAAACAGTATGAAATGAGCTTTCCTCTCCATTAGTTGAGACAGACTATCATAAGTTTCTTGCAATTTCTGCAAATTTATAAGCTTAGTCACCCAAAAATCAACTCTGTAAATCATCCAGCTGCAGTGCAAGTGGACTAATTGTCACTGATGCACAAGCTCAAAGCACTGCTTAAGACTCATCATTCATCAAAGCAAAAAGTAATACAAAAGGACAAAAGTAAGTGTAATGTTTAATGAATAAATAAATTATGAGGCTTTATGGAAGCATTTTCTAACAACACTGACTAATAATGGCCAAATTGACATTTATGTGACTGCTATAAAGTGAAGATATTATGCTCAGGCAGCTTTGAGAAAAGGTTTTACTTCCATTAGGAACAAATTCATTCAAATATAAATCTTTCCCAGCTATTTCTCATGCGTATAATAAGAAGTTAAATAGCTTCACTGTCCTTGAGGAATATTTCTAAACTTCAACATCATGTTTTGAAAAGAAAAGGTAGAGATAATATCAACAGCAAAACTAACTGCTATTTTTTTCATTTATAGGCAAGGTCCCGTGAAACCAGAGGTACTTTCAATTAACTGGTCAGGGAAACGTTCCGTTCGAAAACTTAAGAGAAATAACAGCCTGTCTCCAAATAATACCAACTTCAGCATCCTAAATTCAGGTACTGTACTGTTCATCTGATATTTCAGTATCTCAAAGTGCAAGGTGTATTTATTATCAAAGTACATCTGCTGTATACAACCTTGAGATCTGTCTTCTTGCAGCAAGCAGCCTTAAGACAAAGAAACACAAGAGAACATATTAAAGTATTTATAGATTTACCTTCATTTGATTTTGTCTTTTTATCATAATTCTGTTCTGCACCATGATCTTTGATGTTTTATTTTTGAATTTAAATAATAAGTATGTTAAGGATTTGAAGAGAAGTCATTGATCATCTTCTCGATATTGACTATCTTAACATTTTGACATTATAGTATGAGAAAACTGAACTGTTGCCAGGAGTGCACTTTAACAGAAGATGCATATCCAGAAGCAATACTATCAAAAATTTAGATGATTCTAAAGTAGCTTCTATTGAACTACTAATTTCTCAGTAGATCAAAGGAAGCGACAAAGAATTGAAATAAGATGAGGGAATAAGATAAGACCTGGTAAGTACAAAAAAAAATTATCCAGAGCTTTCAAAGCAAATTGAATTCTGTGTGAGAGCCCTGTTGGCAGCTGATGGAGTAACATCGTTTCAGATTGCTCCTACCCTGTTTACTTAATTGACTCCTACCAGTCTTTTTTTTGAAACCTTATTATAATACCTTAATACTGACTGGGAAAAGAACAAAACCTTCTGCAAAAGAAAGAGGAACAGAAGATGAATCCCCAGTCACTTTGGATTCAATCAGTGACTTCCTTAAACGGCAAAAATCGGAATTTTCTGAGGAGTTTCAACGACTTAACGGCAAATTGGATACAATTCAACAAATTTTGTCTGAGCCTGAGAACTGAGTTCAAGAAAATACTGTGAAGCTGATGACACTTGAAGAGGACATTGACGATACAATTAAACTCTGCAAAGAGTTATCTTTATCCAATGATAAAATGATGAAGAGGATCATCAGTCTCAAAAATAGAAATAGGAGAAATAACTTGCAGATTCTGGGTCTTGAAGAATCAATTGAAGGTGCTGACCCTACAAAGTTTTTTGCAAACTTTCTGAAACAACTTTTCCCTGCTTTATTCACTTCCAAGCCAAAGCTCGATCGAGCATATCGCTCACCGACTTCGAAGCCATTGTCGGCGGCAGCAAGACCCAGATCGGTCATACTAAGCTTTCATGAATTTTGTATTAAGGATCTCTTAATTCGTCATACCCGTCAACTAGGAATGATTGATTTCCAAAGTTACATGGTTAGATTTGTGGAAGACTATTCGCCTGAAGTTATGGCTGATCGCATGAAGTATAAAGTTATGTCGGAATTTTACAATAAAGGATATAAACCATCCCTTCGGTTCCCCGCCCGTCTGAGTATTGTTTTGAAGAACGGATTGTGGAAAAGAATAAAGTTGGTTGAAGAAGCAAAAGAGTTTCTGAAGGATGAAGTCTAAAACTGTCATATTTCTTATTTGATCAATTTTTTTCTTCTGTTAATATGAACTTGAAATAAGGTTTCATTAAGCTTACATTTTGGCTGTTCATACACTGTCTTTTGTTACTTTTTTGATACTTTTTTATTATTTCCCTTTTTGAGGCTTTATTTTAATACAGCTTTCTTTGAATTTGTTTAAACTGATCCTTTCATATTTTCCAATACTGAGTTATTTTTCTTTCTACGTTGTGTCTTGGTAGGGACATAATGACCTTGTAGGATTGGAGTTTTTTTTGTCAACAGGATTTTTTGGGGAACTTATTTCTTAGCTCGCTGACTGCCTATTGATCAGCTTTCTCGCTTTGGGTGGGGGAAGGGGTAGGGCCTATTTTTCTCTGGGAGCTGTGTTGGGTTGAATATATGATTGTTTATTTGAATACCTTACCTTACGGTTTGTTTTGTAGTCTTAATAACTTATGGCCAATTCTTTTAATTACATGTTGATTGGTATTTAAAATGGTTCGAAATATTAACTTATTTAGTTGAATGTGAAAGGGCTGAATGACCCCATCAAAAGGAACAAAGTGTTTGCTTATATTAAAAAATTAAAAGCACCCATTATTTCCTTACAAGAAACGCACATACGCAGCTGTGATAGCTTACGTTTTTTTACTCGGTAGAAGGGTATGCAATTCCATACTTTGTTTAATGCAAAATCATGTGGAGTTTCCATTTTTGTAGATAATACAGTTTCTTTTGTTCAGCATAAAGTTGTTTCGGACCCTAATGGTCGATTTGTTATTGTATCAGGGAGTTTAGACAGTAAGTTGATTGTTTTTGCTAATGTAAATGCCCCTAACGTAGACGATCCAGAATTTTTTGAACATCTGTTGTCATTTTTGCCAGATTTGTGTACTTACTCTCTTGTGATGGGAGGAGATTTTAACTGCTGGCTAGATCCAGTATTAGATCGCTCATCTATTAAACCAGCCACACTTAATAAATCAGCTTTGTTTATCCAGTCCTTTCTAACCAAATGTGGTATATTTGATGCTTGGCGTTTTCTCCATCCGACGGACAGGGAGTATTCTTTTTTCTCTCATGTTCATCATTCTTATACCAGGATGGATTATTTTTTTATTGATAGTCAAATGATTCCACTAGTTCGATCGATTGAATATAAAGAGATTGCTAGTTCTGACCACTCTTCTGTACTTCTTTCTTTAAATCTTCCTGGTCCTATCCCTATGAGTAGATTTTGGCGATTTAATTTAACTCTGTTATCCGATGAGGACTTTTTCAAACTTATGGAGAATCAAATCACTCATTTTTTTTTGAAGAAAATACGTTGGAAGAGACATCAAGTCTTATTATATGGGATACTTTTAAAGCATACATCTGGGATCAAATTACTTCTTATACTGCAAACATCATTAAAAAAGCTAACAAAGAGAGAAATGAACTAGCCAAACAGTTAAAACAACTGGACCATAATTGTGCTTCAGTACTTGATCCTGAAACATATAAGAGACATATTGAAACTAAAACTAAGTATGATCTTCTTTTAACATATCCAATTGAATGTCAACTTTTAAAAGATAGGAGTCAATTTTATATTCATGGAGATAAAACTGGTAAGCTACTGGCTAATCAATTGAAGCCATTTATAGCCAAGCGGCAAATTAAAGAAATACGTAAAATTAATGGGGGCATGACAACTGACCACCTTGAAATTAATGACACTTTTAGGGAATTTTAGTCTAAGTTGTATAGTTCTGACTCTGTTAATGATAATATTGCAATGAATAATTTTTAGATCAATTAAATATTCCTAATCTTTCGTTAGATGATTGTAGGCAATTGGATCAACCCGTTTCCCAGGAGGAAATTGCTCAGGCTATTCGAGAATTGCATTCTGGGAAATCCCCAGGACCCGATGGATTCTCTGGAGAGTTTTATAAGGCTTTTTCCTCCTTGCTTATACCACACTTAAGTTCTACCCTTACTGATTCCTTTAAGGTAGGAAAACTACCACAGTCTTTTTACGAAGCTTCCTTTTCGCTCATTCTCCAAAAGAATAAGAATCCTACTGAATGTTTTTCATGTAGACCTATCCCTTTACTCAATTTTGATACTAAAATTTTATCTAAAGTGTTGGCTCGCAGACTTGAAAATATTGTATCTTCTATTGTTTCGGATGATCAGACAGGATTTATTAAAAATCAATATTCCCATTTTAATATACGGCTTTTGTTAAATGTTATGTACTCTCCATCTAAGGAAATATCGGAATGTGTGATATCTTTGGATGTGGAGAAGGCTTTTGACAGAGCTGAATGGAACTATCTATTTACATCCTGAGAAAAATTTAATTTTGGACCTAATTTTATTCATTGGAATAAATTACTTTATTTATCTCCCTCTGCTCTTGTTCTTAATAACTTTCAGAATTCTAAACCCTTTAAACTCCAACATGGGACTAGACAAGGTTGTCCTTTGAGCCCTCTGCTTTTTGATTTGGTACTAGAACCCTTAGCAATTGCTTTTCGAGAGTCTAAAGAGATTACTGGTATTTTAAGGACAGGTACTACTCATAAAGTGTCGCTCTATGCTGATGACATTACTTTTTATATCTAATGTTACAACCTCCTTACCATTTGTGTTCTGTTTACTGACTAATTTTAGGCAGTTCTCAGGATATAAATTAAATTTACAGAAGAATGAACTGTTTCCTTTAAACAATTTAATACCAACCGATACTAACCTTCCTTTTAAAATTTTAAGAAAACAATTTACGTATTTAGGAGTAATAATTACCAAGAACTATAAAGATGTATTTAAGGAAAGTTTTTTAAATTTATTGAATTATGTTAAAAAAACCCTTTCTAATTGGTCGCCTCTCTCTTGATCACTGATTCTATTAAAATGAATATCTTACCTAAATTTATATACCTTTTTCAAGCTGTGCATGTTTTTATTCCTAAATCTTTTTTTGACTCTTTGGATTCAATTCTTTCTTCCTATATATGTAAGAATTAAAAACCTCGTATAAATAAAGCACACCTTCAAAAAACCAAACAGAACGGAGGATTTGCCTTACCCAATTTTAGGTTATATTATTGGGCAGTTAATATACGTAATATTATGTTCTGGATATATTACATTAACCATGCGAATTGCCCTACATGGGTTTCCTTGGAAGTCAACTCTGTTATAAAATTTTCATTTATTTCTTTACTTGGATCCTCACTTCCTTTATCTTTAAATAAACTAATTGACAATGTGGTGGTTAAACATACATTGAGGATTTGGTTACAGTTCAGAAAACATTTTGGTTTATTGATATTCTCCCTCTCAAGTCCCATATTTTCTAATTGTTTTTTAAACCATCTTTAATTGACTTCTCTTTTAAAGAATGAGATAGATTGGGTATTAAACGATTTCAGGATTTGTTTGATGGAGGGAATCTCTCTTCTTTTGTGCAACTTTCAATGAAATTTAACCTTTCCAACACTCACTTTTTTCGATACTTACAGATTAGAGCTTTTTTGAGATCGCGGTTACCTACATTTCCTACAAGTCCAGATAAGAATATAATAGATACAATTTTTAATCTAAAACCCGTTGATAATGGTTCAATATCTTACATTTATGGTCTACTGTTGGGACTGAAAAAGGCCTTTTTAGATAAAATTAAAGGAGTTTGGGAAAAGAATTTACAGATTTTCATATCTGAAGAGAGCTGGAAGATTATTTTAAAATTGATTAATTCTTCATCATTATGTGTTCATCATTCTTCATTACAATTCAAAGTGGTACATAGAGTTCATATGTCTAAAGGCAAGCTTTCCCGTTTCTACGCAGACATTTCCCCTTACTGTGATAGATGTACTAATGGAGTGGCCACACTAATTCATATGTTTTGGATATGTCCAAGCCTTGAAAAATTCTGGAAAGATGCATTTCAAACTTTTTCTGCACTTTTCAATGTCAGCTTTAAGCCCAATCCTTTGACTGCCTTGTTTGGTATTGTTGAGGATAGTGCTACAAAATTGAAGCCATCGAATTTGCGGGTATTGGCCTTTATGTCTCTTATGGCCAGGAGGGCGATTTTGCTCAAGTGGAAGGAGGCCGCCCCGCCCACTCATGTTCAATGGCTATCTGATGTTATGTTGTGTCTTGATCTAAAGAAGATTCATTGTTCGATTTCTGATTCCAAACATGACTTTCTAATGTTATGGGGACCCTTTCTGAATTATTTTCATAATCTTTGAACTGTTATTAAAGTATGGATTTGAGCCATTGTTATTATAATTTCATATGGTAAGGTTTTTTTCTTTTTTCTTCTTTTTTTTTTACCAACCAGCTCATTTTGGTAGTGGGGGTAGATTTTTTGAATAAAATACAATTATTTTATTTTATTTCATTTCATAATTCAATCTTTTTTATATATGATTGACTTGGAATATGGGATACTGTGATCATATTACTATAACTTAAATGTAATGTAATTTGTATTATTTACTTGTATTCTTATGAATTTTGTATTTGTATTCATGCAATTTATATAATATTAAAATATTGAAAAGGAATTCTGTGTAAGTATTCTGCATGAAGTCAGAGTTTTGAGTGCTGTATGCAGAACTGAACTTCATACATTTGAAAGAATATTAAGGCCTTGCAAATGATATTGTTCAGATTTGCTAGAATGATATCTTGTATGAGGAAATATAAAGTCGGTGATTATTTTGAAAGATTGAGACTTTTGTCATTGATGCAATGCAGCTTGGGTGTGAAAAGAGAAAAGCATCTAAACTTCTGAACAGTCAGAACAGGTTAAAGAACCAGATCGTTTCAAGTACTTGAAGGTTTGAAAGTTAGGGCATTTAAAGAAGGTAGAATAAAAGAGATTTAGAACAGAATGCAGGAGAAACTTGGTTACATGAACAGTTGTGAAGATGTGGTTCAGGCGGTATCTTCTCAATATTAAAAGTTAAATGAGATAGGTATTTGAAGAAAGGTAAGACTGAAATGATACCTGTTTAAAGTTACTTCACCTGATTGAGGATAAGCTTCAGTCTGGTGTTTTTCGATAAATAATCCCTTTCTGTCTACTCTGCAATTTCAAGCAATCAAAGTTTGTTTGATGATTGATTATAGATTTCTTTTCCTGCAATTGTAGTAAATACCAACTTATCTTACACATTTCAGAAATTAATTGCAGAGAATATCACTTTGGAAAAATAAGTTAATAGATTTCAACAATTTCCAAGAGTTTGGTGAAGTAATTGAGGCAACACAAGGTAAAACATTTTTCAGGTCACAATGCATCGCCCTTAACAATTGTTATGAGAGCTATAGTATATCTAACAATCAGTTAAAAGTTTAAACCACCTTGTTTTGTAACTAGTTCACCCTATTTTCTATTGTGGATTGAAATGGAAATAACTTATGCAAAGGAAGAGGACTTTCACCTGATAGTTCATCACAAGAAATTTCTAAAGATTTAAATGTCACGGCAACACCATACCACTTGAATGTGTTGAACACTAATCTGACTCTGTGCGATGCAAACACTATAATTATAAACGTACTTAAGAAAATGCTAGATGTGATAAAATTGTTCCTAAAACAAAAGCAAACACATAATTCACCAGGAGCTGTACAAGTTGGAAAACCAGGCTCAATACAAATAATTAAACTTTTAAGTTATAGCAAACTGCACGTTTGGAAACATACATTTAATTGAATTGTGCATGGAGATTTGGAAGGGGATGCAGATATTACCAGCATCAATATTAAAAAGAAAAGCATTGAAGGGAAGCGTTGTTTGGTCTGTCATGTGACATCATGGGATTGCTTGATTTTGCAGCCTGGTCCATCAACCAGTTGATATTTGACCCACTAATTCTGTGTGTGAATGTGTTCATTGTTTCTGGGTGACTACGCATAAAGCAGACCTATTCAGCTGCACTGGACACGAGAAACATTCTTTAATTCTAACAGTGGCAACGAAGATGGGATCAGTGACATCCATTTTTTTGGAATACATGTTCACATTTGAATAATGAGCATAATTGGAAAAGTTGAGGAATACTGTGATTCTCAATACCCCTGGAATGTTTACATCAAACGTTTGGACTGTTTTTCTTTCACAGCAATTAACATCACTGAGCCCAATTAAAAAAAAACAGTGTCCTGCTCAGTGTATGCGGTCCGAAAACATTCAACATCATCCAAAGTTGGGTGAGTCTCAGTTTTGCCTCTTTGAGGTTTAGGAAGCAAGGTGGGTCTATTGAGGAATATAAGGTAGCAAGAAAGGAGCTTAAGAAGGGGCTGAGAAGAGCAAGAAGGGGGCATGAGAAGGCTTTGGCGAGTAGGGTAAAGGAAAACCCCAAGGCATTCTTCAACTATGTGAAGAACAAAAGGGTGACAGGAGTGAAGGTAGGACCGATTAGAGATAAAGGTGGGAAGATGTGCCTGGAGGCTGTGGAAGTGAGCGAGGTCCTCAATGAATACTTCTCTTCGGTATTCACCAATGAGAGGGAACTTGATAATGGTGAGGACAATATGAGTGAGGTTGATGTTCTGGAGCATGTAGATATTAAGGGACAGGAGATGTTGGAGTTGTTAAAATACATTAGGATGGATAAGTCCCCGTGGCCTGATGGATTATTCCCCAGGCTGCTCCAGGAGGTGAGGGAAGGGATTGCTGAGCCTCTGGCTAGGATCTTTATGTACTCGTTGTCCACAGGAATGGTACCGGAGGATTGGAGGGAGGTGAATATTGTCCCCTTGTTCAAAAAAGGTAGAAGAGATAGTCCGGATAATTATAGACCAGTGAGCCTTACGTCTGTGGTGAGAAAGCTGTTGGAAAAGATTCTTAGAGATAGGATCTAATGGCATTTAGAGAATCATGGTCTGATCAGCATGGCTTTGTGAAGGGCAGATCGTGTCTAACAAGCCTGATAGAGTTCTTTGAGGAGGTGACCAGGCATCTAGATGAGGGTAGTGCAGTGATCTACGTGGATTTTGGTAAGGCATTTGACAAGGTTCCACACGGTAGGCTTATTCAGAAAGTCAGAAGGCATAGGATCCAGGGAAGTTTGGCCAGGTGGATTCAGAATTGGCTTGCCTGCAGAAGGCAGAGGGTCGTGGTGGAGGGAGTACATTCAGATTGGAGGGTTGGGACTAGCGGTGTCCCACAAGGATCTGTTCTGGGATCTCCACTCTTTGTGATTTTTATTAATGACCTGGATGTGGGGGTAGAAGGGTGGGTTGGCAAGTTTGCAGATGACACAAAGGTTGATGGTGTTGTAGATAGTGTAGAGAATTGTCGAAGATTGCAGAGAGACATTGATAGGATGCAGAAGTGGGCTGAGAAGTGGCAGATGGAGTTCAACCTGGAGAAGTGTGAGGTGATACACTTTGGAAGGACAAACTCCAAGGCAGAGTACAAAGTAAATGGCAGGATATTTGGTAGTGTGGAGGAGTAGAGGGATCTGGGGGTACATGTCCACAGATCCCTGGAAGTTGCCTCACAGGTGGATAGGGTAGTTAAGAAAGCTTATGGGGTGTTAGCTTTCATATGTCGCAGGATAGAGTTTAAGAGTCGCGATGTAATGATGCAGCTCTATAAAACTCTGGTTAGGCCACACTTGGAGTACTGTGTCCAGTTCTGGTCACCTCACTATAAGAAGGATGTGGAAGCATTGGAAAGGATACAGAGGAGATTTACCAGGATGCTGCCTGGTTTAGAGAGTATGGATTATGCTCAGAGATTAAGGGAGCTGGGGCTTTGGAGAGAAGGAGGATGAGAGGAGACATGATAGAGATGTGCAAGATATTAAGAGGAATAGATAGAGTGGATAGCCAGCGCCTCTTCCCCAGGGCACCACTGCTCAAGACAAGAGGATATGACTTTAAGATAAGAGGTGGGAAGTTCAAGGGGGATATTAGAGGAAGGCTTTTTACTCAGAGAGTGGTTGGTGCATGGGATGCACTGTCTGAGTCAGTGGTAGAGGCAGATACACTAGTGAAGTTTAAGAGACTACTAGACAGGTATGTAGAGGAATTTAAGATGGGGGCTTATATAGGAGGCAAGGTTTGAGGGTCAGCACAACATTGTGGGCCGAAGGGCCTGTAATGTGCTGTACTATTCAATGTTCTGTGAAATTCTATGAGGAACTTGGGGGATTAATTGAGTCTCATTACAATCCTAAACCATCAGTTACAATTTTGCAATGCTTTAGATTCAACATTCGTATTCAACCAGAAAGTGATTCAGGGGAACATTTGTTGCTGAATTAAGAACTCTGACTGAACTTTGTGATTTTTTGGAGCTGTTCGAGAAGGTATATGAGATCGCTTGGTCGTTGGCATACATTATGTTCGCATTCAATGCCACCAGTTGGCAGAATCAGAGCTCACATTTAAGGCAGCCTTTGACATTGCAAATGGCATGGGAACAGCAGATAAGAATGTAGTTCTGTTGCAACAGGGCAAAGTTCAAGGAGAGGCAGTATCCCTATCACCTACCACTGCCACAGATTATACTGAATTAACAGAGTGTCCCTAGCTAAGAAAACAGGGAATTATACTCTAGGTTTCCAACCTTACCATTGTGGTGAATTTCACCAGAAACCTACTGACTGATGACACAGAGGTTCTGTCTGACATGCTTGCCAAAAGAAAGGACGCTTCGCATGCTTTTGGTCTCCATTCAAACCAGAATGTTCCACAGCAGCACAATACGTGGTTACAGAGTTGGAGGGGTTCATAATGTGCTCAGATAGTCTAGGGCCAGCTACCCCTGTACAGACGGTTTTGAAGATTAACAGCAGACCCATTCTCTTTGAACTCAACTCTGGATGTCCTATTACTCTCTGCAGTGAAATGACATGGGTAGATATGTTTGGACCTGACTCTTTGAAGAAACTTACACCACCGCATTACAGACTGAAGACTTTTATGGGGGATCAGATACAGCAGTTTTGGTTGTGGCAGGGCTCTCCTTCAGCATGAAAATCAATCACACTACCAGTGCATATTACTATGAGGGAGAAGAAGTGAATTTGCTCAGTCACGATTGGCTGCAGCAAGTGCCTGTCCGAAGTGTTTATCGTTGTAAGTTGTCCTGTGATTAGGTTAGAGTACAATCAGGATTGTTGGGGATTGCTGGGGCAGCCCTGCTTGAGGGGCCAGAAGGGCCTACTCTACACTGTAGAATAGAGGTGATGGTTTGATCCAGTGTTCGGAGATTTTAAAAAGGCATTTGATAATATTCCAGACTGTTACATGCTGTTCTGGGTAACTTATTAGTGTGCATATGCATAGATAATTGGTTAAATGACGTAAATGAGAGTTGGAATAATAGATCACATTTAAATTGGTAGACTGGTAATGGTTGAGAAGCTCAGAAATCAGTACTGAGCCATCACTACACTTAATTTCAATGACAAAGACTGACTTTGTAAATTCTATAAAGTTGTGAGGGAAGTGGTCTGTGAAGTATATGCAAGGGGATAGAGACAGGTTAGTGAGTGGGAAGGCAGTTTATGGAGTATACTATAGAAAATATTCACCCTGGGTTAGTACCCTGAGTACTAAAGACCTGTGGCGATCAACTAGCTGGAGTGTTCACCAATGCCTTTATCCTCAATAGTGTGCTTCAGTTATACTCAAGCCTAAGAAGAACGTGGTAATCTGCCTCAATGACTATCATCTACTGCCACTTACATCCACTGTGATGAACTGTTTTGAGAGGGTGGTGATGAAACATATCAACTCCTGCCTGAGAGACGACAGAACTGCTCCATTTGCCTCCCAGCACAACAGATCCACTTCACTGGCTCCTCACTCAACCCTGAAATATCTGGACAGCAAAGATGCATACATCAGGATTTATCGACTATTGCTCGGCATTCAATACTACCATCCCCTCAAAACTAATCAATAAACTTCAAGACCTTGGCCTTAGTTCTTCATTGTGCAATTGGAGCCTTGATTTCCTCACTTACAGACCCCAGTCAGTTCAGACAGACAACAACATCAGCACAGGTACACTACGAGGCTGTTTGCTTAGACCCCTGCTCTACTCGCTTTATACTTATGACTGTGTGGCTAAACACAGCTCCAATGCCATATTCAAATTTGCTGACAACATCACTGTCGTTGGGCAAGTCAAATATGGTGACAAATCAGCATGTAGGAGGGAGATTGAAAATCTGGCAAAGTGGTGCCAAAATAACCTCTCACTCAAAGATATCAAGACCAAGGAGTTGATTACTGTCTTCAGGAGAGGGAAACCAGAGATCCATGAGCCAGTCCTCATCAGGGTATGAGAGGTGGAGAGGGTCAGCAACTTTAAATTCCTCAATGTTATCATTTCAGAGGATCTGGCCTGGGCCCAGCATGTAAGTGTAATTATGAAGAAAGCACAGCAGTGCTCCTACTTTCATAGAAGTTTGTGAAGATTCAGCACAACATCTAAAACTTTGACAAACTTCTATAGATATGTGGTGGAGAGTGTATTGACTGGTTGCATCACAGCCTGGGATGGAAACATCAATGCCCTTGAACATAGTCGAATCGGCCCAGTCCATTATTGGTAAAGTAGCATCCATCATCAAGACCCCAACCATCCAGGGCAGGCCGTACTTTCTTCTCACTACTGCCATCAGGAAGAAGGTACAGGAGCCTCAGGACCCACAGCACCAGGTTCAGTGAAGGGGTCTGAGCCCAGGAGGTTCAGTGTAGGGGTACAGGAGCCCAGACCCTTCCACACATTCGGGACACTTTCTTCGCCGTCTGTAATGGTCCTACCCGTTATTTCATCCTCCATCAGATCCATGCCTGCAATCGTTGTTTTTTTTCACTTTGTTATGTTAGGCAAAGATTGCAAGATCCTACATCTGTGGACCCCAGAGCCTGCTGGCCCTGAAACTAGCAGGCAGGAACTTCAGGCAACACACATCAAAGTTGCTGGTGAACGCAGCAGGCCAGGCAGCATCTCTAGGAAGAGGTACAGTCGACATTTCAGGCCGAGACCCTTCGTCAGGACTAACTGAAGGAAGAGTTAGTAAGAGATTTGAAAGTTGGAGGGGGAGGGGGAGATCCAAAATGATAGAAGACAGGAGGGGGAGGGATGGAGCCAAGAGTTGGACAGTTGGTTGGCAAAAGGGGATACGAGAGGATCATGGGACAGGAGGTCTGGGAAGAAAGATGGGGGGGGGGAACCCAGAGGATGGGCAAGGGGTATAGTCAGAGGGACAGAGGGAGAAAAAGGAGAGTGAGAGAAAGAATGTGTGTATATAAATAAATAACGGATGGGGTACGAGGGGGAGGTAGGGCATTAGCGGAAGTTTGAGAAGTCAATGTTCATGCCATCAGGTTGGAGGCTACCCAGACGGAATATAAGGTGTTGTTCCTCCAACCTGAGTGTTGCTTCATCTTTACAGTAGAGGAGGCCGTGGATAGACCTGTCAGAATGGGAATGGGACGTGGAATTGAAATGTGTGGCCACTGGGAGATCCTGCTTTCTCTGGCGGACAGAGCGTAGGTGTTCAGCAAAGCGGTCTCCCAGTCTGCGTCGGGTCTTACCAATATATAAAAGGCCACATCGGGATCTCTTACTCACTCTTCCTTCAGTTAGTCCTGACGAAGGGTCTCGGCCTGAAACATCGACTGTACCTCTTCCTAGAGATGCTGCCTGGCCTGCTGCGTTCACCAGCAACTTTGATGTGTGTTGCTTGAATTTCCAGCATCTGCAGAATTCCTGTTGTTGGCATGAACTTCAGATTGCCTCTGCCATTGATCTCGCCGGCTCCAACACCTCAGGGCATATTCAAAACCCGGACTCCAGCAACAACCATGGACACCTTCACAGCGATTGCGCAACAACCAACTGTGACTCCAGCCTTGAACTCCAGGCCAGGTCTTTATGTGCTGCTATTGTGACTCCCATCTCCCCTTCCCCCACCAATAGTCTGCAATCCCATCTCCTTCAGATCCCATCGTCAGCTCCTGGGTACTCAGAGGCTCCATCTTCCTCTCACCCCAACCCTCCCCTCTCCACTGACACCCCCAGCCTCCCCCTCCCCCCCCGATCCCAGCCTCATCCATGCCGGGTCTTTACCATCTCCTCCAACCTTCAACTGTCGGAGGCAGAACGCCCTGTCCTCAGTAAGGGCCTCAACTTTGTCCCCCTTCGCCCACACCTCAGCGAGTTCCGTGTTCGCCATGATGCTGAACTCTTCTTCCGCCATCTCCGTCTCTGAGCCTACTTCTTCGGCAAGGAATCTTCCACCCCCACCAATGACCCCTTCTCCCATCTTCAACCCTCCTCTTCTTCATGGACACCCTGCTCTGGTCTTCTGCCTGCTCTGGATCTCTTTATTGCTAACTGCAGACGGGACATCAACTGTCTCGACTTCACCGCACCTTGTTCCCATTCCAACCTCACTCCTTCGGGACGCTCTGCTCTCTACTCCCTCCTCACTAATCCTAACCTTACTATTAAACCCGCCGATAAGGGGGGTGCTGTTGTAGTCTGGCATACTGACCTCTTGCCAAGGCACAGCGACAACTCACAGATACCTCCTCTTATTTACCCCTCGATCGTGACCCCACTAAGGAGCACCAGGACATTGTCTCCCATACCATCACCGACTTTATCCGCTCAGCGGATCTCCCATCCACTGCTACCAACCTTATAGTTCCCACACCCCGCACTTCCAGTTTCTACCTCCTATCCAAGATCCACAAACCTGCCTGTCCTGGCAGACCTATTGTCTCAGCTTGCTCCTGCCCCACCAAACTCGTTTCTGCATACCTCGGCATGGTTTTATCCCCCATTGTTCAATCCCTTCCTACCTATGTTCGTGACACTTCTCACGCTCTTAAACTTTTCGATGATTTTAAGTTCCCTGGCCCTCACCGCTTTATTTTCACCATGGATGTCCAGTCCCTATATACTTCCATCCCCCATCAGGAAGGTCTCAAAGCACTCCGCTTCTTTTTGGATTCCAGACCTAATCAGTTCCCCTCTACCACCACTCTGCTCCATCTAGCGGAATTAGTCCTTACTCTTAACAATTTCTCCCTTGACTCCTCCCACTTCCTCCAAACTAAAGGTGTAGCTATGGGCACCCGTATGGGTCGTAGCTATGCCTGCCTTTTTGTTGGGTTTGTGGATCCATCTATGTTCCGTACCTATCCTGGTATCTGTTCCCCACTTTTCCTTCACTACATTGACAACTGCATTGGCGCTGCTTCCTGCATGCATGCTGAGCTTGTTGGCTTTATTAACTTTGCCTCCAACTTTCACCCTGCTCTCAAGTTTACCTGGTCCATTTGCGACACCTCCCTCCCCTTTCTAGATCTTTCTGTCTCTATCTCTGGAGACAGCTTATCAACTGATGTCTACTATAAGCCTACTGACTCTCACAGCTATCTGGACTATTCCTCTTCTCACCCTGTCTCTTGCAAAAATGCCATCCCCTTCTCGCAATTCCTCTGTCTCTGCCACATCTGCTCTCAGGATGAAGCTTTTCATTCCAGGACGAGGAAGATGTCCTCCTTTTTTAAAGAAAGGGGCTTCCCTTCCTCCACTATCAACTCTGCTCTCAAACGCATCTCCCCCATTTCACGCACATCTGCTCTCACTCCATCCTCCCGCCACTCCACTAGGAATAGGGTTCCCCTGGTCCTCACCCACCACCCCACCAGCCTCCGGGTCCAACATATTATTTTCCGTAACTTCCGCCACCTCCAACGGGATCCCACCACTAAGCACATCTTTCCCTTCCGTGCCCCGCTTTCCGCAGGGATCGCTCCCTACGCGACTCCCTTGTCCATTCGTCCCCCCCATCCCTCCCCACTGATCTCCCTCCTGGCACTTATCCGTGTAAGCGGAACAAGTGCTACACATGCCCTTACACTTCCTCCCTTACCACCATTCAGGGCCCCAAACAGTCCTTCCAGATGAGGCGACACTTCACCTGTGAGTCGGCTGGGGTGATATACTGCGTCCGGTGCTCCCAATGTGGCCTTTTATATATTGGCGAGACCCGACGCAGACTGGGAGACCGCTTTGCTGAACACCTACACTCTGTCCGCCAGAGAAAGCAGGACCTCCCAGTGGCCACACATTTTAATTCCACATCCCATTCCCATTCTGACATGTCTATCCACGGCCTCCTCTACTGTAAAGATGAAGCCACACTCAGGTTGGAGGAACAATACCTTATATTCCGTCTGGGTAGCCTCCAACCTGATGGCATGAACATCAACTTCTCTAACTTCCGCTAATGCCCCACCTCCCCCTCGTACCTCATCTGTTATTTATTTTTATACACACATTCTTTCTCTCACTCTCCTTTTTCTCCCTCTGTCCCTCTGACTATACCCCTTGCCCATCCTCTGGGTTCCCCCCCCTTGTCTTTCTCCCTGGGCCTCCTGTTCCATGATCCTCTCATATCCCTTTTGCCAATCACCTGTCCAGCTCTTGGCTCCATCCCTCCTCCTCCTGTCTTCTCCTATCATTTTGGATCTCCCCCTCCCCCTCCCACTTTCAAATCTCTTACTAACTCTTCCTTCATTTAGTCCTGACGAAGGGTCTCGGCCTGAAACGTTGACTGTACCTCTTCCTAGAGATGCTGCCTGGCCTGCTGCGTTCACCAGCAACTTTGATGTGTGTTACCAGGTTCAGCAACAGTTATTAATCCCGAATCATTAGTCTCTTGAACCAGAAGGGATAACTTCACTCACCCCATCACTGAACTATTCCCATAACCTAAGGACTCACTCTCAAAGACTCTTCATCTCATGTTCTCGATAGTTATTGCTTATTTATTTATTATTATTATTTTTTGTATTTGATTAGTTTGTTGCCTTTTGCACATTGGCAGTTTGTCTGTCCTGTGAGTGCTGCCTTTCATTGATTCTATTGTGTTTCTTGGATTTACTGCGTATGCCTGCAAGAAAATTAATCTCAGCATTGTATATTGAGACATAATGTCCTTCGATAATAAATTATTTTGAACTTTGAATGTTGGTTAAAGAAACCAAATATTCTTTAAATAATGAGATATGGCAGAAAATAAACATGTAGCCATACCAAACAATTAAAAAGGCAACTGACATCTTGGATGCTTCAGAATTAAGACTGTCCTCTTCTCATAAAGTCTAAAAAAAACTGAAAAGCAAAAGACACATTAACAGTTTTGCTGATCTAAATCTGAGCTTCTGTTGCAGCTATTCACAACCAGCATGAATAATAGTGAAATAATATTTAGACGAGTGGCTATTATCTTTTAGATAAACATTAATCAAAAGAAAAATCTGGTCCATCATGATTTTAAATAAATCACTTTTTTTATCTTCTGTCTATATAGATGAGGATACACAGTGGGTAACCCAGATAAATAGGCTTCAAAAGCTAATTGATCGCCTGGAAAAGAAGGTATGCATGTTTAAAATGTGACTGGTGTGTAACGAGTTGCCTTCATATTACTTCATTTTAATGTTATGGTGAGGCTGTATAAGACATTGGTGAGGCCGAATTTGGAGTATTGTGTGCAGTTTTGGTCACCTAATTGCAGGAAGGATATTAATGATGTTGAAAGAGTGCAACACACATCAAAGTTGCTGGTGAACGCAGCAGGCCAGGCAGCATCTCTAGGAAGAGGTGCAGTCGACGTTTCAGGCCGAGACCCTTCGTCAGGACTAACTGAAGGAAGAGTGAGTAAGGGATTTGAAAGTTGGAGGGGGAGGGGAGATCCAAAATGATAGGAGAAGACAGGAGGGGGAGGGATGGAGCCAAGAGCTGGACAGGTGATAGGCAAAAGGGGATACGAGAGGATTATGGGACAGGAGGTCCGGGAAGAAAGACAAGGAGTGGGGGGGGGGGGACCCAGAGGATGGGCAAGAGGTATATTCAGAGGGATAGAGGGAGAAAAAGGAGAGTGAGAGAAAGAATGTGTGCATAAAAATAAATAACAGATGGGGTACAAGGGGGAGGTGGGGCCTAGCGGAAAATTGCAGAAGACCAGAGTGGGGTGTCCATGAAGAAGAGGAGGGTTGAAGACGGGAGAAGGGAGTCATCGGTGGGGGTGGAAGAGTCCTTGCCGAAGAAGTAGGCTCGGAGACAGAGACGGCGGAAGAAAAGTTCCGCATCGTGGCGAACACGGAACTCGCTGAGGTGTGGGCGAATGGGGACAAAGGTGAGGCCCTTACTGAGAACAGAGCGTTCTGCCTCCGACAGTTGAAGGTCGGAGGGGATGGTAAAGACCCGGCACGGATGAGAGCTGGGATCAGAGGGGGGAGGCTGGGGGTGTCAATAGAGCGGGGAGGGTTGGGGTGAGAGGAAGATGGAGCCTCTGAGGGCCCAGGAGTTGACGGTGGGATCTGAGGAAGACGGGGCTGCGGAGTGGTGGTGGGGGAAGGGGAGACGGGAGTCACAACAGCAGCACATAAAGACCCGGCCTGGAGTTCAAGGCTGGCGTCTCAGTTGGTGGTTGCGCAATCACTGTGAAGGTGTCCATGGTGGTTGCTGGAGTCCGGGTTTTGGATATGCCCTGAGGTGTTGGAGCCCCCCATGATCCTCTCGTATCCCCTTTTGCCCCCATGATCCTCTCGTATCCCCTTTTGCCAATCACCTGTCCAGCTCCTGGCTCCATCCCTCCCCCTCCTGTCTTCTCCTATCATTTTGGATCTCCCCCTCCCCCTTCAACTTTCAAATCCCTTACTCACTCTTCCTTCAGTTAGTCCTGACGAAGGGTCTCGGCCTGAAACTTCGACTGCACCTCTTCCTAGAGATGCTGCCTGGCCTGCTGCATTCACCAGCAACTTTGATGTGTGTTGCTTGAATTTCCAGCATCTGCAGAATGCCTGTTGTTTGAAAGAGTGCAGAGAAGGTTTACAAGGATGTTGCCGAGACTTGAGGAACTCAGTTACAGAGAAAGGTTGAATAGGTGAGGACTTTATTCCCTGGAGCGTGGAAGAATGAGGGGAGATTTGATAGAGGTATATAAAATTATGATGGGTATAGATAGAGTGAATGCAAGCAGGCTTTTTCCACTGAGGCAAGGGGAGAAAAAAACCAGAGAACATGGCTTAAGGATGAAGGGGGGAAAGTTTAAAGGGAATATTGGGGGGGCTTCTTCACACAGAGAGTGGTGGGAGTGTGGAATGAGCTGCCAGATGAAGTGGTAAATGCGGGCTCACTTTTAATATTTAAGAAAAACTTGAACAGGTACATGGATGAGAGGTGTATGGAGGGAAATGGTCCAGGTGCAGGTCAGTGGGACTAGGCAGAAAAATGGTTCGGCACAGCCAAGAAGGGCCTGTTTCTGTGCTGTAATGTTCTATGATTTCTAGTAAATGTAATGTAGAATTAATAGAGAAAACTTCCTGGCGAGTTATATGTAATATTGGTCTTGATAACTGACATAGAATAAAAATGAATATTTGTACACATATTTCATTAATCTACAGGTGAAACATTTGATTCCTTTTTTAAACTGTCACTTATTATCAAGCTATTTTGTACTTTTGAACAGCTCATCTTTCCCATCTTGTTTCCTGGTTTTAAGTCTGTGCTAGTGGTTATCTTTATTCTAATACAGTTGACTACATGAGTTTATTTTATGAAATATAAATTGTTTTATCATATTAAGTGAACGTAAATTTATAAAATAAAATTAATTCATTTGAAAGAGCAAAAGCTTGTGGAGTTCAATTAATTGAAGTAATCATTTTGTATGCCATCTTTATTATAAAAAAAAGTGGTAAAATATCAGCAACAGAATTGAAAATTAGAAAATACCTTCAAATTTGCTCATTGGATTACCCTCTGATACATCTTAATTATATCTCTCTGAGTATGAAGAATGCAACTGGATATGCTACTCTTAGGTTTGGTCATTCCCTTTAACAATTCTATCAGACAATTTACAAAGTTCTGTGTGTTACTCTTAGTTGAGTGAATTGGTCACTTCTAAAGTAATAGAGTTATAGGGTAATACAACACACCTGACCACCTATCTCCTTCCAACTAGATCCTCTTTCCCCTCCCCCCAGCATTTTATTCTGGCATCTCCCCCCCCCCCACCCAACTTCCTTCTCAGTCCTGCAGAAAGTTCTTGGCCAGAAATATCGACTGTCTATTCATTTCCATAGATGCTACCTGCCCTCCTGAGTTCCTCCGGAATTTTGTGTGTGTTACTATCCAAGTGGTTCCATGCATCCTAAGATTGCAAACCAGTCTTCCATACTGGACCTTGTTGGGATCTTGCAAAAATCCAAATATATAACATTCACTACGCTACCTTCACTGACCTTTTTGGCTTCTTTTGGCACAAAAACACTTCTTTGGCTTCTTTTGGCGCAATTTACCATGAACAAAACCATGCTGACTCATCCTAGTCAGACTCTATCCAAATGCTGGTAGATGTCCCCCTGAATTCCCTCCAGTAACAAGCTCACCAGTAGTGTCAGGCTGACCGGCCTGCATTCCCCTGGCTTGACCTTGCTACTCTTAAAAACAGAATAACATTAGCTACCTTCCAGTTTCCCGTAACTTCACCAGTGGCTAATGATGAAGTAAATATCTTTGCAATGGCCTCCTTAATTTCTTTTGTAAAGTACGAGGATGTACTCACTCGGGCCCTGGGAATGTATCCACCTTAATATATTGTAAGACTGTAAATATATTCTCCCTGCTAATATGAATGCTCTCTATCTCCACTTGTCTCTTGTCTCTCGAACAGCCACGTTTTTCCCTTCAGCAAATATCAAGCAAACTATTCATTAAAAATCCCACCCATCTCCTGTGGCTCAAGTCATTGGCGGCCCTGCAGATCCCTAAGAAGTCTCTCTCTCCCAAGCCACCTCTTTACTTTTTATATAGCTGTAAAACATTATGGTCCAAAGGGTTTTGAGTTTATTTGTTTTATTCTGGATGCTTTAAAGCCAACTGTGGGGAGAAGCTTAATCTCAGTCTGATATTGTGTTACTTTGAATTATTTCAATTAAATTCTATTTTAAATAAATATTCCTTATCACCAGAGAGGTTTGTGAGTAGTTTGAAAGGCTGTTGATAGCAAAAGCTGATCGAAGTCCGTCAGGACAGTCTGAGCTGGGGTAGGAGTGTTACGTGCTTGTTGCTCAACATCTGCTCTGCTGTTTCCTGGCAAAATCTAATTGTGACCATACTACTCAGCTGATGGATGTATTTCAAGTACAGGCCATCTTCAGTACAATTATGTACAATTGATTCATAATGAAGTTTTTAAAATGTATGTTAATCTTTTCTCAGTTTAAATATTTTTTGAATCCTTCTTTGATGCTGAAACTTGCTTGACCTTGTATTCAATGTTAATTGCTCAATGTCAAGCAGGAGAGAAGATCATCAATTGGAGTCGGGGCAACAAGTAAATTCAACAATTATAAAACACCAATCTTTTGAGTTTATACCACATTATGATGCCGTTGTGCTATACAGAGATCCCATCTTGGAAATGCAATGCATTATTAACACATTTAAATCTTTCTCAAAAGGATCTGGAAATACATGAGGGGGAAACATCTGGCCTCAGAAATTAATTCTTTAGTATAGTGTTCCTTGAGGATCAAAATGAGCAGGACTGATTCCTCCACAATTGCAAGGAGTCCTTAGACTCTCTTCCACTAGGGCCAGCTTATCTTTTGGACCTTCCATAATCAATGATCAACAAACTACACATCCTAAAACCTATTCTGAAGCCTGTACACCTCTAGATTAACAAAGACTGTCCCTGGGAGATTCCTACTGTAACCTCTTGTTGCTTATTTTCATTGATAACAGGCACCAAGCATACAATTTGACCATAACATATAGGCCATTTGGCCCATCAAGTCTGTTCCACCATTGCAGATCCTGGCAGATTCAATCTTCCTCTCAGCCCCAATCTTCTGTCTTCTCCCCGTATCCCTTTATACCATAACTAATCACGAATCTATCAACCTTTGCCTTAAATATACATAAAGACCTGGCCTCCACAGCTGCCTGTGGCAAAGAATTCCATGGATTCACCACTCTCTGTCTAAAGAAATTTCTCCTCATCTCCATTTTAAAAGGATGCTCCTCTATTCTGAGGCTGTGTCCTCTGGTCTTAGAATGTCCCACCATAGGAAACATCTTCTCCATGTCCACTCTATTAAGTCCTTTCACCATTCGACAGGTTTCAATGAGGTCACCCTCATTCTTCAGAATTCTAATGAATACAGGCTCAGAGCCATTAAACACTCTTCATATGACAAGCCATTCAAACCCGGAATCATTTTTGTGGATCTCCTTTGAACCCTCTCCAGTTTCAGCACATCCTTCCTAAAAATAAGGGGCCCAAAACTGTTCACAATACTCCAAGTGAGGCCTCACCAGTTCCTTATAAAGTCTCAACATTACATCCTTGCTTTGATATTCTATCATATTTGACTGACTGTTTGAACAGGAAAAAAGAAAAGAATTAGGTCCTGTCACTCGGTTTGATACAGACTACTCCTGTCTTTTTTAACCATGTATGTCTTCTTCTACTCCGATATACTTTGCATGAAATCTCCACATTCTGTGTAACCAACTAATTTTACAAAGCCCACATTGCATCCTGCTCTTTGGAGGATAAAGCAGAGAAATGAAACATTTGGTATTCATCCTTCTGCATAGTTATGCAACCTGTAAAGCAGCTTTTCGTTTTTAATTATTCCAGGAAATAGACATAAGATGTATTAATCCAAAGAGACCATATGTTGCAAAGGATGCTTTAATGAAAAATGCTGTTTGCTGGAATCTCACTTACAACCACTTCTAGCATTGCCAATGACTGTTGAAGTTAGAACTGTTTTATATCTAGATCAATTACAAACTACCACTACCCTGAAAATAACGTAAGCAAATTAGTTATACACACATTTTATAGAAAATGACAAATGCATGGTTTGGTAGAGTAAATCATCTAGCTTTTATAAACGTCTAAGAGCAGCATGACCTAACATTGCAGTGTTAGAGAACGACAAGATTCCCCAAGCTGCAGGGATTCATGGGCTGCAGCAAATAGTCATTATTCAACTGATGATTATTCAATTGATAATTATTCTTTTTTCAATACCTGCAGCGCCAAAGCAAGCTTCAAAACTTTCCTAACACAGTGATTTTTTTCAGTGAAAAATCGCACCTACGCATGTAAACAAGGGAAAGCTGTGTGTACCATAACAGTTAAAACTCAGTTTATCTGTCCTCCTGTCTCCTTGCACGCTTTGGTATTACATTTTGTTAGAAAACAAAACGTCATGGAATACTTTGTTATGCTTAAGCTGCTATGATATTGCATGTTGATAAGAAGGGATAAAAGTGATAAAGCTAGAATTCATAAATCTGGATTTCTTTGGTCTAAAGATTTTACAGTGGCTCAGTCTTACTTTTACTCGGACATATCAGCTGAATCACAAGTTGGAGAGCACCTCACTAAAATGAATCTCTTTCACACTTTACATCAAATTTCTTCAAATAAAACACATGATAAGCAGATTTATTTCTGAAGCTGTTATTCCAACAACTATCACCTAATTTATTCAGTCATTAGCCTAGATGCAAGATCTGATTGGAGAAGGGTGAGGGATGTCTTCCAGGTAAGACAATAAGACATGGGAGCGGAATTACACCATTCAGCCCATCAAGTCTATTCCACCATTCCATCATGGCTGATCCTGGATCCCACTCAACCCCATACACCTGCCTTCTCGCCATATCCTTTGATGCCCTGACCAATCAGGAAACGATCAACTTCCACCTTAAATATATGCACAGACTTGGCCTCCACCACAGTCTGTGGCAGAGCATTCCACAGATTTACTATTGCCTAGTTAAAAAAAAATTCATCCTTACCTCTGTTCTAAAGGGTCACCCCTCAATTTTGAGGTTGTATTCTTTAGTTCTGGATACCACATCCACCCTATCTAGTCCTTTCAACAATCAGTAGGTTTCAATGAGATCCCCCTGCATTCTTGTAAATTCCAGTGGGTACAGGCCCTAAGCTACCAAATGCTCCTCATATGTTAACCCCTTCATTCCTGGAATACTTTTCGTGAACCTCCTCTGGACTCTATCCAATGACAACACATCCTTTCTGAGATGTGGGGCCCAAAACTGTTGACAATACAAGCCTCCTTGAGTGTAATATAAGCCACTAATCATGTCATATAACACAAAGCAGGCCTTTTGGCCCAGTGAATTCATGCTGACCCAATTGCATTTATTCTACATTAATCCAATATTGTTTTTTTTGTTTCCACATTCTCATCAACCTTGCTCTCTTCTCCTCTGGATTCTTCAAGTCATCCACATATTAAAGACAATATACAGTGGCTAATTAGTCTATCACTTGTGTGTCTTTGGGATGTGCATGGAAACCAGAGGACTTGAAAGAAATGTATAGTCACGGAGAATATGCAAAGTCCACATAGCATTCTCTGTCGGCATTGAGCCCCAGTTGCTGGAGCTTGACGTAGCTGCACCACTGTGTCACCAAACTTGTCCCTATTTGGGACAGGAACAATATTCTTAGAGAGGAGGGTGAAAAAGCACAAGTCACAGGAGTTTGGACTAACAACAAAGCAACAAACTCACTTCAGATAAAACTTCTATTAGGCAGAATAATTACAAAGATTTCAGAACTCATGGGAAGTGCGTTTAGTGATATTTGAATTATGATCTTTGATTTCCTGTTCATTCGTAGAATAAGCAGTGAATTGCAGATTGTTTCATCGCAATGTTCCTAGTGTGGATGGAAGTGCAGAATGTTGATTTTATATTTTACTTTCTTGTTGGTTCACGTGTCTGTATTGGTATCGTTGGTTTACAGGACTTAAAGCTCGAACCGCTGGAGGAAGAAGTATTGGAGGGAAATGCCAAATCTGTAAGTCAGTCTTACATTAGTCAGACCTAAAATGGTTCTCATTCTCGAGAGCATGAAAACTATATTGTGACCATGTTTGGGAGGTCAAAAAGACATTGTGAAAAATTTCCCAGTCCAGAACTTCTTTTGCCAAAATAGAATTTTGATGTCAAATGTCAGCAGCAATTTTGTTCAAAGCAGAGCTCAATTGCTTACGTTGTTTGATGCCAGAGGAGGCTGTTGTCTGGCTAAGAAAATGTCTGGAAGCAGTTGAATTTAATTGACTTTATTTCATATATCCTTCACATACATGAGGAGTAAAAATCTTTATGTAACATCTCTGTCTGAATGTGCAATGTGCAATTTATAGTAATTTTTAATAAATAGTATGTACAACAGGCCAGTCAATATAGCATAAAATACAGTTATATCAGCATCAATTCTTCAGTCTGATGGCCTGGTGGGAGAAGCTGTTCCAAAGCCTGTTGGTCCTGACTTCAATGCTGTGGTGCCATTTCCCAGATGGTAGCAGTTGGAACAGTTTTTGGTAGCGGTGACTCTGGTCCCAATGATCCTTCGGGCCCTTTAAGCACACCCAACATTAATGTCACCAAAATTTATAACTATGGGCATAATAGTTCAGCAAGCATGATTTAAATTAGCTGAAGTAGAAATTTCTTGAGATTATACTTTCAAGTAAGATATCAGTGTTATGATTATAACTTTTATAGTGAAATTTAACATACAGTGTATGTATAAAGAAAAACATCTTTGGCTGGCAGCTGCCCAGAGTATTCTGACTATCTCTAACCTGGCTCATTTCCAAATTTTGTTTCAATTGTTACATTTAATGTCAGAGAAATGTATACAATATACATCCTGAAATTCTTTTTCTTTGCAAACAGCCACAAAAACAGAGGAGTTCCTCAAAGAACAAATGACAGTTAAATGTTAGAACCCCAAAGCCCCCCCAGCTCCCCCCCTAACGCATCAACAAAGCAATGATCCCTCCCCCGCCAATAAAAAAGCATTGGAACTCCTCACCGAGCACTCAAGCCTGTAACAAAGTACCAATAAAGATACAGACTTGCAGTACCCCAAAGACTACTCATTTACCTGGTATTCAGCATACCACAGGCTCTCTCTCTCTTTCCCTTATAAGGGAAAAAAGAGCTGTCCCCGTTTCACAGTAAGAGGGGAGACTTAACAAAACAACTCGCCAATTTACAGTGTTAAAAGTCTTTTGCGTTGCTTTTTCCAAGCTCCGTGCTCAGAGATCTCGGGTCGCTGGGCACACAGCCAGCAGCCAGCTCACTGCTTTCGATCTTCCGTGTTCTACCACAACACACTAGGCGGCAGCACTGACCTCAAATCTGTCCGCCCCCAGACCCACGAAAATCCAGTACCCTGAAGGCGTGCTAGCCTTCCAGGTTGTGTCCTTGACATATTGAAGAGCGGCCGGTTGTGAGGCCCTGAGAGCGGGCCCCATTTATGACAGTGATGTGATGAACCTTATTGTCTCAAATAATCATGAGTCACTGGAACACTTGAGAGACTGTGCAGAATCTTTGAATATTCTTAAGGTACACATTGACAGATAAGGTGGCATGCCATTTCTAGAAACAAGACAGGATTAATTAATAGTTTCACACTTAGAGATCCTCGTAGGAAATGTGATCACAATTTTATTGCTGTAATGAAAGGAAGTATGTTAAACATCATGTAGTTAACTTTATCTAAACCTGCAATACATATATCCAGCTTCAGGAAAGTTAGGTTCTTTATCACCCTCCACAGAACCTTTGAGTGACCTCTTCTCCAGCATATTGTGCCTTTGGAATTGCATCCAATCTGTTGGGTAAATGCCTGCTGTACCATTGGGATAATCTGCACCTAAACTGTGCTGGGAGCAGTGTTCTAGTAAGCTACATTACTGGGTAAATAGACATAATTTTAAACTAAGCAGTAAAGATAAGGGACCACAGTTGCAAAGATTTTGTAAATGAAAGCAACAAGCCAGAGAGGAAGGTATTAATATTGGAAATGTTAAACAGATTGAAAAAAAAGTACAAGATAGTACTCTAAGAAATTCTGTAGAAAAGGCAGAACAATAAAAGGACAGAAAGATTCTTTATTTGAAAACACATAGCTGTTACAAAGCTTAGCTTGGGGACTGAACACCGAAGGGTATGTGGCATATAGGAAGGACAGAGAACAGAAAGGGTAACTGAAATGGTTCTGTGAATTAATAATGTTCTTAACATGATAGACAAATGACTGAAAGGGACTGAAGGCACAGTTGCTAAATTTGCTGAATCAAAGATGGGTATCAAAGATTGTACTTTGTGAAAAAGAAATAAGGAGAATATATAGCTAGCTTAAATGAATGAACAAATATCTGGTAAATGAAGTTTAATACAAAAAAATGTGAAATTGTTCATATTGACAGATAAAATAAAGAAAGAAACATTGTATCTAAAATGGAAAGATTGCAAAGTTCGGAGGTGAAAGGGATCTGTATTGTATGATTCCTGGTACATGATTCAGAAAAAGCTTTTAGGCAAATACCGCAAATAAAACTGACATTCATCATTTATTGCTAGGAAAATTGAATACAAAATAAGGAGAGCACATTTCAAGTACTGTACAGTGTACATGTTAGTGCACTGGAAGCAATTCCGTGATGGTTACAGACTACTACTGCAAAAGGAAGGAAGTTAGGAAGGAAGGAAGGAAGTTGGGCAGATTGGCCTTGTACCTGTGTTCAGAAGACAGAGAAGGAAATTGAGGGGTCTTGACAGAGTGAATTTGAAGAGACTTTTCCCTTGAAGGGAGAAGCTAGAACTAGGAGCCACAATTTAGAAAATAAGCAGTTGCCCACTTATGACGGTAATGTGATGAAACTTATTGTCTCATGTAATCATAAGTCACTGGAACACTTGAGAGACTATGCAGAATCTTTGAATATTTTAAAGGTACACATTGTTAGATAGGGTGGCAAATGGTTACCCTGATAATCAGAAATGCAATGCTGAGAGTACAGTCAGTTCATCCATATGGCAGAACTGGCTTGAGGGGGTTCTGGTCCCCATTCATATGATGATATGTAAGTTTATTTTGCAAGCTGTGTTTTGAGTGGTTTTGGTTGTGAGAAGATTGCATTGTTTAATAGGGCAGCTGGAGAAATAGATACCAAAGTGCCTGCGTAATGTGAAGAATGTAGCATCATCAGTTTCCAACATGCACCTGTGAAGCACCAGAACACTAATCTTTCTATGTTTAGTGTGGTCAGTGCAAATTTTGCAAGGCACCTATCTTTATAGACTGGAAAAAAAAAATCGGCAGATGCTGGAAATCCAAAACAACACATACAAATTGCTGGAGGAACTCAGCAGGCCTGGCAGCATCTATTGAAAAGAGTAAATAATCGACATAGCGGGCAGAGAGCGTGAACATCGATTTCTCGAACTTCCAGTAATTGCGCCCCTCCCCACCTTCACCATTCTCCATTCTTGTTTCCCTCTCTCACCTCATCTCCTTTCCTGCCCATCACCTCCCTCTGGTGCTCCTCCCCTTTCTCTTTCTTCCTTGGTCTTCTGTCCTCTCCTATGAGATTCCCCCTTCTCCAGTCCTTTATCTCTTTCACCAGCTGACTTCCCAGCTCTTTACTTCACCCCTCCCTTTCTCTCATTTTCACCTATCGCCTTGTACTTCATCCTCCCCTCCCCCTTCTTACTCTGACTTCTCCACTTCCTCCTCAGTCCTGATGAAGGATCTCAGCCCGAAATGTCGACTGTTTACTCTTTTCCATAGCTGCTGCCTGATCTTTATAGACAGTTCCTGCCACTCCATTTCTTTTCTGCTCTGACAGACCTTTTGGCACTCCAGTGAAAAAGACAATCCTCCTCCCAACATATTTCACAAATGTCCATGAAGAATAGAGTATGCCTCTTATCTGTATTTCCTGCTACTGGTTTTCACTGCCTAATCTCCAAAAAATAATAGATCTTGTTTCTTACAACTAAAATTTCTAATCTAACCAAATGTGGACTTAATATAAAATCCTAAAATAAATCAGGATGAGAGTGGTGTTTTAACATGTAGCCATGAGCCATGAAACTGTTGTTTCTTAAGAAACTGCAGTAATTTGTAAATCTATAATGAATGCTATTCAAAAATGTTTCAATAGCAAGGATTTATTGTCTTTCCAAATGACAACAATATTTAGGTTTGTTATGATATTTAATCACTGAAGTATAAATTATTTACTTTCCATAGCACATTTTTATTGTGCAGCGACAGATGTCTATACTGGAAGAAGAGCTGGAGGAATTCCGTTTAGCTTTGAGACAGTATGTGGTGTCTGCAACCACACAAACAGGATGCTTGCAGTAAGTGTGAAGATATTTGTGAAAACCATTTTTCCTGTTCTGTGTAATATTAAAGTGCACAACATTGTGCTTGATGGACTGTAGCCTAGCTCTTTTTAAAAGTACCTCCCTTACAGCATCATCACTTCTTTCGACAATGGTTAGAATAAAGAACACATTTTATTAAATAAGTTTACTTCATTTAGCTTGAAGCTCTGTTTGGAGCTAGTTTCAGGGATGCTTCCTACCAATAGTAAGTTTAATTATGAGAAACTATACTGCATACATTTCCTGTATGTTTTTTTAAGGTATACTCTTCTAATTTTGAGGTTTGTAAATTGTAGTTGTACCCGTATACTTAAATCAAGATTTCAACAGTGAGTTGAAAGAAAGTTGTTTAATATATATTCTGGCAGTATATCCAATACAACTCTTGTATAAACTTTATACTTCTTCATTTTTAAAATATGGACCATGAGCTGCAACTATATCAGCTGTATTGCCACCAGCAATATGCCCATTATTAAAACTACCAAATTCTTTTATCATAAAGGCTTTTAAAATTTCCAAATAAATGGTATCTGTCTGACAAAGTGATCTTTCATTATATTTTGTGATATTATCTTTTGAAAAAGTTCTGCATTCATTTTGTGCCTTTCATAGTCTCATCATATTTCTGTGTCATGTAAAAACTTACAGTAAGTACAACTGAACAGTGGTCATTATTTCAATGTAGGAAATATGCTCCAGGATTAACAGCCCCATCTTTCTGTGAAATTGCACTATGAGAGAGCAAATAAGTGTGGTGAGTTGGTGGGGGGGAGGGGAGGAGTCTGGTTTTAAGTTTCACAGAAAAGACAGTACTTCCAGCAGTATAGACTCTCCAGTATAGGAATGGTGTACCAGCAAATATTTGTACTCAAGTCTCAGGTTTGAAACTTAAACCAACATACTTATAATCAGAAACAAAGAATTGGCTATTTGTGATGATATTCCTAAGACCCATAAACACAAATATTACACCTCTTCAGATAATGTGTATACTCACAAAATCTCAAAAGTTGGATTTTGAGCTCCATACCAAAAATTCTTTATCAATAGTAGATTTATATTGTTCTTCTTGTTATATTATATAACATTTATTTATTATCATTGTTCCACAGTATTTCTGTGCAGAAACTATCAAACGAATCCCGTTTTATAATTTATGAATTCTGGGAAAACACCAGTCTCTGGAAAATGTAAGTAATTTAAATCCAGAGATGCATTGGATTGATAATAAATTGGGTGGAATAGCAAAAAGTGCACAAATAGCAGACCCAACAGTCTTCCTGTAATGTCTTTGACCAGCATTGGATGTAAAGATAAAGGATTTTTAAACAGGTAATCATGGGGATGACTGAGATGTATTTCCCAGGAATTCCCCTGGAACTTTGATTTAGCTGCCATGTAACTCTTGCTTACATTGGTAAACTTTATCCGAGCACCCATAAAACTGTCTATTAATTTTATACTTTCTTCTTGGATGAGACACAAATCAGGCTTCACCATCAAAATCTAATTCTATCATCATTATATCTCTCAAGTCTAGACCTGTCTCAGTTTACCTCCTGTTTTCTGCACATTTAATAATTAAAAGCACTAGTAAACAATAAGAACCATCATTTATTCTGCCTTCAATAAGACCATGGCTGCATCTCCACATCAGCTTCAGCTTCCGGCCTCATTGCCATATCCCTTGATTAATCCGAGTGCCCTAAAAATCCATTGAACTTAGCCATAAGTGTTTTAACTCATCTGGGAGAGAGCATTCCAAAGATACAAATTCTCTGAATGAACACATTTCATCTCACCCAAGTCGGAATTGCAAAACAACAAATTTCATGACAAATATCAGGGATAATAATCTGATTCTGATTCCTGAATAAGTGACTCCTTATCCCGAGGATGCGACCCTTTATTGTAAATTCTCCAACCAACAGAGATAGATTCTCAACACCTACTCTGTCAAACATTTTAAACATTTTGTTCAGTTCAAGATTATCAAATTATTCTAGTTAATTTGAAAGAATAATAATCAATCTTGCCCCATTGCCTCTCATCCTAGAAAACAACCATGCATCTTTGATCAACTCTGTCTAAAGTGTATAACTTCCAATACAAGACCAAAACTATATGGCTCTCTAGGTATGATGGCACCATATAGTTTTACAGTTACAGCAAAGCTACCAAGTCATTTGTCTGAGTACTTGCTGTATCTTCACAATAAACTTGTGAATGTGCACAGAAGCTCTCAAATCCCTTCAAATGCCAGTATTAGTATTTTACTGGTCCTAAATTAGAGTGTTATTTCTTGATATATACAGATGGGGGCCATGTTGTTACTTTTATGGTCGCCAGTACCAGACAGCAACAGCTCTAAGGCAATAGTGAGATGAACAGGGATCAGAAATCACAGAGGAGATTTCAGCATTTTAATTTATTTTCATTGTAGGCTAGGTTGTTGCAGCATCCTTGTCCTAATGCATGGATGAAATTAAAATATTTTTCAACGGATGGGATATATTCAGTTCTATCGAAATATTAGAATGCATCCTTTTGAGAAGATTAAAATATGGATTTTTTACTTCAGTGAATCTTTATCAATACATTGTTATAAAACAGAAAAAGAACTATTCTATATTCTAATATTCTAAAATATTCTAATTATTTGCTGTCCTAGCTGATAAAGTGTAATTTATGTGCACTTTGTGGGTGGAGATGATTCAATGATATGCCAATTACTTTAGGCACATCCAGACCAACGACAGCAAAACCTTCCAGAGGAGTAATGTGGATTTCTTGGACACTCCGGAGCTAATAACAACAATGCTTGTACCTGGTATGATGCAAAAAGTGACATTACTTAATACAACTGTGTGAAGAGCTATGTTCTATTATTTCCTCACATTTGCAGAACACTGCTGAATTACCTTAGTGTACATGTGCTTCTGGAGCAAAGCATAATAGGGGAATAAATCAAAAAATTGTGCATTGATTACATGCGAGAGAACTAATTATGTATAACTCTGGTCACTAAAGGAATGCTAGTACAGCAATGAAAAGCGTAAGTACAATGAAGAGATAACTGGCCTGGTCCAATTTGTCAATGTTGGTACAACTTCAACATAACGTCCCATCTCCTCCCTCTTAAATACATGTACAGTGTCTGTCTAAATGTCTTTCAAATAGAGTCATAGAAAACTACAGACACAGGCCCTTTGGCCCAATTAGTCCATGCCGGACCATTTAAACTGCCTAGTCCCATCAAGATCATAACCCTCCATGCCCCTCCCATCCTTGTACCTATCCAAACTTCTCTTAAATGTTGAAATTGAAATCACATCCACCACTTCCCCAGGTAGCTCGTTCCACACACTCACCAGCCTCCAAGTGAAGAAATTTCCCCCTGTGTTCCAGTAAAAACATTTCACCTTTCACCCTTAACCCATGACCTCTCGTTGTGGTCTCACCCAACATCAGTGGAAAAAGAAGCCTACTTGCATTTACCCTAATTATAACCCTCATAATTTTGTATACCTCTGTCAATCTCCCCTCAGTCTTCCATGTTCTAGAAAATAAAGTTCTATATCTATTCAATCATTACTTATAACTCTGGGTACTCTTGTCTCTTTCAACCTTGTTTACTTCTTTCCTGTAGGTAGGTGACCAAAACCGCACACAATCCTCCAAATTAGGCCACATCCATGTCTTATACAACTTCAACATAACGTCCCATCTCCTGCCTCAATACTTCGATCTATGAAGGTCAATGTGCCAAAAGCTTTCTTTATGACCCTACCTACCTGTGACACCACTTCCAATGAATTATGGACCTGTATTCTGAGATTCCTTTGTTCTATCACAATCCACGGTGCCCTATTGATCAGTATGTAAGACCTACCCTGGTTAGTCCTCCCAAAGTGCAACACCTCACACTTGTCTGCATTAAATTCTACCTGTCATTTTTCAGCCCATGTTTTCAGCTGGTCTCAATCCAGTTGCAAACTCTGACAGGCTTTCTTGTTCTCCACTACACCCCCACTCTTGGTGTCATCCACAAATTTGCTGATCCAGTTAACCACATTGTCATCCAGATCTTTGATATAGATGACAACACAGATTCAGCATTGATCACTGTAACACACCACTAGTTACATAGGAGAGACAACCATCTACTAACACTCTCTGGCTTCTGCAAAGCCAATGTCTAATCCAATTTCCGATCTTATCTTGAATGCCAAGCAAACCAACCTTCTTGACCAACTCCTAAGTGGAACTTTGCTGAAGTCCATGTATACAACATATGCTACCTTGCCTTTATCAACTTTCCTGGTAACATCCTCAAAAAATCTTTAGGTTTGGTTAGAAACGACCTATCATGCATGAAGCCATGCTGACTATCCCTATTCAATCCCTGTCTATTTAAATACTCATATTCAGTTTCTTAGAATACCTTCTTATAACTTTCCCACTACTGATGTCAGGCTCACCAGTGGATAATTCCCCGGTTTATTATTAGAGCCTTCTTTAAATAGCGGAACATTAGCTATCCTCCAGTCCTCTGGTCCTTCACCTTTAGCTAAGGATGATTTAAATATTCCGCTAAGGCCCCACCTCCCCCTCGTACCCCATCTGTTACTTATTTTTATGCACACATTCTTTCTCTCGCTCTCCTTTTTCTCCCTCTGTCCCTCTGAATATACCTCTTTCCCATCCTCTGGGTCCCCCCCCCACTCCTTGTCTTTCTTCCCGGACCTCCTGTCCCATGATCCTCTCGTATCCCCTTTTGCCTATCACCTGTCCAGCTCTTGGCTCTATCCCTCCCCCTCCTGTCTTCTCCTTTCATTTTGGATCTCCCCCTCCCCCTCCAACTTTCAAATCCCTTACTCACTCTTCCTTCAGTTAGTCCTGACGAAGGGTCTCGGCCTGAATCGTCGACTGCATCTCTTCCTATAGATGCTGCCTGGCCTGCTGTGTTCACCAGCAACTTTGATGTGTGTTGTTTAAATATTTCTGCTAGGGCCCCTGCAATTTCTGTACTTGCCTCCCACAGGGTCCGATGGAATGTCTTGTCAGGCCCTGGGGATTTGTCCACCCTAATCTTCCTCCTCCTCTGTAATCTGTGTATGTTTTCTTTTAGCCCACCTGATATCTTTCTTAAGTGTTCTCTCACAATTCTTATTCTCCTCAAGTACCGCATTTGTTCCTACCTGCCCATACCTGCTATGCACCTCCTTTTTTCCCTTAATCAGGTCCTTAATAATTCTCAAAAACCAAGTTTTCCTAAGTCTGTTATCCTTGACTTTTATTCTGACAGGCCCAAACAAGATCAGTTTTCTGAAATTTTCACTTTTGAAGGCTTCCCACTTACCAAATACAACTTTGCCAGAAAAGAAGCTTGTCCCAGTCCACACTTGCCAGATCCTTTCTGATACCGTCAAAACTAGCCTTCCTCCAATTTAGAATCTCAACTCGAGGACCAGAACTATCCTTTTCCATAATCACCTTAAAATTAATAGCATTATGATCATTAGATGCAAAGTGTTCTGCACGAACTTCTGTCACCTGCCCTGTCTCATTCCCAAATAGGAGATCAAGTGTTGCACATTCTCTTTTTGGGACTTCTGTGCACTGATTGAGGAAACTTTCCTGAATACATTTGGCCAACTCTATGCCTTCTAGTCCTATTACAGTATGGGAGTCCTAGTCAATAGTGGAAAATTAAAATTACCTACTATCATAACCTTGTGTTTCTTGTAACAGTCGGAGATCTCTCTACAAATTTGTTCCTCTTAATCCCACAGACTTTTGTGTGGTCTGCAATATAACTCCATGAATGTTGTCATACCTTTGTTCCACCCATAAAGCTTCACTGGATGAGTTCTCCAGTCTGTCCTGACTGAGCACTGCTGTGACATTTTCCCTGATTAGTAACACTACCACTCCCCCTTTAATCCCTCCTGCTCTATCACGTATAAAACAACGGAACCCCGGAATACTGAGCTGCCAGTCCTGCCCCCCCCTGCAACCAAGTCTCACTTATGGCTACAATATCATAATTCCTTGTGTTGACCCATGTGTTGAGCTCATCTGCCTTTCCTACGATACTTCTTGCATTGAAATATAAGCAGCTCAGAACATTAGTCTCACCATGCTCAGTCTTTTGTCTGAGGTCTTAACATCTGTCACCCCTCATCTGGTTCCCCTCATCCTGCAATGCTAGTTTAACCACACAACCTCACCCCATGTAGTACTAGCAAACCTTCCCAATAGAATATTAGTCCCCCTCTAGTTTAGGTGCAATCTATCTCTTCTGTACAGGTCTCACCTTTCCTGGAAGAGAGCCCAATAATCCAAAAATATGAAGACCTCCCTCCTACACCAACTCCTTAGTCATGTGTTAAATTGTCCGATCTTCCTATTTCTGGCCTTATTAGCACATGGCATGGATAATAATTCTGAAATCACAACCCTGTCCTTTAACCTAGCACCTAACTCCCTGAACTCATTTTGCAGAACCTTGTCCCTCTTCCTACCTATGTCATTGGTACTTATATGGACCATGACCTCTGGCTGCTCACCCTCCCATTTAAGAATGCTGAGGACTCGATCCGAAATGACTCATACCCTAGCACCTGGGAGGCAACACATCATCTGGGAATTGTATCCGCTTTTACAGCTTCCACTGGCACCTCGTTCCACATACCCACTGCTCTGTGTGGAAAAGTCACCCCTCAGGTTCTGTTTAAAAGCTTCCCTTCTCACCATAATCGTGTGCCCACGAGTTGTAAACTACCTACACTGGGGGAAAACAACTGACCATACTTCTTATCTATACTTCTCATGATTTTATACATCTCTGTAAAGTCTACACTCATCCTCCACAACTTCAAAGAAAAAGCATCTCCTCATAACTCAAGCCCTTCAGTCCCAGTAACATCTTATTCACCTTTTCAGCTTAATGACATCCTTCCTATAGCCAAGTGACTGAAGTACACACAGCACTACAAATGGGCTCTCATCAACGACTTGTCAGCCCAAATCCTGTTCTCGGTGCCCCAACCAATGAAGCCAAGCACGTCAAACACCATTCTCACCACCTTTTCACCTTTTCAGGGAGATGGATATAAAGTTCCCTACTTTCCTGTTCTACATCATTCTCCAGGGCTCTCTTTTCTGTTTAAATTCTGCCCAGGCTTAATTTACCAAAGTGCAACACATCACATCTGCCATTCTTTGGCTCACTTGCCCTGTTGATGTAGATGCCATTGCAATTGTAAATAACCCTCATCATTATGCTACTATACTATCAATTTTGGTATAATTCAGTAACTTATTAATCATGCCAACTAAATAGTTAGCAAGTATCACTGGAAGAGCACCACACCACTGGTCACAAACCTCCAATGTGGGAAAAAAAACAGCTCTTCACTACCACCTTTCCACCAAGCCTGTTTTATATCCAATTACCTAGCTCATCCTGGATCCCACATGACCTGATTTTCTGGACCAGGTTAATCTTTTGGGCTAAACTATCCAGTAAGGTAATCTTCTGGATTTGCATATCCTGTGAGACCCTGTCTAAATTCTTGTTAAAGTCTAT
This sequence comes from Mobula birostris, assembly GCF_030028105.1. Classification (NCBI taxonomy): domain Eukaryota; kingdom Metazoa; phylum Chordata; class Chondrichthyes; order Myliobatiformes; family Myliobatidae; genus Mobula; species Mobula birostris. The sequence goes on from NC_092370.1 coordinate 69,891,239, forward strand.
GTAGACAATGTCCACTGCCCTACCTTTGTCAACCCTCTTCAAATAGAGAGCATGAGATGGTGAGTCCAGTTCAGTTGGAATAGTTCCGTGATGGACTGAAGTTGTTCCCTTTGGTTCAGGAGCCTGAGGAGTAATAACTGTTCCTGAACCTGGTGCTGTGGAACCTGAGGCTCCTGTACCTTCTTCCTGATGGTAGCAGTGAGAAGAAAGCAGGCCTGGATGGTGTAGGCCCTTGATGATGGATGCTGCTTTCCTGCAACAACGCTCAATGGTGGGGAAGGGCTTTACCCATGATGGACTGGGCCACATCCACCACTTTTGTAGGATTTTCCATTCCACAGCATTAGTGTTTCCATACTAGGCCATGATGCAACCGGTCAATATACACGACGACACATAATCTCATGTTCTCTATTTATTGCTGATTTATTATTATTATTATCATCATCATTATTTTCTTTCTTTTTGTATTTGCATATTTTTTGCACATTGGTTGTTGCCTGCATGTTTTTTTTTAGTTTTTTTTTGTATTTACTATGATTGCCCATAAGATAATGAATTTCAGGGTTGTGTATGGTGACATATATGTATTTTGATTATAAACTTACTTCGAACTTTGAATTTTGAATTGACGTAATGTTAGAAGAGAGAAGAGATAACATTGCCCTTCCTGTTCTAATGGAATATGGTGATAACTCAACAAATTTCAGAAGCAAAATGATTTCGCTATCTTTGACTCATGAATTGTACTGTATGGTTTGCTCATCAGAACCCGTGTTATGCCACTCTGTAAATCCTTTCTTTATTTCTTTCACAGCTTCATGGTGGATTCTAAATAACAACTGAAACTGGCCTCCACTGTTGGAGAAAGTTTATGTTGCATGAATTTTCATGTAAACCATCTATAAAATAACTCAATGTACAACAGTGTTAAGATTATTAAAATCCAAACATGTGAAAAATGTTACAAATCACTTACATAATAAATAATGAATAACTGCAAATAATATACCATAGTTGATGAATTGTCAACTTACAGGCAAGTGTGTAATTCATAGACAGCTCAAATGTATTAGTGCTATATACCCTGTAAAACAGTGACTTATTTTCTGTAGTGCACTATTTCAATTATCTGAGATATTGTGTTAACAAAATCCATGATAAAATGTTTAATGAAAATTTTTAAATGGGAAATATGTTCCTTGTCATTCAGTCTTGAGGGCAGATCTGTTATTAATTCCTTTCTATATTACACAATTTCTCTGAGTTTGATAAAGCTTCCCAGCAAGGATTTAGTAATGGTAATGTAATTTCACCTTTCTTAACTTTGGTTGTTGTTTGACATCAGTTCCAGTTTATCTTCAGCATCCATTCAACAGTGTCATCAAGCAAGCTGAGCAGCCAATGACACTGAAGATTCCCTAGAGAGAGCAATTTGTAGTGTGTTTGTACATTTTATAGAATATGAAATAAAGACTGGAGCATACGTAAGATTAAGGCAAAAGTGAAATGTTATGAAAAATTAAACTAATATATAGATACTGAATTATGAAACAGTCCTCTGATGGAATGGCTTTCTCAACATTTAATGGGACTGGAGAGATAGTTCAGCAATAATTATAGAATAGCATACTATTATATACTCAATTTAAAATGTGTAATTTCTTCAGGATTATTTTAATTGAGAATAATTCATAAATAACTTAGCTCTTAGCAGTTTACTAATTTCTGAAGACTCTGGAGAAGGATCTAAAATATTATCTCTGAAGAAGAATGGCGAATCACTGAGGATGTTCATTCCTGGCATTGCTCCCATATTAAGCATTAAATTTGTAAGTGCTGATAATGTTAGCATTATTTGCATTGTAAACTCTGGCCAAGGTCCTTTCTAAGTACAAAAGTTCAGCAGTGTATTATTGTAAATACTGAATAGATATAATTTAGGCTGACATGGTATATCTTTAATCCAAGCCATATAAGCTAAAATTGTTAACCTACTTGTCCTGATATTATATAATATTTCTGTAAAAGCTTTTCTTATGACTCTGAAGAAATAGATTAAAAAGGGAAAAAAATCTGGCTGCTAAGTCAGTAATCAGTGAGAATATGAATGGAAGTTGTTTGCAGTTATTTAATTTTGCTGAGCGTGATGGTCATTTTACTATTATCCCAATTTAAAATGACTTCTGCTGTGGATTCTGTGGAATGAATGATAAATCATACTGCTGCCATTTTAACTTTGTCAAGCAAAAATTACTGTAATTGCTGATTAATGTCTATTCATTGTAAGCACATTAAATCTTGTGTTCTAAATTGTTCCAAGTTTTTTCTTGTACCTGAGAACCTTGTTAGTTAACTTGTATATTACAAGTGTTTGGTGATGGAGAAACAAAGCTGGTGAGCATTGCTACCATGAATGAATAAGTCACACCTCCTCTAAGGAAAAATGTATGCCAAAATGAACTTGCCAAATGTGAATCATTGAGAAAAAGGGTCTAGTGCTTTCCCGGCGCATATGATGAATAAATTCTTCTCGGGCTTCCAGCCAAATACAAGTATAGATTTTAACTGACGTTTTGATGACAAACTCTGCCAGATTGCAGAGTCTTTTATCAAAACATCGGTTACAATTGATACCTGTACTCGGCTAGAAGTCCAGGTAGAGTTTATTTGTTTGGATCATTGAGACTTCATAAAAATATTTTGTGGCATTTATAAGGTTCCTATCACAATATATAGTGCTATAATGCCCAGGTAGAGTGAAGTAGTAATTATAAGCAATAAATATTGTTGAAGAGTACTATTATACTTTTCCTAACAAGTAATTGCATTGCAACATCCAACTACTGTAAACTAATAAGAATTTATAGCGCAATTAGTTTATTGCCAAGTTGTTCACTAAGAATGAAGAATTTCCTGCCTTTGATTCTAAACTTAGTCTTTTCAACCCCATTTTCACTAACTGGTGCCCTGTTAATGCTAATGACTAATGATTGAATCACGCACCTGTTTCTTCATAATTTAATTATGAAACACTAGGAATCAATTACCTTGGGTCTTGTTTGCTTCACCTATAGGCACTGAATGTTTTTAGTGACCAAAACTGGAAATGAAATTGAGTGTATTAGCCCCTTACAAGTGACTTATAGTGACTTATCACCTATATTCCGGTCGTGTTTAACACCCACCTCTCCCCTGCGCCCCCCCCCCACCGGGTTGGCTGGTCCACAAGAATATTGTCAATATTAAACCGGTCTGCGGTGCAAAAAAGGTTGGGGACCCCTGATTTAAGCAAGCTGGCTAGCTGCCAAGGAGCTACGCTATTGATGTCCTACGTGATGAGGCCAAACTCCCTGTAGACTTGCTTAAAATTGTAATAGAATAAACATGATAATATAAAATGTACATATTTTAATGCCACATTTGCTGCATATACCCAACTTGGTTTACAGATTAGACAAAATCACTAAACAAAGTATTACATACACCCTTGGAGATCGACGGGGGTGGGGGGGGGGGGGCGCAGTGGGGATGCTACCTCCCTGAAATGGGTTTTTGCAGGGTGGGATGTCTGAGATAACTTTTAGGGAATTCTACACAAGGACTCACAAAGTCCTCTTGCACCCCTGATTTATGAATTTTCTCCCTGCTTATGCCTTTATTCCACCTACCAAAGTGCATGATGCACACTTCCCCACAATGTATTCCATCTGTTCATTCCCCAAATCTGTCTAAGTCCTTCTGCATGCTCCCTGCTTCTCCATCAGTACCTACCCCCCTTCCTGCCTTTGTATCATCTGCAAACTTGGGCACAAAGTCATCTATTACAACATGCAAATCATTGACATATGACATGAAAGGAAGTGGTCCCAACACTGACCCTGCAAAACACCACTTGTCACCGGCAGTCAACCAGAAGAGACTCCCTTTATTCCCATTCTTTGCCAGCCTATCCTCTATCCATGGTAGTATCTTTTCTACAATACCATGGGCTCTTATCTTGTTTAGCAGCCTCATGTGCAGCACCTTGTTAATGGCCTTTTGAAACAACATCCACTGACTCTCCTTTGTCTATCCTGCCTGTACTTCCTCGGAGTGAGTAGTCTGGTGCTGATGGTGTGCTGGGCAGTTTTAACTACCTGTTATAGAACCTTCCTGTCCACCAGAGTACGGTTTCCATACCACACAGTGATGCATCATGTTAAGATGCTCTCAACTGTGCATCTGTAGAAGGTCATGAATATTGATTTGCATCGTCTAGCTCTCTTCAGCCTCTTCAGCAAGTAGAGGTTTTGGTGAGCTTTCCAGACTGTGGAGGATGTGTTCTTAGACAATGAGAAGTTGTGCAAGATGTGCTTTCTCAGGAGTTTGAAACTGCTTGCAGTTTCCACAGCTGTACCGCTGACATGAAGAGGGGTGTGAGTGATGTGATTTTTCCTGAAGTTGATAACCACCTCTTTTGTCTTGTTGACATTGAGGAAGATGATATTTGCCTGGCACCAGGCCTCAAGCTCTTCCAGCTCCTTTCTGTAGGCTGTCTCATCGTTGTTAGTGATGAGATCAACCAGTGTCATGTCACTGGCGAACTTGACAATGAGATTGCTCGGGTGTTTGGCTGTGCAGTCATGTGTGAACAGAATGTATAGCAATGGACTCAGCACACAGCCCTGGAGGGCAAATATGTCTGCTATCCTTACTGAATATAAATATTTCCTAATTAGAACTATAGCAAAGTGATTGATACTGAAATGCTTTCTGAAATTGCCAGTAAGATATTAAATTGTACAAGATTAATAAAAATAACTACAAATTAAAACATTTTGTCTACTTACTATTGCCTTGCATTATAATGAAACAAGACAAACCTACTAAACCTAGTAGCCCTGAAATATTTTCATGAATATTTCGGCAATTGCAAACTGAAAGGTTTAGAGCACAAACCTGACATAGATGAAATGCAGAGAGCATGATGATTGGATAATACCCAACTTCATTAAATATAACTTCATTATATTTGTCCTTATCATTGTCTCTGTCTGATGCCATTGAGTATATTTAAAACAGAGGTTGACAGATTCTTGATTAGGCAGGATATCAAAGGTTATGGGGAGAAGGCAGGGGAATGGAATTGAGAGGGGTAACTAATCAGCCATTATGGAATGGTGCAGCTGAGCCAATAGGCCTAATTCTGCTCCTATGCCTTATGTTATCAAACCAAATATGGACAAAGAAGTCACCTGCTGAAAATATCTTTCACCTTTTTCAGCTGATGAATCAGTTAATGTTGAACATTATTTGAGAGATGAGAAATATTCTCAAAATGTTTTGATTTCAAGGTTCATCTTCTGGCTTAATCTCATGACAATTCATTGAACAGTTAGTTCTGAAAGAGATAGCTACCAAAGTAGGGTAGTTTAGTGAGGGAAACAGTGTAAGGAAATTTGACTTTGTTCTCACCAATCTGCTAATCATGTAGGCCTCTGAAAATGATAGCATTAATGAGTATGACAACTCCACAATTCATGTAGTAATCAACTCTCATTTTCTCATTAAGGCTATCTTCCATCATATTGTGTGGCCCAGCCATCATGCTAAATAGAATAAAACCAACAGAGATCTGGAAATTGAAAATGGTTATCTTTGAAACACTGTGGGTTATTAGTAGCTATATTACTATTTTCCACTGCAATCATTCACCACATGGTCCAGTATCTCTCTCAGGCAGTCAAGTGGGTAAACAGAATGTGCAAAGATCACGTCTAGCGTTACCTGGAAACAAGTTGTAAGCCTGTTTAACTTTGCTCTGTGCTAAACAATTGAAGCAGCTTGAAGTAAACAAAGAACTGACTAAAGTTTTGCAGTCCAGGCACATCCTGTAATGAATGGAGCTGATTAATTAAATGAGAAATGGAGGGATAATGCCCAATGAACATTATCACACTCAGTAGTGGTAGAGTTGAGCTCATAGATCCAAAAAGAAAGACTGAAAAACTTACAACTATCTTAAACAGAAATGTTAAGTGAACGATCCATATCTGCCTCTTCCTGTGGACTCAGACATTAACTCATTATGTCATTTCAAGAAACACTGCAGCCTCCACTTGTAAGATCCCAAACAGTCGTAAATAAACTTCCAACCTACAGTTCGTTTGGTTTCTGGTCATAAGTGGATATCTGCCTTCAGTTCTTAAAATGTAAATTAAAGCAGTAATCAACCTGAAGTAAAACAAAAGCACTTTCCATAGAACAGCTTCAAAAATAGCTCTGTGTATGGAGACACTCTGGCTGCAGAAACTCATTGCATCTGTTTCATTGCTGCTGAGAATAGAGTATAAAGCATGGGTCTGTTGGATTGTAAAAACCAGACAAGCTGATTCTTACATTGTTTAGGAAGCTTGTAGAACAGATGGATAATATCATATAGCATATCAATAACTTATGTGTTTATAGTTGGAAAGATTATACTGAGAAATTAGCATTACAGCATTAATGGGAGGAAGCTAAGATGTAAGTCTCCAAAAAATTCTTTTAGACTGTTGTGGGCATGCGTTGTTGAGGAAATATCATATGTATGTGAAGTCACCCAAGTGGGAAAAAAGGGTATAAACGTAGAGGATGTATTAGGAATGGGGTAAGGAACATCAGAAAACATGAAAAAAACATGAGGTGAATCCATTCCTTTGGCTTTGATTTCTGTGATGGACTATTTGTTTATCTACAACTCTTTGGTACATCTTTTTAGTTTATAGGAATTGTACCCATGTTTTGGAAATCCATTGTCCTTTAACCTTAATATTGAAGAAATACTTTATGCTTTGTGTTTTAGATATGGTTTGTGATTTGGAAATGTTTAAGATAGAAATCCTCTGTTATGTTTTAAGACATGTTGTTTGATTAGATTTAAACATGAATTTCTGAAAATAAATTAATTGTTTTAAACTACTTTGTTTGCTGGAAGTATCTTCTCCTTGGAAGGGAGAAGGAACCATTGCTTAAATAATGAGTAATGGCAGCTAAACTCACCATGGAGAAAAAAAAAGGGAAATAAACTAGTCTTTGGAAATTGGGTAGTTACAGTATAATCTCCCTTTAGTGAGAGTACTCGTAGCTATTTATATCCAATGAACTTTAAGTCTTTGTTTGTGTTTAAAACTTCAAGGTCAGTAAACCCAATACCATTACAGTTGGCACCCAGCGAGGTCACATTATACCAAAAATGTTATATTAGAAAGATTTATTATTTAGAAACAGTCCAATTCACAAAGCTCTTAACAAATGCCACGGCACCCCACCTAGTACCATAAAATCGTTGAGATCCTGGTTTCCAGCAATATCCTGATTGCTCATCCATTTGGCCATGATGAACATTTTATTCTTCAAATCAGAGACTAGAATGATGAAGGGACAGAACACAGTTCAGGATGCAAATGAGACAGACCAAACTCCACTGTAAGACCTGCTGGATCTGCAACACAATTTTGACCAGATCCCCACAATGTAGCAATAACTTGTGCCTGGAGACAACAAATTAGCTTCTTTTTAGATAGAAATCAAGTACCCGACAGGGACCACATGCTTATGTGATAGAACCTGGTGACCCATATCTTAATCCAGATTCATGAGGATATTGTGTATTCCTTTCAGGCACACATGATGTAGTAAACCTTAGAGGTACTAATGAAGCCTGGAGAACAGGCTTGGGAATATGCACTAGAATTACTAAAAAGATTGACTACAGCCAGTAAAAGAAGAGTGTAGGGACAGTTTCCTGTACAGAGAGTCCCTGCAGCTTCCTCGGTACAAGTTTACAATCAAGCTTTTGGACTTTGACTATTCAGAGTCTGCAGGCACCATGCTCCTAGGTGATGCTGAAGGAATCTGAAGTGGTTGCATTAGAATGCCAGGAGGTTCCAGGCCTTCTGGGCCAGTCATACTCCCCCAGCATATTCAGCAATTCTTAGTAATGTTGTTTCCCAAATCTTTGATAACACCTCCACGTGAGTGTGGAAATTCAAATCCAATGTTTGCATGGATTTATAAGCAAATAAATGGTATGCAGAGAACTTAATACAGTATTCAGTAAAATAGTCAAAAGTCAGGGTTTAGTAACAATTTATAAGATTGGAGAACAAATAGCAACGGCAGAGTGGGACATAATTCGTTGTATAATGTTACCCCATGATCGAGGTGAACACCTCTACACCAAGTGCAGAGCAGTCCTTAATCAACATGAAAGAATTCAGGTTGTTGAAGAGGTCGTACGCACCCACTCAAGGGCAACAAAGTACCACCATAGGGCTCTCCCGTTTTCCTTCCAAAGGGAATATAAGGTCAGTAACAAAGTTATCAACTACCCTTATTCCTCGGGATGACGGTATTCAGTGTTTTCCGCCACCAGATCCTCAGCAAGGAAAACATAATCAACAAACCAATCAAGTTCCCTAGAGACTGCCCTAGGAAAAGATACTCACCTGCATCCTAGACATTAGGATTAGGCCATAGCCTTTTGCGCCACAAACCTTTCTTTGTGGAAGAAAGTCTTAGATCAAGATACTCCTTCAGGGACAGAGGGAACATTTGGAGGCACCATTGATATTATGGGGAAGAGAGTGAAACTGAGCCCACACCCCAAAGTCCAGCTCATCCTTCACTCTCTAAACATACAAAAGGACAGGGTCCATCTCGAACTTCCACTCCCTCCCCTGCAGCTCAGGAAAACCAAATGTAAAGAAGGGGAAAGCTAAGGGGAATGTAAAAGGAACTACACAGGAGATCATTAGCAATAGCTCTAATCAAAATGCTCCATCTGATGGATAAGGTAGAGGCATACTGGCTCTCACCTTTCCATATGACAAAGCATGAGATTTTGGCAAAAGTCAAGCCTGCTGACTTGATAACTTTGAGGTCAGCAATCCCAATACCATCACAGAAGAAATGTGATCTAAGTGACTTTGACTGTGGAATGATTGGTGGTGCCAGAGAGGGTGATTTGAGTATCTCAGAAATTGCTGATTTCCCAGGATTTTCATGCATAATAGTGTCTAGAGTTTACAAAGAATGGTGCAAGAAATTTAAAAAAATCTAGTGAGCGGCAGCTTTGTGGTCAAAAACACCTTGTTAATGAGAGAGATCAAAGGAGAGTGGCCAGACTGGTTCAAGCTGATGGGAAATGGCAATAACTCAAATAACCATCTACTATAACAGTGGTATATAGAAGAGCATCTCTAAATATGATGTACCTTGAACAGATGGGTTACAGCAGCAAAAGACCATGAACAGAAACTCAGTGCCCACTTTATTAGGTACAGGCGGTACCCAATAACTGGCTACTGAATGTAGATAGCAGCAAAATGAACAGTGAAAAGGTATCTAATTATAATTAATATGATCAAGTTCAAAGGGAGAACAAAACATTTGCTTCAATTCTAGGAAAGATATTCCAATACATTGAGCCAAGCTATACAAGAGTGAAATGACAAAAGATTTCTAACTGTAAAGGATAGCAGAAGTTTGGAATTCTCAAAAATGGATAAGTTAATTGCTAATTTTAAAGGTATTGAGGGATACTATAAAGCTACAGATAGTCACAGGTTACCCACATCCTTAGTAAATGGTGGATGAGTCTTGAGGGGGTAACTGGTCTGATCATGTTACATTGTTTTCTTCTGTTTTTATGGAATATGTATAGGATGTGGCGTCGAGGATGTCTTGTAAATATACAAACAAATGAAATTGCAGTGGAAGGAAGCAGTTCAGTGGATAGAATCTAACCTTGTGTAAATATGTATGACTATTTCAAATGGAGGCTAGTTTATATATGAACTTTAAGAAGCAATTACATTTGCCAATGGAAAGTGTCCAATTTATTCACTACTCCTTGGATAAATGATCCAGCCAATGCCTGAATGGAGTATGATATGGACAGGATAAAGATGTGGGCTTGTGGACCACAATTATTTCTAGCAGAATAAAAACTTCACAATTCCTTTTGGCTTTCCCAGTGCTTAATTAGGTGAGTGGTCAGAAGTGCTGGCAAATAGACCATAAAAAGAACATAAGAAATAGGTGCAGGAGTAGGCCATCTGGCCTGTCGAGCCTGCCCCGCCATTCAGTTAGATCATCGCTAATCTGGCCATGGACTCATCTCCACCTACTTGCCTTTTCCCCATAACCCTTAATTCCCTTACTATGTAAAAATCTATCCAACCTTGTCTTAAATATATTTACTGAGGTAGGCTCCACAGAGAATTCCAGAGATTCACAACTCTCCGGGAAAAGCAGTTCCTCCTCATCTCTGTCCTAAGTCTATTCCCCTGAATCTTGAGGTTATGTTCCCCACTTCTAGTCTCACCTACAGTGGAAGCAACTTTCCTGCTTCGATCTTATCCATCCCTTTCATAATTTTAGATGTTTTAAACTTATACTTTTATACTTTATACTTTATTGTTGCCAAACAATTGATACTAGAACGTACAATCATCACAGCGATATTTGATTCTGCACTTCCCGCTCCCTGGATTACAAATATTAAATATTAAAAATAGCAAAAATTGGTAAATGTTAAAAATTTAAATTATAAATCATAAATAGAAAATAGAAAAATGGAAAGTAAGATTGTGCAAAAAAACCGAGAGGCAGGCCCGGATATTTGGAGGGTACGGCCCAGATCCGGGTCAGGATCCGTTCTATAAGATATATATGATCTCCTCTCATTCTTCCAAATTCCAGCAAGTACAGTCACAGATAACTCAATCTTTCCTCATAGTCTAACCCACTCCATTTCTAGAATCATCCTGGTGGACCTCCTCTGCACCACCTCCAAAGCCAATATATCCTTCCTCAAGTAAGAAGACCAGAACTGCACAGAGTACTCCAGATGTGGCCTCATCAGTACCCTATACAGTTGCAGCATAACCTCCCTGCTCTTAAATTCAATCCCTCTAGCAATGAAGGCCAACATCCCATTTGTCTTTTTGTTAGCCTGCTGCAGCTGCTAACCACCTTTTGTGATTCAAATCCCTCTGAACGGCAGCATGCCAAAATTTTTACCATGTAAAAATGTAGTCTATGGCATGAAGTCTATGGAATTAAGGGAAACAAGTAGTAAGATCATGGAAACTACAGATTGAAAAGGAGGAGGTGCTTGCTATCTTGAGGAAAATTAAAGTGGATAAATCCCCAGGACCTGACATGGTGTTCCCTCGGACCTTGAAGGAGACTAGAGTTGAAATTGCAGGGGCCCTGGCAGAAATATTTAAAATGTCGCTGTCTGCGGGTGAGGTGCCGGAGGATTGGAGAGTGGCTCATGTTGTTCTGTTGTTTAAAAAAGGATCGAAAAGTAATCCGGGAAATTATAGGCCGGTAAGTTTGACATCGATAGTGGGTAAGTTATTGGAGGGAGTACTAAGAGACAGAATCTACAAGCATTTGGAGAGACAGGGACTTATTAGGGATAGTCAACATGGCTTTGTGCGTGGTAGGTCATGTTTGACCAATCTATTGGAGTTTTTCGAGGAGATTACCAGGAAAGTGGATGAAAGGAAGGCAGTGGATGAGAGGTGTATGGAGGGATATGGCCCAGGTGCAGGTCAGTGGGACTAGACAGAAAAATGGTTCCGCACAGCCAAGAAGGGCCAAAAGGCCTGTTCCTGTGCTGTAATGTTCTATGTTCTATGGTTCTATGGTAAACATTTATAACTCAGATTTAATCAACTAATTAGATATTTATAGTTTTGATTGACTATAATAACATAATATAATACCTAAATAAGGAGAACAAAATTGTTCACAAGTACTCTTGATGTGATCTTACCAACATCTTGCCCACTGATGTAACAATTCTCCACTTTTATACTCTTCTATCCTCTCTCCCGCAAAATAAAGGCCAACATTTCATGAACTTCTGTATGCTGGTTTTCTGAGTTTTTCACTAACTGTAACACAAACTGTCTCCATTTTTCTTCATTTAAATAATGCTGTTCTTTTGTCCTTCCTTCAAAAATGAATGTCACCTTGTCTTTGTCAGATTTGTCTGAATAACTATTTTGTGTCGGTCTTCACAGTGGAGGACACATCTAACACGCCAAAAAGAGATGTTATGGATGCAATGGGAGGTGAGGACCTTGATATAATAGCTATTACTAAAGAGGTAGTGCTGAGCAAACTTGTGGGCTGAAGATAGATAAGTCCCCTGATCCTGATGGAATGCTTCCCAGGGTACTGAAAGAAATGGCAGAAGTTATAGTAGAGGCTTTGGTGATGATTTACCAAAATTCTCTGGACTCTGGACAGGTTCCAGTGGATTGGAAGACAGCGAATGTCATGCCACTGTTCAGAAAAGGATATAGGCAAAATGCTGCACCTTCTTAAACCTGTTAGTTTAACATCTGTAGTTGGGAAAATGCTTGAAGCTATCCGTAAAGAAAAAATAGTGAGGCATCTGAAAACAAATGGATGCATCAGGCAGACACATCATGGATTCAGCAAAGGTAGGTCCAGTTTGGCAAACTCACTGATGCTCTTTGAGGATATAAGGAGTGCAGTGGATAGAGGGGAACAGATGGACATTATTTATTTGGATTTCCAGAAGACGTTTGATAAGGTGCCACATAAAAGGCTTATCCATAATACAAGGATGCAAAGAGTTGGAGGCGATGTATTAACATGGATAGGGAATTGGTTAACTAATAGAAAGCAGAGAGCTGGGATACATGGGTGTTACTCTAGTTGGCAATCAGTGGTGAGCGTTGTGCCACAGGGGTCAGTGCTGGACCTGCAACTGTTCTCGATATACATTAATGATCTGGAAGAGAGGACCAAGTGTAGTGAATCTAAGTTTGCTGATAATACTAAATTGAATGGAAAAGTAAATTGTGCAGAAGATACGGAGAGTCTGCAAAGAGATATAGATAGGTTAAGTGAGTGGGCAAGGGTCTGGCAGATGGAGTACAATGTTGGCAAATGTGAGGTCATCCACTTGGAAGGGAAAATGAAAGAGCAGATTATTACTTACCATAGAAACCATAGAAAAACTACAGCACAGAAACAGGCCTTTTGGCAATTCCTGGCTGTGCCGAACCATTCCCACTGACCTGCACATGGACCATATCCCTCCATACACTTCCCATCCATGTATCTGTCCAGTTTATACTTAAATGTTAAAAAAGAACCCACATTTACCACCTCGTCTGGCAGCTCCTTCCATACTCCCACCACTCTCTGTGTGAAGAAGCCCCCACTAATGTTCCCTTTAAACTTTTCCCCCTTCACCCTTAACTCATGTCCTCTGGTTTTTTTCTCCCTTTGCCTCAGTGGAAAAGGTCTGCTTGCATTCACTCTATCTATATCCATCATAATTTTATATACCTCTATCAAATCTCCCCTCATTCTTCTACGCTCCAGGGAATAAAGTCCTAACCTATTCAACCTTTCTCTGTAACTGAGTTTCTCAAGTCCTGGTAACATCCTTGTAAACTTTCTCTGCACTCTTTCAACCTTACTAATATCCTTCCTGTAATTTGGTGACCAAAACTGAACACAATACTCCAGATTCGGCCTCACCAATGCCTTATACAACCTCATCATAACATTCCAGCTCTTACACTCAATACTTTGATTAATAAAGGCCAATGCACCAAAAGCTCTCTTTACGACCCTATCTACCTGTGATGCCACCTTTAGGGAATTTTGTATCTGTATTCCCAGATCCCTGTGTTCTACTGCACTCCTCAGTGCCCTACCATTTACCTTGTATGTTCTACCTTGGTTTGTCCTTCCAAGGTGCAATACCTCACACTTTTCTGTATTAAACTCCATCTGCCATTTTTCAGCCTATTTTTCCAGCTGGTCCAAATCCCTCTGCAAGCTTTGAAAACCTTCCTCACTGTCCACTACACCTTCAATCTTTGTATCATCAGCAAATTTGCTGATCCAATTTTCCACATTATCATCCAGATCACTGATATAGATGACAAATTACTATAGACTCAGCACTGATCCCTGTGGCACACCACTAGTCACAGGCCTCTACTCTGAGAAGCAATCCTCCACTACCACTCTCTGGCTTCTTCCATTGAGCCAATATCTAATCCAATTTACTACCTCTCCATGTATACCTAGTGACTGAATCTTCCTAACTAACCTCCCATGCAGAACCTTATCAAACGCCTTACTGAAATCCACGTAGACAACATCCACTGCCTTCCCTTCATCCACTTTCCTGGTAACCTCCTCGAAAAACTCTAATAGATTTGTTAATCATGACCTACCATGCACAAAGCCATGTTAACTCTCCCTAATAAGTCCTTGTCTATCCAAATACTTGTAGATCCTATCTCTTAGTACTCCTTCCAATAATTTATCTACTACCAACGTCAAACTTACTGGCCTATAATTTCCCAGATTACTTTTAGAGCCCTTTTTAAACAACAGAACAACATGAGCTATCCTCCAATCCTCCAGCACCTCACCCGTAGATACCAACATTTTAAATATATCTGCCAGGGTCCCTGCAATTTCAACACTAGTCTCCTTCAAGGTCAGAGGGAATACCCTGTCAGGTCCTAAGGATTTACCTACTCTGATTTGCCTCAAGATAGAAAACATCTCCTCCTCTCCAATCTGTATAGGTTCTATGACCTCACTACTTGTTTGCCTTATTTTCATGACTCCATGCCAGTTTCCTTAGTAAATACAGACGCAAAAAAAAAAAATTAAGATCTCCCCCATTTCTTTTGGTTCCATACATAGCTGAACACTCTCATCTTCAAGAGGACCAAATTTATCCCTTACTATCCTTTTGCTCTTAGTATACCTGTAAAAGCTCTTTGGATTATCCTTCACTTTGACTGCCAAAGCAACCTCATGTCTTCTTTTAGCCCTCCTGATTTCTTTCTTAAGTATTTTTTTGCACTTTTTATACTCCTCAAGCACCTTATTTGGTCCCTGTTTCCTATACATGTCATACAACTCTCTCTTCTTCTTAATCAGAGTTCCAATATCCCTTGAGAACCAAGGTTCCTTATTCTTATTCACTTTGCCTTTGGCAGTACTGGAGAAAACAATATCTTAATGGTAGAGGGAGGAGGAGGTGCAGGAGCACAAGCTGGAAATAGCTGAGTGATCATATGCCAGAGAGAGGTTTGAGCTTACTGTATATTATCTATTCTCATTGATAGTATTTGTAAGTTGATGAAAAGCTACAACAGTTGTAATAGGTTAATAGCCCATCACCTACACATTTCTGCCACTGGTTCCTATCACAACCTAATTTGGATATGCAGCCTCATGGATTGGTAGGTGAGGATCAGGGGAATTTTATACCTGTTATGTCTGGGGGTAGGGGGAAAGGGAGATGGCAGATGTACAGGAAATAGAAAAGACGTGGGTGAGGACTTGGTAGAAGTGGGAGTGGGAGCCTAATGTTCTGAGAAAGTGAGGTCATATAGTATATCCTGGAATGGAAAGCTTCATCATGAGAACAGATACAATGGACAGTAAGGAACTGAGGGAAGGGAAGAGCATCCTTGTGGGAAGGGTGTCAGGGCCAGTGACAGGGTGGGAAGTAGTGTTGCTTGATGTAACTGTGGGAGACAGTGGCTTTACATTGAATAATCTGTCTCCGGAGCTGAAGACAGAGAGATCAAGAAAAGGAAGACAGGTATCAGGGATGCACCAAGTGAATGTGAGGGCAGGGTGGAACTAACAGTGTAGTTAATGAAATTGATGGACTCTACATGCATGCAGAAAGCAGCACCAATGCAGTCATCGATGTAGCAGAGGAAGAGTTGGACAGTATGCTGTGTAGCTTTGAAACATGACTTGTTGTACAGTAGTAGTGAGGTCGGAGATGGTATTAAACAGGAAATTAGAAATGCGTGCAATAAAGGAACAGCAGTTATAATGGGTGACTTCAATCTACATGTAGATTGGGTGAACCAAATTGGTAAAGGTGCTGAGGAAGAGGATTTCTTGGAATGTATGCGGGATGGTTTTTTGAACCAACATGTCGAGGAACCGACTAGAGAGCAGGCTATTCCAGACTGGGTTTTGAGCAATGAGGAAGGGTTAATTAGCAATCTTGTCGTGAGAGGCCCCTTGGGTAAGAGTGACCATAATATGGTGGAATTCTTCATTAAGATGGAGAGTGACATAGTTAATTCAGAAACAAAGGTTCTGAACTTAAAGAAGGGTAACTTTGAAGGTATGAGACGTGAATTAGCTAAGATAGACTGGCAAATGACACTTAAAGGATTGACGGTGGATATGCAATGGCAAGCATTTAAAGGTTGCATGGATGAACTGCAACAAATGTTCATCCCAGTTTGGCAAAAGAATAAATCAAGGAAGGTAGTGCACCCGTGGCTGACAAGAGAAATTAGGGATAGTATCAATTCCAAAGAAGAAGCATACAAATTAGCCAGAGAAAGTGGCTCACCTGAGGACTGGGAGAAATTCAGAGTTCAGCAGAGGAGGACAAAGGGCTTAATTAGGAAGGGGAAAAAAGATTATGAGAGAAAACTGGCAGGCAACATAAAAACGGACTGTAAAAGCTTTTATAGATATGTAAAAAGGAAAAGACTGGTAAAGACAAATGTAGGTCCCCTGCAGACAGAAACAGGTGAATTGATTATGTGGAGCAAGGGCATGGCAGACCAATTGAATAATTACTTTGGTTCTGTCTTCACTAAGGAGGACATAAATAATCTTCCAGAAATAGTAGGGGACAGAGGGTCCAGTGAGATGGAGGAACTGAGCGAAATACATGTTAGTAGGGAGGTGGTGTTGGGTAAATTGAAGGGATTGAAGGCAGATAAATCCCCAGGGCCAGATGGTCTGCATCCCAGGGTGCTTAAGGAAGTAGCCCAAGAAATAGTGGATGCATTAGTAATAATTTTTCAAAACTCGTTAGATTCTGGACTAGTTCCTGAGGATTGGAGGGTGGCTAATGTAACTCCACGTTTTAAAAAAGGAGGGAGAGAAAACCGGGGAATTATAGACCGGTTAGCCTAACGTCGGTGGTGGGGAAACTGCTGGAGTCAGTTATCAAAGGTGTGATAACAGCTCATTTGGAAAGCGGTGAAATGATCGGACAAAGTCAGCATGGATTTGTGAAAGGAAAATCATGTCTGACGAATCTCATAGAATTTTTTGAGGATGTAACTAGTAGAGTGGATAGGGGAGAACCAGTGGATGTGGTATATTTGGATTTTCAGAAGGCTTTTGACAAGGTCCCACACAGGAGATTAGTGTGCAAACTTAAAGCACACGGTATTGGGGGTAAGGTATTGGTGTGGTTGGAGAGTTGGTTAGCAGACAGGAAGCAAAGAGTGGGAATAAACGGGACCTTTTCAGAATGGCAGGCGGTGACTAGTGGGGTACCGCAAGGCTCAGTGCTGGGACCCCAGTTGTTTACAATATATATTAATGACTTGGATGAGGGAATTAAATGCAGCATCTCCAAGTTTGCGGATGACACGAAGCTGGGTGGCAGTGTTAGCTGTGAGGAGGATGCTAAGAGGATGCAGGGTGACTTGGATAGGTTGGGTGAGTGGGCAAATTCATGGCAGATGCAATTTAATGTGGATAAATGTGAAGTTATCCACTTTGGTGGCAAAAATAGGAAAACAGATTATTATCTGAATGGTGGCCGATTAGGAAAAGGGGAGGTGCAACGAGACCTGGGTGTCATTATACACCAGTCATTGAAAGTGGGCATGCAGGTACAGCAGGCGGTGAAAAAGGCGAATGGTATGCTGGCATTTATAGCGAGAGGATTTGAGTACAGGAGCAGAGAGGTACTACTGCAGTTGTACAAGGCCTTGGTGAGACCACACCTGGAGTATTGTGTGCAGTTTTGGTCCCCTAATCTGAGGAAAGACATCCTTGCCATAGAGGGAGTACAGAGAAGGTTCACCAGATTGATTCCTGGGATGGCAGGACTTTCATATGAAGAAAGAATGGATGAACTGGGCTTGTACTCGTTGGAATTTAGAAGATTGAGGGGGGATCTGATTGAAACGTATAAGGTCCTAAAGGGATTGGACAGGCTAGATGCAGGAAGATTGTTCCCGATGTTGGGGAAGTCCAGAACGAGGGGTCACAGTTTGAGGATAAAGGGGAAGCCTTTTAGGACCGAGATTAGGAAAAACTTCTTCACACAGAGAGTGGTGAATCTGTGGAATTCTCTGCCACAGGAAACAGTTGAGGCCAGTTCATTGGCTATATTTAAGAGGGAGTTAGATATGGCCCTTGTGGCTACGGGGGTCAGAGGGTATGGAGGGAAGGCTGGGGCGGTGTTCTGAGTTGGATGATCAGCCATGATCATAATAAATGGCGGTGCAGGCTCGAAGGGCCGAATGGCCTACTCCTGCACCTATTTTCTATGTTTCTATGTTTCTATAACCAATGAAAAAGCAGGCATCACTGGAATACCCATGGCTGCACCTTTAGTCTTGGGCACTATTTTTTACCCTTATCCCACTGGCCTCCTGTCTATTCCATCTGTCCCTCACCCACATATTCCTCCCACCGCTTCTCCTCTCTACTTCCTTCTGGAAATTTCATGGTCTATTGTCCTCTCCTTTCAGATTCCACCTTCTCCAGCCCTTTGTTAGTCCTACCTATCACCTCACAGCTTCTTACACCATGCCCAGTCTCCAACCTTCCTCACCTGTCTATCACCCCCACATTCCCCTGGATCTCCTTATCATCTGCCAGCTCTTACCCTCACTAATTTATTAAGGCTACCTCCCCTCTTTCTTTCTAGTGCTGATGAAGGGTCTTGATCCAGAACGTCAGCTGTCCAGAACTTCCCTGGCTGCTATCTGAACTGCTGAATTCCTCCAGCTTTTTGTGTTGAACAAGCAAAGTATGTAAAATCATAACTCTGAATATCCCAATAATGGTAAGACAATATAGATATGATGTTGCGAATTTTTGAATGACCAAGTGCAAACTGGAAAAAAAGTCTGAAAACTAATGCTGCAAAAAGGGATACCACTAATTTATAATCTTACTAACATCCATGGCCAAGTTATTGTTTTTGCAAAAAGAACTATTCAAAGGAGTTTAATTCACTTGTCCACATTTGTGTAAAAGGCTGCTTCAAGCTCCTATTTCATAAACAAAAGCATAAGGAACAGAAGCAGCATTCCCTTGAAGTTGCTCCATTATCCCACAATACCCAAACAAAATTATGTCAACTTCAGTTTCTCGCTCTTTCTCCACATTCCTCAAGTAGTGGTGCTGCTCGGATGTGGCAATTCTGTCTCAGTCCTGCGTATCTGACCTGGAACAACTAGTGGAAAAATGTCATCCTTTTTATCTGCCCAGGGAGTTTTCCATATCATCATGGTAGCGGTGTTTCCACCTCATGCCAATGTCAGGCAGGCACTGGAGGAGCTGAGTACCGTAATCAGCAGTCATGCCTTCCCTATCATTGCGGGGATTTCAACCAGGCCAGATTGAAAAAGTCTATGAACAACTACCACCAACAGATCACCTGTGGAACCAGAGGAGCCAACACACTTGGCCACCATTATACCACCATCAAGAATGCTTACTGTGTCATCCCACACCCACACTTTGTAAAGACCAATCAACTAGCTATACTTCTACCCCCAGGGAATAGGCAGGACTAAAGACCACAGTACCAGTGGTGAGAAGCAAGAAGATATTGTCAAGGGAGGTGGAGGAACGCTTACAGGACTACTTTGAGTTGGTGGACAATAGTCAGGGATTCATCTTCAAACTTAAGCGAATGCACCACAGTTGTCACCGACTTCAAGACCTGTGTGGATGAGTTTATGCTTTTGAAAACATACCAGATATGACCAAACCAAAGTAGTGGATGAACCAGGAGATTAGTAGTCTTCTGAGGGCTAAATCTGTGGCATTCAAGACTGATGATCCAGAACTATACAAAAAGTCCAGGTACAACCTACAGAAGGCTCTTTTAAGAGGGTAAAAGCAATTCTGATTCAGGTTAGACACAGATTTGGATACAGATCAGCTCTGGCAGGGTTTGCAAACCATTACTTCCTACAAAGCAAAACCTAACATGATGACATCAATAACAAAATTCATTCCCAGATGAGCACAATACCTTTTATGCACTCTTTAAAAGGGAGAATAAAATTACACTTGTGCAAATCCCTGCAGCATCTGATAACCCTGTGATCTCTGTTTTGGAGATTGATGCTCAAAGTTCAAAGTACATTTATTATCAAAGTATGTATATATTATACAACCTTGAGTTTCAGCTCCTTATAGGCAGCCTCAAAACAAGAAATCCAAAAGAACCTATGAAAAATCCTGACAAACACCCAATGTGCAGAAAGAGAGAAAAAAAAAAAATCGTGCAAAGGATAAAAGTAAGCAAATAGCATTTAGAACATGAGTGAGTCCTCAGACTCAAAGCCCAGAGCAGCTGGAGCAGGCCCACAGCCTCAGCCTCAGTGCAGTGAGTAAACATCACGGAACAAAAAGCAGAACCAGCCTGACCCTCCTTTGCAATCCATCTGGCCTGGTGTTCAAATCGTCCAAACATTGGGTTATTCCTCACTCTAGGAACGGGGCCCTGTTGCTTCAACACTCTTTGGGCTTGACCCTGCCGCCACATTTAGGCCAGTACCTGATGATTCCAAATTGGCCCAACGCTTAATTGATTAAACTTCACTCTCCATTTAGGTGAGCAGACCCCGAATCTCCTCTGTTCTGACTTTTCTCTGATTCGCACACCCTGACACGGTCTCGGACACGCTTCAACCTCACTCGGGCTCCATTTCAAATATGTCTCTACTTTGTTCTGACTCATTCTCAAACATGCCTCGACCTTTCTCTGACTCCAGCTCGCAATCACACACTTCAATCCTCGACTCAGCCTTGCCTTCGCATGCTAATTGTTTAACTTTTTTTTACAGAAAAACTGTTATTAATAAAGTACTTACTTTGGGAACTGCTAGTAAGTTTTCTCTTGACTTCAGAAACACCATATTAAACTGGAAGACATTAGACGTCAGAACATCTTTCAAGAGGGTGAACCCTCGCGAGATGTCAGACCCCAATGGTGCCCCTGGTAAGCCTCCACAAATTTGTGCCCACCAACTGGTGGGAGCATTCAAGGGTATTTTCAATCTCCCACTGATGCAATCAGAGGTTCTCAAAAGGGTGACAATCATACATTTGCCCAGGAAGAGTAGAGTGAGCTGCCTCAATGGCTATTGCACAGTGACCCTCACATCTACTGTGATCAATTGCTTTGAAAGATTGGCCATGTTTAGAATCGACTCCTGCCTAACCAATGACCAGGACCCACTGCAATTTACCTATCACCACAACAGGTTTACAGCAGATGTAATCTCACTGACTCTCCAATAGGATCACCTGAACAGGCTGCCGTTTACTGATTACAGCTTAGTGTTCAACACCATCATACCCTCAGTTCTAATCAACAAGCTCCAAAATCTGGGCTCTGTACCTCTGCCTGCAACGGGATCCTTGACTTCCTCACAGGGAGACCAGGCTGTGTGGATTGGAAATAACATCTCCTCCTCGCTGACAATCAACACTGGCACACCACAAGGATGTGCGCATAGCTCAGTGCTCTACTCTCTCGACATCTGTTTAGCTAGGCACAGCTCAAACACCATCTATAGATTTGCCGGCAAGACAAATATTATGAACAAACAAGAGAAAATCTGCAGATGCTGGAAACCCAAGCAACACTTACAAAATGCTGGAGGAACTCAGCAGGTCAGGCAATATCTTTGCAAATGAATAAACAGTCAACCTTTCGGGCTGAGAACCTTCATCAGGACTGGAAAGAAAGGGGGATCGTGCCAGAATAAAAAGCTGGAGGGAGAGAAAGGGGCACAAGCTAAAAGGTGATAGGTGAAGCCAGGTGGGTGGGAAGATAAAGGGAAGAAGGAATCTGATATGAGAGAAGAGCAGACCATGAGAGAAAGAGAAGAAGGAGCAGCACCAAAGGGATGTGATAGGCCGGTGAGGAAACGAGGTAAGAGGCCAGAGTGGGTAATGAAAGAAGAGGGAAGCGGGAGGGAAAATACCGAAGGAGAAATCAATGTTCATATGCTCAGGTTGGAGGCTACCTGGGTGGAATATGAGGTGTTGTCCCTCCACTGTGAGAACAGCCTCATCATGGCAAAAGTGGAGGCCATGGACCAACATGTCATAATGGGAATGGGGATAGGGATTAAACTGGTTGGCCACTGGGGAATTCCACTTCTGGCAGATAGAACAGAAGTGCTTGATGAAGCAGTCCTCCTGTTCACGCTGGGTCTCACCCATGTAGAGGAGACCACATTAGGAGCACCGGATACAATAAACAACCCCAACAGATTTGCAGGTGAAATGTTGAAGGACTGTTTAGGGCTCTGATTGAAGGTGATGGAGGAGGTGAATGGACAGGTGTAGCATTCCATTGCTTGCAGAGATATGTACCATGAGGGAGAAGGGACTAATGGACAAGAGAATCACAGAGGGAGCAATTCCTGCAGAAAGAGGAGAGTGGGGGTGGGAGGTAAGGATGTGTTTGGTGGCAGGATCCCATTGAAGATGCTGGATGTTGCGGAGAGTGACATGTTCGATGCAGAGGCTCACGGGGTAGTATGTGAGGACAAGAGCAAGTCCATCCCCGTTAAGGCAGTGGGAAGCTGGGGTGAGTGTGGATGTCAGGAAATGGAGGAGATGTGGGTGAGGGCAGCAACAATGGTGGAGGAAGGGAAACCCTGTTCTTTGAAGGAGGACATCTCTGATGTCCTGGAAGGAAAACCTCATCCCGGGAACATCCTTTCCCACGTTATGGCCACTTAATGGAGATCAGAAAAATAGAGGGTTATGCTCTAGGGAAATCCTAGGCAGTTTCTAGAGTGGTTACATGGTCAGCACAACATTGTGGGCTGAAGGGCCTGTAATGTGCTGTAGGTTTCTATGTTCTATGTTCGATGTTTCAGGGTAGAGCAGCGACGCCTCATATTCTGTCTAGAAATGTCGACTGTCATTTCCATTGATGCTGCCTGATCTGCTGAGTTCCTCCAGCATTTTGTGTGTGTGTGTTGCTCTGGACTTCCAGCGTCTGCAGAATCTCTTGTTTTTCTGTCATATCCTCTAATTACTTAACACATTTCAATAAGATTTAATTTTATTTTTATATTAGGGCCAGAGGACATGCCCATTCTATTGCATCTATTCTGAAAAGAGAGGAATCTTGTCCCAGCAGTCCATCACAGCTTATTCTGTAATATTCATATACTGTGGAATCCAGTTAATTGGGGCACAATTACACCAGCACATTTTAGCCCAATTAGCCTAAGTTTTATGGAAATAATTTAAAATGTATAAAAAAAGACAAACTACCATTTAACTGAATAATAAATTATGTATTTAATTGAAATACATAACAAATTAACACATTACCAATCCTACTACAGTATTATAAAACTGTGTATTAATTCCTAATAGTTATTGAAGGAGGAAGTCATCTGGTGTATGCTGTCATGTATGGGGTGTCCAGGCAGGGCTAGCACTTCTGGTGAAAGGGCTTGTAGAAGCCATGTATCTATTTCTGTCTGTCTGTATTGCACATTTCTGGTAATTTGGATTAGGTATTGGTAGAAGCAAATGAGCTTTATCATGTATTCACCCTTGGTGCAGTTAGTTTTTAGTTAGAGACAGCCAGGAAATGGATATTTTTTTGTTGACCATGAATTTGAACACTAATTACTCTTATTCCACTATATCACTAATTTAGTTTTGTTAGTTTTTATCACTATATAAATCATTCGTCTTTGTTGGCTTTTTAATAAAAGAGAGAACTGTTTTTGACTTGGAAGGCAGTTATTTGGAAATGCGTTATACAGTGTTGAGGCCGTCGCTCAGTTTCTCAGCAGTTTTGTTTGTTTCCAAGCAACTGCTACGTTTCTGTCAACACAAAAATAGTTATACCAAATGAACACCAATCAATGGGAAAAAAATTGCCTTGGACCTGTTGGTGAAACTGGAATAGCTTGCAGTAGGATTATCTCTGACCTTTTGTTGGTTCATGCTATTATTTGTGGTTTGAACATAGATTTGAATGATCAGTGCAGCCTTTCCATTGTGGACCATTGCTTGATTACATGGTGTTTGCCTGACAGTTCATCGCTTTGTTTTATTGAAGTGCTGAGATATTGTCCCAGTTGCCAACATATGAATTGAGTGCTGTTCTGTTTGTCTGGTTGGGTTGAAGTGGTGTAGATGCATGAACAGTTTGTTTGTTGTCTGCGTTTATTGAATGGAATATTGCTGTTCTGTTTGGTTGCTTAGGTTTAAGTGGTGAGTTTTGTGAATCTGCTGTAGGCGAACAAAGAGTTAATTGTGAGTTACGCAATAAGAGGAAAGTAACATGAGTGAATCAAAGCATGGAACTGATGTCAGTGACCCTGAGTCAGGGCTGGAAAAAGAAGAATAAACATTGCCAAAGTAAGGCAAATCAAATAGAAAGTATTCAAAAAGAGTATGAAACATGTTAACAAAATTAAAGGTTTAATACCATCAATTAAGGATCTTAAGAAAATAAAGAAAATGCCTTACAAGTGCAATCTTATTTTGAGTACTTGACTAATCTCTGTGAAGCAGTTGCTGAGCAACATCAAGTACTCATGTTAATACTTCCAAAGGGTGAACAAAGAAAAAAGAATGAATGTTTTTCAAGCATTGATAGCTATAGCAGTACATTCAAAGAGGAGTGAAACAATAGTTGACCCAAACATGTTACAGTGAAGCAATGAATGAATATGTGTCTCATCTTCCATCAGACGTTTCTCAAATTCCAATGCATTTAGTGATGCATACAGCAGATGACTCATCTATTGGACAGGTACATGGAGCTTTGAAAAATAGAGGGCTATGGGTAACCCTAGGTAATTTCTAAGGTAAGGACATGTTTGGCACAGCTTTGTGGGCCAAAGGACTGTGCTGTAGGTTTTCTATGTTACTATGTTTCTATGATGTGAAACCGAACGACAGTGTCTCAAATGTCAGCACTCAAAGCTCTGCTGCAGGAAGAAAACTTTTGGTATCTCTATGTGCATTGAAATAGAGGCTGCATTATCACACATGAACAATTAGGGAAGGACAAATGTGC
Source organism: Mobula birostris (assembly GCF_030028105.1). Classification (NCBI taxonomy): domain Eukaryota; kingdom Metazoa; phylum Chordata; class Chondrichthyes; order Myliobatiformes; family Myliobatidae; genus Mobula; species Mobula birostris. The sequence continues at coordinate 69,916,383 of NC_092370.1, forward strand.
TGGAAGAGCAAGAGGGAGATGGAAGAGCAAGATGATAAGATGGGAGAACAAGAGGTGCAGCTACACAAAAGGAAGGAGAATCTACAAAAAAGGAAGGGTCATCTTAAGTTGCAGGGAGAAATTGCCATATGTATGGTTAAAGATAATGGGCTAAGGGCTTCAAGAGTGGTGAGTGCTAAAAGTGCTCCAGCAGGACAGCCCTATGCTGTAAGTTCCTATATTAAAAAGGTACAGAGAAAAACAAAAACACCCAATGTCAATGTTGATTCATTTGTTCCTTGAGTGTTTGTGATACACGAACAAGACCCTCAAGAGGTAGTTCAGGCTGTTTACTCTCAGCCTGCATTAATGAGGCACTCTGAACCTATCTCAATTCCAGCAACTCAAAGGACTCACAGGGACATTCACTTACAGCATGAAAACACTCTTGTTTCAGACGATAGAGTTCAAAATAGTATTACCGATATCATGAGGAAGCAAAATTAAATAACACACTTAATGGCAAAACAACAACACGTTACAGTTTTGCCTAAAAGAGAGTTTTAAATCTTCGATTGTGATCCATTGCTGTATCATGCATTCATGCAGGCCTTTGTAATTAGTGTTAAAGGCAAGATGGACAGCCATAGTGACTGCCTCTATTTCCTTGAACGGTACACTTAGGGGTCACCCTAGAGATCTTGTCAGATGTTGCCAGCATGTTGACCCTAAGAAAGGATAAGTAAATGCTAAGGCTTTACTACAGAAATACTTCGGAAATAAACAGAAAATTGTAGACGCCTACATACAGAGAGCTCTTTCTTGGGTACCTATCTAATCTGAAGACATGAAAGCTCTTCAAAACTACGGTCTTTTTTTTAATGTCTTAATGTTTGGAGATAGTGATCATAATTCTCTCTCCTTTACAGTAGCATTGGAGAGAGATAGGAACAGACAAGTTAGAAAAGCGTTTCATTGGAGTAAGGGGAATTATCAGGCTATCAGGCAGGAAATTGGAAGCTTAAATTGGAACCAGATGTTCTCAGGGAAAAGTATGGAAGAAATGTGGCAAATGTTCAGAGGATATTTGTGTGGAGTTCTGCATAGGTGCGTTCCAATGCAACAGGGAAGTTATGATAGGGTACAGGAACCTTGGTGTACAAAGGCTGTAATAAATCTAGTCAAGAAGAAAAGAAAAGCTTACAAAAGGTTCACAGAGCTAGGTAATGTTAGAGATCTAGAAGATTATAAGGCTAACAGGGAGAAGCTTAAGAAGGAAATTAGGAGAGCCAGAAGGGGCCATGAGAAGGCCTTGGCGGGCAGAATTAAAGAAAACCCCAAAGCATTCTACAAGTATATGAAGAGCGATAAGACGTGAAAGAATAGGATCTATCAAGTGTGACAGTGGGAAGGTGTGTATGGAAATGGAGGAAATAGCAGAGGTACTTAATGAATACTTTACTTCAATATTCACTATGGAAAAGGATCTTAGCGATTGCTGAGCATCTGGCAATGATCTTTGCATCATCAATGGGGACAGGAGAGGTTCCAGAGGATTGGAGGGTTGCGGATATTGTTCCTTTATTCAAAAAAGGGAGTAGAGATAGCCCAGGAAATCTTCATCTTCAGAAGTTTTCTGATGACTCTGCCATAGTTGGATGCATCAGCAAGGGAGACGAGGCTGAGTACAGGGCTACGGTAGGAAACTTTGTCACATGGTGTGAGCAGAATTATCTGCAGCTTAATGTGAAAAAGACTAAGGAGCTGGTGGTAGACCTGAGGAGAGCTAAGGCACCAGTGACCCCTGTTTCCATCCAGGGGGTCAGTGTGGACTTGGTGGAGGGTTACAAATACCTGGAGATACGAATTGACAATAAACTGAACTGGTCAAAGAACACTGAGGCTGTCTACAAGAAGGGTCAGAGCCGTCTCTATTTCCTGAGGAGACTGAGGTCCTTTAACATCTGCCAGACGATGCTGAGGATGTTCTATGAGTCTGTGGTGGCCAGTGCTATCATGTTTCCTGTTGTGTGCTGGGGCAGCAGGCTGAGGGTAGCAGACACCAACAGAATCAACAAACTCATTCGTAAGGCCAGTGATATTGTGAGGATGGAACTGGACTCTCTGACGGCGGTGTCTGAAAAGAGGATGCTGTCCAAGTTGCATGCCATCTTGGACAATGTCTCCCATCCACTACATACTGTACTGGTTGAGCACAGGAGTACATTCAGCCAGAGACTCATTCCACTGAGATGCAACACAGAGCGTCATAGGAAGTAATTCCTGCCTGTGGCCATCAAACTGTACAACTCCTCCCTTGGAGGGTCTACACCCTGAGCCAGTAGGCTGGTCCTGGACTTATTTCCTGGCATAATTTACATATTACTATTTAATTATTTATGGTTTTATTACTATTTAATTATTTATGGTGCAACTGTAATGAAAACCAATTTCCCCCGGGATCAATAAAGTATGACTATGACTAAATTATAGGCCAGTGAGTCTTACCTCAGTGGTTGGTAAGTTGATGGAGAAGATCCTGATGAAGGAAGAGCAGTAGATGTAGTGTACATGGATTTCAGCAAGGCATTTGATAAGGTACCCTATGCAAGCCTTACTGAGAAAGTAAGGAGGTATGGGATCCAAAGGGACATTGCTTAGTGGATCCAGAACTGGCTTGCCCATAAGAGGCAAACAGTGGTTATAGACGGGTCATATTCTGCATGGAGGTCAGTGACCAATGGTTTGCCTCAGGGATCTGTTCTGGGAGCCTTACTCTTCGTGATTTTTATAAATGACCTGGATGAGGAAGTGGAGGGATGGGTTAGTAAGTTTGCTGATGACACAAAGGTTGGAGGTGTTGTGGATAGTGTGGAGGGCTGTCAGAGGTTACAGCGGGACATTGATAGGATCAAAACTGGGCTGAGAAGTGGCAGATGGAGCTCAACCCAGATTAGTGTGAAGTGGTTCATTTTGGTAGGTCAAATATGATGGTAGAATATAGTACTAATGGTAAGACTCTTGGCAGTATGAAGGATCAGCAGGATCTTGGGGTCCAAGTCCACAGGACGCTCAAAGCAGATGTGCAGATTGACTCTGTGGTTAAGAAGGCGTACGGTGTATTGGCCTTCATCAATTGTGGAATTGAATTTAGGAGCTGAGAGGTAATGCTGCAACTACAGACCCCACTTGGAGTGCTGTGCTCAGCTCTGGTCACCTCACTACAGGAAGGATGTGGAAACCATAGAAAGGGTGCAGAGGAGATTTACAAGGATGGTGTCTGGATTGGGGAGCATGCCTTATGAGAATAGGTTGAGTGAACTCAACCTTTTCTCCTTGGAGTGACGTAGGATGAGAAGTGACCTGATAGAGGTGTATAAAATGATGAGAGGCATTGATCATATGGATAGTCAGAGGCTTCTTCCCAGGGCTGAAATGGTTGCCACAAGAGGACACAGGTTTAAGGTGCTGGGGAGTAGGTACAGAGGAGATGTCAGGGGTAGGTTTTTTACTCAGAGAGTGGTGAGTGCGTGGAATGAGCTGCTGGCAACGGTGGTGGAGGCAGATACAACAGGGTCTTTTAAGCGACTTTTGGATAGGTACATGGAGCTTAGTAAAATGGAAGGCTATAGGTAAGCCTAGTAATTTCTAAGGTAGGGACATGTTCGGCACAACTTTGTGGGCTGAAGGGCCTGTATTATGCTGTAGGTTTTCTATGTTTCTATGTCTGTTGCAATGCCATGGAAGAAGTGCAGTACATGCGTGAGTTGGACACACCTGCCGAAGTGTTGACTCTCATAGGGGCTGGAGTCGGGGCTCCGCCCACAGTAATCGCTCAGCTGAAGACAAGCTCTTTTGTGGTCAACTGAAGATTTCATTGGACTAAGGGTCTTGACTAAATACATGTATTGTTTGTGTGGTTGTATTTTTACTGATATTCTACAAAGTGTATATCGGCTTGTTATCTTGTATATGCAAGGACTGGGCCACAAGCTGCGGTATCAAATGGGGGGAGGGCATTGGGGTCAGTGAGCTCCACAGGGGCTGTTGTGGACATCTGAAGCTTTCAATAGGTATCTTGTGTGGTTGTATCTTTTTTCCTAATATTTTATATGGGCTTGTAGTCTTGTATGTGAATGTCTGGGCCTCAAGCTGCAGTGGCCGGGGTGGGGAGGGGGTGTAGTGGGGCTGGAGGAGTCAGGCTCTCTTGTAGTTGACTGTTGATTGATAGTGTGGGGTTTTCTTTGAACTCTTTTATCGAGTGATAGTGATATAATTTTTTTGTGTATCTAATGTGTCCTTTGTGCTGTATGTGAGTGTACTGTGTTTTGCACCCTGACCTCATAGTAATACTGTTAAATCTGGCTGTATTCATGTATGGTTGAAATGACCACTAAACATTGCATAATGTTTAAATAAGGATTGCAACAGACTCAATATTTGGGAATATACAGGACAGGATGTTCCATCACTGGCTATTAGTAAAGGTGTAAACAAAACTAAGTCACAACTTTGTTCTAAGGCTAATGGAAGTAGTTTTGCCACTACTGTGGCCACCTGGAACTAATCGAAGGGAAATAGTCTTGTCAGCCAAAAGGGTTTGTTTGATCTGTGAGGTTGAACAGGCACTGGATGTGTGCCCTCAACTGGAGAAAGGGGCTCATATTGAGAAGACTGCCTTCCTAAAGGAAAATGGCATCTGTTTTGACTGTTTGTTTACAGGACACATCAGCAAGGATTGCAGGAAGCATCTTTCATGCAAGGTATGTGATGGCAAGCATCCCAGCATACTTCATATTCATTCTAACAAAGAGGGTGCAGAATCAAAACAAGCCTTGAAAGGATCAGACTTTGCAGTGAGTAGCTGGATATCATGGTTATAAACTCTCCATAATTCCAGTACAAGTGAAGTCTAAGAAGGGTAACACGACAGTGGTTACTTATGCTTTCCTAGACTGAGGAAGTACGGCTACTTTCTGCAACAGCTCCAATGCTTTAGGCATTGTGGGCCTCATGAACAAGCTCAACTTTACAAGAAAAAGGATACACATTCTCTTATGCACCATGGGTGAAGAGAAAGTCATGAGCAGCTACATTGTATCAAGATTGGAAGTGGCTGGCTTGGATGGTGAGAACTATTGTGAATTACCTAACATTTTACACTAGAAAGTATGCTTGTCCTTGAAGGGAACAATCCATAACAGAGGGATCTCCAGGGATGGTCTCACCTGAAACACATCTATATTTCAGATATTGGTTCAGAAATTGAGCCACTGATAGGATGAATGTGCCTGAAGCATTGGAACTGCTGCAAGTGATTCACAGTGTCAATAATGGACCTTATGCAATTAGAACAATGGTGGGTTGGACTGTAAGAGGACCACTGAAAGTAGAAAATGGTGATGGGAGAGACTGTGCGCAGCCTGAGCTGACAGTTAACAGGGTCATAGTTTTGAACTTGGATGAGTTTTAGCAGCGGCAGTTCAAGGCAGACTTCCCTGAATGCAGTCAGGATGAACAACCTGGTTTGTCAAGTAAGGACCACAAGTTCATAGAGCTGGTTATAAATTCTGCAAAATTGATGGATAGCCACTACCCGATTAGTTTACCTTTCAGAAAGAAAGAGGTTAACATGCCAAATAACAGGAAGATTGCAGAACAGCGTGCTCCAACTCTAAGGAAGATATTTAAGAAGGATATGTCATTTCACACTGACTACACAGCTTTAATGGAGGATGTCATCAGCAAAGGTTATGCCAAAAGAGTGCCAGCAGAGGATCTGGAATGCAGTGATGGGAAAGATTGTTATATTCCACATCATGGTGTTTATTATCCCCAAAAAGGGAAACTTCATTTTGTGTTTGACTGTAGAGCAACTTTTCAGGGAATATCACTTAATGCTCAGCTTTTACAGGGACCAGATCTTACTAACTCATTGACCGGAGTCATAACCAGATTCAGAAAAGTAACATTGGTGACCATGGCAAATATTGAATCAAAGTTTCACCAGGTTAAAGTTCCAGCAGAAGATGCAGATCTGCTGAGGTTTCTCAAGCCTTGCCAACCTTGCACTTGCATTTGTTAATTGATATCTTATCTAGAGTCGTTAAGCCCTTATACTTTCTATTTAATTTTGTCAAGTTTATTTTGAGTGGCATGGGTTTTCAGCGTACTGTGCTTATTTAAATTAGATTCCAAATTAGCGCAGATTGTGGGGTCCTTGTCTGTTTTGAGAATGATTTGGCTAACGGTGTCACTTTGTCAAGCAAACAATATTCAGTTGGAATTCCTATGTATGAACTCTTATTTCTGTCTCAACATGGGAGCCTTTTGTTCTTCCACATCTGGGTTCAGTCATTTGTCAGGTGCAGAAGAATGAAATTGATTTCACCATGACAGGAGCCTGGTGGTGACCTCAGTGAAGATACGGTGGACTTTAGAAATGTAGTACGTCACTTGAAAGTAACTTTATCTCTGAACTGTTTCAACTTTGCCCTTAGGAAATGCACAGAAGGCAATAAAGAACAGTTCAGCTGAGAAACAGTGGATAAGGTTTTGCATTGCTTCCATGTTGATGACTGCCTTGTATCAGTGCCCTCTGAGAAAGAAGCCGAGTCTCTCTATCATAGAAACATAGAAACATAGAAAATAGGTGCAGGAGTAGGCCATTCGGCCCTTCGAGCCTGCACCGCCATTTATTATGATCATGGCTGATCATCCAACTCAGAACCCTGCACCAGCCTTCCCTCTATACCCCCTGACCCCCGTAGCCACAAGGGCCATATCTAACTCTTAAATATAGCCAATGAACTGGCCTCAACTGTTTCCTGTGGCAGAGAATTCCACAGATTCACCACTCTCTGTGTGAAGAAGTTTTTCCTAATCTCGGTCCTAAAAGGCTTCCCCTTTATCCTCAAACTGTGACCCTTGTGCTATCATGACCTTGTGCTAAAGGCGGCTTTTGACTTACAAAGTGGATAAGTTGAACATCATGATCCAAGATAGACCACTCACCAAAAGAAGGATCTTCACCGCAGTTTGTCCCATCTATTATACTTTAAGAATCTCGAGTCCAGAGGTGCTATCTGCTAAGAAGATACTACAAGATCCATGTAAGAAAGGCCTTGGCTGGGATGACACTATACCGACATCAGTTGCTCATAAGTACACAAGCTGGTTGGAAGAATTCTGCCAGTTGGAGGACTTCAAGGTTGTCAGATGTTTGAAGCCCATGGAGTTTAGAGAAGTTACTCCTACACAGTTACACAACTTTACTGACACAAGTGAAGATGGTATGGAGTAGTGACCTACCTATTGTTGCACAACACACATTTTCATGTGCACAGTGCTTTTATCATGGGAAAATGTACAGTAGCTGTATTGGAGTCAGTTTCCATCTATCATATGGAGTTCGCTGCTGCTATGATGGTAAACGGTATGGGTACGTTGTGGAGGGAGAAGTTGTAAACGGTATGGGCGCGTTGTGGAGGGAGAAGTTGTAAACGGTACGGGTGCGTTGTGGAGGGAGAAGTTGTAAACGGTATGGGCGCGTTGTGGAGGGAGAAGTTGTAAACGGTATGGGCGCGTTGTGGAGGAGAAGTTGTAAACGGTATGGGCGCGTTGTGGAGGGAGAAGTTGTAAACGGTACGGGCGCGTTGTGGAGGAGAAGTTGCACATGCAGTGTCATGGCTCTGTTTTTTGCATTGATAGTAGTTCTGTGCTGAAATAAAACAGGAATGAAATTTCCAGGTTCTGAACCTTTGTTGCAAAGACAGTTGCAGAAATTCTTAAGTTTCACAGGCATTTCAATTTCAAACAATCCAGCAAATGTGGCCTCCAGAGGATTGAAGGTGAAAGCATTCCAGAAGAATGAATCATGGGTGTTGTGGCTTTGGTATCTTAGTCAGCCTGACAAGGAATGGCCTGTGAATCCTGATTGTTCTGGAGAACTCCTGCATTAAAATCTGGAAGTCAAGAGAAGGGTTATAATGAATGCCATGCAGACTGAGGAGGAGAAAGATGCGGTAACATGAATAATCCATCTCTTCTCGTCTTAGACCCATTTGAAGAAGGCAGAGGCCTGGATTCTTAAATGTAAAAACCTGCTCTCATTTCTTAATTGGTAGAAAAGCAATTGAGCATCGGTCTTGCTTAGTCTGACTTGGATGAAGAACAATAAGGGAGAGAGAGATTGAACAAGCCAAAGGTCAGATTGGCCAAAGTTGTCTATTGATGGAAGAGCTCAGAAAGGCTGAAATGAAGATCATTGGGCTTTGCCAAAGAAAGAGATATCCGGATGAATTCTCAAGTTTGCAAATGGGAGGAAGTGCAAAAAGAAACAGCCATATTTTCAAATTCAATCCAGTACTTAAAGATAGTGCCTTGAGAGTTGGTGATGGTTTAGTAGACTGAAGAGTCAAGACATCCTGTCATTCTGGCAAAGGATTTCTATACCTCAGATATCATTCTGAGGCATACACATCTAGAGGTGAGACATGGTGGCTATAACCATGTTGTCCAGGTTGTGCCAAAAATACTAGATTCACGGTGCTAGTACAGCTAGAAGAAGAATCCTGCCTAAGTGTGTTGTTTGTCAATAGTTGCACACAGTTCCAGGGTGCCAGCACATGGCAGATCTAGCTCTGGACAGGGATACTCCATATGAACCTTCATTCAAATGTGTAGGAGTGGACAACTTTGGACTCTTTGAGGTGAAGAGGAGGAGTACAGTGAAGAGGTATGTGATCATATTTACCTGCCTAGCTATATTAACTGTTCACATTAAAGGGGCATCTTGTTTAGACACAAATTCCTTTGTTAATGCACTTTGATGTTTTATAACAAGATGAGGACAGGTTCGTGACCTGTGCTGATAATGACTAACTTTTGTTGGAGCTGGATGTGAGTTGCCAGGAGCCATTGAGAAGTGGAATTATTCATGGATCAGTGATGTCCTTCTTTAGAAAGGAATTGAGTGGATTTTTTATCTCCAAAAATGCTTTATTCAGAAATATTACAAAATAAAGTTATTTACATAAAAAATCATTCATTGACTCTGAGTCCTTATTCAATAAATAAAGTTATTTACAATAAAATTATGCGTTGACTCTCAGTCCATATACAAATGAAAGATGTTTACAATAAATCGTTCGTTTACTCTCAATCCTTAGTCAAGAATTAAGACTCATTTACGATAAAATTATTAACAATAAAAAACAGGTGTTTGCTCTAATTCCTTTTCCGAAGTTACAATTCCAGCCACTTCTGGGGCACCATGTTGATTCAACTATCCACACCTAACCCCTCCCACTCCCGCGGGTGACGAATCTTAAACTGTGATCCTTCCCCACCGGGCCTTCGCGGTGGCCGCACCAAGCTTGAGTGCATCCCTCAACACGTACTCCTGCAGGCAAGAATGAGCCAGTCGGCAGCATTCAGTCACGGACATCTCCATGTGCTGGTAGACCACCAAGTTTCAGGCTGACCAAAGAGCGTCTTTCACCGAATTGATGATCTGCCAGCAGCACTAGATGTTTGTCTTCGTGTGCGTCCCCAGGAACAGCCCGTAGATCATGGAGTCCTCGGTAACGCAGCTACTGGACATGAATCTTAACACCGTCCCTTCCATTCTCCTCCACACCTTCTTCGCGAACCCACAGTGTGCAAGGAGGTGAGCTACCGACTCCACCCCATTACAGTCCTGCCGTGGGCAACAGGGCGTGGAGGCACCATTCTGGACGTACAGGAGGGATCTGACTGGGAGGGCCGCTCTCACCGCCAGCCAGGCGAGGTCTTTGTGCCTGTTGGTGAGGTCTGGCGATGAGGCAATTTGCCAGATATACTGGACAGTCTGCTCAGGGAACCACCCCACTGTGTCCATCACGTCCTTCTCCTGCAGTGCCTGCAGGACGGTACGTACCGACCACTGTCTAATTGCCTTGTGGTCAAATGCGTTGGCCTTGAAGAACTTTTCTACGAAGGACAGGCATGGAGGCAATGACCAGCTGACAGGGGTGTTGCATGGGAAAGGGGCCAGACCCATCCTTCGTAGCCAGGGCAACAGGTAGAACCTGGGAACATAGTGGTATTTTGTGCCAACGTATCTGGGATCCACGCACAGCCTGATGCAGCCACACACGAAGCTGGATATCAGGGTGAGGGTGACATTGGGGACGTTTTTGCCCCCATTGTCCAGGGACTTGTGCATGACGGCCCGTCTGACCCGCTCCATCTTGGATCCCCAGACGAATCTGAAGACGGCTCAGGTGATTTCCAAGCTGTAGGAGCGGGGCATGGGCCACATCTGTGCCAAGTACAGGAGCCCTGAGAGCACCTCACACCTGATGACCAGGTTCTTGCCCGTTATGGCTAGGGAGTACCCTCCCCACAGTCCCAGTTTCTGTTTCACCTTGGCAGTCCGCTCCAGCCAGTTCTTGTTGCACGCCTCGGCCCCTCTGAACCAGATCCCCAACACCTTCATGTGGTCAGACCTGATGGTGAAGGGGACACTGGATCGGTCGGGCCAGTTGCCAAAGAGCATGGCTTTGCTCTTCGTGCGGTTGACCCTGGACCCCGACGCTAGCTCAAGCTGTTCGCAGATGCCAATCAATCTGCAAATCATGATTAAAACCCAATTAGATTTTAAACCTGATTCTGATTCCACATAGCCTTTTGTGAAGTAGAAGCTATTATCAATTGTCATCCAATTACTAAGGAATCCTTTGGTCCCAGTGATTTGGAAGCATTAATACCCAACCAACTGTTGCTTCTGAAGACCTCGCCATCCTTACCACCATCAGAGTTCCAAAAGGAAGAAATTTATGCAGATCATAGATGGAAGCAGGTCCAATACATGTCAAACTTGTTTTGGAAATGGTGTGTCAAGGAGTACTTACTGCAGTTACACGAACATCAGAAATGGTCAGGTGTAAAATGCAATTTCCTCCCAGATAACATAGTGCTTATAGTTAATGACTCAGAGCCTCGAAATGCATGGATCATGGGAAAAGTCATTCAAGTCTTTCCAGACTGAAGACAATTTGTGCGGCAGGTGCACAAGACCAAAACCAGCTGTCTCGACAGACCTATAACCAGAGTTTGTCTTTTACAGGAGGTGGAGGTTTGAGGAGCTACAGCTCAGAAAGCTTCAATTACTTTGACTTGATTTACTGACTTGACAGAGAGTAGTGATAAAGATCAATCTGTACTGGGCTAAATGCTGGTAACTTCTGGCCTAACTGACTGTTACACAACTTGACTTGAAGGAGAAAGAAGTAATTTGCATAAATATTAAGATGTTTATCCTTGAAAATTTCATGTCTCCTATTTTGTAGCATGTAGTTGTAATTAATTATAGTGTAATATTTAGGGGCTGGGATATAGGAGCCATGTATCTATTTTTTTGTCTGTCAGTGTTCTATTTTGTGTTGTATGTTTAATATGGATTACTGTAATTTGTCACATGGGTTAGGGCGTAGTAGAAGCAACTGAGCAGAGTCATGCATTCACCCTTGGTACAGTTAGTTGTTTGCTGGAGGCAGCCGGGGATTGGATATTTTTTTGTTAATCGCTAATTTGAACTCAAATTACTCTTATCTGTTATTTTGCTAATTTAGTTTTGTTAGTTTTTTTGTTGCTAAGATTGTTTGTCTTTGCTGGTTTTGTCATAAAGGATCAAACATACCTTTTTTCAACTTGGAACTCATTTATTTGGAAGCATGTCATTTACTCTTGATTCCAACACTCAGTTTCTCAGTGATTTAGAATTGTTTTCAAGCAACTGCTACAGGGCTTGTCATATCCATTCCGGAGCAGCTCACCCACCTTTTGTCCCCACCAGACACTCAGATCTCACCTGTGTCCAGTGGGGACAAAAGGTGAGTGAGCTGCTAGGTGAGGGTAGCTGGTGAAATAGGGACATGCCTGTCCAGGTATGTGAAGTCAGCTTGGCAAACTGGACAGATGAGATCAACAGTGAGATCCAACAGTTAAAAAGGTGGTTCTTCAATGCTTTGTGGAGAGTGAAGGGCATGATTAGGCACAAAACAAGTCATGGTCATTTACTGCAACCAAGGAAGATCCCGGTTTGTGACAACTATTCGTACCATTCGAGCAGGACTTCTGAGGTCAAGAAAGTGGAACTGCCCCAGTGCAATGGCTGCCCCACCTGAAAAACTCACCTGCACAGGTTTCATTGTCATTGTCAGATACAATGGACAACCGATACACTGCCATGTTCTTTTGATTAACTGTAAGTGAACAAAATTAGTGCAGATGTCTTGCGCAGTTAATGGACCGCCTTCACACAATGCTTTCGACAATTGCATCCTCCAAGTCTTCATTTTCATTGTAACATTCAAAATGATTGTCGATGCCTTCAATTCTCTGTAGTTCCTAACTTGTTGAAGTAGTGAGATCGTTTCATTTTTACTCTCAGCTGTTTTTGGCATCTCCAAGTCTGAATGCTTGATACCGCAGTGAGCAAAACTAATCTAAATTGTCTTACTACTTGTTTTTTTGCCAACTATCAATGACAAAAATCACTGCTTTTAGAACACAAACACATACAACTGACTCTATTTTAAAACTTCACTCTAAGCATGTTGTGGTGTCTAACAGTCACACAAGTTCATTTGGCTGATACTAGGCTGCCTGCTGAATTCCTCCAGTATTTTGTGGGTGCTGCTAGTTAGAAACTGTTTGGCAACACACTCCTGTACCTAATTAAGTGGTATAGTGTTCCAAATAAATGAAGGGAATCCCAGCTATTTTCTCGATTAGTTTTGTTCTTTAAAAGTTGTCCCAAATAAGTGGCTACCCCAATTAACTGATGGACTAATTAATCAGAGTTCATTGTATCTTTCTTTTAGTGAGGAGGCCACATCTGGAGTACATAACTCTAGTTGTATTCTCTGAAAAATCAATTTCAAACCCACTAAATATCAATGCTTACTCTCGCCCTTGAAAAATATTGTCTTTCAGTTCTTTGTACTAATTCTACAGATATTTACAACATCTGCTACTTCTCAATAATTTAATTTTCTATATCGTTTGGTGAACTCTTTGTCCTCTTTGCAACTTAATTTCCTGTCTAGGTTTGTATACTCAAAATACATGGGTACATTACACTCAAATTCACTCACCTAATTCATTAAAATTAAATGTAAATGGGCAAGTTTCATATTTGTGACATTCCACTAGTTATGTTTACTTGAAAGTTGATTTTTTGTCCAATTGGAAAGGAATTGCTGGCTATCTCTGATCATAGCCAGCAATTTTAGACTTGTACAAATACATGGTGAGAGTTGGAAGTCCATGTGAAGCTGGAGCACAATTGATGGCATATTCAACTGTTCTTGCATATTTGTATCTACCCTTCAGCTCTGCACTAGGTGGTAAGCGTTGAATGATGATCCTATTCACTTGGGTGACTCCATGGAGGAAGGTTTTATGATAACATATATTTAATATAATAATATTAACAAGGAAGAAGAAAAAAAACAGAAAAGTATTTGGTTAGTTAGTTTACCATCTATTGCTAGGAAGATGCCAGAGTTTATAATCAAGGAACAATTAACTAATCATTAAGAATAACTTAAAGTAATAGAAACATAGAAAACCTACAGCACAATACAGGCCCTTCGGCCCACAAAGTTGAGCCGAACATGTGTCTACCTTAGAAATTACTAGGCTTACCTACAGCCCTCTATTTTACTAAGCTCCAAGGACCTATCTAAAAGTCTCTTAAAAGACCCTATCATATCCACCTCCAGCACCGTTGCCGACAACCCATTCCACGCACTCACCACTCTCTGAGTAAAAAACTTACCTCTGACATCTCCTCTGTACCTACTCCCCAGCACCTTAAAGCTGTGTCCTCTTGTGGCAACAATTTCAGCACTGGAAAAAAGCCTCTGACTATCCACACGATCAATACCTCTCATCATCTTATACACCTCTGTCAGATCAGATCACATCTCATCCTCCGTCGCTCCAAGGAGAAAAAGCCGAGTTCACTCAACCTATTCTCATAAGGCATGCTCCCCAATCCAGACAACATCCTTGTAAATCTCCTCTGCACCCTTTCTATGGCTTCCACATCCTTCCTGTAGTGAGGCGACCAGAACTGAGCACAGTACTCTAAGTGGGTCTGACCAGGGTCCTATATAGCTGCAACATTACCTCTCGGCTCCTAAATTCAATTCCACAATTGATGAAGGCCAATACACCGTATGCCTTCTTAACCACAGAGTCAATATGCGCAGCTGCTTTGAGCGTCCTATGGACTTGGACCCCAAGATCCCTCTGATCCTCCGTACTGCCAAGAGTCTTACCATTAATACTATATTCTGCCATCATATTTGACCTACCAAAATGAACCACTTCACACTCATCTGGGTTGAACTCCATCTGCCACTTCTCAGCCCAGTTTTGCATTCTATCAATGTCCTACTGTAACTTCTGACAGCCCTCCACACTATCCACAACACCCCCAACCTTAGTGTCATCAGCAAACTTACTAACCCATCCCTCCACTTCCTCATCCAGGTCATTTATAAAAATCACGAAGAGTAAGGGTCCCAGAACAGATCCCTGAGGCACCCTACTGGTGACCGACCTCCATGCAGAATATGACCTGTCCACAACCACTCTTTGCCTTCTGTGGGCAAGCCAGTTCTGGATCCACAAAGCAATGTCCCCTTGGATCCCATGCCTCTTTACTTTCTCAATAAGCCTTGCATGGGGTACCTTATCAAATGCCTTGCTGAAATCCATATGTACTACATCTACTGCTCTTCCTTCATCAATGTGTTTAGTCACATCTTCAAAAAATTCAATCAGGCTCATAAGGCACGACCTGCCCTTGACAAAGCTATGCTGACTACTCCTAATCATATTATACCTCTCCAAATGTCATGAATCCTGCCTCTCAGGATCTTCTCCATCAACTTACCAACCACTGAGGTAAGACTCTCTGGTCTATCTCGATTCCCTTTCTTGAATAAAGGAACAACATTCGCAACCCTCCAATCCTCCGGAACCTCTCCCATCCCCATTGATGATGCAAAGATCATTACTAGAGGCTCAGCAATCTCCTCCCTCGCCTCCCACTGTAGCCTGGGGTACATCTCATCCGGTCCCGGCGACTAATCAAAGCAAAAAAATGAGATTTTATGAAAGGTAAATCACATTTAACAGATTATATAGAATTCTTTGAGGATGTTACAAGCAGAGTCAATAGATGGAATCTGTATTTGGATTTCCAGAAGGCACTTGACAAGGTGCCACACAAAGGTATAAGATAACAGCTTATGATACTGGAAGAATTCTATTAGCATGGAGATTAGTTATCCTATTAAAGACAGAGAGTTGAAATAAATCAGTCTTTTCAGGCTGAAACTAATAAGAGTGCCCTAAGAATCGGTTCCTGGCCCTCAGTTAACAAAGTCTGCCAGGGACCCTAAAAGAGCTGGGAAGGCATGTGTGAGGAGGATATTTGGGTGCTGCACAGAATACAGAAAAATTGAGTAACTGGCAACAACCTGCCAAACTGAATTTAAATTGGGAAAATGTGAGGTTATACACTCTGGAAAGATATGAATATGTTTGAAAGAGTGCAGAGAAAATGTACAAGGATGTCGTTGGGACATGAGGATCAAAGTTATAGGGATAGGTTGAATAGGTTAGGAATTGAGTACTGAGGAGATCAGGTGTGAATACACTAAATGGCAAGTCGCCTGTTCTTGTTCCAATTTTTATTCTATGCTTGTAATTAGAATAATTGCCATAATTATCACAATGGGGGGGCATAGGGAGCAAGGGTGGACCCAAATGCAAGACACATCTTGTGGGGTTAATTAAATTGAGTTTATTGTTTGATACCAGGAGAGCAAAGCAGATGCAGGAATAGCAAACTGGACAAGGGACGTAGGACTACGACTAGGCTGGGACTAGAAGTCTGGGCTAGGACTCGGAATTGGATCCCAGAACTAGCGGCAACATGAAGAGGCTACAGTATGGACTCCAAGCCAGAGACTGGGCAAGGACCCAAGTACCTGGGTTGTGTCCCGGGCTCGGACCCCAGAACCAGGCATGGACATGACGTGGGCTAGGGAGAGGAGGAACACAGAAAAACAGAGCCTCGGTCTCAGGAGAGCAGGTCCATGTACACATACACAGAACACAGAGTCGGGACCCCTCCTTGGGTACAGGACATAGGGCCGGGACTCATACACAGAACAGAGAGCCGAGACCCCTCCTTGGGTACAGGACATAGGGCCGGGACTTATGACTCATGACCCCCCCCCCCCGGGCAATGGCAAGACGGCCTGACTTACCCCATGGAGGCAAGGACAAGACACGACAAGACATGACCCCCTGCTGGGCAATGGTGAAACGGCCTGACTTACCCCACGGAGGCACGACCAACACAAAAGAACACCAGACAGTACCTATCTAGCTCCGGCGATAGAACTAGACCGAGGTGCAGGCCAGGGCTAGAGGCGAGAGGGGCGGAGAAGGGATTCAGACTAGGGGGTAGGACAGGAACCACAGACTACCAGGGCCAGGACTTGACTCGGAACTTGGATGTCGCCAGGACCGGGACTTGACTTGGAACTTGGATGCTGCCAGGGTTGGGACTTGACTCGGTACTTGGATGCCACCAAGGCCAGGACTTGACTTGGTACTTGAATGCCCCGGGAACCAGGACTTGACTTGGAGTCTCCGGGTAGTGGCGAGCTCTCGACTCGGCCCGGGAACAGTAGACAGCGGTTCTTGATTGCCTCCGGCGGGTTAACTGATGGACCCACCTTGGTGAGGAAACTTTGCAGGCTTGCTTTGGCGAGGTAACTTGACAGCAGTGCTCCGGTGAGGAAAGGCAAATTACCGGCACTCGCTTCGGGCGGAGACTAGGCTTGCTCCGGCCAGATGACATTGGCACGCCGTACCTTTAGTGACTTTGCAGACGCTCTCGAGCCGAACAGCTGAAAGCCAGAGACTATAAACTATCGGTTCAGCCGAGAGTAAATTGCCTCTAATCACCAAACAGGGAAAACAGGGAAAACAGGGAACCAAAGGGAAACAGGGAGTCAACGGTCCGGATCGTAACATAAACAAAGTAAATTTAACGAGACCTCGATCCGGACCATGACAATAATTCCCAGTTAAATTGCCATAATTGCCAGTTAAATTGCAATAGATAACTTGAGCATTGACAAAGGCTGTCAAGATGTTCTGGAGTAACACCTGATGACTACACATTGATTGGGGCTCTGACTGGTTCAATGGATACCTGTTAGGTTGTGTGAGTCTATTCAGTCATCCTCTGAATCTAGGAAAAGAATAAATACAACAAACAGGTGGCGAGTGTGGCTTGGACAATCCTGTTATTAAATATAATATGTACAAGCAGTTTGACAATTTCATGAAACAGCCTTATGTTTTCTATCCAAATGTCTTCTGAAAACTTAAATGTATCATGTCCGCTGATTCAACTTAACTATTCTGCTTGTTACAGCCATTAAAAAAACTCAGTAGATTTATTAAAAATTATTCCTCTTTCATAAACTGTGGTGACTTTACCAGACCTTAATGCTTTTCAGATGCCTTGCTGTCACATTGCTAATGACTGGAAAATGTTGAAATAGGGTTAATAAGCCATATCTCATTCTAATGCACAAATCAATGAGTATGTAAAACAAAGCTATCAAGATCAAATCGTTTTTGATCTGTTCAGCTGGACAACAACTCTTTGACCAGAGACTAACATCTGAAATAATATATCTCAGATTTGCTGTAATATTTGATTGAGAATAGATTTAAAAGATTTGCATTAATTAAGCGTTCTATCTCAAACACATTTTTATTACTAAAGTATTTGCACAGTATTTCTAGAGCTTTTATTGCAAGAGTAAATCTTTCATCTTGAACTTTACATATACTTTTTCCATCAAATGAATGAAAATTGCTATCAGAGTTTTGCTGGGAACTTTAATTACTCAGTTAAAAAAATTATATTTTGCCATAAAATATTGTAATGATTTGGCGGTAGCAATTCATATATGGAATGTCCGAGATTGCATGATGGTTAGGAATTAAGTGTTTGTGTTGGGATTGTGAGGTGGAGGAGAGTGGCTAGAGTGGTGAGGGGGCAGTTGATAGTCTGCAAACACTAGCAGGTAGTTTAGTTTTTCTTTGGATGGGAATGTGGTTTGTTTACACAGTAGCAAATATTGCACCGAAAGTCCCGGATCAATTCACTCCCTACAGAATCCCTTGCAGAAAAAGTTGAACCTTACTCTTAGGTATGAAGACTAATTGTAAAAAATATAGGTGTGTAAGACCTGCAAGATACAAAAGGTCTCAGGAATACTTTGTAATATAAGAAACAGTTTAAAAAGGTAAATCAGGAAATTATTAATATCATGAAGGTATGGGTGAAAGAACTACAGGGCTAAAATAGTTAAGTATAAACTTGGGACTAATTCTATTTTCTTCACCAAAAAAGATCACTACATGAAATTCACTCCTATACTTAAAAGGGTGGTAAGGGTGAAAGCCTTCCAAACATTCATACACAATAAAATACCACAAGAAGAAAATACAGGAGTTATTTTGCAAAGATGGCATAATTATTTTTGGAGAAGTAGTCACAGTGTATAAATGAAAACATTAGTAACTCTAAACCTTCATTACTCTTTTGAAATGAGTCAGTCTAGACAATCAGTGAATATCATGTACTATTCATAGATGCTGTTCGAGTCAACCAGAATTCAGACTGCAAAATCAGGTGTATGAGTTTGAACTTATTCAACCAGCTAAATTGTAGCAGGATATATGAACCCTTCAACAAAAAATTCAAGATTTGCGTTCTCATTCTTGAGGTACAATTTCTCCACAAAAGGTGGCTGTGGAGAATTTGCCTTGGAAATAGTTCAATAAAGCTACAAGTTTATTGCGCAATGCAATAAAATCTCAAGGGTTCAGCAAAAAGCAGCAGTCAACATGCCAGTTTATTAATTTCAGCTGTATGAGCTATGCAGAGTTTTTAAAGATTATATTTCACCTGTTGGCCTCCTCAGATAGTCGCATTGAAACTTGTGATACTACTGGCCAGCTGGGAACAATTTAAATTTCAAGGAGAGCATGCTAAATATGCATACTTCTTTTGAGATCATAAACCACATAGCATAGTATTTCAATCTACAAACTCTAAGTTTAAAATCCTTGATGCAAAAAGGTCACACTTCATTGAATGCAGCCTCAAAAATTTGTGTTCTAAGCCATTAGAAATCAACTAATAATCAATTTGAAACACCAATGCCTATTATCACTTTTTCCTATTTTATCACATATTCTGTAAGTTGAACACAATGGGAGATTAACTTGGGAGAATAATGCATTGCGGTGTTACATATAATTTATTAAGTCTTGAAATTGATTTCTATTTTTCATATTGAATGTGCTATTACTTGCTATCTAGATATAATCTCATGATCTCAGAGGCGCAGGTGTTAAAGAGACTATATTGCAAATATCAGTAGATGCAGACTTTTATTTGGATCTTTTCATGCCTATCTGTTCTTTGGGTCTCCATGCCTACTGTATATATTCAAATTTCTTATTACAAAATTAGCTTACATATGTAAAGGATGATGATGCATCTTTCAATCCATAAATGTGAAATACAATACACTAGGTCTTACATGTTTCAAATCCAAACATTCCATAAAAATAGCTGCAGAAAATAACTCCCAGTAGTTCTCTGATAAACCTCTTTTAAGAAAATAACTGAACTAATCAGGAAGCAAGCAGCATCTGTAGCACAGGAAGGACAAAATAGTATAACTCTAACATTTTAAAAGGAATTTTGGCTACCATTTTTCTCATTGGGTAACTGAGGTCATCGTATCATGTACATAAAGAATAACATCAAAGAAGGAGTATGGCCCTGTATGAAATTCAGTTTTTTTACATTCCTAGATAATAAACATTGTAGGTAAAAGGAATCACTCATAATTGTATATTTTAAATGTTTGAGATTGAAGTAGAATGAGTAATATTATGTTGCATTTTAAGTACAAAATTGTTCTGCATGACCTTGATTATCTTGATTATTTCCAAAATGTGGAATGGTTCTGTCCAACAGCTATATCTCAAAAGAGAATTCGAATCGTAATATACAATACACACATATTTCTATAAAGTGCATTCGCTATGTTAAAAAGTTATTTGTTAACCCATTTTCAATTTATTTCAAGTGCACAAACTCTACCAAAAGTGCTGTTTTACAAATGTGGTACTTCAACATCTTGATTAATTAGAATCAAAGAAATTAATCATGAACCTCATCACTGTAAAAATCTTCTAGCTGTTGAGAAAAGTTGGATGGGTTCTTTCCATAAAGATCCAAAAGTCCAGTCGATATGTTTAGAAATATTAAACTGAATATAAGCACCTTCCAAGCGAGTTCAGGACTTGATTTACAACCATCATTCAGCCAGCAATTCCCTGATGATTTGTAGCCATCTTTTGGTAAGCAAAGCATAAACCCCGTCCACTTTCATACAATCTCTCTCTCTGAGTAAGAAAGCATGACAATTAGTCTGTCATCTAGGAATATGTAAAAATCAATCCATACTTATCATTATCATCTTAAAATATGTTCCACTGCATTCCATTTTTCATAGTGAAGTATTCCAAATGGCAATAAGTTATACTTAGTTGAAACAACTAAAAAAATACATTACATAACATGATTAGAGAAAATTATTATTCTCCAACTGAATTTATATCAGGCAACTGGAGAAGTCCTGTGTAGATTTCATCTGTTTGGTTTCAATTCTTTCATAAAATACCATAAGCGATATTGAGAGGCCCAGAGAACCATGAAAATTTTATAAAAAATTAAACCCGAAGTGTCCAATCCAAGTGTTATTGCTAGCAAGATGATATTTCAGTACATACAAGGACAGAAAATTTCTTACGTTTATTAAGACAAAATATTAGTCACATGTTCTTCACCTTTTTGAAAAGCTAAGTTCCTAAAAAGAATGGGTATCCATGATCAAGAAGTTTTGAGTTATGCTCAAGTAACAGCTGCTTCTGTTTGCAAGATGGGGATCCTTAAGATATGTTCTTCATCTAATTAATTTAGTTAGTATATTCCGTCAGGAAAACGTACCTTAACTGCTATGTCAGCAAGAAAACAGAAATTTGCAAAGTATCCAGTAAATTTCTCATGAACTTTAATATTGAGTACTTTGAATAAAAATCTCATCTATAAATTATTCTTCCAATTAAATGTAATTTGCTCTTCAAATAGACTTGTCATTTATCGCTTCTTTACAAACTGCCTTATGAGTGGAAGAAATTTTCTGCCACTTTGTTGTAGAAAGATAATTGGAAAATAACTGTTCATAAAGGGATTTTAAAATAATATCTGAATTCCATATTATCATAATCACTCTTAATTAGACCATCACTTTCTTTCAACTTTTTTGAAAAATCCTTATTTCACTGGTCCCTAGTAATCTTACAATTGAGATTTTATTTGATGCTTTTTTCAGAAAAAAATGCTTCAGTTTGTCTTCAGTAGTTTAATGCTCAGTTTACTAAATTCTTACTCATTTTCAACAGCTTTCTACTTCCTTAATATAAAATCAACTACAATTTTAAATATAATTTATGTCCTATAGCAAATGAATAATAAAAATAGTTGAAAAGAATGTCCTTTTATTTGGTCACATATATTATCAGGAAGAATTGGAAGAATGAGAAGATTTTGAAGAAAAAGTATCTGCAAGCTGGAAGTAAATTTAAGTCATAATGGATATAAATTCAAGACTGGGATTTTAAATTGAAGCTCTTGAGGAATTAAGAACAAATATTAGTAACAATAGGGATGCTAGGCAACTAAGAAAACTTGTCATTATTGTCATAATACATACAATAGATATATGATAAAACATAACTTTACTGAAGCCATATTTCTGTGTCTCTGATCTAGAAACATGATTGAATCAATTCACAGCTGCTAGGTAATTCAAATAACTTAATATACCTGGAAGTAACTACTTGATTTTCATAAAAACGACTTTTAGTATCTTTCAGGGAAGGAAATCTCCCTTTTTTCCTGTTTCAACTGGGACTTCCCATGAACAAATATAAATGTTCTTAACTACCTCCTTCGTTCTAGGAAAATTATGAATAAATGCTGACAATGCAAGTAAATAAAAGGGAACTGGTGAAAACAATTACTGGTGTATCAGCAAGGCTGAGAAAGAGGAGGACAACAGAAAGATGATGTTGATTAATAGCAAGTAATGACCCTTTGTGAAAGAGGTGTAAAGTTTGTGCTATTTGGTTGAAATAGTACTAAGGAAAGAAGATGAAAGCAGTTTCAAGAAAGCAGAATTTATGTTGGAAGACAAAGATGACATCTTCAGTCTCGGTGTTATTGCAACACAAGCAAATTCAGTTGTCCCAATGTGGCAGGTGAAACTTGTATCTTTGGTATCCAAGTTCTCTTTGTTGCTAACCAAACCCAAACTGACAGTGTAAAAAATACATTGTGATCCATCAGAATGAAAGACTATCTGATATTTTAGCCTAGGTGAATGTTAATTCATGGAACAAAAGTCAGTTGTCCTGTTTCAGGGTCACAACATTATCACTCTGTTCATGGTCAGTGAGACAGTGTCAGAATCAGTTAGGTCAGAATTGCCACCTTGGAGCTGCTTGTCGTCATCTTCCACGCCCATCTGTTGAAGTCAGTGGCCACACAAATGCAATAAGGACATAAGCACAGTGCTTACGTCCTTCCGGGAATGCAAAAGAAAGGGGAAGATGCCAGAATAAAAAGGTTTTGCGGAGGAGGTTAATCTGGTGTCTTCCCCCTTCCTGAAGAAGGGTCTTGGCCCAAAACGTCAACTGTTTATTTATTTCCATAGATGTTGCATGACCTGCTGAGTTCCTCCAGCATTTTGTGTGTGTTGCTTTGGATTTCCAGCATCTGCAGAATTTCTCATGTTTACCATTTAATTTAACACATTGCACTTCTTAGTATTAAATTTAATCAGCAGCATGCTCCTTCGTTCCATTAGCCTATGTCTACATCACTTCAATCACAATGTGCCTCACTATATACAGGACTTCTACCAATTTTGAAATAATACTTGTAAACCAATCATAACCTATGTACCTTTGAAGAAAAGTAGTGGCATATCAACTTTGTGTATCTCTTTTTAATTCAATAAACAATTCATTTTTTGTTTCCTATCTCATGACTCATTTCATATCTGTCTGTTACTGTCCCCATTTTTCTATATACTGCATTTTGCTTACAAGCAGTGAGACTTATCAAATATAATTTGGAAGCCTACATGAACAACATCAAAACTCTTTGTTACGTCTTCAAAATACTCTTTTAGTGCAATATGAAATACTTGAAGCCTAATTAAGTAAATTGCTTACTGAACCGGTGTTGAACAATGGCCCACATCAATTCTCTGCATAACTATGCAGTATTGTCATTTTATTACATGTATGTCTATGGTACTCACAATGGCTTTACTTTTGTAGTGGCACCTTTGTGGATCTAGCAAAAGAAATCAATTGGTCCGCAATTCACAGTGTGAAGATAAGATCAGTAAGGTGGGGTAGACCAAGCTAAAAAGAGAGATCAGGATGGCAAAAAGAGGGTATGAGATGAATTTGGCAAGCAGGGTTGAAGATAATCCCAAAAGGTCCTTCAGTTATATTAACTGTAAAAGGGTGTCTGGGGGGAGAGTAGATCCTCTTAAAGACCATCACCTATACGTGGAGCTGAAGGAGATGGTTGAGATTTCTAATGTCTATGTCTTCTCAGTGTTTACTAAGAAGATTATCACGATGCCAAAGAAATGAGGGTAATAAGTAGTGAGGTTTTGGATCATATGCGTATTATGAGGAAGAAACCTGACCAAGTGTAACTCCAGACCTTAGGTAAGAAATTGTGGAGGTCCTTGTTAGTCACTGGTGAAGTTCCAGAAGACTAGAAGGTAGCTAATGTTGTTCCATTGTTCAAAAGGGGTAGCAAGGATAGGCGATGGAACTACAGGCCATTAAGCCTGACATAAGCTGTAGGGAAGATACTCAAGGGATCTCTGAAAGACAAGATCGCATATTTAACACCTAATCAGGAATAGTTAGCATGGTTTTACGCATGGGAGGTTATGTTTTTGGCAGACATCAATCATTACGAGCACTCACAGTGGTGATGCAGCATAAGGTTTAAAAAGAGCATGGGGCCTTTCAGAACTTTACAGCGGGTTTCAGTCACTATGAGCAGTTGCTTGTTGGTGAGGCAGCATGAGGGTTAAAAAGAGCTTGGGGTCTTTGAGAATTTTTGGTAGACCTTAATCATCACAAGGTCTTGTTTGTTGGTGAGGTAAGACAAAGTTTAAAACGGGCTCAGAGCTTGTTGGGGATTTTTCTGCAGGCTTCAATCATAGCGTTCTATTACGCACTTGGCAAAAGCCAATAAAAAGAAGTTAGATTTAAGTGGAGCACCCATTTTATGAGTGGGACATTATTAGAGGAGTTAGTTTCAGGTTTTGGATCAATAGGTTTAGGCAAGAAGCAACAAAGGCTCTAGATAAATTTCTGGTGAGTTTTGTGAAGAGTAAGAGGATAGGACATGAGAGAATAGGACCAATCAAGTGTGACAGTGAAAAACTGTGTATGGAACAGGAAGAAATAGAAGAGGTACTTAATGAATAATTTGCTTCAGTATTCACTACGGAAAAGGATCTTGGCAATTTTAGGGATGACTTACAGCGAATTGAAAAACTTGAGTATAGAGACATTAAGAAAGAGGATGTGCTGGAGCTTTTGGAAAGCATCAAGTTGGATGAGTCTCCCGGACGGGACGAGATGTACCCCCAGGCTACCGTGGGAGGCGAGGGAGGAAATTGCTGAGCCTCTGGCAATGATCTTTGCATCATCAATGGGGATGGGAGAGGTTCCAGAGGATTGAAGGGTTGCAGATGTTGTTCTCTTATTCAAGAAAAGAAGTAGAGATAGCCCAGGAAATCATAGACCAGTGAGTCTTACTTCAGTGGTTGGTAAGTTGATGGAAAAGATCTTGAGAGGCAGTCAGCATAGCTTTGTCAAGGCAGGTTGTGCCTTAGGAGCCAGATTGAATTTTTTGAGGATGTGACTAAACATATTGATGAAGGTAGAGGTGTAGATGTAGTGTATATGGATTTCAGCAAGGCATTTGAGAAAGTTCCCCATGCAAGGCTTATTGAGAAAGTAAGGAGGCATGGGATCCAAGGCTGGCTTTGTAGATCCAGAGCTGGCTTGTCCACAGAGGGCAAAGAATGGCTGCAGAC
Organism: Mobula birostris; assembly: GCF_030028105.1. NCBI lineage: Eukaryota > Metazoa > Chordata > Chondrichthyes > Myliobatiformes > Myliobatidae > Mobula > Mobula birostris. The sequence goes on from NC_092370.1 coordinate 69,941,738, forward strand.
AGGTCTTATTCTGCATGGAGGTCGGTGACCAGCGGTGTGCCTCAGGGATCTGTTCTGGTACCCCTTCTCTTCGTGATTTTTATAAATGACCTGAATGAGGAAGTGAGGGATGGGTTAGAAATTTGCTGATGACAGAAAGGTTGAGGTTGCTGTGGATAGTGTGGAGGGCTGTCAGATGTTACAGCAGGACATCGATAGGATGCAAAACTGGGCTGAGAAGTGGCAGATGCAGTTCAACCCAGATAAGTGTGAGGTGGTTCATTTTGTAGGTCAAATATGATGACAGAATATAGTATTAATGGTAAGACTCCTGGCACTGTGATTATCAGAGGGATCTTGGGGTCCGTGTCCATAGGACACTCAAAGCTGTTGCGCAGGTTGACTGTGTGGTTAAGAAAACATATGTTGCATTGGCCTTCATCAACTATGAGATTGAGTTTAAGAGTCAAGAGGTAATGTCACAGTTTTATAGGACCCTGGTCAGACCCCACTTGGAGTACTGTGCTCAGTTCTGGTCACCTCACTACAGGAAGGATGTGGAAACTATAAAAAGGGTGTAGAGGAGATTTACAAGGATGTTGCCTGGATTGAGGAGCATGCCTTATGAGAATAGGTTGAGTGAACTTGGCTTTATATCCTTGGAGTGGCAAAGGATTAGAGGTGACCTGATAGAGGTATATAAGAAGATGAAAAGCACTGATCATGTCGATAGTCAGAGGCTTTTTCCCCAAGGCTGAAATGGCTAACACGAGAGGGCACAGTTTTAAGGTGCTTGGAAGTAGGTACAAAGGAGATGTCAGGGGTAAGTTTTTTACACAGAGTGTGGTGAGTGCATGGAGTAGGCTGCCAGCAACGGTGGTGGAGGCAGATACGATAGGGTCTTTTAAGAGACTCCTAGATAGGTACATGGAGCTTAAAAAAATAGAAGGCTATGCGTAGCCCTAGGTAATTTCCAAAGTAAGTACATGTTCGGCAAAGCATTATGGGCTGAAGGGCCTGTATTGTGCTGTAGGTTTTCTATGTTCTATGTTCTCTCCTTCTTTGTCTATCAGTACATAGCTAGTGCTGTCAGAATGAGTCCAGGATTAGTGGTATGTCTTCGTGTGAGATAAGACCATAAAACATAGGATCAGAATTAGGCCATTCAACCCAACAGGTCTGTTCCACCATTCCATCATGGCTGATCCCCGATCCCTCTCAACCCCATACACCTGCCTTCTCAACATATCCTTTGATGCCCTGACCAATCAGGAAACTATCAACTTCCACCTTAAATATACCCATGGAGTTGGAATCCACCACAGTCTGTGGCAGAGCATTCCACAGATTCACCGCTCTCTGGCTAAAATAATTCCTCCTTGCCTCCGTCTAATAGATCACCCCTCAATTTCGAGGCTGTGCCCTCTAGTTCTGGGTACCCCCTGTAGAGTAAACATCCTCTCCATTTCTACCCTAACTAGTCATTTCAACATTCTGTAGGTTTAAATGAGATTCCCCCAAATTCTTCTAAATTCTAGTGTGTGCAGGCACAAGGCTACCATATACTCTTCATATGTTAACGCTTTCATTCCCGGGATCATCCTTGTTTATCACCTCTGGACTCTCTCCAATAACAACTCATCCTTTCTGAGGTAAGGGGCCTAAAACTGTTGACAATATAGTAAGTGTGGCCTGACTAGTGTCTTATTGAACATCAGCATTATCTCCTTGCTTTTATATTCTATTCCCCTTGAAATAAATGCTAACATTGTATTCGCCTTCTTTACCACAGACTCAATCTGTTAATTAACCTTCTGGGAATCTTGCACAAGGACTCTTAAGTCCCTCTGCACCTCTGATTTTGAACCTTCTCCCCGTTTAAATGTGGGAACTATGTGAAACCTTCTGTCTCCCTGATAACTACATTTGCACGAAGTACATCCAGCTGCAGCTCTTTACACACCGTATTAGGAAGCTGCAATTGCAGCCGGAAGACCTTCAGGTCATATGAGAGAATAAGGAGACGATAGATGGTAGCTGAAGGATGCTAGACACCCCTAAGCTGCAGGAGGCAAGTGACTGTCAGGAGAGGGAAACGGAACAGGCAATCAGTGCAGAGCACCCCTGTGGATGTTCCCCTCAATAACAAGTATACCACTTTGGATACTGTTGGGAGGGAAATGAACTACCAGATGAAAGCCACAATAACTGGGTCTTTGGCACTGAGGCTGGCTCAGAAGGGAAGGGGAAAGAAAAAGAGTGCAATTGTGAGAGGGGTGGAACAAACAGGAGGTTCTGTGGACTTGAAAGGAACACTTGGATGGTATGATGCCTCCAAGGTGCCAGCATCAGGGACATCTCAGATGTAAAGGAGGAGGGTAAACAGCATGAGGTTGTTGTACAAATTGGCATAAATGTCATAAGTAGGACAATGGCTGAGGTTGTGGAGAGAGAATATATGGAGTTGGGTAAAAAGCTGAAAAGCAGGGCCTCAAAGGTAGTAATCTCTGGATTTCTGCACGTAGCACACACCAGTGAGGATAGAATAATTTGGCAGATAAATGTGTGGCTGAGGAATTGGCTCAAGGGGCATAATTCCAGATTTCTAGATCGTTGAGATCTCTTCTGGAGAAGGTATGACCTGTACAAAAAGGATGGGTTACACCTGAACACAAGGGAGACCAATATCCTTCTGGACAAATTTGCCAGTGCTGTTGGGGAGGGTTTAAACTAATTTGGTAGGGGTTAGAAACTGGACTGATAGGGCAGAGGATGAGGCAGTCGATATACAAGTAGATGCAGTTTGTATTTTAGAAAGGGATAAGAATCTAACATTCAGTAATACGGGGCAAAATTTAAAAGGGTGATTAATACAGGACTGAAGTTTTATATTTGAATGCACACAGTATATGGAATAAGGTATTGTAGCGCAGTTAGACATTAGACCATAAGACCATAAGATATAGGAGCAGGATTAGGCCATTTGGCCCATCATGTCTGCTCCGCCATTTCATTATGGCTGATTCAATTTTCCTCTCAGCACCAATCTCCTGACTTGTCCCCATATGCCTTTATGCCCTGACTAATCAAGAATCTATCAACCTCTGCCTAAAATATACATAAAGGCTTCGCCTCCACAGCTGGCTCTAACAAAGAATTCCACAGATTCACCCCTCTCTGCCTGAAGAACATCCTCCTCATCTTCTTTCTAGAAGGACACACCTCTATTCTGAGGCTGTGTCCTTTGGTCTTAGACTCTCCCACCATTGGAAACATCCTCTCCACATCCACTTTATCAAGGCCTTTTGTCTTTCGATAGGTTTCAATTAGGTCACCCCTCATTCTTCTGAATTCTAGTGAATACAGGCCCAGAGCTATCAAATGCTCTTCATATGACAAGGCATTCAATCCTGGAATCATTTTCATGAAGCTTCTTTGAGCCCTCTCCATTTTTAGCACAAACTTTCTAAGATAAGGAGCCCAAAGCTGCTCACAATACTCCCGAGGCTTCAACAGTGCTTTAGAAAGTCTCAACATGACATCCTCATTTTTATATTCACGTCCTCTTGAAATGAATGCTAACATCGCATTTGCCTTCCTCACCACAAACTCAACCTGCAAATTAACCTTTAGGGAATCCTGCACAAGGATTCCCAAGCCCCTGTTGCACATCTTATTTTTGCATTTTCTCTCCATATATAAAATAATCAACCCTTTCATTTGTTCTACCAAAGTGCATGGCCGCATATTCCCCGACACTGTATTCCATTTGCCATTTCTTTGGCCATTCTCCTAATCTGTCTAAGTCCTTCTGTAGGCTCTCTACTTCCTTAAAACCACATACCCCTGCACTTCATATTGTAAGCAAACTTTGCAACAAAGCCATCAATTCCATCATCCAAATCATTGACATATAATGTAAGAAAAATCAGTCCTACCACAGAACCCTGTGGAACACCACTAGTCACCAATAGCCAACCAGCAAAGGTCTCCTTTATTTCCACTCTTTGCCTCTTGCCAATCAGGCATGTTTTATCCATGCGAGAATCTTTCCTGTAATACCATGGGCACATAGCTTGTTAAGCAGCTTCAAATGTGGCACCTTGTCAAAAACCTTCTGAAAATCCATGTACAGATCATCACCCAATTCTCCTTAGTCTATCCTGCTTATTGTTTCTTCAAAGAATTTCAACAGATTTGTCAGGAAAGATTTTCCCTTGAGAAAACTATGCTGACTACAGCCTATTCTTTCATGTGCCTCCAAATACCCTGAGAATTCATCCTTAATAATCGAGTCCAACACCTTCCTAGGCATTCAGCTGAGACCCACTGGCCTATAGTTTCCTTTCTTTTGCCTCTCTCCCTCCTTGAAGAGTGGAGTGACAATTGCAATTTTTCAGTCTTCAGGAACCATTCCAGAATCTAGTGATTTTTGAAAAATCTTTACTAGTGCCTCCACAGTCTCTTCAGCTACCTCAATCAGAATCGTGGGGTGTATACCATCTGGTCCAGGTGATTTATCTACTTTCAGACCTTTCAGTTTCACAAGAAGCTTCTCTCCAGTAATGGTAACTTCACACACTTCATAACCCTTGACACCTGTACTACTTGTGTCTTCCATGGTGAAGACTGATGCAAAATACTTTTTCAGTTCGTCTGTCTTTTCCTTGTCCCCCATTAGTACCTCTCCAGCATCATTTTCCAGCAGTCTGATATCTACTCTTGTCTCTTGTTTACACTTTCCTATTTATCTGAAGAAACTTTCGGTATCCTCTTTAATATCATAGGCTAGCTTACTTTCGTTTTCCATCTTTACATTCTTAATGACATTTTTTAGTTTGTAAAAGCTTCCCAATCCTCTAACTTCCCACTAGTTTTTCCTCTATCATATGCCCTCTCTTTGGCTTTTATATTGGATTTGGGAAATTGGTAGGTATAACATGGGAATCACCGAGCTGTGGCTGAAAGAACAATCATAGTTGAAAGGTTAACATCTAAGGATATGCATTGATTTGAAAGGACAAGCAAATACGCAGAGAGGTTGGGGTGGCTCTGGTGGTAAAAAAATGAAATCAAATCCATAGGATCTTATCAGAAAGGAACCCTTAGGAGGCAGTGATCATAATATGATTGAATTCATACTGCAATTTGAGAGGGAGAAGCATAGGTCAGTTGTATCAGTATCACATCAGAATGAAGGGAATCACAGAGGCATTAGAGTGGAGCTTCCACAGGTGGATTGGAGGAGGATACTGATCGGAGTTTCAGCAGAGCAGAGGTGGCTGACGTTTCTGAGAATAGTTCACAAAGCGCAGGAGAGATATGTTCCACAGAGGAAGAAGTTCTCAAATGGCAGGGGTAGGCAACCGTGGCTGACAAAGGAAGTTCAGGACTGCATAAAAGCCAAGAAAAGGGCATATAAGGTAGCAAAAGTGAGTCTGAAGTTGGATGATTGGGAAGCTTTTAAAATCCAACAAAAGGCAACTAAAAGAGTTACATGAAAGGAGAAGATGAAATATGAGTGCAGACTAGCCATTAATATAAAGCAGGCTATCAGTTATATAAAAATTAAAAGGAGACGAGAGTTGATATTAGACCACTGGAAAATGATGCACAGAAACAAAGAAAACCTACAGCACAATACAGGCCCTTCGGACCATAATGCTGTGTCGAACATGTACTTACTTTAGAAATTACCTAGGGTTATCCATAGCCCTCCAGTTTTCTAACCTCCATGTACCTATCCAAGAGTCTCTTAAAAGACCCTATTGTATCCGCCTCCACCACTGTCGCTGGCAGCCCATTCCATGCACTCTCCACTCTCTGCATAAAAAAAACTTACCCCTGACATCTCCTCTGTACTTACATCCAAGCACCTTAAAACTGTGCCCTCTTGTGTTAGCCATTTCAACCCTGGGAAAAAAAACCTCTGAGTATCCACATGATTAATGCCTCTCATCCTCTTATATACCTCTATCAGGTCATCTCTCATCCTCCATCACTTCAAGGAGAAAAGGCCAAGTTCACTCAACCTATCCTCATAAGGCATGCTCCACAATACAGGCAATATCCTCGTAAATCTCCTCTGCACCCTTTCTATAATTTCCACATCCTTCCTGTTGTGAGGTGACCAGGGTCCTATACAACTGTAACACTACCTCTCAGCTCTTGAACTCAATCCCACGGTTGATGAAGGCCAACACACCGTATGCCGCCTTAACCACACAGTCAACCCACACAGCATTTTTGAGTGTCCTATGGACTTGGACCCCAAGATCCCTCTGATGTCCCACCGTAACCTCTGACAGCCCTCCACACAATCCACAATACCCACTACCTTTGTGTCATCAGCAAGTTTACTAACCCATTCCTCCACTTCCTCATCCACGTCATTTATAAAAATCACGAAGAGAAGGTCCCAGAACAGATCCCTGAGGCACACTACTGGTCACTGACCTCCATGCAGAATATGACCTGTCTACAACCACTCTTTGCCTTCTGTAGGCAAACCAATTCTGGACCCACAAAGCAAGGTCCCCTTGGATCCCATGCCTCCTTACTTTCTCAATAAGCCTTGCATGGGGTACCTTGTCAAATGCCTTGCTGAAATCCATATACCCTAAATCTACTGCTCTACCTTTATCAAGGTGTTTAGTCACATCATCAAAAAATTTATGCAGGCTCGTAAGCCACACCTGGATCTTTATTCCCTGGAGCACAGAAGAATGAGGAGTAACTTGATCGAAGTTTATAAAATCATGAGGGGTATGGGAAAGGTGGACTGTCACATATTTTCCCCCACGGTTGGAGACTCCAAAACTAGAGAGCACACATACAAGAGGGGAGAAATTTTTAAAAGATTTATGAGGTTGTGGTGACCCACTTTCTATGCAGGCGAACCGGCTCACAAAATGGCGTGCACGTCAGCAGAGAAGCCAGCCCCAAAATGGCGCTGGGCCTTCTTCTTCACCAGCAAGGGGAGAAAGCCCACGCGCGGGAAGAGACTTTTGTAATGCACCTCTGACGTCACTTCTGCCCAGAGAGGGCGGGGATGGAACTGCGTAAAAGCCAGTGCCGCGGAGTTGAATAAACTAGTCTCAAGTGCGACTTACAGACTGCGTGTCGTTATTTCTAGCTCTGTGTGTAGCACATCGCTACAAACGGTATTTGGACCAAAGATGATCGACTCTTCATCTGTTCACGCAGTTTCATTAAAACTGCCAACATTCTGGACACTGCGACCACGCGTGTGGTTTGACCAAGCAGAAGCTCAGTTCCAGATTCGGCAGATATCTTCGGATTCCACACGTTACTATTACTTCGTGAGCTCCCTTGACCAGGAGACAGCCGCCCAGGTTGAAGATTTCATATAGTCACCCCCGGAAGAAGGCAAATATGCAGCATTCAAAGCACTGCTCATAGGGACCTTTGGCCTCTCACGGCGTGAGCGAGGTGCCCACTTGCTGCACCTGGACGGTTTGGGAGACAGGCCGCCGTCAGCATTAATGAACGAGATTCTGGCCCTGGCTGAAGGATACAAGCCTTGTCTCATGTTTGAGCAGGCGTTCCTAGAGCAACCGCCCGAAGACATACATCTGCTGCTGGCCAACACAGATTTCAGTGACCCCCGAAAGGTGGCGGCCCGGGCAGACGTGCTGTGGAAAGCCAAGAGGGACAGCGGGGCGTCCGTCGGTAAGATTACCAAGCCACGCCCCCAAAAGCAGGCCAGACCAGGCCTGGCAACGGAGTGCACACAACCCAGAGGCAGGAGTGAGGAGGCCAATGAACAGTGGTGCTTCTACCACCAGTGGTGGGGCACAGAAGCCCATCGTTGTTGGCCACCCTGCAAATTTCCGGAAAACACCAGGGCCAGCCACCGCTAATGGCTACGGCGGCTGGCCACCAGGACAGCCTCTTGTACATCTGGGACAAACAGTTGGGACGCCGCTTCTTGGTTGATACCGGAGCGGAAATCAGCATCTTACCCCCGGCGGGGTAAGACACCTGCAACAGGGAGCCGGGACCCACCCTGAGGGCCACAAACGGCAGCATGATATGGACCTACGGCACCCGCACAGTGCAGCTGCAGTTCGGCGCCAGCTGGTTCATGTGGGACTTCACACTGGCCACCGTGGCCCAACCACTCCTGGGGGCGGACTTCTTGTAAGCTCACAGCCTGCTGGTCGACTTGCAAGGGAAAAGACTGGTCCATGCCAAGACTTTCCAGACGGTCTCCCTGGGTGAAGCTGAGTTGCCAGCCCCACACCTGGACCCCATCACACTGTCTGACAACAAATTCACCAGAATCCTGGCGGACTTTCCATCGGTTATGGCACCGCAGTTCACGGCAGCCATGCCCAGACACGGAGTACAGCACCACTTTCTGACCCAGGGACAACCCCTCTACGCTCGCGCATGAAGGCTCCCTCTGGACAAGCTCCGACTGGCGAAGGAGGAGTTCAATAGGATGGAGGAATTGGGGATCATACGGCGGTCCGACAGCCCATGGGCCTCCCCCCTGCACATGGTGCCCAAAGCAGCCGGGGGCTGGAGACCATGCGGCGACTACCACAGACTGAATGAGGCTACAACTCCAGACCACTACTCCGTGCCACATATACAGGACTTTGCAGCAAACCTGCATGGGGCAAGCATCTTTTCCAAAGTAGACCTCGTCCGGGGATCCCATCAAATCCCGGTACACCCTGAAGACATCCCCAAAACAGCACTCATCACCGCGTTTGGCCTGTTTGAATTCCTCCGAATGCAGTTTGGCCTGAAGAATGCCACACAGACATTCCAGCGGCTAACGGACGCGGTGGGACGCGACCTGGACTTTGTGTTCATCTATTTGGACGATATCCTCATAGCCAACAGTAGTCGTCAGGAGCATCTGTCCCACCTTCGCCAGCTCTACTCCCGCCTGAGTGATTTCGGCCTCATGATCAACCCGGCCAAATGTCAGTTCTGACTCGACACCATTGACTTCCTGGGCCACAGGATTACCAAAGACGGGGCGACACCTCTACCTGCCAAGGTAGACCCGATCTGCCTGGCCCAACACAGTCAAAGGCCTGCAGGAGTTCGTTGGTATGGTGAACTTCTACCACCGCTTCCTCTCCTCAGCAGCCTGTATCATGCGCCCTTTGTTCACCCTGATGTGGGGTAAAGGCAAGGGCATTACTTGGGACGCAAAGGCCGCGGCCGCTTTCGTTAAAGCCAAGGAAGACTTAGCAGATGCCGCGATGCTGGTGCACCCCAGAACGGACATTCCAACCTCCCTCACAGTGGACGCATCCAACACAGCAGTCTGTGGGGTGCTGGAGCAACTCATCTAGGGGCGCTGGCAACCCCTGGCATTCTTCAGCAGGCACCTACGACCACCCGAACTCAAGTACAGTGCCCTCGACCAGGAGCTGTTGGCGCTATATCTGGCAATCCGGCATTTCAGGTACTTCTTAGAAGGCAGGCCGTTCACCACGTTCATGGACCACAAACCGTTGACCTTCGCATTCATGAAGGTGTCTGATCCCTGGTCGGCCCACCAGCAGCGACATCTGTCCTACATCTCCGAGTACACGACGGACATCCAGCATGTCTCGGGAAAGGACAACGTCGTGGTGGACACACTCTCCAGACCAGCTATCCAGGCCCTGTCCCGGGGTGGACTATGCAGCACTGGCGGAGGCGCAGCAGGCAGATGACGAGATGCCCAGCTACAGGACCGCAGTCTCGGGTTTGCAGCTGCAAGACTTCCTCATAGGCCCAGGTGAGAGGACCCTCCTGTGTGACGTGGCTCCCGGCCAACCTTGCTCCATCATCCCGGCAGCCTGGCGGCAGCGAGTTTTCAACTCTGTACACGGCTTGGCACACCCATCTATCAAGACAACCGTCCAGATGGTCTCCAGCAAGTTCGTGTGGCACAGACTTCGCAAACAGGTCAGCAAAATGGGCCAAAACGTGCACGCAGTGCCAAACAGCCAAGGTGCAGTGGCACACCAAAGCCCCGCCACAGCAGTTCGAACCCACCCGCTGGAGGTTCGACCACATTCATGTGGATTTAAATGGGGCCCCTGCCAATGTCGCAAGGAGCACGGTACCTCCTAACTATGGTAGACTGGTTCACGAGATGGCCAGAGGCGGTCCCAATCACCGACACCACCCCCGATTCCTGCGCCTGAGCGCTGATTGCAACCTGGGCAGCACGCTTCAGGTTACCGGCCCACATTACCTCCGACAGAGGTGCCCAGTTCACCCGTAGCCTGTGGTCGGCTGTGGCCAGCCTGTTGGGAACACAGCTACACCACACAACAGCCTACCACCCACAACCGAACGGACTTGTGGAACGCTTCCACCGTCACTTGAAGTCGGCTCTCATGGCCTGCCTGGAAGGGCCTAACTGGGTGGACGAGCTTCCCTGGGTCCTGCTCGGAATCCGCACGGCGCCCAAGGAGGATCTGCACATCTTGTCGGCCGAGCTGGTGTATGGCGCTCCCCTGGTCGTCCCAGGAGAGCTCATACCAGCCCCAATGGGACAAGAGGAAGAATCCGCAGCAGTCCTGGACAGACTACGAAAAAGGCTCAGCAACTTGGCCCCCGTACCAACTTCAGAGCACAGACAGATCCCGACCTGCGTACCCAAAGACCTGCAGAACTGTAAGTTTGTATTCGTATGAAGCGGCGCACACCGGGCACCGCTACAGCAGCCGTACAAGGGGCCGTTCAAGGTGAACAGGAACAATGTGTCCACGTACGTTCTGGACATTGGGAGGAAAGAGGAGATTTTCACGGCGGACCGACTTAAATCGGCCCACGTGGACTTGGCGCAGCTGGTTGAGGTTCAGGCACCGCGGCGCAGAGGCAGACCGTCCAGAGACTGATCCAGACTGTGGATATTTGGGGGGGGTGTATCGCCGGTTCTGGGGGGGGGGGTTATGTGGCAACCCACTTTCTACACAGGCGAACCAGCTCACAAAATGCCACGCCCGTCAGTAGAGAGACCAGCCCCAAAATGGCGCTAGGCCGCCTTCTTCACCAGCAAGGGAAGAAAGCCCGCGTGCGGGAAGAGAACGGAACTGCGTAAAAGCCAGTGCCACGAAGTTTGAATAAACCTGTCTCGATTGCGACTTACAGACTGCGTGTCGTTATTTCTAGCTCTGTGTGTAGCACATCACTACAAGGTAACTTTTTACAGAGGGCAGTAAGTACCCTTGAATGAACTGCCAGAGGAAATAGTTGAGGGAGGTACAATTGCAACACTTACAAAGCATTTGGATGGCAACATGGGGGTTATGGGCTGAATGTGTGCATCTGGGCCTAGCAGGCAGGATGCTCAAGTCATAGGTCTGGTCAAGGGGGAATAATTTGAAGGTGATTGGAGAAAAGTATAGGGGGATATCTGAGGTAGGTTTTTTACTCAGAGAGTGGTTGATTCGTGAACGCAATGCTAGGGTGCTGGTAGAGGCAGATGCATTAGGGCAATTTAAGAGAATCTTAGGCACATGGATGAAAGAAAAACAGAGCAGTATGTGGGAGAGAAGGGTTAGAATGTTCATGGAGTATCTTAAAAGGTCAGTACAACACAATGGGCCAATCTGTACTGTGCTGTACTGTTCTATGTTCTAGGTATACGGTTTGTTTTACATCCAGTTCCACATAAGCAGAAGTATTTTTCAACAAATATTGGGTTTAACATGTCTGTAATTCCATTCTACTGGAGCTTATAAATACAAATAATGAGGGGTATGGATAAGAAGGACTATCACAGTTGTTCTTAAAGGTTAGGGATTCCAAAACTAGAGTCCAAGGTAGTGTAACAGTTAGCACAATACTATTACAGCTCTGGGCATTGGAGTTTGGAGTTCAATTCCAGCATCCTCTCTAAGTATGTTTGTACGTTCTATTCATGTGTGCTTAGGTTTCCTCCCACAGTCCAAAGATATACCGATAAGTAGATTAATTGGTTATTATAAAATATACTGTGATTAGGCTGGGGATAAAACGGTGGGTTGTTGGGTGGCACGGCTTGGTGGGCTTGGTGGGCCAGAAGGGCCTTTCCACACTGAATCCCTAAATAAAATCAAAATAACAAAGGAAAAGTTATCAATTAATTCACAAGTTATATGAATAAACAGATGTACAAACTGGATCCATCATATAAATGTAATTGCAAAGAATGCATGACAATGCCTCTATTTTCTTAGGAGCCTGCAGAGATTTGTCATGTCATTAAAAACCTTAACAAACTTCTATTGATGTGTGGTGGAAAGTGCATTACGGCCTGGTATAGGAACACCAATGCCTTTGAGCAGAAAATCCCAGCCATTGAACACATCTACATGAAGCACTGTTGTAGAAAAGCAGCATCCATCATCAAAGATCCTCACCTCCCAGGCCATTCTCTTTTCTGGCTGCTGCCATCAGATAGAAGAGACAAATGCCTCAGGACCCACACCACCAGGTTCAAGAACAGTTACTACCCCTCAACCACCAGGTTCTTAAACAAAAGGGGATAACTACACTCATTCTAATTCTGGTGTTCCCAGAACCAATGGTCTCACTTTAAGGACTCTTTATTGCTATTTATTTATATTTGCATTTGCACAGTATGTTGTCTTCTATGCTCTTGCTTTTTAATTGATCCTATTTACAACTACTGTTCTATAGATTTGCTGATTATGCCCACAGGTAAAAGAATTTGACAGTTGTATGTGGTGACATGTATGTCCTCTGATAAATTTTACTTTGAAATTTGCATATTCAACGAACTATAAATTCACTCAATCTCTTCATTCACTGAGTTCTTCATTGCAAACGGCAAATGATATCTATAAAATCTGGATTCCAGGTTCTGATGATGCAAGTGTGTTATACATCTCCAGATAGGCCTTGTGCTCATCTAGCCTCTTATCTGTTCTGAAATTGTTGCTTCAACATTACTGCCTTCATAACTGTAAATACATCGTATTACTAATTTTTGATAAACTTCCTGGTTACCTATAACAACCAAACTGTTTACATGAAACTTAAATGGCTAATAACATTCAACTCCCAATAGTTACTGTTACACATAGTTTTCAATAATGTGCCAAAAACCAGAATCAGGATCTGGATCAAGTTTATTAGCTTTCACATATGCCATGAAATTTGTTGTTTTGCGGCTGCAGTACAGTGAAATACATAAAAATTACAATAAGAATATATATAACTGGGGCAACCCAGTTCTTCACCGATTTCACCACTGAAGCATTGTGAAAGACTGAAACATCGAGACGGCAGGCAATATGTTTGCTAATATAACCATATAACATATAACAATTACAGCACAGAAACAGGCCATCTCGGCCCTTCTAGTCCGTGCCGAACTCCTACTCTCACCTAGTCCCACCGACCTGCACTCACCCCATAACCCTCCATTCCCTTCCTGTCCATATAGCTATCCAATATAACTTTAAGCCATAACATCGAACCTGCCTCAACCACTTCTGCTGGAAGCTCGTTCCACATAGCCACCACTCTCTGAGTAAAGAAGTTCCCCCTCATGTTACCCCTAAACTTTTGCCCTTTGACTCTCAACTCATGTCCTATTGTTTGAATCTCCCCCACTCTCAATGGAAAAAGCCTATCCACGTCAACCCTTATAAATCCCCCTCATAATTTTAAACACCTCTATCAAGTCTCCTCTCAACCTTCTATGCTCCAAAGAATAAAGACCTAACTTGTTCAACCTTTCTCTGTAATTTAGGAGATGAAACCCAGGCAACATTTTGGCAAACCTCCTCTGTACTCTCTCAATTTTATTGACATATTTCCTATAATTTGGTGACCAGAACCGTATACAATACTCCAAATTTGGCCTTACCAATGCCTTGTACAATTTCAACATTACATCCCAACTCCTATACTCAATGCTCTGATTATAAAGGCCAGCATACCAAAAGCTTTCTTCACGACCCTATCCACATGAGATTCTACCTTCAGTGAACTACGCACTATTATTCCTAGATCCCCCTGTTCTACTGCGTTCTTCAATGCCCTACCATTTACCATTTATGTCCTATTTTGATTATTCTTACCAAAATGTAGCACTTCACATTTTTCAGCATTAAACTCCATCTGCCATCTTTCAGCCCACTCTTTTAACTGGCCTAAATCTCTCTGCAAGCTTTGAAACCTACTTCATTATCCACAACGCCACCTATCTTAGTATCATCTGCATACTTACTAATCCAATTTACCACCCCATCATCCAGATCATTAATATATATGACAAACAACATTAGACCCAGTACAGATCCCTGAGGCACACCGCTACACACCGTCCTCCAATCTGACACACAGTTATCCACCACTACTCGCTGGCATCTTCCACCCAGCCACTGCTGAATCCATTTTACTACTTCGATATTAATGCCTAACTAACCTTCCATGTGGAACCTTGTCAAAGGCCTTACTGAAGTCCATATAGACAACATCCACTGCTTTACCCTCGTCAACTTTCCTAGTAACCTCATCAAGAGATTCAATAAGATTTGTCAAACGTGACCTTCCATGCACAAATCCGTGTTGACTGTTCCTAATCAGATCCTGTCTATCCAGATAATTACATATACCATCTCTGAGAAGACTTTCCATCAATTTACACACCACTGACGTCAAACTCACAGGCCGATAATTGCTAGGTTTACTCTTAGAACCCTTCTTAAACAATGGAACCACACGAGCAATACGCCAATCCTCCGGCACCATCCCCGTCTCTAATGACATTTGAAATATTTCTGTCAGAGCTCCTGCTATTTCCACACTAACTTCCCTCAAGGTCCTAGGGAATATCTTGTCCGGACCTGGAGACTTATCCACTTTATTATTCCTTAAAAGTGCCAGTACTTCCTCTTCTTTAATCGTCATACTTTCCATAATTACTCTTCTTGTTTCCTTTACCTTACACAATTCAGTATCCTTCTCCTTAGTGAATACCGAAGAAAAGAAATAGTTCAAAATCTCCCCCATCTCTTTTGGCTCCACACATAGCCATCCACTCTGATTCTCTAAGGGACCAATTTTATCCCTCACTATCCTTTTGCTATTTATATAACTGTAGAAACCCTTTGGATTTATTTTCACCTTACTTGCTAAAGCTGCCTCGTATCTTCTTTTAGCTTTTCTAATTTCTTTCTTAAGATTCTTTTTACATTCTTTATATTCCTCGAGCACCTCATTAACTCCAAGCTGCCTATATTCATTGTAAATCCCTCTCTTTTCCCGAACCAAGTTTCCTATATCCCTTGAAAACCATAGCTCTCTCAAACTTTTAACCTTTCCTTTCAACCTAACAGGAACATAAAGATCCTGTACCCTCAAAATTTCACCTTTAAATGACCTCCACTTCTCTATTACATCCTTCCCATAAAACAAATTGTCCCAATCCATTCCTTCTAAATCCTTTCGCATCTCCTCAAAGTTAGCCTTTCTCCAATCAAAAATCTCAACCCTGAGTCCAGTCCTATCCTTCCCCATAATTATATTGTAACTAATGGTATTGTGATCACTGGACCCGAAGTGCTCCCCAACACATACCTCCGTCACCTGCCCTATCTTATTCCCTAACAGGAGATCCAACACTGCCCCTTCTGTAGTTGGTACCTCTATATATTGCTGCAAGAAACTATCTTGCACACATTTGACAAACTCCAAACCATCCAGCCCTTTTACAGAATGGGCTTCCCAGTCTATGTGTGGAAAATGAAAATCTCCCACAATCACAACCTTGTGCTTACTACAAATATCTGCTATCTCCTTACAAATCTGCTCCTCCAGTTCTCGGTCCCCATTAGGTGGTCTATAATGCACCCTATAAGTGTCACTACACCTTTCCTATTCCTCAATTCCACCCAAATAGCCTCCCTAGATGAGTCCTCTAATCTATCCTGCCAAAGCACCACTGTAATATTTTCTCTGATAAGCAATGCAACACCTCCCCCTCTTGCCCCCCCCCCATTGTATCACACCTGAAGCAACGAAATCCTGGAATATTTAGTTGCCAATCACACCCCTCCTGCAACCACGTTTCACTAATAGCTACAACATCATATTTCCAGGTATCAATCCATGTTCTAAGCTCATCCACCTTTCTTACAATGCTCCTAGCATTAAAATAGATGCATTTAAGAAATTCTCCACCTCTTACTCTCTTTTTATCCTTAATGGAGCAAACAAATTTGTTATCGTTTTCTTCCTCGTCCCCTACAACTTTGGTCTGAGTGCTCCTGCTCTCTATCCCCTGCCTATCCTCCCTCACACACTGTCTACTAGCTTTCTCTATTTGTGAACTAACCTCCTCTTTCCTAGTCTCTTTAATTTGATTCCCACCCCCCAACTATTCTAGTTTAAAGTCACATCAGTAGCCCTCGCAAATCTCCCCGCCAGGATATTGGTCCCCCTAGGATTCAAGCGTAACCCGTCTTTTTTGTACAGGTCACACCTGCGCCAAAAGAGGTCCCAATGATCCAAAAATCTGAATCCCTTCCCCCTGCTCCAATCCCTCAGCCACACATTTATCCTCCACCTCATTGCATTCCTACTCTCACTGTCGCATAGCACAGGCAGCAATCCTGAGATTACTACCTTTGCGGTCCTTTTTCTCAACTCCCTTCCTAACTCCCTATATTCTCCTTTCAGGACTGCTCCCCTTTTCCTACCTATGTCATTGGTACCTATATGTACCACGACCTCTGGCTCCTGTCCCTCCCACTTCAGGATATCTTGGACGCGATCAGAAATATCCTGGACTCTGGCACCAGGGAGGCAAACTACCTTCCGGGTCTCCGGACTGCATCCACAGAATCATCTATCTGACCCCCTTACTATCGAGTCCCCTATTACTACTGCTCTCCTCGTCCTTTCCCTACCCTTCTGAGCTACAGGGCCGGACTCTGTGCTGGAGGCACAGCCACTGTTGCTTTCCCCAGGTAAGCTGTCCCCCCCAACAGTACTCAAACGGGAGTACCTATTGTCAAAGGGCACAGCCACTGGGTTACTCTCTGTTACCTGACTCTTCCTCTTCCCCCTCCTAGCCGTGACCCACTTGTCTGCCTCTCGTGGCCCCGATGTGACCACCTGCCTATAGCTCCTCTCTATAAACTCCTCACTCGCCCTGACCAGACGAAGGTCATCGAGCTGCAGCTCCAGTTCCCTAACGCGGTCTCTTAGGAGCTGCATGTCGGCGCACCTGGTGCAGACGTGGACGTCCGGGGGGCCTGGAGACTCCAGGACCTCCCACATCTGGCACCGAGAACAACAAGCTGCCCTCACACACGTACTTCTCCTCTCCTGAAATAACAACAAAAAATGAATACCAAACCCTCTTCGCCTCACCCGTTTCCGCTTAAGCCTGTTGAGCCGAAGCCCTTAACCCTTCACTCTGCTCCCGGCTCACTCTGCAGCCCGCAAACTATGCTGCCTGCCGTATAAGGCTCTGTTCCTTTTAAATCTTCCGTGCTTCACTGCCTGACGTCACATGCCTGCGCAGTCCCGCCTCTCTGAACGCCGATGAAAAAAAACCGAAAAATTCAAAAATGGCTTCCTCCACACTCCCGCTCCGATTCTCAGACTTCCTTCTCCGAATTACACCCGAATCAGGATTTCTGCTGTCGGAGGAAGGCCCCCGTACTCAAGTGATCCCTCTCACTCTCTCTCTCTGTTTGATGGAGAGGGAGAGCCTGTCTGTCCTCGACATGGGGACTGCAGAAGCGATGCAGAGGATTGTAACATCGGAACAGCGAGTTGCTGGTCTCTGCTCTCGATGTTGCACCTCTCTCCCTCAATGGAGAGAGGGAGCCTGTCTGAGTTACCCAAGTGCGGGGTTGTGGACTATAGTTTGATGGACGCTGGATCAATGGCACTTTTGTGCTCCTGCTGTTGCTTGAAAGGTGTGGGGGGGGGTGGTCAGTGCTTCTGGCGCAAGTGGGGGTTGATGCTTTTTGCTGCCGCTTGTGCAAAGGGAGTGGGGGTGCTTCAGATTTTCAATGCTTCTATCGTTCAGTACGGTTTCTTGTTACATGGATGTCTGTGAAGTGGAAGAATTTCAGGTGGTATATTGGATACAGACTCTGACATAAACGTACTTTGAAAAAAAATGCAAAAAAGAGAGCAAAATAGTGTGGTAGTGTTCATGGATTCATGGACTGTTTAGATGGTGGAAGGGAAGAAGCTGTTCCTAAAACGTGAGTGTGCATCTTCAGGCTCCTGTACCATGGTAGTAATGAAAAGAGGCATGCCATGTATAGTGAGGGTCACTCATGATGGACACCACCTTCTTGAGGCACCGCCGTTTGAAGAGATCCTAGATGGAGGCTTCGTGGAGATGCTGAGTTTACAATCCACCAAAGTTTTTTCTAATCCTGTGAATTGGTGTCTCCCTATCAAGTTCATTCAAGTTTAATTGTCATTCAACTATACATGAATACCCATGAATACAGCCAAACAAAACAGCATTACTCTGGGACCAAGGTGAAAAACACAGTACCAACGTTATACATAGCACAAAGGATATCTAGCACATATATGACAGTAAGCACATATAAGAGTCACACAAAAACATATATATTCCAAGACCCCCAAGTCCCATGAATGTTGCAGCAATCTGCAGTTGAACGTGATACAGATTGTTTTCTGCTGAGCACACTTAAGAAGGCAGCACTGACTCCAGCTTGGATGCCTCATCACACTACCTCTAATGCAACGCACCAAATACAACACCTCTCTCGTGCACCACTGTAGAGAGGCAACACCGTGCCTTAAGGCCTAGTCCTCGCTACAACCAAGGCCACGCAGCTCCCCCCTCCCCCTGTCCATCCACCAATAATCAATAAATTGGACTTGCTGCATTCCACATTCACAATGTCCAAAAGGATGTTGCAATCACAAGAAAGTGACTAAGGCAATCACTTGAAGTTAATCTGCAAACCGCCTTTGCGCACCAACTCCTCCAATGCCTATCTGATGCAAGCAGTTGTACAATCTGCATCAAGTCCAGCTCCTTCAGTTACTCTGCCAATGATCAACTTGCTGGTGGGTAGACCTGCAGTATTTTTAGTTCTTAATTTTCAGCAGGGTCTTGAGATTGTAAAATATATGTTTAAAAGGGGCAATAACACCAGTAGAAATTGTTGCGATTGACCGCGCCATTATCTTACAGGAAGATGCAATTATAGTGAAGGCACATAGGCAAATAAATCTCATTGGGAGTTTGTGAAGAATTGATATCCAATCAAAACTCCAGCAAAATACTACATTTATATGTGGAAAATGCCCTGACTGGTTGCATCATTACTGGACAGAGAAGGTGTTATGGAACTGGAGCAGCACGTCAATTATATCCCGATCCTGCGGGAAACTGAAGAGATAGGAGCCACAGGATCTCTGGCTCTGAGTCTGGTGCTACGATTCCGAAGGGAAGGGGAGATAAGAGGTTTGTGGTAGTGATAGGGGATTCCATAGTTAAAGGAGTAGACACGAGATTCTATGGATGTTATAGACACCTGGATAATAGATTGCCCCCCAGGAGCAAGGGTCAAGGAAGGCTCTAAAGGATGAGGGTGAGCAGCCAGAAGTCTTGGTACATACTGGCACCAATGACATAGGTAGGAAAAGGGAGAGGTCCAGAAGAGAGAACTTAGAGAGCTAGGTAGAAAGCTGAAAAACAGGGCCGCCAGGGTAGTAATCTTTGGATTTCTGTCCGTGCCATGCACCAGTGAGGGTAAAAATAAGATGATTTGGCAGATGAATGCGTGGCTAAGAAAGTGGTACAAGGGGCAGGGTTTCAAATTTATGCATCATTGGGATCTCTTCTGGGGAAGGTATGACCTGCACAAAAGGGCACCAATATCCTGTGACCAGGTTTGCCAAAACTGTTAGGAAAGCTTTAAACTATGTGGGTAGTGGGAAGTCTGGGAGATCTCCAGACTCCCAGATAAAAACATCTGCACCAGGTGCACTGAGCTGCAGCTCCTGAGAGAACATATTAACAAACTGGAGCTGCAGCTCAATGACCTTCGACTCATATAGGAGAATGTGGAGGTGATAGATAGGAGCTACAGGCAGGTAATTACCCCTAGTTTGCAGGAGACACGTAACTGGGTGACTATCAGGAGAAGGAGGGGAAATACACAGCCAGTGCAGAGTACACCTGTGGCTGTTCCCCTCAATAACAGGTATATAACTTTAGATACTATTGAGAGGGATGGCCTAGCAGGGAGGAGCCATGGTGTCCGGGTCTCTGGCGCTGAGTCTGGTGCTATGGCTCAGAAGAGCAGAGAGGTGAAGAGGACTGCAATGTTAATGGGAGATTCCTTAGTTAGAGGAGGAGATGTTCTGTGAGAGCAGAAGTCTTAGTACATATTGGCACCAATGACATAGGTAGACAAGGTGAGGAGATTCTGAAGAGAGCTTCTAGGGAGCTAGGTAGAAAGCTGAGAAACAGGACCTCCAGTGTAGTAATCTCTGGATTGCTGCCTGTGCCACATGCCAGTGAGGGTCAGAATAGGATAATTTGGCAGGTGAATGAGTGGCTGAGCAACTGGTGCGGGGAGCAGGGGTTCAGATTTATGGATGATTGGGATCTCTTCCATGGAAGGTATGACCTGTACAAAATGGACGGGTTACACTTGAATCCAAGGAGGTCCAATATCCTTGTGGGCAAGTTGGTTAGTGTTGTTCGGATGGGTTTAAACTAATTCAGCAGAGGATGGGAACTGGCCTGATAGTGCTGAAGATGAGGTAGTTAGTTTAGAAACAGAGGATATATGTAGTGAGACTCCTAGCAAGGAGATGCTGATGAAAGGGCAAAATTGCAGTCAACAGGAGTTGCAATGTAAATGGCAGACAAAATCAAAAAGGATGAACATAGGGCTAAAGGTGTTATATTTGAATGTGTGCACGAGATGGAATAAGGTCAATGAACTTGTAGTACTGTTACAGATTGGCAAGTATGACGTTGTAGCCATCACTGAATCACGGATGAAAGAAGATTATAGCTGGGAGCTTAATGTCCCAGGACACATGTAGTATCGAAAGGGTATGCAAGAAGGAAGAAGGGTTGGTGTGGCTCTATTGGTAAAAAATGAAATTAAGTCATTAGAAAGAGATGAGATAGGGTTGTAAGGTGTTGAATCATTGAGGATTAGGCTAAAGAACTGCATGGATAGAAAGACCCTGATGGGAGATGTATAAAGACCCTCAAACAGTAGTAAGAATATGATCTACAAGTTACAATGGGAGATAGAAAATGGATGTCAAAAGGGCAATGTTACAACAGTCAAGGGGGATTTCAATATGCAGGTAGCTTGAGAAAATCAGGTTGGTGTAGGATTCCAAGAGGGGGTACTTCTAGAATGCCTACAAGATGGCTTTTTAGAGTAGCTCGTGGTTGAGCCCACTAGGGGATCAGAAATTCTGGATTGGGTGGTGTGCAATGAACCAGAATTAATGAGAAAGTTTGAGGTAAAAGAAACCTTAGGAGCAAGTGATCATAATATTATCAAATTCACCGTGAAATTTGATAAGGAGAAGTTAAAGTCATATGTATCAGTATTATAGTGGAGTAAATGGAATTACAGAGGCATGAGAGAGGAATAGGCCAGAACTGATTGGAAGAGAATACTGGCAGTGATGATGGCAGGGCAGCAATAGCTGGATTTCTGGAAGCAATTTGGAAAGCACAGGCTATATACGTCCCATACAGGAAGAAGTATTCAAAAGGTAAGATGACATGGCTAACAAGGGAAGTTAAAGCCAAAGAGAGGGCATATAATAGAGCAAAAGTTAGTGCAAAGTTAGAGGATTGGGAAGCTTTTAAACACTGACAGCAGTCAACTAAAAAAGTCATCAAGAAGTAAAGATGGAGTATAGAAGTAAGCTAGCCAATAATTTTAAAGAGATACCAAAAGTTTCTTCTGATACATAAAGTGTAAAAGAGAGGTGATAGTGAATATCAGACCACTGGACAACAGTGCTGGAGAAGTAGTAATGAAGAACAAGGAAATGGTGGATGAACTGAGTAAGTATTTTGCATCAGTCTTCTCTGTGGAAGACATTAGCAATATGGTGAAAGTTCCAGGTGTCAGGGGTCATGAAGTGTGTGAAGTTACCATTACTAGAGAGAAAGTTCTTCAGAAACTGAAAGGTCTGAAAGTAGATAAGTCACCTGGATCAGATGCTGTACAACCCAGAGTTCTGAAGGAGATGGCTGAAGAGACTGTGAAGGCATTATTAGTGATCTTTCAAGAATCACTAGACTCTGGAATGGTTCCGGAAGACTGGAACATTGCAAATGTCACTCCATTCTTCAAGGGAGAGAGATAGAAGAAAGGAAATCATAGGCTAATTAGTCAGACTTAGTGGTTGGGAAGTTGTTGGAGTTGATTGTAAAGGATGTGGTTTCGGGGTACTTGGAGGCACATGATAAAATAGGCCATAGTCAGTATGATTTCCTCAAGGGTAAATCTTGCCTGACAAATCTGTTGGAATTCTTTGAAGAAACAGCAAGCAGAATAGACAAAGTAGAGTCAGTGAATATTGTGTAGTTGGATTTTCAGAAGGCCTTTGAGGAGATGCCACTCATGAGGCTGCTTAACAAGGTACGAGCTAATGGTATTTTACAGGAAATATTCTAGCAGGAATACAGCAGTGGCTGATTGGCAGACAGCAAAGAGTGGGAATAAAGGGAGCCTTTTCTGGTTGGCTACAGGTGACTAGTGGTGTTCCACAGGGGTCTGTGTTGGGACTGATACTTTTTATGTTTTACGTCAATGATTTGGATGATGGAATTGATGGTTTTGTTGTAAAATTTACAGATGACATGAAGGTAAGTGGAGGGGCAGGTAGTTTTGAGAAAACAGAGGCTACAGAAGGACTTAGATAGACTTGGAGAAAGGGCCAATTGGTAGATGGAATACAGTGTCAGGAAATGTATGGTCATGCACTTTGGTAGAGGAAATGAAAGGGTTGGCTATTTTCTAAATGGAGAGAAAATACAAAAATCTGAGGTGCAAAGAGATTTGGGAGTTCTTGTGCAGGATTCCCTAAAGATTATTTGCAAGTTGAGTCTGTGGTGAGGAAGGCAATTGCGATGTTAGCATTAATTTCAAGAGGACTAGAATATAAAAGCAAGGATGTAATTTTGAGACTTTATGAAGCACTGTTGGAGCCTCACCTGGAGTATTGTAAGCGGTTTTGGGCCCCTTATCTTAGAAAGGAGGTGCTGAAATTGGAGAGGGTTCAAAGGAGGTTCACGAAAAAGATTCCAGGATTAAACACCTTGTCATATGAAGTGCATTTGATGACCCAGTGCCTGTATTCACTGGAATTCAGAAGAGTGAGCCATGACCTAATTTAAACCTATTGAATGGTGAAGGACCTTGATAGAGTGGATGTGGAGAGGATGTTGCAGTGGTTGCGTCTCTGGCACTGAGACTGGACCCTCAGCTCAGAAAGGAAGGAGGGAAAAGAGGACAGCAGTAGTGATAGGGGATTCAATAGTTAGGGGGACAGATAAGGGGTTCTGTGGAAGAGATCGAGAATCCCGGATAGTCTGTTGCCTCCCTGGTGCCAGGGTCTGCGATATCTCGGATCACGTTCTCGTTATTCTCAGGAGAGAGGGTGAGCAGCCATATGTCGTGGTCCACGTGGAGAGCAAAGACATAGATAGGAGTAGGGATGAGGTCCTGAAGAAGGAATATAGGGAGTTAGGAAAGAAGTTAAAAAGCAGGACCTCAAGGGTGGTAATCTCAGGATTACTGCCTGTGCCATGAGACAGAGAGGGTAGGAACAGGAAGTTATGGCAGATGAATGCGTGGCTGAAGAGTTGGTGCAGGGGGCAGGGGTTCAGATTTCTGGATCATTGGGATCTTATCTGGGGAAGGTCTGACCTGTGCAAAAAGGACGCGCTGCACCTGAACTGGAAAGGGACCAATATCCTGGCGGGCAGGTTTGCTAGAGCTGTTGAGGAGGGTTTAAACTATTTTGGCAGGGGGGTGGAAATCAGAATGTGAGTGCAGAGATTAGGGTAGAAGGACAAGGGCATGATGCTATGTGTTCTGAGTTGGTGAGGAAGGACAGGCAGGGGACAAAACATAAATATAGCCAGTTAGAGGGGTTGAAATGTGTCTATTTCAACGCAAGGAGTATTAGGAATAAAGGCGGTGAACTTAGAGCATGGATCAGTACGTGGAACTACGATGTGGTGGCCGTTACTGAAACTTGGCTGGAGGAAGGGCAGGATTGGCTGACGCAGGTACCGGGGTTTAGGTGTTTGAAAAGGAATAAGATGGAAGGTAGGAAAGGTGGGGAGTAGCATTACTGGTCAGGGATAGTATCACGGCTATAGAAAGGGAGGATGCTGCAGAGGGAGTGTCTACTGAGTTGGTGTGGGTGGAAGTCAGAAATAGGAAGGGATCAATCACTGTGCTGGGAGTAGTCTATAGGCCCCCAATTAGCCCTTGGGACACCGAGGAGCAGATAAGCAAGCAGATTTTAGAATGGTGCAGGAAATACAGGGTTATAGTTATGGGTGATTTCAACTTCCCTCACTCACCTCCTGACTATAAGGGGAATAGAAGGAGCTGAATTTGTCAGGTGTGTTCAAGAAGGATTCCTGACACAGTATGTGGACCGGCCAACGACAGGAGAGGCCATACTGGATCTAGTTCTTGGTAATGAACCTGGTCAGATGGCAGACCTCTTCGTGGGGGAGCATTTTGGTGAGAGTGACCACAACTTCCTTAGCTTCAGCATAGCTATGGAAAAGGATAAAAACAGACAAAATGGGAAAGTGCTTAACTGGGGAAGGGCTAACTATGAAGGGATGAGGCAGGAACTAGCAAGAGTAAATTGGAAACAGATGTTCAAGGGTGAAAGCACAGAAGTAATGTGGAGGAAGTTTGGGGACCACTTGTGCTGGGTTCAGGATAGGTTTGTCCCACTGAGACATGGAAAAAATGGTAGGAAAAGAGAACCGTGGCTGACGAAACACGTGAGGCAACTTGTCAAGAGGAAGAAGGAAGCTTATGTTAGATATAAGAAGCAGGAAACGGGGGGGCTGATGAGAAATATAGGGTAGCCAGGAAGGAGCTTAAGAAAGGACTTAGGAGAGCTCAAAGGGGGCATGAGAATGCCTTGGCATGTAGGATTAAGGAGAACCCCAAGGCGTTCTATGCGTATGTGAAGAACAGAAGGATGACAAGAATGAAGGTGGGGCTGCTAAAGGATAAAGAAGGCAACATGTGCCTGGAGATGGAGGAGGTTGGGGAGGTCCTAAATGAATACTTTGCTTCAGTATTCACGAGTGAAAAGGACCTTGATCAGGGTGAGGTCGAAATAGAACAGGCCTGTGTGCTGGACAATGTGGAGATTAAGGATGAAGAAGTGTTGGATCTTCTTAAAAACATCAAGATTGATAAGTCCCCAGGGCCGGATGTGATATACCCCAGGTTGCTGTGGGAAGTGAGAGAAGAGATCGCTGGAGCAATAGCTATAATCTTTGAATCCTCTTTTGCTGCAGGGGAGGTGCCGAAGGATTGGAGAATAGCAAATGTAGTTCCCTTGTTTAAAAAATGTAATAGGGAGAATCCTGGGAATTATAGACCAGTGAGTCTTATGTCGGTGGTCTGCAGACTATTGGAAAGGATTCTTAAGGATAGGATCTACAAGCATTTGGAGAAGTACAGTCTACTCAAGGATAGTCAACATGGCGTTGTGAAGGGAAGGTCGTGTCTCACGAGCCTAATTGAGTTTTTTGAAGAGGTAACAAAAGAAATAGATGAAGGTAGGCTGGTAGATGTGGTCTACATGGATTTTAGCAAGGCATTTGACAAGGTCCCCCATGAGAGACTCATCCAGAAAGTCATGAGGCATGGGATCAGTGGAACCTTGGCTGTTTGGATAAAAAATTGGCTACAGGAAGAAAGCAGAGGGTAGTAGTGGAAGGAAAGTATCCTGCCTGGAGGGCGGTGACTAGTGGAGTGCCGCAAGGATCTGTCCTGGGACCCCTGCTCTTTGTGATTTTTATAAATGACCTGGATGAAGAGGCGGAAGGGTGGGTGAGTAAGTTTATGGATGACACGAAGATCGGAGGAGTTGTGGATGGAGCTGTAGGTTGCTGAAGGTTACAAGAGGATATAGTCAGGATGCAGAGTTGGGCAGAAGAGGCATTTTGGAAGGACAAACCAGAAGGCTGAGTACAGGGTTAATGGTTGGTTACCTAAGAGTGTGGATGAACAGAAGGACCTTGGGGTTCAAATCCACACTTCCCTCAGGTTGATAGAATAATTAAGAAGGCCTATGGGGCTAGGCTTCATTAATAGGGGGATTGAGTTCAAGAGTAGAGAGGTCATGTTGCAACTCTACAAATCTCTGGTGAGACCACACTTAGAGTATTGTGTTCAGTTCTGGTCACCTCTTTATAGGAAGAATGTGGAAGCTATGGAGAGGGTGCAGAGGAGATTTACCAGGATGTTGCCTGGATTGGAAAACAAGTCTTATGAGGCAAGGTTAACAGAGCTGGGACTTTTCTCAGCTCAGCTCAGCTCAGTAGAAGGATGAGAGGGGACTTGATAGATGTCTACAAGATCATGAGAGGCATAGATAGGGTGGATAGCCAGTACCTGTTTCCCAGGGCATGAATAGCAAACACCAGAGGGCATAGGTACAAAATTAAGGGAGGGAAGTTTAGGGGAGACATCAGGGGTAAGTTTTTTACACAGAGGGTTGTGGGTACCTGGAATGACTTGCCAGGGATGGTGGTGGAGGCTAAGACATAAGGGGTGTTTAAAAGCCTCTTGGACAAGCACATGGATGAAAGAAACATAGAGGGTTATGGGGTAGTGTGGGTTTAGTACTTTTTTTTAAAGGAATATACGGGTCGGCACAACATCGAGGGCCGAAGGGGCCTGTACTGTGCTGTAGTATTCTAGTGTCTAGATGTTTCCTGTGGTGCGAGTGTCTAAGATCAGAGGACACAGCCTTAGAGTAGAGGGGCATCCTACTGAACCGAGATGAGGAGGAATTTCTTTAGCCAGAGAGTGATGAATCTGTTGCCACAGGCAGCTGGGGAGGCCAAGACTTTATGTATATTGAAGGCAGAGATTGATGGATTCTTGATTAGTGTGGGCATGAAGGGAAATGGGGGTGGAAGGCAGAAGATTGGGGCAGAGAGGAAGAATTAGATCAGCCATAATGAAATGGTGGAGCAGACTCGATGGATCAAATGGCCACCTTCTGCTCCTATATCTTATTGTCTAATGGTCTAAGCTAACTTGGCAGGGGAATGGGAAACAGTGATAGGGCTGAGGATGGAGCAGTCTGTATACAAGCAGAACCAGTGTGTTGTGAGTCTGTCAGGAAGGACAGGCAGATGATACAGCAAAATTGCAGTCAGTGGAATGAGTTGCCATGTACAGGGGGCGAAAATCAAAAAAGGGATTAATACAGGACTGAAGGTGTTATACTTGAATGCAAACGGTATATGAAATAAGGTAGATTGTAGCGCAGTTCAAGATTGGTAAGTGTAATGTTGTGGGGATCAATGAGTCATGTTTGAAAGAGCTTAAAGGAGAGGGAGGTAGAGGGAGTGGCATGGTTCTGTCGGTAAAAAAAAATGAAACCAAATCCTTAAAAAGAGGTGACATAGGACTAGAAGATGTAGATGAGGATCAGCGGGATCTTGGGGTCCGAGACCATAGGACACTCAAAGCTGCTATGCAGGTTGACTCTGTGGTTAAGAAGGCATACAGTGCATTGGTCTTCATCAATTGTGGGATTGAGTTTAAGAGCCGAGAGGTAATGTTGCAGCTATATAGGACCCTGGTCAGACCCCTCTTGGAGTACTGTGCTCTTTTCTGGTCGCCTCACTACAGGAAGGCCGTGGAAATCATAGAAAGGGTGCAGAGGAGATTTACAAGGATGTTGCCTGGATTGGGGAACATGCCTTTTGAGTATAGGTTGAGTGAACCCAGCCTTTTCTCCTTGGAGGACGGAGGATGACAGAAACTTCTGAAAAAACTTCTGATATTATTGCCTAGCTTACCTTCATATTTCACCTTTTCTCTTCTTATGGCTTTTTTAGTTACCTTCTGTTGGTTCTTAAAAGCTTCCCAGATCTCTAACATCCCACTAATTTCTGCTTATTATATACTCTCTCTTTTGCTTTTATGCTGTCTTTGACTCCCCTGTCAGCCCTGTTTGCGTCATCCTGCCTTTAGAATACCTCTTCTTTAGGATGTATCTAGCCTGCTCTTTCCAAATTGCTTCCAGAAACGCCAGCTCTGCTGTCAACCCTGCTAATCCCCTTCCAGTCAACTTTGGCCAGCTTCCTTCTCATGCCTCAGTAATTCCTTCTGTAAATCTGATACATCTGACTTTCATTTCTCCCTCTCATATTGCAGGGTGAATTCTATCTTAATATGATCACTTCTTCTGAGGGTTCCTTTACCTTAAGCTCCCTAATCAAATCTGGTTCATTGCACAACACCCAATCCAGAATTGCCTTTCCCCTAGTGGGCTCAACCACAAACTGCTCTAAAATGCTATCTCAAAGGCATTCTACAAATTCTCTCTCAGGATCCAACACCAACTAGATTTTCCCAATCTAACCGTATATTGATACCCCCATGACTATCATAACATCATCCTTTTGACCTGCATTTTTTAATCTCCCGATGTATTTTAATTGCGCACAACCTGGTTTTTGGAGGCCTGTAAATAACTCTTCTCACGGTCTTTTCCCTCTTGCAGTTTCTTAAGTCTAACGACAATGATTCTAGAAACATAGAAACATAGAAAACATACAGCACAATACAGGCTCTTCGGCCCACAAAGCTGTGCTGAACATGTCCTTACCTTAGAAATTACCTAGGATTACCCATAGCCCTCTATTTTTCTAAGCTCCATGTATCTATCCAGGAGTCTCTTAAAAGACCCTATCGTATCCACCTCCCCACCATCGCCGGCAGCCCATTCCACGCACTCACCACTCTCTGCGTAAAAACATACCCCTGACATCTCCTCTGTACCTACTTTGAAGCACCTTAAAACTGTGCCCTCTTGTGCTAGCCATTTCAGCCCTGGGAAAAAGCCTCTGACTATCCACACGATCAATGCCTGTCATTATCTTGTACACCTCTATCAGGTCACCTCTCATCCTTCGTCGCTCCAAGTCTTATAGTCTTATGGTCTTGTATGATATTCAGATGATGATGAGGAAGTTGACAAGGGTTTCATCTGTAAATTTTTAATGTTGTTTGAGTTGTCCCTAGCCACAGAGTCGTGTAGAGAGAGTAGAGCAGTGATCTAAGTATGCATCCTTGAGGCACACATGTGCTGATTGTCAGCGAAGAGGAGATAGCATTACCAATCTGCACTAACTGCAATGTTCCAATGAGGAAGTCAAGGATCCAGTTACAGACAGAAATGCAGAAGCTCAGATTTTGAAGCCTGTTGATTAGTACTGAGGGGATGATGGTGTTGAACGGTGAGCTATAATCAATAAACAGCAAGCTAACATAAGTGTTACTGTTGTCCAAAGTGCAGAACCAGTAAGATTGCATCTGTGTAACCTATTGCAGTGGTAGGCAAATTGCAGTGGGTCCAGGTACTTGCTTAGGCAGGAGTTAATTCTAGACATGACCAACCTCTCAAAGTATAGTGGATGTGAGTGCTACTGGTCGATAGTCATTCAGGCAGTTCACCCTGCTTTTCTTGGACACTGGTATGATTTTCACTCTTTTGAAGCAGGTGGGAACTTCCAAATGCAGCAGTGAGAATTTGAAGATGTCCTTGAACACTGCAGCTAGTTGGTTGGCACAGGATTTCAGTACCCTGCTAGGTACACCATCAAGACCTGATCTCTTGCAAATGTCCGTTCTTCTTGAAAGATGTTCTGATGTTGGGCTTTGAGACAGATATCACAATGTAACTAGCTGCTTCAAGGACTCACAAGGGTATAGTTTTATTCTTCCTTTCAAAGCATGCATAAAAGGTGCTTGGCTCATTAGAGAGTGAAGCATCGGAGACATCTATGATGTTAGGTTTCACCTTACAGGAAGTAATGGCCTGCAAACCCTGCCATAGCTGACATGCATCTGATTTCATCTCTAACTTCACTCAAAATTGCTCATTTTGCTTTTAATATAGTCTTCCATAGTTCGTACCTGACTTCTTGTAGAGTTCTGGATCACTAGTCTCGAATGCTGCAGACCTAGCCCTCAGCAGACTGTGAATCTCCTGATTCATGCATGGCTTCTGGTTTGGATATGTCCGATATTCTCAAAGGTACATGCTCATCCACATAGGTCTTGATGAAGTTTGTGACAACTGTGGCATATTCATTCAGATCCGAAGATGAATCCACTGATTCAAAGCAGTCCTGTAAACGGTCCTCCACCTCTCTTGGACCACATCTTCTCAGTCCGCACTACTGGTGCTGCAGTCCTCAACCTCTGCCTTTTTGCTAGGAATAGAAGTACAGCCAGATGATTGGACTTGTGAAAGTGTGGGAGTGAAATGGCACAGTAAGCATTTTTGGTGGTGTAACACTGTGTTGGCTCGCCTGGTTCTAGTACTTGGTCAGAGACTTCTTCAAGCTGGCTTGGTTGAAATCCCTGCAAGTAACAGAAAGGCATCAGGATGTACTATCTCATGACTGCTGATTACATTGCTCAGCTTCTCCAGTGCCAGCCTGACATTGGCCAGGAGTGGTATCTACACCGCAATCAGAATAGATTCCTCAGCAGACAGAATGGATGACACTTTGCTACCAGATGTTCTAGGTCAGGGGAGCAGGAATGAGACAGGACCATCATCTCCATGCCCTACAGTGAGTTAATGATGAAGCAAACACTGCTGTCTCTGCCTTTACCTTGTGTGTTGTCCAGTCCATGCACTGGAAGGTGAAGTTCTCAGGCTGAAGCACTATGTCTAGAGTGTTGGGGTGAGCCATGTCTCTGCAATAATGAAGACAGTCACAAAATCTCCTACCTTCACAAAATGCTGGAGAAATTCAACAGGTCAGGCAGAATTTATGAAGAGGAATAAACAGTCGACATTTCAGATTGAGACCCTTCATCAGGACCTGAACCTCTCTGTAGATACTGCTTGACCTGCTGAGTTCATCCAGCATTTTGTGTATGTTGCTCTGGATTTTCCAGCATCTGCAGAATCTCTTGTGTTTATAACTTCTCCCTTTGTTGTTTCTTATGGCTTTCCAATTTTGCACACCTATTTACACCCTCTTGCATCCTGATTTCCACTGATGCTCCACGGACATCATGTTTTGTACTTTCTGTTGTCTCATTAAAGTTACATTATTGTTTTTTTTTCTATCTGAATGATCTTCAAGGCTTTCATGCATGTGTCAGTCTGTCTTTCTGCTCTTTGAAGATGACATCAGCCATTCCCT
Organism: Mobula birostris; assembly: GCF_030028105.1. Taxonomy (NCBI): domain Eukaryota; kingdom Metazoa; phylum Chordata; class Chondrichthyes; order Myliobatiformes; family Myliobatidae; genus Mobula; species Mobula birostris. The sequence goes on from NC_092370.1 coordinate 69,973,164, forward strand.
ATCTGTTATGACACCCCAGTTGGAATGACAGAGCTTCTGACCTGCTGTCATATTGCAATACAATTCTTCTTAACACATTCAACCTGATCTGTGCTTGATTCAAACTATTCAACAATTCTGTAAACAAAAGTCTTGAAGACAGGATTCTTCTCCAGATTTATTTTCTACATTGTAATATCTGGCTTAATTGCTGTTATTTTACTACGGCATCTGCAGCTGGATGTTTTAATTTCTCATCTTCTACAATTAGGCTTAGTTTACTATAATCTACATGGATTAGATTAGATTAGATTATGAGGACACGCAGTCCTCTTTTATTGTCATTTAGTAGTGCATGCATTGAGAAATGATACAATGCTTCTCCAGAATGATATCACAGAAACACAAGACAAACCGACTGAAAACTGACAAAAACCATATAATTATAACATATAGTTACTACAGTGCAAAGCAATACCGTAATTTGATGAAGAACAAACCATGGGCACGGTAAAAGGTCTCAATGTCTCTTGAAAGTCTCATCATCTCACGCAGACGGTAGAAGGAAGAGAAACTCTCTTCCTGCCATAAACCTCCAGCATCGCAAACTTGCCGATGCAGCACTCTGGAAGCACCGGACCACAGCCGACTCTTGAGTCCGTCCGAAAACTCCGAGCCTCCGACCAGCCCTCCAACACCGAGCACCATTTCTGCCAAGCGCTTCAACCCCGGCAACAGACAATAGGCAAAGCCGAGAATTTGGGGCCTTCCCCTCCGGAGATTCTCGATCGCACAGTAGCAGCGGCAGCGAAGCGGGCATTTCAGAAGTTTCTCCAGGTGTTCCTCTGTGCTTCTCACGACTGTCTCCATCAAATCAGGATTGTGCACAGCCCCTAGTTAACACATACAATATCATTTGGAACGGCCGCGCACACTGCATCGCGCTGCCATCTTCTGTGAGACTGGAGGGTTATATATAATTCACTGGTCCAACATTAAGAAAGTCCTTTCCCCAAGACATCTCATTCTGGTTTATTTCTTGAGTGAATTGTTACTTCGTAGGTTTGTTTATTTGGTTTCACGGTACCTTCCACAGGCATTTCCGTAATCAATATCTTCTGTGCAATTTGCTATCATGGCCCAATACCCTCTTCCTTTTGACTTGTGAATAAATATACATAAACTCAACTCTTGCTGACACCCAGGCAGTCAGCTCCATGAATCTATAATTTTGTAGAATGCTCTCAGTATTGTATTTATGTTTTCTGGGGTACTATTTTAATTACCTTTACTAATTGTAACTTTCTGCAGGGATTAACAACCTTGTGGCAGCTGTAGCACTGGACATTCTCAATGTAGGTGAATCCCAATGCATACATAGCAAGCCTTCCTGGCACTTGGCTCACTTAGCAATAGTTTTCCACCAATATTAGTTGCAACATTCACATGACATGGCTGTGAAGACTGTGCTGCCAGGTCCTTCTCTGGGCTCTCCACATCCAATTGATCTAGTCCTTTCAACATTTGGTAAGTTTCAATGAGATCCCCACACATTCCTCTAAACTCCATTGAGTACAGGCCCATAGCTGCCAAATGCTCCTCATATACTAACCCCTTTAGTCCCAGAATCATCCTTGTGAACCTCCTCTGGATTCTCTCCAATGACAATACATCCTTTCAGAGAAAAGGGGCCCATCTTAAAGAGTGGTGTGACATGCCAGAATCAAGTGATTCTTGAAAGGTCATGACCAATGTATCTGTTATCGCATCAGCAACCTCTTTTAGGATCATAGGATGTAGTCCATCTGATCCAGGTGACTTATCCATCTTAAGACCTTTGAGTTTGCGTGACACTTTTTCCTTTGTATTAGCAATGCCACTCACTCCTGCTCCCTGATATTCACAGACCTCTGCCATACAGTTAGTCTCTTCCACAGTAAAGACTGCAACAAATTACCTACTAAGTTCATCTGCCAGTTCTTTGTCCCCCATTACTACCTCACCAGCATCATTTTCCAGTGGTTTAAGATCAACTCTCACCTCCCTTTTACTCTTTATGTAACTAAAAAAACTTTTAGTTTCCTGCTTTATATTATCAGCTAGATTGTCCTCATGTTTCATCTTTTCTCTTCTTACAGTTTTTTTAGTTGCCTTTTGTTGGATTTTAAAAGCTTCCCAATCATCCAACTTCCCATTCACTTTTGCTACCTTATATGTCCTTTCTTTGACTTTTATGCAATCCTTAACTTCCCTTCTCAGCCAAGATTGCCTACCCTTGCCAGTTGAGAACTTCTTTAGTGGGACATATCTATCTTGCACTTTTCTATTCCCAGAAACTCCAGCCACCTCTGTGCTGTCATCATCCCCGTCAATATCCTCCTCCAAACCACCTGGGCAATCTCTTTTCTCGTGCCTCTGTAATTCCCTTTATTCCATTAATACCGATGCATGTGACTTATGCTTCTCCTCCCAACTATGACCTCCTTTCAGCCACAACTCAGTGATGCCCACAACATCATACCAACCAATCTCTAATTGTACCATGAGTTCCTTCACCTTAGTCCGAATGCTACGTGCATTTAAATACAGTGCCTTCAATCCTGCATTCTTCTCCCTTATGAATTTTGTCTCTGTGGTACAACTTAACTCTTTGCTCTGTCTGCAGTTGTACCCAATCATTAACTTGTCCTTCGCTACATTCATATTACATCATCTACTTGTAAACCTGCTGGCTCATCTCCAGAAGAGGTCGCAATGATCAAGAAAACTCAATCCCTGCCCCTTGCTGCAATTCTTCAGCCACGCATTTATCTGCCACCTCATTTTATTCCTATCCTCACTGTCGCCATACCAAGCTATGATGCATCTGGATAGGATGTTTTCTATGATGCAGGAATTAAAAACAGGTGAGCATCAAAGTGGACATACCAAATCTCTTTAGCCTTCTAAGGAATTAGAGGTACAGTTGTGCTTTCTTGGATATGATGTCTATATGATTGGATTAGCATAGGCTATTCATGATTTTCACTCATAGGAACCTGAAGCTTTCAACCCTCTCAACCTCCCCAATACTAATATAAACAGAAGCGTGTGCACAGCACCCATTCCTGAAGTCAATGACTTGCTCTTTTGTTTTGTTACATTTAAGGAAAGGTTGTTGCTGTGATACCTTGCTACATAGCTCTATATCTCTTTCCTGTACTCCAGCTCATAATCATTTGAGGGCATCAAGTTTAGGAGTAGTTTAAGAATCTACTCTTGGAGTATTGTGCACAGTTTTAGTCACCCCATTATAAGAAAGACATTGTTAAACTTAAGAGGGTGCAGAAGAGACTTATGAGGATACTGCCTGGACTTGAGGAACTGAGTTATAGGAAGAGGTTGGTCATATCGGATCTTGCTATCCTGGAATGCAGGAGAATGAAGGTGAGTGAATGACTTCACAGAAGGTTATAAAATCATGAGAGGAGGAGATAATGTAGACAGCAATAGTCTTTTCTCCAGGGTTGGGGAGTCCAAAACTAGACTGCACAGATACAAGATAAGAGGGGAGAGACTGAAAAAGTGCTGAGAGATGTTTCTAGGTTGTATTGCTCGATGACTGTGACTATGACTAAACGGTTCCACTACACTCATTCCGGAAAGTTTATCCTTTTTCTAATCATAAACACAAAAGATTCTGTAGATGCTGGAAATCCAGAGCAACACTCATGAAGTGCTGGAGCAATTCAGCAGGTCAGGCAACATCTACTGAGAGGAATAAACAGTTGATGTTTCAGGCTGAGACCCTTCACCTAGGCAGGAAAAGAAGGGGGAAGAGGCCAGAAAAAGAGCTGAGGGGGAGGGGAAGGAGTACAAACTGGCAAGTGATACGTGAAACCAGGTGAGGGGGAAGGTAGGTGGTGGAGAAGGGGAATCAAGTGCAGGGGAGGTGCTAAGGTGGTGCTAGCTGGTGCTATAGCCCCAGCAGAAATTGCAATAGCACCAGTGTAGCACCACCAAGAAATTAACTGAAATTTCACATACAAATTACAACTGCTTTGCTTTCTCTGTATAGTTTTGAATACAGCTTGCTTCTCCAGTTGATCTAGTGAAACAGCGCCCCCAATTGCCATAGCACCCACGCAGCAATAAAGTTATAAACTCTGTCAGATCCACTCTACGCTTCTGCTTATTCATTCATTGTCAATGTCTTGCTGTTGCTGTCCTCAGATCAGTTAAGCTGATCTAAGATCACTTAAGGTGGTGACGTCACTCACTCTCACTCATGCGAGAGATTGATAGTATACATCCAGGCACAGATCCATGGTCTTGCGAGACTAATGGATGCCACACACACACACATTGTGCTTTTACAAGCTAGCGTGGGCCTGGCACGTGCATTATTTTGGCCGGCGTGAGAAAACGATATCATCCAGAGGAATCAGTGGTGTCTCAGCCTGAGCATGTCTTAATTGAAAGTGACATGCAGAAAGAAGTAAGTGGGGATGAAGACTACAGCAGTTCATCGAAGGAGTGTGAGGGTGAAGTAGAGGAACAAGATATGGAGCAGGATTTGGAAGAGAACGTGGATGAAGCTGCTCTTAGTGCTACTGGGAATACTGTTAGCGATGTTAGCCAGCAGCCTGAGGAAGGACCACGTCGGCCAGCATTGAAAAAGTACCTTTCGCAACAGTTTGGCAATCAGCAAAGGAGTTTTATTCGTGGCTGGTTTGACTGACTGGAATATTCGATCACGAAAGATACTACGTTCTGCTTTGCATGCAGGCATTTCCTGTGTGGACAACATGGGTTCCATTCTGAGTCTACCTTCACTGTCACCGGTTACTGCAACTGGCGGAAAGCTACAACAGCTTCCAAAACCCACCATGTAAGTGCAGCTCATAAATTTGCTATGGAGGCATGGGCCAAATTCAGATTGAGAAAACAAGATGGTTCAAGATTGGGAAATAGGCTTGACAAAGGACATGCAAATTGCCCAAGAAAATCGTGAGTATATGAGAGCTGTGGTTGAGACTCCAGCAAGGACAGACAGTGAATGACACAGTGGAATTTCTAGCTCCAATGAGACCCTACCGCGATGCATTTATAGATTTATACAAACTAATCTGCATATTACTGACTCTACCTGTGACATCTGCCTCATGCAAACGTAGTTTCTCTTGCCTCAGATGCCTCAAAAACTACCTAAGGAATAGCAGCGGTGATGCTTGGAACAGCAACTTGGCCCTGTTGGCCATAAACAGCCGGAGGACCAAAGCACTTGACATCCAGAAAATCCTTGATGCTTTCGCCACCAATCACAACAACAGATGGATTGTGCTTCTCTGAAAACATCAATGGTGAGTGCAGTTGATTTTTTAAAAAAATTTGGGCCAAGACTAATGCTGATTTTTATTATTATTTTGTGGTGGATACCCCATAGTCCTTATGTTTCCTGCAAATCCTAAACTATTACACTTACTGCTATTAAGCCTACTGGTTTTGCTTAGACCTCCAAGCGGTGATTCTGTTGATTTTTGTTTTAAATTCAGTAGCCGAATTAATTGAGGTATTGCATGGTCAGAGTACGATTTGTCCAACTCCTGGTAAAGCCTTGCATCTGTTGTTTGCCTTATTTGACTTTAATAACGGTGTATCTTTTGGCAATGTCTGTCTAGGTAATGCGAATAGCAGTGGACATTGTGGGTTAGTGTGTTTTTCAGTTGAAAAGCACGCATTTGACACTGATTGCGGGATTGGTGTGTGATTCACGTCGCGCGCTGTGGGTCGGATGCTCTGTTAGGTCCGTTTGTTTATGCTCTGTGTAGCCCAGGTTGTCTCCAATGCTGTTGACACTGTAACAGTTTACTTCTATATTATATTTATCAATTGCTGCTGCTTGTGAATCAACAGAGGCATTTATAGTAGGCACATAACGCTTGAAATTGACTTTTGAACGCCACGCGGCTGGCCTTGTGAATATATATTACCATAGGGTATATCCCTCAGCACCATCACTGAATAATTCAGCCCCACTGTAGCACCAGCAAGAAAATAGCTCTGGTGCCGCCACTGATCAAGTGAGAAGCTGGGAGGTGATAGGTAGAAAAGGAAAAGGGCTGAAGGAAAGGAATCTAATAGGAGAGGAAAGTGGACCATGGGAGAAAGGGAAGGGGGGCAACAGAGGATGGTGATGGGCTTGTAAGGAGATGATAAGGGGTAAGGGGGAGCCAGAATGGGGAATGAAAATAGAGGGAAGATGGGGGGATGGAAGAAATGACCGGAAGTTAGAGAATTCAACATTCATGGCATCGTTATCTGTAATTTGTAGTAATGCACTGCATTTTGTGTCTCTTTGGCCTGATCACCTGAAGACTTCCTCTTCTTCTGTATGGTTATGTTGCTCTGTTTTGTACTCACCCTCGGGATTTGTTCTTCCTTAAGAACATTTGCACTTGTTTCATATGACTGAACTCATTGGTACTGCTTATATTCAGTGATGTATCTGTCAAATCCACTGCCTGTCGTCATCACTGCTGTATCCCCAGAATTCCTACTTTTCAATTGCAGTACAGTACCTTCACACTTGGTCACTCTGCTGGTACTCCCTTAATAAGGAACATTCTATCACACTGTCCCCCACCTTAAAGCAGGAAATACAGAAGCCTGAAGTCCCACACCACCAGGTTCAAGAGTAGCTACTTCTCTTCAATTATTCAATTCCTGAACCAATTTACACGATCCCTTTCCTGTATAATGTTGAATATTTCATGTTGTTAACGTGTTTTCCTTGTGAAAGTTGTCTTTCTAATGCTATGTGCCTGTGGTGTTGCTTCAAGTATATTTTTCATTGCACTTGTGCATATCACAAACTCGACTAATGTAGTGTCAGTTCATTCTTTAGTATAGCTACTTACTGATCAAATTATACAGGTAGAGCTAGAACTATTGACCAAATATCCTTTACTGAAGTCAGTAGGCTTGCAACCAATGATAATATGTCAAATGTCATATCATTTGGTACTATTGTATATTTAATATTTCAGCAATATTTAAGTAATCTTGTATATATATCGGTTGATTAAGCATTCTTGTTTGTTAAAATAATTTATTATGGTTTATATGTGTAAATACATAATCACACCACCACATGATACATGTGTACCTCGCTTAAAAGTGAACAATAGTAGACTCATATTTCGTACTCCCATGTCTTCCTTTGAATTCGTTTAATGGTTTGAAGTTACAAAACGTAACAGGTACATACACTATGATTCTTAGGGTACATTAACACACACACACACACACACACTTTCTCAGATGCTTTGCCTAGAAACAGGAAACGGACATAATCAAATCCATTCCATCAATCTCATAACCTCCTATCTCACTTTAACCCTACAAGTTACTGTCAGATGTGCATCAATTCCTCTTTCATTATTTTGTCTTCACAAACACTAGGGGTAATTTACCAGAGCTAATTAGTCTAATAGCATATCTTTTGGGATGTGGATAGAATCAGACTGCTAGGAGAAATCAGAAACAAGAGAAAATCTGCAGATGCTGGAAATTCAAGCAATACAAACACAATGTTGGAGAAACTCAGCAGGTCAGGCAGCATCTATGGAAAAGAGTACAGTCGACGTTTCAGGCTGTCTCAGCCCAAAACATCGACTGTACTTTTTCCATAGGTGCTGCCTGACCTGCAGAGTTCCTCCCCCTTTGTGTGTGTAGGTGTTACTTAGCAGAAATCTATGCTGTTTTGGATTAGAGATTAAATTGTCATTTTTCTTGTAGTTTTACTTTGTTTGTGCTTGCTTATGTTTGTATAATCATCTGTTTGTCTGTGAATGTTCAGCGGATTTTTAGTAATTTGTAGTATAGCTGGTTCTTTGTCTATAAGTCTGTGTCACATCAGTATAAACCAAACTCTTTAATAAGTTGTTCTTATCGAAATAATACTTTTATCTCTTCAGTTTGAGCTAATTTTCTGTATAAAGTAGACCATGCAGCAAGGATGTTTGTTTTATTTTGATCTCTCCTCACTTACGGTAGAATAAGTTGGTAAATGTTATTGCTTTGTTGTGAACATCTAAAAAGAAATGGCTGTAAATTACAATAGTTACGCCTTATTCTTGACTTCCAAAGAATGTTCTGGACAATATCATCTCCAGATCCAACAACTAGCATATTCAGCAGGACAGCTGTGAAGATTTAAAGACTGGGGAGAATCACAGATGAAAGGGAAAGTTTTAGTGTGCACATTTAACAGGAGGAAAGATCTTCCTCCTTTCCTAATCACCAGAGAAGCACCCTAGTTCTTACTTCATGTACTATTTAAAGGAAGTCAAAGAGTGAATGGATGCTCTATTCTTCCTCCTTTTAGTGAAGTTACATGTTACTTTTTGGTTGTGCATAGTCTATTAATTTGACAATTCATCTAATCAGCTGCGTATAGTTTATTTAAATTTCAATTGTGGATAGAATATTTATTAAATTTTGATGCAGTGTAACTTTGTTGGTTGTGCATGATCTATTTGAATTTTGAATGTAATCCAGTGATATAGGTTAAGGGAGCTCTGGGGCAGGTAATTCATTGCTCTACAAGTACACTATGGCTAAATTAGAGAAGAAACTTACTACAGAAAAAAGGGTAACTGAACATCCAGTTCTTGTACAGTATGTGAACAGATGACCAAGGGCTTGAGTTCTTTGCTAAACAAAGTTTTCCAAATAGACAAGATTAATGGGGAAATCAGAATGAAATATGCAATCAATGCCAAGTCTAATAGAAGCTGGCTACTAGTTGATATTGACAGGTCATGGAGTAAGAACCAGAGAATGCCTGAGAGACAGGGAAAAATTGGATGGATGCTAACACTTCGCACATTTTTTTTTAGAGAGAATGTGTCCTTCAGTTACAAGACCAGCATGATGAGAACTGTTAAAAAGTATAAAGGTCGGACATGTACGTATGCTAAATGAACTAATGAAAAACGAAAAAGAGAATTGTGACAAATTATGAAATCAGTATGACAGAAACAGTATAAAAAATCTAAGGAGTAAATCTGTGTATGAACTGAGCAAGTGAGAAAACAATAGCACAAGTGTAATTTAATTGAAGTGAACTGTATACAGCTCAGGAAGAAATTGAGGTGGTATCAAAGTGCACAGCAGGGACCTCAGAAGGGTGGTCCTGTCCTTGGTACCTTCCTTGGGACACACCCCCTACATGGGACAATAATCCAAAGAAGCACCTCTATCTGAATTTAGATGAATTGCAGAATGGACATGGCATGGATTAAAAAGTGACCTCTAGTGAATCAAGTGATGACAACAGTGTTTAGAAAATGACACCCAGGCCTTGATTTGCTCTAATAAAGATCAAGCAAGTGAAGCTGCATAGGAACGATGATAGATCCCATGAAAGGAGACAACAGCTTGCTCACCAACCAGCAGAATCTGACAAAAAGAGTTGATAAAACTTGGGCTGAACTTCTATGTGTTAAGAATATATACCACCTCCATCCATTTGGTGGTGTCCAAATTCTAGCCACGGTATTATTTCCTTGTCAAGTCAAACAGTTAAGGTGGTTGGAATGCCACAAAGCTGTGGTTAAATAAACAGACCCAACACTAACGGATTGGAGAAAAATTATTGATTGTAACAAAAAGTATTCTGAGGACATCTCTGACTATGAGGAACGTTTCAGAACAGTGTGGTTAAACTACTCAGGATTTCCAACATTAAGTGAAGATAGTATAGAGGGATCTGATTATAGTCCACTGAAGTCAACCTTTATGGATGGTCTGAAACTAAATGTTGCAAGGATGGTCAGTTTGGAATGGACTTGACATTTCATACAACCAGTTAGTGAGAATCACTGAAGTGAAACAAGTTATTGAGATTCAGTTAAGAGCCTTACAGTCAGGATAACCCATCGACCAACAGGAAAATCAAGACCAAGCTCCCAAAGCAGCATGTCACTACTGTGGTGAAATGGGACACAGAGCTAGAAAACAAGGTTGTCAATATTGACAGGTTCAGCTACAAGGTCCAACCATCTGCTCTACAAATGTTGGAAGACCCTGACCTGATAACACAAATTCAGCAAATAATTGCTGAACAACAAAGGCAACCTTTGCATATGATCAATATAGTCTCAAAGTAAAAAAAATCTGACTCCTTCCCGGTAGCCCTTACTTGCCCTGATAGAGCAAAACACAGACAGTGTATATGTAAACTACTGATTAGAAACGAACGTGCTGAATTGTCATTAGACACCAAAACTATTGACTAAAAATACCATGTGCCACTGACCAATATTCACAGATGTGTATATGGTGCCAGAGGACTGAAGATTAGTGTAACCAAAACCAGACAGGTTGAAGTGCAGCTTGGTCCTCACTTACAGAAAATATAATTCTAGGTGAGAGATATCTCACAACCTCCTCTTAGAATGGATGTCTTGTTGACTCTTAACTCCACCCCTGGTTTGTGAAGGGTAAGGTCATCCGGAACCTCATGTAGATGGTGAAATCTGAACTAACAAATCACCCAATATACATGAAGATGGCGGCGCAACGCAGCTCGCAACGGCTACTCTGGTGGTGATGCCTGTTATCTGTCAAGTAGGGTGCCGTGCACAATCCTGATTTGATGGAGACAGACATGAGAGCACAGAGGAACATCTGGTGAAACTTCTGAAATGCTGCTTCACTGCCGCTGCTACTATGTGATCCAAAATCTCCAGAGGGGAAGGCCCCGAGTCATCAGCTTTGTCTGTTGCTCGGCGGCCAGAGTGGGGTCAAAGTGCTTGGCAGAGGATGGTGCTCAGTGCTCGATGCCAGAGGGCTGGTTGGAGGCTCGAAGTTTTCAGACGGACTCAGAGTCCGCTGCGGTCAGGTGCTTCCAATGGTGCTGCATCGGCAAGTTTGCAGCGCTTGGAGGCTCATGGCAGTTTCTCCCTTCTACCGTCTGCGTGAGATGATGGGGCTATCAGGACTTTGAGACTTTTTTTTACCGTGCCCATGGTCTGTTCTTTATCAAATTACGCTATTGATTTGCACTGTTGTAACTATATTTTATAATTATGTGTTTTTGTCAGTTTCAGTCTTGGTTCGTCCTGTGTTTCTTGTGATATCATTCTGGAGGAACATTGTATCATTTTTTAATGCATGCATTTCTAAATGACAATAAATGAGGACTGAGTGCCCTCATAATCTAATCTAATCTAATCTAATATGCTTCAAAGACTAAAATGAATGTGGCCTACTGGAAGTGGACAAGTTTACTAGAAAGGTGCTCTCATGTACTAAGCAGAGTCCCATAAACACCACAGAATGTGCAGATGCTGAAAATCCAGAGCAACACACACAAAAATGCTAGAGGAAATTAGCAGGTCAGGAAGCATCTATGGGAGTGAATAAACAGTCAATATTTTGAGCTAAGACCCTTCTTCAGGATGCCTCTAAGTGGAACATCTATGGAAGGTATTTTACCTATTGACAACCAAATGAAGGTACAAGGGATTTTTGTCAAAACTCAGTGTGTCCCACAGACCTGTTAGGCCTGTTAAGAAAGTGAATGGTATATGGGGACTGACAGTGGATTATAGGGTTACTATTCAATGTATTGACAAGTTAACCCCTTTAGTGAGCTACTCATCAAACATTTCAATGCACTGAAGCTATCCAACAAGTGACTTACAGTTATTGATATGGTAAATGGATTCTAGTCTGAATCCCTGGAGCCTGAATGTCAAGCAACACATGTCAAAGTTGCTGGTGAACGCAGCAGGCCAGGCAGCATCTCTAGGAACAGGTACAGTTGACGTTTCGGGCCGAGACCCTTCGTCAGGACTAACTGAAAGAAGAGCTAGTAAGAGATTTGAAAGTGGGAGGGGGAGGGGGAGATCCGAAATGATAGGAGAAGACAGGAGGGAGGTCGGATCTCCCCCTCCCCCTCCCACTTTCAAATCTCTTACTAGCTCTTCTTTCAGTTAGTCCTGACGAAGGGTCTCGGCCCGAAACGTCGACTGTACCTCTTCCTAGAGATGCTGCCTGGCCTGCTGCGTTCACCAGCAACTTTTATGTGTGCTGCTTGAAATTCCAGCATCTGCAGATTTCCTAGAGCTTGAATGTCAAACGTGGTTGGCTTTCTCAGTCAATGCACAACAATAACAAGGCTAGCATGAAGTTTCCCCAACAACCCAACTGTCTACACATGGATCTGATGCAACATCTGAAGGACATACCAACATTGATTTATATAGTATGTGTATGATGTCCTGCTTGCACCCAACACTATAGATCAGCATGAATGCAAGGTATTTTCCTTACTCAATTATTTACCTTCCAAAGGTCACAAAACAAGTTTGGACAAGGCGCAATTACAACAAGAAGTAATTTACTTGGAATAAAAAAAATTCCCAAGGTAAGACAGATATCACCAAGAATTGTTTACCAAATCAGAAAAACCTTCTGCAACAGTCCAGCAACTCCTGGGTTTGTTTGACTACAGCACCTACATTAAGACTCTCTGACAGAGGTAAACCATTCACCCTAATGTCAATGAGAAACGTAGCTGCATGGTAGCAGTCTTGACTCAAGAAAATGAACACTAACAGCACTCTGTTGGCTATTAATCTGCCAAATTGGTTAATATTTCACTGAGATTGGGGCCTTATTTGTGATCAGTACAAGCTATCTATTCAGCAGTCATGGCTGCTTTCAGTATTGTGTTTGATCAAATTTTGAATGTTTGATGTCCTCACTCAGTACACATCTTACTGACAATGAACAGGGCCTCTCAAGTAACAGTTGCTCAATGGTCCAACTGTTCTTGAAGCATCTAACATTATCATCCAGCAAGCAAATCTAGTGAATCCAACTACACTGTTGGACTGGACATGGAGGACTATGATAACCATAACTGAACAGTGATAATAATGTGCCATGAACATGGAAGCCACCACAAAGAAATGGCTCTATTGAACCCAGATTTGATTCTGTTCACAGAAGGCTCCTTGCTAGTTGAAAGACAGGTTAAAATAGCTCGATGGGCTATTGTTTCTGAAACTTTAAGTGCTAGCATTAAGAAGTATGGTTCTAGGTACTACTGCATAACAGGCTGAACAAAAAATAATAATTGAGGCCTATAAGATGGCAGTAGGAAAATCAGATAATACCTACACAGATTCCTGATATGCTTTTGGTGCTCTTCATGATTTTGGAAATTTATGAATGCAACGGGGATTTGTTATGGCTGTAGGAAAACCAATCAAGAATAACTAGCTAGCACAATATACAATTACCTCCAGAGTAGCTGTATTGAAATGTAAAAGCCACTCCAAAATTGACACAGTTGTAAGTTGTGGAAATGCATTTACAGGCAGTAAAAAGGGCAGCACAGGAAGGACATTAATTAGCTTGTTTATTTTGGCTTTTTTCTTAAAGGTGTGCCGGGTGCGTTCCGGCCACCGCTGCACCACTGCATTCTTCGCGGTGATGTATCGGTCCATGGCCAGGAGGTTGGGAACCACTGCCTTACAGAAAGTAAAAACAACACTAGTTGCAATGCTTCTCCAAAATCACATGGCGATGTATCAGATTTAGTTAACTGAATTCATAAAGCAGTAGCTAAGATACACCAATCAGATGAGTAGGATTCAAAGTTGCTGGTGAACGCAACAGGCCAGGCAGCATCTCTAGGAAGAGGTACAGTCGACTTTTCGGGCCGAGACCCTTCGTCAGGACTAACTGAAGGAAGAGCTAGTAAGAGATTTGAAAGTGGGAGGCGGAGGGGGAGATCCAAAATGATAGGAGAAGACAGGAGCGGGAAGGATGGAGCCAAGAGCTGGACAGGTGATTGGCAAAAGGGATATGAGAGGATCATGGGACATCCCCTCCTCGCATTGCAAAAATGCCATCCCCTTCTCGCAATTCCTCCGTCTCCTCCGTATCTACTCTCAGGATGAGGCTTTTCATTCCAGGACAAGGGAGATGTCCTCCTTTTTTAAAGAAAGGGGCTTCCCTTCCTCCGCCATCAACTCCGCTCTCAAACGCATCTCCCCCATTTCACACACATCTGCTCTCACTCCATCCTCCCGTCACCCCGCTAGGAACAGGGTTCCCCTGGTCCTCACCTACCACCTCACCAGCCTCCGGGTCCAACATATTATTCTCCGTAACTTCCGCCACCTCCAACGGGATCCCACCACTAAGCACATCTTTCCCTCCCCCCCGCCCCGCTTTCCGCAGGAATCGCTCCCTACGCGACTCCCTTGTCCATTCTTCCCCCCCATCCCCCCCCCACTGATCTCCCTCCTGGGCACTTATCCTTGTAAGCGGAACAAATGCTACACATACCCTTACACTTCCTCCCTTACCACCATTCAGGGCCCCAGACAGTCCTTCCAGGTGAGGCGACACTTCACCTGTGAGTCGGCTAAGGTGATATACCGCGTCTGGTGCTCCCGATGTGGCCTTCTATATATTGGCGAGACCCGACGCAGACTGGGAGATCGCTTTGCTGAACACCTATGCTCTGTCCGCCTGAGAAAGCAGGATCTCTCAGTGGCCACACATTTTAATTCCACATCCCATTCCCATTCTGATATGTCCGTCCACGGCCTCCTCTACTGTAAAGATGAAGCCACACTCAGGTTGGAGGAACAACACCTTATATTCCACTGGGTAGCCTCCAACCTGATGGCATGAACACTGACTTCTCTAACTTCCGCTAATGCCCCAGCTTCCCCTCGTACCCCATCCGTTATTTATTTATATACACACATTCTCTCTCTCTCTCCTTTTTCTCCCTCTGTCCCTCTGACTATACCCCTTGCCCATCCTCTGGGTTTATTTTTCCCCCCCTCCCCCTTTTCCTTCTCCCTGGGCCTCCTGTCCCACGATCCTCTCATATCCCTTTTGCCAATCACCTGTCCAGCTCTTGGCTCCATCCCTCCCCCTCCTGTCTTCTAACATTTTGGATCTCCCTCTCCCCTTCCCACTTTCAAATCTCTTACTAGCTCTTCCTTCAGTTAGTCCTGATGAAGGGTCTCGGCCCAAAACGTCAACTGTACCTCTTCCTAGAGATGCTGCCTGGCCTGTTGCATTCACCAGCAACTTTGATGTGTGTTGTTTGAATTTCCAGCATCTGCAGAATTCTTCGTGTTTACATTTTTAGATGAGTAGGATTTCTTTGATTGGATCAAATCAGCCCTTGGGAGCCAGAACTTCTTGATATTACAAATTATATTTGCTCTGGTGTACCTTATCATAGTATGTATCTTAATTGCTTGTATAAGGGCCATCATCAATGAAGCTGTTCAAAACTCACATGAGTGTCCCTATCTTGAAGGACAATCCACATGGCTTTGATATAGCTGTATGTTTTTATTCCTCGGGGTTGATAAAACTTTATACTCGACACTGCTACTGCAAGTTTTTCTACCCTTAATTTTCAGATGAAATAATTCAAAATGGTGACTTAGAGCAAAAGGGAGAAATGTTGGTAAGAGTCCAAATTGTTATTCTTCTTATAGTTTAACTTTTTTATTCCTGCTTATACGTTTCTATAATCATCTGTTTGTCTGTAAGTGTTCAAAGGATTTTCAGTCACTTGTATTATAGCTGGTACTGTCTTTTATTTGTAGTTTATTTTGCCCATAAGCTTGTGATATGTCAGCATAAATCAAGCTGTCTCATAGGTTGTTCTTAACAAGAATTTTCTTCGCTGTCCGGTTTGAGTTAGTTTCATTACAAAATGTCCGTGAAGCAAGGTTCTTTGTTCTTTCTTTCTTCGTTTTCTCTCTCTCCTCCTTACTTAGAGTACAGCGAATTGGTAACTTATATTTTTGTTATGAGAAAGGCTGCAATCACAGGATATATACCTAATTTTTGACTTCTGAAGAACCTTCTGGATAATATCATCTACAGATCCAACATATGTCATGAGGAATATGCAGACTCCATACAGGCAGCATGCAGAATTAGGATCAAACCTGGATCACTGGGATTGTGAGACCACAGCATTAACTACCATGCTACTACAATGTATTCGTCCTCTGTAACACACAAAGGCACCAAAGAAACTCAGCAGGTCAGACAGCATCTATGGAGGGAAATGGACAACCTACATTTTGGGTTGAAATCCTTCAGCTGAAGTACAAAAGAAGAGAAGGGTGATGGGCAGATGAAGAGGGTGGAGAGAGGAAAGAGATAGGATGATGAAGACCAGTTGAATCAGAAGGAAAGAGAAAAGTTAAAGAAAGGAGTAGAGGGGGTAAAGGGGGCAGAGGGGAGCGACTACCAGAAGTTTGAGAATTCATTGTTAGTGCCATTAGTTTGGAGAGTGGAGTATGAGATGCTATTCTTCTAATTTGCATTCAGTCTTGACCTGGCAATGGAGGAGCCTAGGACAGAAATGTCAGTGTGGGCATAAGAAGTACAATTAAAATGGTTGGCCACCAAGAGATCCCAGCTTTCATGGTGGATGAAACCATTTTGTTTTGCTGTTTATGAGCAATTTGATCAGGGCACTTCAATGAAGACTGGCTCTGCGGCCTGCAATCGGCTGGGGTGCTGAACTGAACTAACTGAATACTCCTGGAATCCTGGTTTGATATTTGATGTTCTATGTGCTGTTCCCTCACTTTTTGCCTTTTGCTCAATTTGTTCTCTTTTTGCGTGTTAGGGCTTTGATGTTTCCTTAGAATGGGTTCCATGGTGTTTCTTTGTTTTATAGCTGCCTGCAGGAGGATGAATCTCAGTTGTATTCTACATACATACTTTGATAATAAGTGTACCTTGAATCTTTTGAATCTTTGGATGGAGAGAAGATGCTCAGCAAAGCAATTCCCCTATCTATGTCCAGTCTCATTGATGTAAAAGAGGTCGGATGCAATAAATAACACTGCGGGTTTCACCTATGAAAGACGACTTCACCTGAAAAGCTGTCTAGAGCCATGGATGGTGGTGAGGGTGGTAGAGTAGGTGCAGCTCTAACATTTTGTGTAGTTGGAGGGGTAAGTGAGTGGAAAGGAAAGGAGAATCAGTAGTGAGGGATGAGTGGATGGGAGAATTACAGACAGTTTGATCCCTGCCCAAAGCGTAGCTGGAAGGGGAGGGAAGATATTCCTGATAATGGCTTCCTGTGTAGATGAAGCAAGTTTCCAAGAATGATAATGTTGGATGTGTAGGCATTTTGGAGTCGCTTTGAAACTGCCAGAGTATTGGAAACAAAGAGCTGTTGTTTGGTTTATATAAGCTGAAGCTCAATTCTACTATATAGTAGTGTCGCTTGGAAACTCCATGGCTGCAAGAGTGGTGAGTCTGCTAGAACATTCGCCTGAACACAATAAATACTGATTGCTGAAAACTCACCTTTTACAGACATTTGGACTATTGGAGTCTGAGCACACCAAACAGTTGCCCTACTTGCCTGGCTTCAGCAATGCTAAGCCATCAAAACTAATGGACCACATACTGTCACTCCTGGGAAATCACCATCCTTGTTTTATTTTTAAAGAACTCTTCATGCAGCAAATGCCTGATCAAGTTCGCATTTCCCTCGCTAATGCACCCGTGAAGGACTATAGGGAGCTTGCTAAAATGGCTGATAGTCTACACAGCTAGGCAGCAGAGCATCATCCCTTCTCCTTTCTCTACATGAATAGGCCCGGTCAGCAAAACCCTCAACATTAGGATGCCCACAGCTACGAAACAGATGATGCTGGCCTGTGTTTTGACCACGTTCGCTTTGACATGTACAGGAAAAGCTGACCACTTTGCACTTTTCTGAGTGTCAGCACATCAGAACATCAGAGGTCTGTGAACACGATGGGTCTCAGCTGCCAAGGACGTCTGCTGGTCATTATAGACACACTTTCAGGGAAATGCTTCCCTTGTGTCACAGGATGCTCAAGTGAGTGTACTGTCAGCATCATCTATCGATGAGAAGGCAAACAGCGATGAAACTTTGCCTTCAGCAGCAGAATCCAGACTTACAGGGCATGATGGGTGACACTCTGCTTCAGTGGGCGATATTACACATGGGATTTCATCCCTGGCTAAAGTGACTGGACTTCTGCTCAGTGCAGATTTCCTGTGTGCCCAAGAGCTATTAGTCAATCTTAAAAACTGCTGGCTTGTGGATGTCAAGGACTTTGAGTTGTTACCCTGCTCCTCCAGTAAGTTCCCCACAACAACTCTGTCAAGCACATGCACCACCGCATGTGAGTTTACTCAACTGCTGGGTAAATTCCCAGACCTCACCAAACCCACATTCTCAACTACAGTCACAAAACATGGGGTCAAGCACCACATTCCCACATCTGCCAGTCCATGCTCGTGCATGTAAACTGGACTGAAAAAAACTGGCAAATGCAAAGGCTGAGTTTGCCAACATGTAAGGACTGGGAATTGTGCACCCGTCAAATAGCCCCTGGACTTCACCATTCCATACGGTCCCTAAGTCCGATGGTGGTTGCCTCTCATGTGGTGATTATCAACAGCTTAATGAGGCCAGCGTCTCCAATCGTTACTTGGTCCCACACATTCACTATTTTTGAGCACACTTAACTGGAAAGTTAATTTTTTCCAAATTTGATCTAGTTAATGGCTACCATTAGCTCCTAATATATGCTCAGAGGACATTCCCAAAACAGTTGTAGTAACCCCATTCTGCCTCTTTGAGTTTCTGCACATGCCATTTGGGCTGAAAAATGCAGCACAGACTTCCAATGGCTGATGGACTCTGTATTAAAAGACTTCAGCTTTTCTTTTTGTTCACCTGGATGACATACTTGTTGCCAATGCCCAAATCCAAACATGTATCTCCTTTCTGCACACTTCTCGAGCACTTAAGCCAATGTGGGTTGATTATTAACCCTGCTAGATGCCAGTTTGGGTTGTCAACCATTGACTTTCTTGGTCTTCGCATCTCTGCAGATGGTGCGAAACAGCGCCCATCAAAAGTAGCCGCGATTATGGATTTCTCACTGCCAAGCACTGCTAAACACTAAAGGAGCTTTTAGGTATGGTGAATTTCTATCACCGTGTCATTCCACAAGCTGCTGAGTTTGTGCTCCCCCTGTATATAGTGCACTTTAAGGCTACACCACTGATCAAGTGCTTGACTAGTCAGTGTATATGACCAAGGCATATGATGATACCAAATGAGCTCTTTCCAACACAACCCTACTGGTGCACTCACCACCCCCCCCCAATGCATCTATAGCCATTACTACTGATGCTTCAGAATATGCTGTGGGTGCTGTGCACGAACAGTTGGTTGGACGCATGTGGCAGGTGCTCACCTTCTTCAGCCAGCAGCTCCATCCCTCCGAAACTGCTGGCTTGTGGATATTTGACTGTGAGCTTCTCGGTCTCTTTCTGGCTGTCTGCCACTTTTGTTTTCTTCTAGAGTATCGCCATTTCACAGCATTCATTGACCACAAACCCTTCACACATACGATGCCCAAAATATCAGGGCCTTGGTCTCCATGGCTGCAATGCCAGCTGGCCTACATATCAGATATACAACTGATATACAACGTATCAAAAGGAAAAATAATGCCATGGATGATTGCCTCTCATGACAGCTGTTGAGGCCATACACATAGGGGTTGACTATGCTGGCACGGCAGCCAACCAAGCCATTGACCCAGAGGTCCAGGATCACTGAACAGCAGTGCGGTTGGCTAACACTAAGCTTAGGGAGGCTGAGGTGTGTCTCCTGTACAATGCCACAACTGGTCACCCTTGCCCCATATTAGAGCAAACTGGAGGTGAACTGCTTTTGACTTCATACATGGCCTCTTGCATTTGGGCCAGAAGGCCTCACAGAAATGGGTTGCTCTAAAGTTTGTGTGGCATGGCCTTTAAAAGGACATGTGTGATTGGAGTGCAGCTTGTAGGGAGTGCCAGTGGGCAGAAATTAACTGTCATATCCAGGTGCCACTGGCACCTTTTGAGGTCACTGATTGATGGCTTGAACATGTCAATGTGGACCTTGTTGGTCCTCTTCCCCACCCCCCTCTCCCATGGTTTCATGCACCTGCTTACCATGGTGGACTGTACCATCAGGTGGCCAGAGGTCGTCCCTCTAGCATCAATGACAGCCACAGACGTGGTTTGGGTATTCATCAGCCCTTGGGTTGCTTGGTTTGGCACCCCATCTGATATTTCCTCTGACAGCAGTCTACAGTTCATTTCAGACCTCTGTGCTACAAAGGCCCAGAACTTTGGTGTTTGGCTACATCACACCACAGCATATCATCTGCAGTCCAACGGCCTATGCAAGCGGTTTTATCGTTCCTTAAAAGCTGCTCTGAGGGCTTCCCTGATGGATGAGTGTTTGCATGATCATCTCCCGTGGGTACAGCTGGGACTCAGAACAGCTCCAAAAGAGGATCTACAGACGTCCATAGCTGAGTACCAGGTGTTTTTATTCCTGATGCCATGACCACCTGGTCAACATTCCATCCTTATCAGTAAATTCAATTCCATTGCACCTATTCCTACCAAGGTCAGCAATCTTGGGTTCCTGTTGACCTACATTCTTACATTCTGCCTTGTTTGTTTTCATCCACTATGATGCACACCAAAGTCCCCTTAGGTCCCCTTAAGATGGCTCGTTCCATGTTTTGGAATGGAGAGAAAAGACTTTTATCATAGATAGGAGGGGTAAACCTGAATGTGTTTTGGTAGATCTCCTTAAGCTGGCCCACTGAGATTTGGAGGATTTCACTACCATGCTGCTACTGGCATGACATGACATGTCAACACGTCTCTGGATGGACCAGTGGCACCTGCTGTTCCTTCACCCATGGGACATAGCACCCAAGCCGAGCAGCCAGCCCGAGCAGCCCGTCTGAGCTCGGAACAGGCTCATAATGCCGTTTCAGTGAATTCTGGGAGGATGCTGTGCAGGGTTATGTAATTGGTGGAGATGTACATAACTCATAACCACTGACATTGAGTTGGGGTTCACTTTAAGAGGCTGGTCGGACATGATGATTTTTAGGATTTTTAGCGTGTTTTGTGTTCAGGTTTTGCAGTTCAATAAACATGGTTGTTGCACTTTTTACTTAAACTTACAAACAGCTCACATCATTTTATTTGTAAAAACCTACAATTTTATGTCCAAAACAAAAGAGACTTCTGACTGAAAAAAGTGGTCATTACCTCAGGTCACTTAATCAATTACTCCTCACATCTGCATTCCCTGTCCCCTTATCTTTATGGCAAAATACCTGCTGTTGTGCATTTACCTTGCTCAATGAAGTACCTGACCCCAGGCCATGATCCTGTCATTTGGCCACATTGCTTGCTGATGACTGGGTAAATGTAATAGAATCTACAAATATTTTTGGTGGCAATTAAAACATTGACAAGCCTACTGAAATCTTCCATGCTTTTGTTTCGCCTCTTATCGTGGGCACGTGGCCAAGTGGTTAAGGCATTGGACTAGCTACCTGAAGGTCGTGAGTTCGAGCCCCAGCCGAGGGAACGTGTTGTGTCCTTCAGCAAGGCACTTAATCACACATTGCTCTGCGATGACACTGGTGCCAAGCTGTATGCCCTTCCCTTGGACAACATTGGTGTCATGGAGAGGGGAGACTTGCAGCATGGGCAACTGCTGGTCTTCCATACAACCTTGCCCAGGCCTGCGCCCTGGAGAGTGAAGACTTTCCAGGCGCAGATCCATGATCTCGCAAGACTAACGGATGCCTTTATTATTACCAATATCTGACAGTTTGTGTTGAGTTAAAAATGCAGTATTCTCCATCCCCACATTACTATAGATATTTAGTAATTGTCAACATTAGTTTTACACTAAAATTCAAAGTTTTATTGTGTTAGTATTCACTAAAGATTTTTCATTTACTATCCAATCAGTGAGCTGAAATATTAACTTCGCAGTATTTCATGCTGAAACTGTTGGTTAAAAATGGAGAATAATAAAAATTTTTGAACAGGTAATTAAGTATTTAATAAGTCAAAAGTAGGAATTTAGTGAGCTGTGATATCCTATTTATGATTTTTGCTATCAAAATGTACTACAGAATGTTTCAAGAAGTGTACTGTTACTTCTGTAAAAGATTGCAAGAACTGGCATACCATAAATTTACAAACAAGCTGAGGTACATTCTTTTAACTTACATTCTTATGAAACAAAAGATCAACATTTGAAATACTGCTCTGCAATAGCTACAGAAAATGCAATTGACAAATTTTTTGATGAGGTATTGTCAAAGCACACAACTTACAGGCCTCTCTAACACCACAGGAAGAGATGGCAAAAACTCAGGTTTCTCTTTCGAAATTGGCAGGCTGGCAATTTTCATCAGAAATTCTCTGCTGTAGGTTATCCTCTCTGCATCTGGAAAGTAGATTGAACTGGTAAACAAAGTAAAGTTCTTTTTTAATGCAAAATTTAAAAACATAAAAATGGAGCTAAAACAGCAATAATGTACTGAATTTGAATGATAATCCATAATCATATTGAATGACAGCAGATTTACTAGGTCAAATGGCTCACTTCTGCTCCTATTTTCTATGTTTCTAATGGACTTGGGAATCCTCGTGCAGGAGGGTCCAGGGCAGATTCATGAGAATGATTTCGGGAATGAAAGGGTTAAAGTATGTGGAGCGCTTGGTGGTTCTGGGCCTGTATTTGCTGGAATTTAGAAGCATTGAGAGGGGATCTCATTGAAACCTATCGAATATTGAAAGGCTTAGACAAAGTGGATATGGAGAAGATGGTTCCTATAGTGGGTGAGTCCAGGACCTGAGGGCACAGCCTCAGAATAGAGGGACATCTATTTAAAACAGAGACAAGAAGGAATTTCTTTAGCCAGAGGGTGTTGAATCTATGGAATTCATTGCCATGGACAGCTGTGGAGGCCAAGACATTGGGTATATTTAGGGTCATAAAGTACAGCACAGGAACAGGCCTTTTGCTACATCTAGTCTGTGCTGAACTATTTAAGCTGCAACAGCTTAAGCAGATCCCATTGACCTGCAACAGTACTATAGCCCTCCATATCCCAGCCATTCATATACCTTTCCAAACTTCTCTTGAACGTTGAAATCGAGCTCGCAAGCACCACTTGCACTGGCAGCTTGTTCCACACTGTTACGACCCTCTTACTGAAGAAGTATCCCTCATGTTCCCCTTAAACTTCTCACCTTTTACCGATAACCCATGACCTCTGGTTGTAGTCCTACCAAACCTCATTAGAAAAAGCCGGCTTGGATTTACACTATCTAAATCCCTCATAATTTTATTTTGTTACGATTTCGTAACGTACCAGCAGCAAGAGATAACAAATTAAGTCAGATTTTAATATTAAAACCACTATATTTATTTACATCTACTCAAAAATATGGAAAATTAAATAAACTACCTTCTTAAACAGAAGTTGACAGTGTTATGCGTCTATAGCTCCCAAACAGTCAAACTTGGAACCCGTTCTTAACAAATCTTACTCAAGCATAGTCTTAAAGTGGCAGTTCAGAGAGTCCCAGTAATTCACAAAATAGGTGAGAGGAGAGACTTGTGGATTCACAATGCAGCGACGAAGTGATCACGACAAATTCCTAAGATTTCACGGCTAGTAAATGAAGAAGCAATTACCGAAGATCCCAGCCAAGGAATACTGTTCCGAAGTCCACAAAGAGAGATGTCACAAAGTGACTGTCACGAAATCCACACCCGTGGATCATACGAAGGACAGACACGTCTCCACAATGCACAGTGTGCCGCTGATTAACCCAATCCTTTGGGTATGGGTAAGCATTAGACTTTACCCTTCTCAATCATGAGCTGTTCCCTAATAGCTCGAAGTCTGCAGTCTTCACTCTCTCTCTCTTTCCTTCGACTCTCCTCAGCACTATGTCCGCATTTCTTTTATACCGTCGGCATACATCATAAGGTAATGCTCACAGAAACAAAAGTGTGGATTCCCAGTAAAACGAAACTGGGGACACGTGACACCCACAGTAAATGAAACTATAAACTCCCAGTAAAATGAAACTGTGGACACGTAACCGTATACTTCTATCAAATCTCCCTGCAATCTTCTACGTTCCAACAAATAAAGTCCTAACCTATTTAACCTTTCCTTATAACTTAGGTCCTCTAATCCAGCATCCTTGTAATTTTTTTTTGTGCTCTTTCAACCTTATTTACATTTTTCCTGTATGTAAAAGACCAAAACTGCACATAATTCTCCAAATTAGGCCTCACTAACGTCTTATGCAGCTTAACATAACATCCCATGTCCTGTATTCAATATTTTGATTGATGAATCAATGTACCAAAAGCTTTCTTTGCAACCCTATCTACCTGTGATGCCACATTCAATGAATTATGGATATGTATTCCCAGATCCCTTGTTCTACAGCACTCCTCAGTGCCCTACTATTCACTGTGTAAGACGTCCCCTTAATAACTGGTCCGAAGTCCGGATATTAAAATATCTATACAGTGTGGCCAGAGAGCCACCTTCATCAGGAGTGTGCCGTGGGATATTCTAGGTGTGTAATCTGTATTTCCTGTTCATTCATTTTAATAAGCATCAAACATAACATCCAACCCTCTTCCACCCTTGGCCAATCAGTTTCAGCCCTACATGAATCTCCTTCTTCGACTCATAACATAAAAATTCATAACACAGCAACCCATCTATTTCTTGTCATTTTCTCTTTTATCGCCCCATAAAGTAGGTTGGTGTATTTATCTTCTGTAAAAGTGGTTTTAATTTATTGTCCTTGTTTCAGGGAGACAAGGCATTCAAAGCTATCCTGTAGATACTGCTGCAGAATTTTAGGATGCTTTTGTACCAAATAACATGAATATATTAGATACCTCAGAGTAATCTTTGAGCACTATACTGATGAAGCTGAATTTCAATGCCATGGTACAAATGGGACCTACTGCAACTCAGCTGAAGAAAACAATGAAGGGCAATCCTAATAAATAGCAATATATGTTAATCCCATCTTCCTCCCTCCATATAAGACCAGATACTGATAAACTCCCCCAGAATTCCACCACTCACTAACAACTTAGAGGCAAGTTACAGTAACCAAGTAATCTAAAAATTAACATAGAACTAGATGGAACAATTCATTATTTACTTGACAATATGATTTGAAGATTATGATCTTACCTGAGACATTACCAAAAGTCCAAAGCACCTATTGCCATATTTTTAACTTCATTAATTTTCCTTGTTGCTTATCACCTACAGCTCTTTCTTTCACTACCAATATCTACAAGCACTCATTGTTTCTTTAACCACCACCCCTTGCAATGAACTCATTTCTATATTACACTGGTCAGTTTCCTCTACATCATCTGTGGTTTAATATACTCATTGAATTGACAGTACCATGGGAAGATGGTGTCGAAGAAGCTTATGAGAGGAAAAAGACCAAGTACTCTGAACTGGCAACTGAAGCTGCCCAGAATGGCTGGAAGACCAAGATTTTCCCTGTAGAAGTGGGATGCAGGGGATTCGTTGCTACATCTACAACCAGTCTATTGAAGAAAATGGGGGTGAGGGGTCACTCCCTCCAACAAGCAATCAAGTCCTTGTCAAACGCAGCAGAAGGAAGCAGCAATTGGATTTGGATTAAAAGGAAAGACAACAACTGGGCTGCAAGATGAAGATAGGAGGGTATGGAACTGAGAGGGGTGTATCTGAGATGCCAGATAGCACTGTTGAGCCCTCTGGAGACATCGTGGGCTTATCAACGAAACGTCAAAGAAGGAGGGTGCCCACCTAATGACTCCAATGACGTACCTACCCTCCCTGTCACCACTCCAAGCCCATTGCCAACATCGAGAGTGCCAATTTACCATAGGGATTGAAACATCAAGTCCTAGTAGCTCTACTGATCTACTGTGCATGTGCAACATAATTTGTTTTCTCATATTCTACGTCTCTGCTAAGAAAGGTTGTATCACCAGTTCTCAAACTGTCTTGCAATTTTCATACCATCAACATATTTTGTAAGGTTCAACTATATTTTTACTTATTGAGGCTTCTACTTGCCTTATTTGCCATCCCCAAATGCATGACTTCTTACTACTCTGAACTAAATTCCATTTGCCATCTGAAAGAGCCACTGATATCTTCCTGCATTCTGCAGCATCCTTCTTCATCAATCACCTCAGTGCCAACTTCAGCATCATCATAGGCCTTACAGTTGTCAATGCAATATTATTTGCTTTTATTCATATCAGAGTTGAAAATTTTGATCCAGGATAAGTAATCTCAGTAATTTAGTACTTGGTCCAAATTAGCATTTGCTCATTGTTGGCCCTTAAGGTGCTAAAGGTGAGGAAATGCACAACAGCAATGCCTTTTATTATCATAGCAAAAATGTTGGAGATGCTCTTTGCATGCTAAAGCATCAGCCTAAATTCAATTGTCGGTAAATTTTTGCCAAATGCATGAACTGCCAGTTTGTATAAGCCCTTATTTAATGGTGTCCTGTACTTATCCGAACCACAAGGCAATTAGGCATAAACTGGCAACACATCCAAAGTAGATGCTTCAACACACTTTCCACTGCAAGGTAAACAACAGGAATTCTGCAGATGCTGGAAATTCAAGCAACACACATCAAAGTTGCTGGTGAACGCAGCAGGCCAAGCAGCATCTGTAGGAAGAGGTGCAGTCGACGTTTCAGGCCAAGACCCTTCCTCAGGACTTGACGTCCTTGAAGTCCTGACGAAGGGTCTCGGCCTGAAACGTCGACTGCACCTCTTCCTACAGATGCTGCTTGGCCTGCTGCGTTCACCAGCAACTTTGATGTGTGTTCCACTGCAAGGTACTTTGTTCTCCCCATTTTTCTGGCTACTCCTTTAACTATTACTCCAATAATATGACATGACTCTTCTTCATGTGTTGATTACTGAGAAGGAAAATAGACAAAATGAAACAGGGGGCCTTGCACACCTACCTCAAAAGCACCATGCATTTCTTTCTATTAGCACTCCTCATCACCTGCAGGACCTCACACAAGAAATCAAAAGTTATAGATTCAAATATTTTTATCCCATAATACTATGCCTATGAACTACAACCTCAAAAACATCAATTCCACTATCTGTTAAGATCTAAATGTCACTGCTGCTGCTGCTCACTTTTTAAAAGGGAGAATAAATTCAAATGGAGAATTTTTATCACATTATTATGTATTATGAATGCAGTGATGTCAGCGGTTCTATTGCAAACTGATCCGAAGCTAAGCTGATCAGAGTCACTGTGACTGTTACCTCCAAGAACGAGCATTTGCCACATGCAGGTTTGGGACTGGGGCTCTGTATATTGTAAAAGATTACAGATCTCAGTAAGCACGTGTTTTGTTCTTTCAAAATCTTAGCTTCCCAATAGATTTTTCCTTAAATGTGAAAACAGTTTATCTTTTGATTATGTTTATGTATTTCCTCATGTCCTCTCACCATTTACTTGCACCTCACTCCCAGCCACCTGTCTTCTTGTCAACAAAACAACCTCTCCCTCAATGTTGCAAAAACAAAGGAGCTGGTTGTGCACTACAGGAGGAATGGAGCCAGGCTAACCCCTATTGACATCAATTGATCTGGGTTTGAGAGGGAGAACAGCTTTAAGTTCCTCAGCATACACATCACCAATGATCTCACGTGGTCCGTACATACTGGCTGTATGGTGAAAAAGGCACAAAAGTGCCTCTTTCACCTCAGACGTTTGAAGAAGTATGGTATGGGCCCCGAAATCCTAAGAGCTTTCTACAGGGGCACAATTGAGTGCATCCTGACTGGCTGCATTGCTGCCTGGTGTGGGAACTGTACTTCCCTTAATCGCAGGACTCTGCAAAGAGTGGTGTGGACAGCCCAGCGCATCTGTAGATGTGAACTTCCCACTATTCAGGACGTTTACAAAGACAGGTGCATAAAAAGGGTCTGAAGGATCATTGGGGATCTGAGTCACCCCAACCACAAACTGTTGCAGCTGCTACCATCTCGGAAATGGTACCACAACATAAAAGCCAGGATCAACAGGCTGCAGGACAGTTTCTTCCACCAGGCCATCAGACTGATTAATTTATCCTGATACAATTGTATTTCTATGTTATATTGACTGTCGTGTTGTGCATACTATTTATTATAAATAACTATAAATTGCACATTTAGGCGGAGATGTAACGTAAAGATTTTTACTCCTCATGTATATGAAGAATGTAAGAAATAAAGCCAATTCAATTCAATTTAGTACAAAATAACCTCAGGAATCTAAGTAGATCTCCTTGAATTATATATCCAAAATATTTGTAATTAAGATTGTTTGCAGACAGTTGTTGGAAGTTCTTCCCTTGCTATTCAAACTTGTCCCTCACACTTCCCCATCACCCCCTCCCCACCACCACCTTTCCATGACTGACACTAAATATGCAGATAACTAATTAATGTTATACAATGATTGACTGCAGTGTATTCTGCATATTTTTGGCATGTATGTGAACCATGTATGGAAAGGCCCAATTCAATATACTACAATATTACGATATGCAGATATACTACAATATCTCAGAGTCTTTGAGTTGTACAGCATGGAAACAGGCCCTTCAGCCAACTCAACCACATCAACCTTGCTGCCCAGCGGGCTAGTCCCACCTAAACACATTTGGCTCTCTAAACCTCTCCTATCCATGTACTTATCTAAATGGTTCTTAAACATTGCAAATGTGCCTGGCTCAACTATTTATAGCAGCTCTTTGTAAATATGCACCACTGTTTGTCTGAAGAGCTACCCCTTACATCCTATTTAAACTTCTTGCCTCTGACTTTAAACCTATACCCTCCTTTTTAGCAACTCCTCTCCAGACTATCTGGTTTCACCCTGTCTATGCCCCCCATGATATTATATACCTCTATCAGGTCACCCCTCAATGTCCTACGTTCCGGGGAATAAAGCCCTAGTCTCTGCAATCTCTACCTGCAACTTACACCTGTAAATAAAATTGAACACCTACGGTGACCTACTGGTTTAAATAAAACAAAAATCTGACCCATGTGATTTAATTTTTTAGGCCACAATATTTTAACAAAGAAACTAAAATACAAGTCTTCAAAGTATTAATTTTAAAATGATGCCATCCTCTTAGTCAGCAAATATGACCTGAATTACTGCCTCTCCATTGTCCATCTTTGTAAAAGGAGATATGATTACAAACACGAAATTAAACTTACTTACTGAAATAGTTAAATGATATTGTAAAATATAATTGAGGCAAAACTGTAATCCAAGAAAAAAGAAAATTACAAAGCCTTCATACCTATCAAGTGCTATTTCTTGCCTCATATCATGTGCCATTTTGATGAGATCAAAATTAAGCAATAGCAACATATTTCATGTATTACATGTTAACATCTACATAGTTATAATGTAATCCTAATACCAAAAGCATTTCCTTTGTTAATTAAAGAAAACTGAGTGTTGCACTTATTGTTGTGAGATGGCAACACTCAGTTTTCTTTAATTAACAGTTTCTATAGCCTCTCAACCTGCAGTGTGTAACCAAGCCCTGGTTCGTTATTTTTATATTTTCTCCAGCCTAGGAATTTTGCATTCTCCATTGGATGGTTTCCTAAATTTTACCATATTGTCTAGAGATATTTTCATCAACTGAAGGTTAACATCAGTAATAATTAAATATTACTTTATATTCAGCATTCCAGTAAAATAAAACAATTTTGGAAATTAATCATTCTCATTATTGTAGCTGCTATACTATAATTTAAAATAAATAATGTGCCCTTTCATAAGCATTCTCATTTAAGTGTGCTTATTTATAAACTGTATCCTATTGTACTTCCATTTTGTATATTATAAAAATATATGCCTTCAGTAGCTAAACAAAACGGTTCCACTCTTTGTAATGGCTACATTTTTTACTTGATCACAGAGGACGTCTCCTTTCTATTACAACAGAAAGTAGGCAAAGTCAGATCAGAATTAGCTCAATTTTGGATTAATAATTAAATATAAAACTTGGAATGTTTTAAATTAACCTAAGCTAAAACATTAATATCACAAAGATTTATAGCACAAGAAGCAGAAAATTCTGAAGGAAGAGGACTAAGGATTTTAACTGATCAGAGCTTTTCTTTAGTTCACTTATTCTGGAATGGGGGCTTCAGCAGAAAATTATTACAATTTATTTCATAGATTAAATAGACTTTTTAATGCTATCTAAATGCATATTTGATGAAATTACCCTTCTTTGTGCCATCTCCCTGACCAGAATGACGTCTTTCAATTGGTCGTTCTTTCAGATCATGTTTGCTTCTAAATGATGGAATATTACTCCACTTGGTTTCCCGTTGTACATATCCACTTGAAATAGTCTGCAAAGTTTTAAACACTGGTTACTTTTCACAATAGTCTGCATATTTCATGTATTTGCTTTGCTGCTCAGATAAAAATAAAAATATAAAGCAGAAAAAAAACAAATTGGGAATTAAACAGAATTTCTACTACAGCCATTAGCTCTACTCCCAGTTTATGAATAGCATTTTCTCAAACTGATAATGGGCATCATAAGTTTATAGAAATTATGCTTATATAATGCTCATCATCAATTTGTTAAATAATCATTCCACTATTCTTTCACTATTTTCAGTGTTCTTACCTATTTATCTATTAAAGTTTTGCTCTTTGTATTTAATAATCCTGGTAATTTGTGGGCTGGTTTCAGGGAAAATAGCTATGATAACTGCTAAACTCTTACCAACAGTTAATTGGTTTACAAATGCACCTTATAACTAAATGAAATGAAAATATTACCCTATATATAAATTTGACAAATTATGAGATTAATTTGACTACAAAAATAATTGCAATCTTGCCTTCTCAGAATACCAAGGAATTAATAAATTCAGACCTACTAGTGATGCCTTTAGCTAAGAACCTAATTTAGAATAATGTTATACCTTCTACACAAAGTGAAATCAAGTCCCCAATAATATTGGCCACATAACCATAAGGCTTTCAATGTTCAGGATTATTATTGAAGGAAATTAGCTCACTCGTGAATTTTTGGTTTGCCAAGACACTCAGTGATCAGATAAATGAAATGCATGAAGTCAGTCCAGTTATCTACTAAACATGCCAGGGAAAGGTCAAGGCCTGTACATTGATGTGCAAGTGATTTTTAATGTGTCTACAAGTCTTAATTAGTGCCAAGCAAGATTTCCGGCATTGAAAGTTTAAGCTTAAAAAAACATGAATACTCCTTTTAGTATCTAGTAACTGTTGTGGCCAATTAAATTTCTTTTCAATTTTTGTTTCTTTCATTGCTCAACTCTATTCAGCATCTCTCATTTTATTTTGCATACAATTTAACATTGTACCATTTACTAAATGCAGACATCCCAACCTGCAAAAACTCATTTCAGGGAGGTAGCACCACCACCCCCACGCGCCCCTCCCCCCACATCCCCATATCCACCCCCAACCCCCCCCTGGTCGACCTTCTCTTCAGTCTTTGGTTTTCTGCTGAAAAGAACTGTGAAATACTTGAGCAGCCTTCCCTGCGCTCAGCCTCCCTAATATGTTGTGGTCCCTAAAAGCATAAGGTGTATCCTTATTATATTGTCTTATGCAGAAAATGTGACATTAAAATATGTACTTATATTATATTATGTTATTATGGAGTCATTTTTTTTACTCTATTACAACTTTAAGCAAGTCTACAGGGAGCTTGGCCTCATCATGCAGGACATCAATAGAGTAGCTCCTTAGCAGCTAGTCAGCTAGTTTAAATAACGTTAGCTACACTAATGAATGAATGACACCTGTTAAACTCACCTCAACATGTCTTTTACAGTCACTTAACCCACCATGGGCAATAGAAAAGTCACTGTTGCAAACAGTGCAGCGAGCAATACTGTCATTTTTGACCCCTATTAGTCTGGGGTGAAGTACGTTTTACATTTTCTCTTTTTGGAACACTCTGCCATGGTGCTGCAAGACACTAAACTGAACTGATGGACAATGAAAGAGAGGGAGAGAGGTGTCGACTGTAAAGCCCGCCCACAGAGAAAATTGATAGGTCTACCTAGCACAAAGAGAGACCAATCAGGATGCTCTCTCTTTCACCCTCTCGCTGCGTCAGTCACTTGCTCTCTCTGTCTCTCTCCCTCTCCCTCACTTGCACTCAAAAAAATCAATTTCCGGGATATTGTATATAATTTGCAGGCATCAGGGAGCCGCTATCAATATGCGGGAGACTCCCGGAACTTCTGGGAGAGGTGGGATGTCTGTAGATGCAACATACAAATGGAATGCACTTGAAAAGGAGCGTCTATCCTGTGCTCTGCTAGTAATCCTGATTGCACTGCAGGTAGACCCCAGGATGAGAGCTGAAGAGGAGGAGGTATCAGAAGGAAGCAGGAATAACCACCAGATGCAGGTATCAGTGAACCTGGGAACAGAACCCTATTTCACTTATTTTGTCAACATTTGCACTTTGACTTCTAGAACCTGATCTCATAAGAGCAACCTTTATGTAACTCACAGATCAATTTATTTACAAGCACACACACTCAAACAATTGGGCGATGTCCTTAGTCATCCTCATTTTAGTCACAGGCTCTGCACTTCTTCCCATCTCATCAACATAAGTGTGTGCGTGTGTGTGTATATATATACACACACACACACACACACACACGATAGCTGCTGTTCATATCAGGTATTCTGAACAACATGCAGGACACACAAGCTTAATCACAACAACTGTGTATTGAAAATCACATTATTACTGAAACTTTGATATTAACTCCTTCTTTATTCTTGCAGGATGTTTGTCAACAATAGATATCTATCCTAACAAAGAGAACAGAGAATACCCTTTGGGTCACAGAGGCTCATGTTGCTTGAGGAGAATTCTTCATCCTTAACAGAGACAAACAAAAGAAAATCTCCAGATGCTGGAAATCTGAGCAACACACACAAAATGCTGTAAGTACTCCGCAGGCCAAGTAGCATCTATGGAAAAGAGTACAAACCGAAGTACAGTCCTGCCAAAGGGTTTCAGGCCGAAACGTCGACTGTACTCTTTTTCATAGATGCTGCCTGGCCTGCATTTTTCCTCCAGCACTTTCTGTGTGTTGCTCCTTAACAAAGAGCTGAGAAAAGGTAAGGTGAAAAAGCATGCAATTTTCATTGCACTTTATTGTGGTCTCCTGGCCCCATTATAATCTCCCCAGCATGGGGTCTCTGTTTTTGCTTAGGAATGTCAATTTGGAGACGACAACATTCTTGATGGTCTTGGTAATACCGTAAATATTACAATAAAGCTCTTCCTATATTAATTGCAGGGCTAAGAAGACAATCATATAAACAAGATATGCCTTATTCCCAGGATCTGATCCTTCCTCAGTGTGACATTGGCCATTACCTAAAATTGAAAGCGTCAGGTGAATTTTGCAGGTACAAGAGAAGTACATTTAGCACAAGAGAATTTCCTTCTCGTGGTCACCTACAATGTATGCTCAGTGTGCAATACACATTGAATTTCTTTCCAAAGAGGAGCTTGAAACAAATATTTCCCTTATTATGCATAATGGTTACTGCCAAAGGATAAAGAATCTATTTTGTTTGAATACGGAGTATCAATGACCTGTGGTGCTCAGTAAACTGTGATACATTGCAAAGATCAGCCACTCCTGCCTGGAATTATTTAGAGACTACGTGTGAAATAAATCAAAGATCTTCACCTACATAGTCAGAGCCATCCAGACAGAGGTGCATGGTTGAAGCTCTTCCTGCAAAAGATCATATGTCTCTGCTATCAACAGCTTTGAAAACATTGATCATCAGATCTTTTACCCTTTGAAGAGGAATGGAGGTAAATACATTGTTGTCTGAATATTTATGGAAAGCTGGCACACATGTTCATTTATCCCTCTTCCAAATATCCCATAACACCACAAGATATAGGAGCAAAATTCCGTCATTCTGCCCATTGAGTCTGTGTCAATCACAGTTGATTTTTTAAAAATGCCTGGTTCAGTCCCTATCTACATTCATGACACTTCACCTGCTCTTTGTCTTTTCAATGACTTGAAGTGCTCTGTCCCTGATCATTTTATTTTCACTACATATGTCCAGTTGCTAACGCATCCACCCTCCATCAGGAGAGCCTTAAAGTTCTCCGGTTCTTTCTGGAAACATACCCAGCCAGTTCCCCTCCACCACCACTCTCCTTCGTCTGGCAGAACTAGTCATCACCCTCAATAATTTCTCCTTCCGCTTCTCCCTTCAAACCATGGACTCTCACATGGGTCCCAGCTACGCATGCCTTTTCGTAAGCTATGTAGAATAGGCTCATGTTTCAAGCCTACACCAGCATCGGTCCCCAACTCTTCCTATGCTACGTTGATGATTGCATTGATGCTGCTTCCTGCAGCCATGCTGAGCTCATCAACCTTGTCAACTTTGCCCCCAACTTCCACCCTCTGGGTTAAAATGCTTCATCTCAGTTCTAAAGGGGTGTCCTTTCGGCAGCTGTCGGAGCAGGCAGCGGAGTAAGCGGTAGCAGAGTGTAGGGCTTTGGCTTCAACGGGCTTCGGCGGTAAACGGGAAGAGGCGAGAGCGAGGCACCAACTTTTCTTTTCTCCCCTCCCCCCTTCGCAAATTGGCCCGGACAGACAGGAGCAGCAGAGCTCTCACAGCTAACGGTACAAGCTATCGGTTTAAAAAGTTTGTCTGTTTGGCGAGGTAAGTGGGTGAGTAGACTTATTTTTCCTGTTTCATTCCTGTAGAATTAGATAGCATGCCTGTAGGGTTAGTAGCTCAGGGTGTCAGATGTGGTAATCCTAGGAGACCTCCAGCCTCCCTGATGGCCACATCTGCGCCAGGTGCACCGAGATGCAGCTCCTCAGAGACCGTGTTAGGGAAAGTGAAGAGGTGATAGACAGGAGCTACAGGGAGGTAGTCATCCCTAGGCTACAGGGGTCAGAAAACTGGGTCACTGTCAAGAGAGGGAAGGGAAATGCCTGGATAGTGCAGAGCACACCTGTGGCTATCCCCCTCAGCAACAAGTATCTTGTTCTGGATGCCGTTGAGGGGGATGACCTGACAGGGGACGCCCACGGTGACCGGGTCTCTGGCACTGAGCCTGGCGCTGTTGTGTAGGAGAGAAGGAGGGAGAAGAGGAATGCGGTAGTCATAGGGGATTCCATAGTCAGAGGAATGGACAGGAGATTCTGTGAGCCTGATAGAGATACCCGCATGGTGTGTTGCCTCCCAGGTGCCAGGGTACGGGATGTCTTGGATCGAGTCCAGAATATTCTGAAGGGGGAGGGTGAGCAGCCAGTTGTCTTGGTACATGCTGGTACCAATGACATAGATAGGACAACGGAGGAGGTCCTGAAGAGAGATTTCCGGGAGTTAGGAAGGAAGCTGAGAAGCAGGACCTCCAGGGTAGTAATCTCGGGATTGCTACCTGTGCCACGTGCTAGCGAGGGCAAGAATAGCAGGATCAGGCAGATGAATGTGTGGCTCAGAGACTGGTGTAGGGGGCAGGGTTTCAGATTCTTGGATCATTGGGATCTCTTCTGGGGGAAGTATGACCTGTTCAAAAAGGACAGGTTACACCTGAACCCGAAGGGGACCAATATCCTGGCGGGAAAGTTTAATAGAGCTGTTAGGGAGGGTTTAAACTAATTTGGCAGGGGGATGGGAACCAGAATGATAGAGCGGAGGAAGGGGAAAACAGAAATAAATCTAAGATAGTGAGCAGTAAAGATGTCAGGAAAGATAGGCAGGTGATGCGGCAAATTTGTAGCCATTGGGATGAGTTGCAGTGCAATAAAGTTGCAGTGAAATCAAAGCGAAAAGTACCAAATACTGGTCTTAAGGTGTTATACTTAAATGCACGCAGCATAAAGAATAAAGTGGATGATCTTGTTGTACAGCTACAGATTGGCAGGTATGATATTGTGGCCATCACTGAGACCTGGCTAAAGGATGCATGTCTCTGGGAGCTGAATGTCCAAGGATACACAGTGTATCGGAAGGATAGGAAGGTAGGCAGAGGGGGAGGCGTGGCTTTACTGGTAAGAAATGATATTAAATCATTAGAAAGAGGTGATATAGGATCAGAAGGTGCAGAATCTTTATGGGTTGAGCTAAGAAATCGCAGGGGTAAAAGAACCCTGATGGTAGTTATATACAGGCTTCCAAACAGCTGCAGCGATGTGGACTACAAATTACAACAGGAAATAGAAAAGGCTTGTCAGAAGGGCAGTGTTATGATAATTGTGGGGGATTTTAACATGCGAGTGGATTGGGAAAATCAGGTTGGCACTGGATCTCAAGAGAGAGAATTTGTAGAATGTCTGTGAGATGGCTTTTTAGAACAGCTTGTTGTTGAGCCCACTAGGGGATCGGCTGTACTGGATTGGGTATTGTGTAATGAACCGGAGGTGATTAGACAGACTAAGGTGAAGGAACCCTTAGGAGGCAGTGATCAAAACATGATTGAGTTCACTGTGAAATTTGAAAAAGAGAAGCCGAAATCTGATGTGTCGGTATTTCGTGGAGTAAAGGAAATTACAGTGGCATGACAGAGGAACTGGCCAAAGTTGACTGGAAAGGGACACTGGCGGGAAAGACAGCAGAGCAGCAGTGGCTGGAGTTTATGCAAGAAGTGAGGAAGGTGGAAGACAGGTATATTCCAAAAAAGAAGAAATTTTCGAGTGGAAAAAGGATGCAACCGTGGTTGACAAGAGAAGTCAAAGCCAAAGTTAAAGCAGAGGGCATACAATGAAGCAAAAGTTAGTGGGAAGGCAGAGGATTGGGAAGTTTTTAAAAGCTTACAAAAGGAAACTAAGGTCTTTAAGAGGGAAAAGATTAACTATGAAAGGAAGCTAGCAAATAATATCAAAGAGGATACTAAAAGCTTTTTCAAGTATATAAAGAGTAAAAGACAGGGGAGAGTAGATATAGGACCGATAGAAAATGATGCTGGAGAAATTGTAATTGGAGATAAGGAGATGGCAGAGGAACTGAATGAGTATTTTGTATCAGTCTTCACTGAGGAAGACATCAGCAGCATACTGGACAGTCAAGGGTGGCAGGGAAGAGAAGTGTGCGCAGTCACAATTACGACAGAGAAAGTACTCAGGAAGCTGAATAGTCTAAAGGTAGATAAATCTCCCGGACCAGATGGAACGCACCCTCGTGTTCTGAAGGAAGTAGCTGTGGAGATTGCGGAGGCATTAGCGATGATCTTTCAAAAGTCGATAGATTCTGGCATGGTTCCGGAGGACTGGAAGATTGCAAATGTCACTCCGCTATTTAAGAAGGGGGAAGCAAAAAGGAAATTATAGACCTATTAGCTTGACATCGGTCTTTGCAAAGTTGTTGGGAGTCGATTGTCAAGGATGAGGTTACAGAGTGCCTGGAGGCATATGTTAAGATAGGCAGAACTCAGCATGGATTCCTTTAAGGAAAATCCTGCCTGACAAACCTATTACAATTTTTTGAGGAAATTACAAGTAGGCTAGACAAGGGAGATGCAGTGGATGTTGCATATTTGGATTTTCAGAAGGCCTTTGACAAGGTGCCACACATGAGGCTACTTAACAAGATAGAGCTCATGGAATTACGGGAGAGTTACGTACGTGGATAGAGCTTTGGCTGATTGGCAGGAAACAGAGAGTGGGAATAAAGGGATCCTATTCTGGTTGGCTGCCGGTTACCAGTGGTGTCCCACAGGGGTCCGTGTTGGGGCCCCTTCTTTTTACCTTGTACATCAACGATTTGGATTATGGAATAGATGGCTTTGTGGCTAAGTTTGCTGACGATACGAAGATAGGTGGAGGGGCCGGTAGTGCTGAGGAAATGGAGAGTCTGCAGAGAGACTTGGATAGAATTGAAGAATGGGCAAAGAAGTGGCAAATGAAATACAATGTTGGAAAGTGTATGGTTATGCACTTTGGCAGAAGAAATAAACGGGAAGACTATTATTTAAATGGGGAGAGAATTCAAAGTTCTGAGATGCAACGGTACTTAGGAGTCCTCGTACCGGATACCCTTAAGGTTAACCTCCAGGTGGAGTCGGTGGTGAAGAAGGCGAATGCAATGTTGGCATTCATTTCTAGAGGAATAGAATATAGGAGCAGGGATGTGATGTTGAGGCTCTATAAGGCACTGGTGAGACTTCACTTGGAGTACTGTGGGCAGTTTTGGTCTCCTTATTTAAGAAAGGATGTGTTGACGTTGGAGAGGGTACAGAGAAGATTCACTAGAATGATTCCGGGAATGAGAGGGTTAACATATGAGGAACGTTTGTCCGCTCTTGGACTGTATTCCTTGGAGTTTAGAAGAATGAGGGGAGACCTTATAGAAACATTTCGAATGTTGAAAGGCATGGACAGAGTGGATGTGGCAAAGTTGTTTCCCATGATGGGGGAGTCTAGTACGAGAGGGCATGACTTAAGGATTGAAGGGCGCCCATTCAGAACAGAAATGTGAAGAAATTTTTTTAGTCAGAGGGTGGTGAATCTATGGAACTTGTTGCCACGGGCAGCAGTGGAGGCCAAGTCATTGGGTGCATTTAAGGCAGAGATTGATGGGTATCTGAGTAGCCAGGGCATCAAAGGTTATGGTGAGAAGGCGGGGGAGTGGGACTAAATGGGAAAGAATGGATCAGCTCATGATAAAGTGGCAGAGCAGACTCAATGGGCCGAATGGCCGACTTCTGTTCCTTTGTTTTATGGTCTTATGGTCCTTTCATTCTGAAGCTGTACCCTCAGATCTTAGAGTCTCCCGCTATTGGAAACATCCTCTCCCTGTTCACTTTATCCAAGCCTTTCAGTGTCTGGTAGGTTTGAATTTTCTCCTCCCTCCCAATTCTTCTGAACACTATCTAGTATAGCCCTGAAGACATCAAATACTCTCACACATTAAGTCTTTCATACCTGAGATCATTCCTGTGAATTATCTCTGCCCAAAAGCCAGAGTAAGCTTGTACCCAAAGGCAAGTGTAAAGAATGGTTAGTGCAATTTGTTTTATATTGACCCCAAAATGTTTACTTCACATTTATTTAATCAACCTATCGTATCGACGTTATTATAACTATAATATCTCAGACTGATCCAAATTAAAAGACAATGTACTTTGATGTCACAAGAGTGAACCCAATTTCAACTAATGAGATAGAGACTGAAACAATGAGAAAACAAGGTCAGAGTCATATTATACTGAAAAAGACTTCAGCCCAACATGCCAATTATCATCAATCATCTATTCCAATGCCACCTACTGGTGTTTGGTTTTAGTGAAATAAGCGCTCGTCCAGATACTTTTCAAATGCTGTGAGTGCACCTGTGTACATTACTTTCTTCGGCAGTGCATTTCAGATCGCAACCACCCACTTGGTGAAAAAAAAATCCTTAGATTCCTTCTAATCCTCCTTAAACCTGTGCTCTCTGGTGTTAGATATCTCAGTTGAGAGAAAAAAAAATTCTCACCATCCACTGTATGTATGCCCCTTATAATACTGTGTATTTCTTTTGTGTTCTCTCTCAGCCTCTGTCTCTCCACAGAAAGAAACCAAACCTGTTCAGTCTGTCCTCATGCCTGAAACATTCTATTCCAAACAATATACTGGTACATCTCCTTTGCACTCTTTCTCTACAGAGTGGTGACAAGATCACACACAATAGTCCAGCTGTGGGCTAACCAAAGTTGTTTAAAGCTCTGAGGCCTCAAAACTATTTCAGGCAAAATTCAAAGGGCTGCATTGTGGAACAGCTGGTTGAAACACTGCCACACAGCACCAGAGACCCAGATTCAATTCTATCCTTGGATGTTTGTGTGGAATTTGGAAGTTCTCCCCAAGTCACGTCATAAAGGTGTGCAGGTTGGTAGATTAATTGGCTGTAATAAATTTCTCCTTGTCAGTAGAAGAATTTGGGGTAATTGCTGAAAATATGGGAGAATTCCAATTTAAGATGGCACTGGAGAATCTCAGCAACTTCTGGCTGGTAGCTGATGAACAAGGAGAACAACTAGATACTTTGTTAATCATTCTTTTTCTGATAAACAATCATCGCAAGCAAGTCTGTAACCTCCCTTTGGATTTGGAAGCAATTCAATGTGGCAGAACTGAGGCGAGGTGAGACAGCTGGCTCATTGCCGAGAGCAAGGAAGACCCGAGATTCAACCAATTTAAATATGTGCCAAATTGAAAAGGTTGGGTACAGACTGAATCGACACGGTGGGGTCCAGGCCCCAGAGCATATTGAAGCAACTGAAACTGATGTGTGGACAACAATTTAAGTAGCAGGCCAGATCGAAAAAGTCAGGGTGTCAAGGCCCAAGGCAAGGGCCAGGACAGTTCAGCTCACTGCTCTGCGATGTTTACTTGGTTGTGCACTGATCTATGGGTCTCTAACTTTCTTTGGGATCTCAGTTCAGAAAGCTATTTCTTGTGGTTATTGTTTGCATGATGTTTTTTTTTTCCTTTTCTTTGCACATTGGAGAGCTTGATGACAAATAAAAGAAAATCTGCAGATGCTGGAAATCCAAGTAACACACACAAAATCTGGAGGAACCCAGCAGGCCAGGCAGCATTTATGGAAAGGAGTACAGTTGATGTTTTGGGCCAAGACTCTTTGGCAGGATTGGAGATAAAAAGGATGAGGAACCAGGGACTCATCTTTCTTTTGTCTAGTACCCTGACTCATCTTTTTATCTCCAGTTCTGGCGAAGGGTTTTGGCCCCAAACATCAACTGTCCTCCTTTCCATAGATGCTGCCTGCCTGCTGAGTTGCTCTAGCATTTTGCAGGTGATTTTTATGGTTTCTTTTAGGTTTCCTTGTTTTTGGCTGCCTGTTAGGAGATGAATCAATGTTGTATAATGTATACATACTTGGAGAATAAATGTACTTTGAATTTTGAATTATAATAATAAAACACAGGATTAGCGGGTTCTTTTTTAACATTTAAGAATAAATTGGACAGATACATAGATGGGAGGTGTATGGAGGGATATGGTCCGTGTGCAGGTCAGTGGGACTCGGCAGAAAATGGTTCGGCACAGCCAAGAAGGGCCAAAAGGCCTGTTTCTGTGCTGTAGTTTTTCTGTGGTTTCTGAATGTAGGAATAGTATAAATGGGTCAGCATGATCTTAGTGAGCTGGAGGACCTGCTCCATGAACCTAGGATTCTAAGAGGTTCCTGGTAAATTGTACTAGCAGTTAAATATCCAGCAGTATTTTTGTTCTAATTTAGTTCTTTATTGCGTAATTTATACTTAATTTGTGTTTTGCTTGTGAATGATTTGTCTCTAATGTTTGTGTCTGTGATGCTGTTACAACTAAATTTCTTATTATACCTGTACATGTATGAATAAACCTGACTTTGACAGGACATACCTGCAAGGACTACAGGGAGTGTCTTTCATGCAAAGTAAAGGTGGCAAGCATCTCAGCATACGTCATATTCACTTTAACAAAAAGGGTGCAGAATCAAAACAAACCGTGAAAGAATCAGAAATAGCAGTGAGTAGTGCCCTGGAGTCTAATGGTCTTACAGCGGCTGGTGATCATGACTGCAAACTTCCCACAGTTCCAGTACAAGTGAAGTCTAAGAAGGGTAACAAGACAGTGGTTACAGTGCCTATAAAAAGTGTTCACCACCCCCTTCCCCTTGGAAGTTTTCATGTTTTATTGTTTTACAACACTGAATCACAGTAGATTTAATTTGGCTTTTTTGACACTGATCAACAGAAAAAATGTCCTTTGTGTCAAAGTGAAAACAGATCTCTAAAAAATGATCTAAATTAATTGCAAATATAAAACACAAAATAAATGATTGCTTAAGTATTCACCCTTTAATATGACACACCAAATCATCACTGGTGCAGCCAATTGGTTTTAGAAGTCACATAATTAACTAAATGGAGATCTGTTTTTAGAGACCTCTGTGCAGTTGAGGTGTTTCAATTGATTGTAGCAAAAACTCACCTGTATCTGGTAGGTCCAACTGCTTGTGAGCCAGTATTCTGGAAAAAAACTACACCATGAAGACAAAAGAACACTCTAAGCAACTCTGTGAAAAGATTATTGAAAAGCACAAGTCAGGAGATGGATACAAGAAAATTTCTAAGTCACTGAATATTCCTTGGAGTATAGTTAAGTCGATCATCAAGCAATGGAAAGAATATGGTAAAGCTGTAAATCTGCCTAGAGCAAGCTGTCCTCAAAAACTGAGTGACTGTGCAAGAAAGGGACAAGTGAGAGAGGCCACCAAGAGACCTATGACAATTCTAGAGGAGTTTCAAGCTTCAGTGGCTGAGATGGGAGACTGCACATACAACTGTTGCCCGAGTGCTTCACCAGTCGCAGCTTTATGGGAGAGTGGCAAAGAAAAAGCACTGTTGAAAAACACTCACATGAAATCTCAGCAAGAGTTTGTCATAAGGCATGTGGGAGCCTCTGAAGTCAGCTGGAAGAAAGATCCATGGTCTGATGAAACCATCTGACTAAATGCTATGTTTGGCATAAGCTAAACACCACACATCATAAGAAACACACCATTCCTATTGTGAAGCATGGTATGGCTAAATCATCCTGTGGGGATGTTTCACTGCGGCAAATCCTGGAAGACTTGTGAAGTTAGAGGGTAAAATGAATCCAGTAAAATACAGGGAAATCCTGGAAGAAAACCTGATACTGTCTGAAAGAGAACTGTGACTTAGGAGAAAATTTGTTTTCTAGCAAGACAATGACCCCAAGCATAAAGCCAAAGCTACACAGGAATGATTTATAAGCAACAAAGTTAACATCCTGGAGTGCCCAAGTCAAAGTCCAAACCTCAATCCAATTGAGAATTTGTGGCTGGACTTGAAAAGGGCTGTTCACTCACAATCCCTATGCAATCTGGCAGAGCTTGAGCAGTTTTGTAAAGAAGAATGGGAAAAAATTACAGTGCCCAGATGAGCAAATCTGATAGAGACCTTGCCACACACACTCAATGCTATAATTGCTTCCGAAGGTGCAACAACTAAATACTGACTTAAAGTGGGGAAATACTTATGCAATCAATTATTTGGTGTTTTATATTTGTAATTAATTTAGATCACTTTGTAGAGAAAAGTTTTTATTTTGACACAAAATGAGTATTTTTCTGTTGATCAATGTCAAAAAAGCCAAATTAAATCCACTGTGATCCAATGTTGTAAAACAATAAAACATGAAAACTTTGGGGGAGGGGGTGAATACTTTTTATAGGCACTGTACTTATGCTTTCCTAGATCAGGAAAATACAGCAGTGTTCTGCACAGTGGACTTCCCGAACCTCACAAGAAAAAAAGACACATACTCACCATGGGTCAAGAGAAGGTCGTGAGTAGCTACATTGTTTCCGGATTGAGTGACTGGTTTAGATGGTGAAAACTATTGTGAACTACCCAACATCTACACAGGAAAATATGCCTGTCCTCAAATGGAACATTCTGCCATGTTTTGTAACTTCAAAACATTAAGCTAATTCAGAGGAAGACACGCGCATCTGAAATATGCAACTGACTTCGTGTTTACTTTAAGCAGGCATACATGTATCAGATGGTAGCGTGATGATGTTTACAATTCATGTATTTTACATATAACCTATAATTAGTTATTTAAGCAAGTAAGAATGTTTAATCAAGCAAAGCTATAAACTCTAGCTCAATAGAGAATGCATCTCAACTATATACACAATATACAACTACTATATACAGACATCCCCACAACATAGTAAATTTTTGATTGTCTCCATTGGGGCCTAAATAATAAATCGCTAGGGAGGATTCCCTACTCTTGTGGGATAACGTCTTTACTGACAAGGGGGATCACTCTGCTTGGCAGGCGAGACTTGTGACTGTAAAAGCAATCTCAGATTCTGGGGTTTTTAAATAGTGGTTGTGGGAGTTGACTCTGAGACTTCAGGAAATGGTTCTGACAGCTCTGGACACCTTTCTTCTCCATCCTTTTTCTTCTAGTTTCTGCATCTAGATCTTGGGAAGGTGC
Organism: Mobula birostris; assembly: GCF_030028105.1. NCBI lineage: Eukaryota > Metazoa > Chordata > Chondrichthyes > Myliobatiformes > Myliobatidae > Mobula > Mobula birostris. The sequence continues at coordinate 70,017,220 of NC_092370.1, forward strand.
ATTTAGTGCACTGGGCTATTATCCTGTTAATCCTTCTTTTGCTCCGTTTATGATCTGATCTCTCCTCTTGGATTCCATAAATACAACATACAACATCATCTGGTAAATCCTCTGTTTTCATAACTCCACTGATTCTTTTCTTTTTTACCTTCCATTCATCCATCTGGGCTTTGGTCTTTCACCAGCAGGTTTTTGGTCTCCCACTTGAAGTTCATGCAATAATTTTAATGCACACAGAATAGACTCTGGTTCTTTATACACACAAAATCTAAATGCTTGCAACTTTCATGAGGCTCCTTGAACTCTCTTCCAGCTTAAAACGAAGCCACGTTTCACAAGTAACTGCCTGATTAACATATCAGAAGTTTTTTCAGACATGTTGCCTACAAAAACTGTTATAGTCAGATGACTGCTTTGGTCACTTTCATGCTTTCTCTGAGCAGCATCTTCCTTACTTGGTCCAATATGCTTTCCAAATAGAGGCACAAAGGTTGGCACCAACACCTGTTTATCCTCTGTTCGGCAATGATTCATGGTGTTCAGTTTGGAGACAGCTATGGCATCATCCAGTACATTTCTTAATTTGATTTCAGTTGGCTTCATTGCAAGAGATGTCACATGCAAATAGTGGAAGGATTCCAATCAAGTTGTAGTTGTCTCAGCCAATCACAATGCTGGTCCTCTTGTTTTTTTTTACCACATAGAAGATCAACGTGGCTTGTTGGTTGTTGTATTTAACTGTTACGAATATCATTCCCACAGGAATTTTCTCCAGTATAAGTTCTTAGTTGGATATCTGCGGGCTTCAGTTCAGTATCTTTCAAATGTCTCTCAACTGGTAATGTTGTGGAATGACTGAACCAGTGTCTAATTCCATTTTAATTAATTTGCCATTCACTTTTGGTGTTAGCCATATTGCTTTTCTATTGTTAATTCTCACACTATAAACCTCAAAGCTACACATTTTTGTGTCACTCTCGTTATCAGATTTTTCACCAACTACATACACATTAGTGCTCTTTTTGAAAATGTAGTTTGAATTTTTATCTTTATCATTTCCCTATGCAGTCTGCTTTTTTTTTCAGCCTGACATGTTATTTGTATGTGTCCTACTTTGGTGCACTTTCTGCAAGTTTCATTCTTAAATCTGCATTAAACTGGTGTGTGTGAGCCCCTGCCACAATGGTAATACCATTTATTCAGCCAGGCCAGTTTCTGTTCAGACATTGAAATTATATTCACACTCACTTTCATTCCTGACTGCAACTCAAATGAGTCTCTGTCTGGTGTTTCTATTGATACAGTAATTTCAATGGTTCTTTTAAAAGTAAATTGTGCTTTAGTTAAGAGCCATTTCCGAATGCTTTAAGATTCCAGAAACTAATTGATCTCTCAGTGCAGCATTAAGCCCATTATTACTGAACTGACAATGCTCAGACAATCTCTTCAATTCAAATTTGTAGACAGATCAAAAAGTGTTGCAAGAAATATAAGGTTGTGATAGTAGGTGTTTTAATTTTCCATATATTAACTGGACTCCAATGGGAAAGAGTTTGTCAAACCTGGTCAGAAAAATTTCTTTAATCAGTACATAGAAGTCCCAATTTGAGAGAGTGCGATACTAGATCTCCGAGAAGGGAATACGACAGGGCAGCGAAGTCTGTGTAGGGTAACACTTTGTGATCATAACGTCATTATGATAAGTTTGGAAAAGTATTGGTCTGGTCCTCAGGTCCAGATAGTATTTCTGTCTTTGCACATTTTTTAATAATCTATTCAATATACATAATTGATTTACTTGTTTATTTATTACTATGTTTTATTTTATTTATTATTTTTTCTCTCTCTGCTAGATTATGTATTGCATTGAACTGCTGCTGCTAAGTTAACAAATTTCATGTCACATGCCGGTGATAATAAACCTGAAATTGGAGAAAGGCCAATTTTGATGGCCAGGAAGTATCTGTCAAGTGTGGATTGAGATAAGTTGTTTTCTAGCAAAGGTGTACTTAGCAAATGGGAAGCTTGTAAAGGTGAAATTTTGAGAGTACTAAGTTTTTATGTTTCTGTCAAAGTAAAACGCAAGGATAATAAATTTATGGGACCATTGTTTTCAAGATATTGATGCCCTGGTTAAGAAAAATAAGGAGGTGCATAGCAGGCAGGAAGAAATAAGGTATTTGAGGAATATAACAAGTGGAAGAGAACACTTAAGAAGGAAATCGGGGGGGGGGGGGTGCTAAAAGATGGCATTGGATCGCTCTAGAAGACAAGGTGAAAAAGGATTCTAATAGCTTCTACAGTTGTTTTAACAACAAAAGAATAGCAAGGAATAAAATTGGTACTCTGGAAGATCAGAGCCAAAAGAGATGGGGAAAATTTTAAACGTTTTTTTTCATCTGTATTTGCTCGTGAGACAGACACAAAGTCTATAGATGTGAGGAAATACAGCAATGCGTTCATGGAACCTATACAGATTGCAGAGGAGGAACTGTTTGCTGTCTTCAGGCAAATTAAAACACTAGGGCCTGACAAGGTGCTCCTCGTATCCTGTGGGAGGTGAGTGCAGAAATTGCAGAGGCACCAGCAGAGACAGTTAAAACATCTTAGCCATGGGTGAAGTGCTGGTGGATTGGAGGGCAGTTACGGTTGTTCTGTTGTTTAAAGTTCAAAGTTCATTTAATCATCAAACTATGTATACTATATACAACCTTGAGTGTTGTCTCCTTAGAGGCAGACACAAAACAAAGAATTTCAATAGAGCCCATTAACAAAAGTAGACTGTCAAACACCCAACACACAGATAAAAATAAATCGTGCAAACAATAAAAGTAAGCAAGTAACATTCAGAGCTGAAGTTCATGAAAGTGAGTTCACAGCCATGAAGCCAGTCATTACAGTAGCTGATCTAGGAGCCCATTAGCTGCAGGCCACAGCCTCAGTTTAGTGCAGAAACAAATAAACCTCAGCAAGCAGCGAGATGAACACCGACTCTGAAACCCTGACCTTTTCAATCTGGCCTGGCAATCAAATCAGCCAAACAGTAGGTCGTTCCTTGCTCTCAGACACAGGCCAGTTGAATCCACCACCTTGAATCAGCCCATGTCCAACCCTTCCAATGTGGCCTGGTGATTAAATCAGTCAAACATTGGCTTGTTCCTCACTCTTGGGCCCAGGCCCTGCAACTTTAACTCTGCCTGTGCACGCTATGCTGCAACTGTCCTGCACTTTTGAGATTTCAGTTCACAGCACAAAAATGCAGGGTTGTACAGGCAATTCTAAAGCTCAGCTCCAAAAGGGAAATTACAGGCTATTGATTGCAGTGATAGTTTTCAAGAAAAAAAATGTGATTAATAAAGTAATTAGTAGTTTTATTTGCTGCCGGCAAGACATTGCTGTGCTTCACCAGGGCCATCTTAAATCGAAAAAGGCTCTAAGAATAAGAGAGGAAATTATAGGCTGGTGGGCCTGATATCAGTAGTGGGAAAGTTACTGGAAAGTATTCTAAGGGGCCCAATATATAAGTATATAAGGGACTGTTTAGGGATAGTCAACATGGCTTTGTGTGTGTTAAGTGATGACTAACCAATCTTTTTTGAGGAAGTTTCCTGGAAAGATGATAAAACTAAAACAGTAGTGTTGTCTACATGGACTTTAGCAAGGGCGTTGACAAAGTCCCATATGGGAGGTTGATCAATAAGGTTCAGTCACTTAGCATTCAAGATAAGCTAGTAAAATGGATTAAATATTGGCTTCATCAAAGAAGCCTCCAATGTGGTTGCTTCTCTGACTGGAGGCCTGTGACTGGTGGTATGCTGCAGGGATAGGTGCTAGGTCTGTTCCATTTGGATGACAATGTGGTAAACTGGATCAGTAAATTTGCAAATGACAGCAGGATTGGGGGTGTAGTGGACAACGAGGAATACTATCTAAGCTTGTAGCAGAATCTGGACCAGCTAGAAAAATGGGCTGAAAAAAATGGCAGATGGAATTTAATGCAGACAACTGTGAAGTGTTGCGCTTTGGGAGGTCAAACCAGGTTAAGTCTTACACGATGAATATTAAGGCACTGAGGAGAGCAGTAGAACAGAGAGATCTGTGAATACAGATTTCTAATTCCTTGAAAGTGGCATCACGGGTAAATAGGGTCATAAAGAAAGCTTTTAGCACATTGGACTTCATAAAACAATGTACTGAGCATATGAGTTGGAATATTATCTTGAAATGGTGAGGCCTAATTTGGGGTATTATGCAGTTTTGGTCACCTACCTACAGGAAAGATGTAAATAAGATTGAAAGATTGCAGAGAAAATTTACAAGGATGTTGTAAATTGCTGTAAATTATAAAGAAAGGTTGAATAAGTTAGGTATTTATTCCCTAGAACATAGAAGATTGAGGGAAGATTTTATAGAGGTATACAAAACTACGAGAAGTATAGAAAGGGTAAATGCAAGCAGGCATTTTCCACTGAGTTTGGGTAAGACTGGATCTAGAGGTCATGGATTAAGGGTGAAAGGTGAAATGTTTAAGGGGAACATGGAGAGGGAACTTCTTCACTCAGAGGGCGGTATAAATGTAGAACGAGCTGCCAGTGTAAGTGGTGGATTTGGGGTTGATTTGGATAGGTACATAAATGAGAGGGATGTTGAGGGCTATTGTTTGGTAGCAGGTCAATGGGACTAGGCAGATTAATGGTTCAACACAGACTTATTGGGCTAAAGGGCCTGCTTCTATGCTGTAGTGTTCTATGATTCTAACTTTTCAGTCACCAATATATTATTTCCTTACTTATATTTTTGAAACTCAAGGAAATATTGTGTATCACACATCAAAGTTGCTGGTGAACGCAGCAGGCCAGGTAGCATCTGTAGGAAGAGGTGCAGTCGACGTTTCAGGCCGAGACCCTTCGTCAGGACTAACTGAAGGAAGAGTGAGTAAGGGATTACTCCCTTAAATCCCTTACTCACTCTTCCTTCAGTTAGTAAATCCCTTACTCACTCTTCCTTCAGTTAGTCCTGACGAAGGGTCTCGGCCTGAAACGTCGACTGCACCTCTTCCTACAGATGCTGCCTGGCCTGCTGCGTTCACCAGCAACTTTGATGTGTGTTGTTTGAATTTCCAGCATCTGCAGAATTCCTGTTGTTGAAATATTGTGTATGTTAATTACACTGTATAAATGAAAAATGATGATATGGTTTTATCTTGTTTATAACACAAAGCTTCATCTCGTTTAGAAGAAAAACTCAGCATCCTCGTCTTCAATATTTTTAATCTGAAGCAATCTAACACCTGGTTAGAACACACATCAGCATGGAATTAATCCTACCCAGTTCTCTTCGTTCCATGAAACGTCATTTTGATGTAAAAGCGGTGGAAAGTAATCAACACATATTGTAGAATCTGGTGGAAGAGAAATTAAAAATTAATTAGATTAGATTAGACTATGAGGACATGCAGTCCTCTTTTATTGTCATTTAGTAATGCATGCATTAAGAAATGATACAATGTTTCTCCAGAATGATATCACAGAAACACATGACAAACCAACTGAAAAACTGACAAAAACCACATAATTCTAACATATAGTTACAACAGTGCAAAGCAATACCGTAATTTGATAAAGAACAGACCATGGGCACGGTAAAAAGTCTCAAAGTCTCTCGAAAGTCCTATCATCTCACGCAGATGGTGAACCTCCAGTGCTGCAAACTTGCCGATGCAGCATCCTGGAAGCATCTGACCACAGTCCAACTCCGAGTCTGTCTGAAAACTCCGAGCCTCCGACCAGCTCTCCAACACGGAGCACCGAGCACTTTGACCCCAGCCCCGGCAACAGGCAATAGGCAAAGCCGAGGATTTGGGGCCTTCCCCTCCGGAGATTCTCAATCGCACAGTAGCAGCGGCAGCGAAGCGGGCATTTCATTAGTTTCTCCAGGTGATCCTCCGTGCTTCTCACGGCTGTCTCCATCAAATGAGGATTGTGCACAGCATCCTAGTTAACACATATGATATCATTCGGAACGGCCGCGCGCGCTGTGTCGCGCTGCCATCTTCTCCTCCCTCCAGTTAATGGTATAATTAATAAAATGCAAATAATTAAATGTTTGCTTACTTCCATGCAAAAGATCAATTGGCAAATGAAATAAAATGTAGAACAATGTAACACAAAACAGGCAATCCAGGTCTAAACTGAACATGACACCAATCGAATTCCACCAACCAACTATTGTATAAATCCTCCTTTTCCTTGCCTGTTCATGTGTCTATCTAAATGCCCCTTAAATGTTGTGACTGTATCTACATCTACCACATCCCTGCTACTACGTTTTACCACTCTCTATCTATATACTACTAAAACTCCCATGCTCTGTCTGTCTGTTTGTGACCTCCAATTAGCACAAACGGTGCATTACTGCGGCACTTTTTTTTGGCTAAATCAAATTAAAATGCGCTAACTTACAGAATGCAGGCAAAGTTCAGGGTTATATATTCGAAGAAAATTGCTCATTCGCCAAAATTAACAGGCTCGCTTTCACCTGAGAACTGATCTGCCATCATGGAAATCGGGACGCAACAGCCCGACGCATGCACATGGCCAGCCTCAGCAGCGACACCTAACGAAGCAAAAGGGCAGGGCAGCTCTATTTCCAGGGGTCACATTCTGCTAATCACCATCAGCATGTGCAGGATTGGGACACATCTAACTGCCACCCATCAATAAGGGATAATTAAATCTTATTGTAATGACGTACTTTGAAACACCCATCAAACCCTTTGCTGCAGTCGAAGGACAGTGGGGACTATATCACGTCCATTTAGGAGAGTGCCAACTACATCATCAAGAATAATCAGCATCCTGGAGGCTTTGGTGTTACTGCTTCGTATCTTCTATCCACCGTTAGGGTTAAAAAAAAAGGTCAGCCTAATTATGCCGCATGGAAAGGGAAGGGGACATTATGGTCGCGAGATGACGCCAAACATCGTTGGGAAGCAGCAAAGAGAGGGAGAGAATAAGAATCGGATGAGGCCAGGGCCGCACGACTCCAGGATCAAAGAGTCAAGACAAAAAAAGATGAGAGAAGAAGAGACAGAGGAGAAGAGGCATGCATATCTCCAGGATCAGAGACAAACAACAAACAGCAGAAGAGATGAAGAAATGGGGGAGATGAAAGAGATGAAAGGACTGCACGTCTCCAGAATGATGAGGAGAGGCACAAGGGTGGCAGATAAACCAGAAATGATGCCATCGAAAGTGTCCTTCGTTAAATGAGGAGGAGCTATATTTGCTTTACTATGCATTGTTCTTCTTTAATAAACTGAGGTTTTCTACTTCAGTTTCCAAAGCAAAGTGATACCAATAGCATTCAGGAAAATTTAACGTTCATTCTGGTCACATCAGACTGCACTACCCTTCTCTCAAAGGGTGCCCCAATAGGTCACCACATTGTCTAGTCTGAAGTAAAAACTTGTCTTGCAAATCTTTAATCTTTCCCCTTCTCTCCATGAACTTATTCCCTCCAGCATTTGACATTTCCACACTGAGACAAAGATTGTATCTACCCTTTATACACCTCTCATAACGTTGTATTTTTTCTATTAGGTTGCTCCTTAACTTCCAATGCTCCAAAGAAAATAATCCAAATTTAGCCAACCTCACATTATAGCTAATATACTTCACTCTAGGCAACATCCTCTTCTGCACATCCTTTCTGCTGTGTGGAGACGAGAACTGTCCACAATACTCCAATGTGGCCGAACTAGAGTTTTACATAGCTGCAACATGACCCCCCAACTTTTATAGTCAATACCCTACCTTGGGAAGGCAAGAATGCCACATGCCTTCTTTACCAGTGTATAAACTTGTAATTACTATTCAGTTACTGTTTTACATTCTATCACCTCAATCTATTATTGTAATGAATAGTTCTGTATGAATGGTGTGTAAGTCAAGTTTTACACAGTACCTCAGCACATGTGACAATAATAAACCAATTTACTACTTGTTATCACTTCCAGGAAGACAAAGAACTTGAATCCCAAGATCCTAGGTACACCAGTACTGCTAAGAATCCTGCCATTTCCTTGACAAATTCTGCTTGCATTTGACCTCCCAAAATACAACGTCATAGTTGTCTGCCAACTTTGTTAGTCTTCCTCGCTGTCCAGTATACCCTCAAACTTGATGTCATCTGCAAATTTTCTGATCCAGTTTACTATATTATTCAGTTCATTGATGCAGGTGACTAACAAAAGACAAACGTACTGATTCCTGTAACACACCACTCATCAAAGGCCTTCAATCAGAGAAGTAACTATCTACTACCAATCTTTGGCTTCTCCCACAAAGCCAATGTCTAATCCAAATTACTACCTCATCTAATCCAAATTACTACCTCTGAACTTTCTTGACCAACCTCCCATGTGGGACTTAGCCAAAGGCCTTGCAAAAATCCATGTAGATAATATCCACCACCTTGTCTTCACCAACTTTCCTGGTAACTTACTCAAAAAAGTCTATAAGATTGGTTAGACATGACCTATCAAACACAAAATCATGTTGACTATCCCTAATTAGTTTTGCCTATCCAAATACTTGTATATCCATTCCCTTAGAACACCTTCCAATAACTTTCCCATGACTAATGTCAGGGTCACTGGCCTATCATTTCCTGACTTATTCTTAGAGCCTTTCTTAAACAACAGAACAACATTAGCTATCCACCAATCCCCTGGCACCTCACCCGTGCCTATGGATATTTTAAATATCTCAGCTAGGGCCCGTGCAATTTCTGCACTAACCTTCCACAGGGTCCAAGGGAGCATATTGTCAGGCCTGGGGATTTATCCACTCTAATTTGTTTTTTGACAGCAAACACCTTCTCCTCTATAATATGTATATGATCCATGGCCTGCCTTACTGCTGTTTTGCCTCACTTCTACAGATAGTGTCTGTCTTCCAAATAAATACAGATGCAAAAAATCCATTTAAGATCTCCCCATCTCTTTCATATCTGCACATGGATTACCATTCTGATCTTCCAGAGGACCAATTTTGTCCTTTGCAATCCTTTTGCTCTAATTAGATCTGTAGAAACCCTTAGGATTCTCCTTCAGCCTATCTGCTGGTGGAACCTCAAGCCTTCTTTTAAACTCCCTGATTTCCTTCGTCAGTGTTCTCTTACATTTCTTTTACTCAGGTACCTTATTTGTTCCTGCCTGCCCATATCTGTTATACACCTACTTATTTTTCTTAACCTGGACCTCAATATCTCTCAAAAACCAAGGTTTCCTACATCTGTTATCCTTGCCTTTCATTCGTACTGAACATACAAACTCTATACTCCCAAATTTTCATTTTTGAAGGTGTACCTTTGCCAGAAAACCTTTCCCAATTGACACTTGCCAGATCTTTTCTGATACCATCAAAACTAGCCTTTCTCCAATTTAGAATCTTAACTCAAAGACCAGAAATATCTTTTACCATAAGTACCTTAAAACTAATGGCATAATGATCACTAGATGCAAAGTGTTCCCGTACACAAACTTCTGTCACCTGCCCTGTCTCATTCCCTAATAGGAGATCTAGTATTGCATTCTCTCTAGTTGGGACTTCTATGTACTGATTAACTTTCCTGAACACATGAGACAAATTCTTTCCCATCAGGTCCTTTTATGGCATGGGAGTCCCAATCAATATGTGGAAAGTTAAAATCACCTGCTATCAAAACCTTATGTTTCTTACAACATTCTGCAATCTCTCGACAAATTTACTCCTCTAAATCCTGTGTACTGTTGTGTGGTCTGTAATATAATCCCATTAATGTGGTCATACATTTCTTATTCCTCAATTCTACCCATAAAGCCTCACTAGAGAAGTGTGGAATGGGTTGCCAATGGATGTAGGATCGATTTCAGCACTTAAGAGAAATTTGAATAGGTACTGTCCTGTCTGAACACTGACATTTTCACTGACTAGTAATACCACCTCTCCTCCTTTAATCCCATCCACTCTATTAACATCTAAAATAACAGAATCCCAGAACACTGAGTCGCCAGTCCTGCCCATTCTGCAACAAAGTCCAATTTAACCCTAATCTAATCACGGGACAATTTACCTACATAATTTTCCTCCCTTTAGACTGGGAGGAAAGCAGAGGACCTAAAAAAAAAAACACACATTCCATTGGGAGGACATACAGAGTTCTTACAGACAACAAGGGGATTTTTGCATGGGGTTCAGCATAGGTACGTTCCAATGAAACAGGGAAAGGATGGTAGGGTACAGGAACCATGACGTACAAATGCTGTTGAAAATCTAGTTAAGCAGAAAAGAAAAGCTTACGAAAGGTTCAAAAAAACTAGGTAATGATAGAGATCTATAAGATTATAAGGCTAGCAGGAAGGAGTTTAAGAATGAAATTAAGTGAGCCAGAAGGGGCCATAAAAAGGCCTTGGCGAGCAGGATTAAGGAAAACCCCAAGGCAGTCTGTAAGTATGTGTAAGGGGGTTTCGACTTTTATGTTACTGCGGAGGCTAATTAAAATGGCGTCTTTGTTATGATAATCTGGGGAATGCGGCTTTGTTGTGTTAAACGCTCAGAATGTTTGCGCTAACAGTTTGTTTTTGCTTTAGTATGTGATAAAAGAGTGCTATTAACCAATTGGGATAGTTGTTATGGTTTTGGTCTATTTGAAGCTACTGTATGCGCGGAGTTTTGGGGGAGAAGGCGGGAGAGCGAGACAGAGGATGGACCAGGTGCTGTGAGTCCGCTAACGGGGTCGGGCCCTCAGCGGGACGTTCGGCAAGGAGACGGAGACGGACTCGTGTGGAGCGTCTGGTCAACCACCATTGTTGGTCCCAGGCGGCCGGTCGAGGTGGTCCGAGGGGGTCGCAGGGTGAAGAAGAAGGTCCTTGAGCTCCAACGGTTTTTGTGCACGAAGAGATTGAACTTTGATAAGTGTGGCGCCTTTTATTTTCCTTTTATATTTTATTCTCTTTTAATTATATAGTTCCAATAATAGCTATAAACTGTAAATCATTTAATTGCATCTGGTGTATTGTCTGTTATTTGGGCGGGGTGGAATACATCACACAGCATCCACACAAACGAATTATCCAGTTTGGCGGGGCCGAGGCTGTTTCCCTAGACTACAGCGAGCCAAGCGACCCTGTGGGTGGCCAGGGGGGCTACATATATGTGAAGAGCAAGAGGATAAGACGTGAGAGAATAGGACCAATCAAGTGTGACAGTGGAAAAGTGTGAATGGAACCGGAGGAGGTAGCAGAGATACTTAATGAATACTCTGCTTCAGTATTCGCTACAGAAAAGGATCTTGGGATTGTAGGGTTGACTTACAGTGGATTGAAAAGCTTGAGCATATAGTCATTAATAAAGAGGATGTACTGGAACTTTTGGAAAGCATCAAGTTGGATAAGTCTCCGGGACCAGATAAGATGTACCCCAGGCTGCTGTGGGAAGCAAGGGGGGTGATTACTGAGCCTCTGCAATGATCCTTACATCATCAATGGGACAGGAGAGGTTCCGGAGGATTGGAGGGTTGCAGGTGTTGTTCCCTTATTCAAGAAAGGAAGTAGAGATAGCCCAGGAAATTATAGACCAGAGAATTTTACTTCAGTGGTTTTATGAACATTTGGAGAGGCAGGATTTATGAACATTTGGAGAGGCATAATATGATTAGTAGTAGTCAGCATGGCTTTGTCAAAGGCAGCTTGTGCCTTACAAGCCTGATTGAATTTTTTGAGGATGTGACTAAACACACTGATGAAGGTAGAGTAGTAGATGTAGTGTATATGGATTTCAGTGAGGCATTTGATAAATTACCCCATGCAAGGCTTATTGAGAAAGTAAGGAGGCATGGGATCCAAGGGAACCTTGCTTTGTGAATCTAGAATTGGCTTGTTCACAGAAGGCAAAGAGTAGTTGTAGACGGGTCATATTCTGCATGGAGGTCGGTGACCAGTGGTGTGCTTCAGGGATCTGTTCTGGGACCTTTACTCTTCGTGATTTTTATAAGTGACCTGGATGAGGAAATGGAGGGATGGATTAGTAAATTTGCTGATGACACAAAGGTTGGGGGTGTTGTGGATAGTGTGGAGGGCTGTCAGACGTTACAGTGGGACATCGATAGAATGCAAAACTGGGCTGAGAAGTGGCAGATGAAGTTCAACCCAGATAAGTGTGAGGTGGTTCATTTTGGTAGGTCAAATATGATGGCAGAATATTGTATTAATGGTAAGACTCTTGGCAGTGTGGAGGATCAGAGAGATCTTGGGGTTTGAGTCCATAGGACACTCACAGCTGCTGTGCAGGTTGACTCTGTAGTTAAGAAGCCATATGCTGCATCGGTTTTCATCAACCATGGGATTAAGTTTAAGAGCCGAGAGGTAATGTTACAGCTGTATAGGATCCTGGTCAGACCCACTTGGAGTACTGCACTCAGTTCTGGTCACCTCACTACAAGAAGGATGTGGAAACTATAGAAAGGGTGAGAGGCATTGATCGTGTGGATAGTCAGAGGCTTTTTCCCAGGGCTGAAATGGCTAACATGAGAGGGCACAGTTTTAAGGTGCTTTGCAGTAGGTACAGAGGAGATGTCAGGGGTAGGTTTTTTATGCAGAGAGTGGTGAGTGCGTGGAATGGGCTGCCAGCGATGGTGGTGGAAGCAGATACGATAGGGTCTTTTAAGAGACTCCTGGATAGGTACATGGAGCTTAGAAAATAGTGGGCTATGGGTAATCTTAGGTAATTCTAAAGTAAGTATATGTTTGGCAGAGCATTGTGGGCTGAAGGGCCTGTACTGTGCTGTCAGTTTTCTATGTTTCTATTACTGGGATTGAATGCCACACTCTAATGTCCCAAGCTGTGATAGCATCGCACTAACTGCTAATTATTGTAGTTCATTGTACTTTCTGCTTCTTTTATATTCCTCAAGGGTCTTGTCCAGTTTCAACCTTCTAAATTTTACATATGCTTCCCTTTACTTTTGACAAATATTACAATATACTGCAATTCAAGTTTCTGAAGCTTGTCATTCCTGTCTTTCATTTCACAAGAACAATCTAGTCCTGAACTCTAACCAGCTGGCCTTTAAAGGACTCCATGTTACATGGTAGCTCTCAATTGTCTCTTCCCGGTTCCTGCTCATTACTTTCTGCTTATAACCTTCCTGCAATTTAATACTTTCTCCCAAAGAGCAGTTTAATCCTTATTCTAGCTAGTTGCCAGATACCAGTGGTGTTCCACAGGGGTCTGTTTTGGGACCGATTCTTTTTACATTATATGTCAATAATTTGGATGATGGAATTGATGGCTTTGTTGAAAAGTTTGCAGATGATATGAGGATGGGTGGAGGAGCAGATAATTTTGAGGAAGTAAGGAGGCTTCAGGAGGATTTAGATTAAGAGAACAGAAAAAGAAATGGCATATGGAATTCAGCATCAGAAGTGTATGGTAATGCATTTTGACAGAAGAAATGAAAAGGTTGACTATTTCCTAAATAGAGCAAAATTACAACAAACTAAGGTGCAAAGGGACCTAAAGGTTAATTTGCAGGTTGAGTTTGAGGTGAAGAAGGCAAATGCAATTCTAGCATTCATTTCAAGAGGACTCAAATATAAAAGTACGGATGTACTGTTGAAACTTTAATTTTGTAAAGCACTGGTGAGGCCTCACTTGGAGTATACTGAGCAGGTTTGGGCCCCTATCCTATCTTAGGAAGGATGTGCTGAAACTTTGGAGAGTTCAAAGAGGGTTCATGAAAATGATTCCAGGATTGAATGGCTTGTCATATGGAGAACATTTGATGGCTCTGGGCCTGTATTCACCAGAATTTTGAAGAATGAGGGGTGACCTCATTGAAACCTATCAAATGATGAAAGGCCTTTATAGAGTGGACGTCAAGAGAATGTTTCCTATGGTGGGAGAATCTAAGATCAGAGAACATAGCCTCACAATAAAGGAGTGTCCTTTTAGAACAGGGATGGGGAGGAATTTCTTTAGCCAGAGAGTGGTGAATCTGTGGAATTCTTTGCCAAAGGCAGCCGTGGAGGCCAGGTCTTTACAGATATTTAAGGCAGAGGTTGATAGGCATGAAAGGATATGGAGAGAAGGCAGGAGATTGGGGCTGAGAGGAAAATTGGATCAACCATGATGCAATGGCAGAATGGACTCAATGGGCTAAATGGCCTAATTCTACTCTTATGGCTTTATATCAAAGTCTGATGCATCTTAGGTATCTGAATACATATTTTATGTGCAGAAATGGAGCTTATATTTCCTGCCAGAATATTGGTTAGGTTCTTGTTATTTGGCTATATCTTTACTGCTGTGAGACATACACAATTTTTTACTTTACATCCCATGTTTGGAAATAAATGGTACAGTTCAGGCAAAGATGCTTTTGCATCAATTTTATTCCTATGGTATGGTGTTGCAAGAACTCTAAGAGATTAGAAATGTTTAGAAATAGTAAGCAATGACACCATCAGTGCCTTCCAGAGAGGAACAACAGAATAATTGCAATTTGCAACATGATTCCCCAAAATTGTAAAATTCTCTAAAATATTCTCTTAGCAATCAAGGGGGAACATGCAGTTATAGGCAAGGAGTGTTGTACTCATATACCTGACCAGACTACACATAACTGAATTGGCTGAACACATTTGTAAAGAAGCAGCTAAGATACATTAATCTGATGGATCGAATTTCTTTGACCGGATCCAATTAAATCTAGGAAACTGGGATTACTTGATATTGAGTCATAATATTTGCGTTGATCTGCCTAATCAGAATTTATATCTTAATTACATGTATGAGGAACGTTAATAATAGAGCTGCTTAAACTCACATATGTGCACCTACTCATATGGACAATGTACCTGACAATGGCATAATTCTATAAATACCCTCATAACTTGGGTGAAATTTTAATTATTTTATACTTAACACAGGTACTGCAAGTTTTTCTGATTCTGATTTTTCAGATGTAATGATTAGACCATGAAGACCTTAAGACAAAGGAACAGAATTAGGCCATTCCACCCATCAAGTCTGCTCTGCTATTCCATCATGGCAGATTTATTACCACCCTTAAACCCCATTCTCTTGCCTTCTCTCCATAATCTTTGACACCCTTATTAACCAAGAACCTATCAACCTCTGCTTTAAATATACACAATGACTTGGCCTCCACAGCTATCTGTGGTAATGAATTCCACAGATTCACCACCAACTGGCTAAAGAAACTCCTCCTCATTTCTTGTTGAAGGGGTGTCTTTCTATTCTGAGGCTGTGCCATCTAGTCCTAGACTCCCCCACTATAGGAAACATGCATCCCACGTCCACTCTTTCTAGACCTTTCAATATTCAATAAGTTTCAATGAGATCCCCCCCTCACTTTTCTAAATTCCAGTGAGTGCAGACACAGGGCCCTCAAACAGTCCTCAAATGTTAAACCTTTCATTCCTGGGATCATTCTCGTGAACATTCTCTGGATCTTCATATCCTTTCCTAGATAAGGGGCCCAAAACTACTCACAATATTCCAAGTGCGATGTGGCAAATGCCTCATAAAGCTTCAGCATTGCAGCCCACATTCTAAATGTGTGATTTACACCTTTGTAAAATCAAGGAGGTTTCAACTGGATGTAGAATTGTAGATTGTAGATCTCTTGTAGATTAACATTCCAATGCGTGCTTGTATTCTTATGTAATTGCATGTAATTCTTTTGTGAACTTTTCAGTTAATATGGTACGGCTGTATCTGCATTTTTCTTGAAGCTTCTTAGTTTTCAGTAGCAGGTGTCACGTTACTTGAATCTGGCTATATCATAGATTAATTGTTATCAATTTTTTGTTATCTCTAGTCTGAGTATGATACAGTTATGACTGCTTTTTTCCTGTCTTTTCTTTGTTCTCTCAGCTCCTGTTTCTTGTTCATTTTCCACTCTTGAAAAACTTAATAAAACAATTCTAAGCATAAGTGTTATGCCTTATTCTTGACTTCTGAAGAACCTTTGGATCAGAGAAGTACCAGGATACAACAGCAGTTAACAGTTGTACAGTCAGTACAGTTGCTTCCTCAAAGCTCCTGCAACCCTACATAAAGGTGAGTAGAGATTAGGGAAAATGAATTGCTACAGGTTGCATATACTGTGGTGATAACCCAGCTATCGTGTGCACATTAATTAATTAAAGGCATCCGTTAGTCTTGCGAGACCATGGATTTGCGCCTGGAAAGTCTTCACTCTCCAGGGTGCAGGCCTGGGCAAGGTTGTATGGAAGACTGGCAGTTGCCCATGCTGCAAGTCTCCTCTCTCCATGACACCAATGTCGTCCAAGGGAAGGGCAAGGGCCGATACAGTATGGCACCAGGGTCATCGCAGAGCACTGTGTGATTAAGTGCCTTGCTCAAGGACACAACATGCTGCCTCGGCTGGGGCTCAAACTCGCGACCTTCAGATCGCTAGTCCAATGCCGTAACCACTTGGCCACGTGCCCACATTACGTGTCCACATATGTAGGGGAAAAAAACGTGGTTACAGTTCAGCCATGCATTAATAGAGAGGGTAAGTTTCAAATTGACAGACACTCCTACATTATATGGGACATGCACACAGTCAATGGCACCTTACATAAATGGAAAACAGCCAGAGTTGCAAATCTAAAAGCTGACTCATTTGAACTGACCTCATTGGTGGAAAAGATGATTTAGGTTGGTTGGTCTGGACAAGACAACATCAGTTACCTGCTTAAAACAAGCCACAGGTAGATCTTGTATACATCTCTGGCAAATACATTGTTAAGAAAATAAATTGAGAGATTAGGGCAACTGTTCCAACTGCTGCTGTTTAAGCTTGGCACCAAATCCAACAGGCAGTTCTGCAAATATTTGTCACCACCTGATGAGGTTTTCTTCGCCTTCTCAGACATTAATATCAAGACAAATCATTATCAATATTATGCTGACCATGCTGGGTACATGGTTAACAGATGGGAGGGAATCTTTTGAAATCCAAACCTCGTCTGATTTACTCCAAAGGTTAGTAAGATTGTAGACAGGGTCTCCACAACGAGTGATTTGCAATTGTTATTCACATCCAAAGCCTTCAATTAGTTTTCAACATCATAATAAGTACACTTTCATGATGTACCTATAAAAGTTTGCCATAGATAAGTTGAATTCACAGTCTCTTTCCCCAACATTTGTTTTTACACAGAGGGTAGTATATATATGGAATATACAGAGGAAGTGTTTGAGGTAGGTATAATAAGAACTTTTAAAAGAAATTTGGACAGGTTCATGGATGGAAAAGGTTCAGAAAGATATAGGCCAAAAGCAGACAAATAGGGCTTGCTTGGATGGGCATCTTGGTCAGCATGTATCAGTTGGGCCAAAAGGCTTGTTCTGTGCTGTATGATTCTATGACTTTAATTCTTATTGTGAGGATCATACTATCCAGCAGCATCTTATAGAATTAATGCCAGCTGTTGATGTCCTACATACATTGATTTTGCATATATACCAAATTATTTTGACACAATTATTTAAATAAGATGTTGGTAGAATAGTGGTTGCAATAAATAGAGCATTTCATATGCTCTACCAAGGCAATAAACAAGGCCACTTACCTATCTCAGTAGATAAACGATGCAATGGTCTTGCTGGTTTCAGGGATTTGCGGATTACTGGTACCTTCCTAGTGGTTTCCATGATTATTGGAGAGGTCCTGTTATAAAACTTTCAGTTTTTAAACTATACAATAAATAAGCTAATAAAAGCAAATTTTAAATAATAATTTAAATAATATTGAAAAACAGTAGATAATGCAAAAAAATCTATAAATTACATTAAACCACATGTAACATCTTAGTAACTAATTTCTAGCACTAAAGTGCTTTGGGGCATAGTAAAGACATATCTGCAAATACCCATTCCTTTTAATGACATTCCAGAAAGTTATCTTAAATTCTTGATGATAAATGGTTCATATTTTAATTTTTGGAGTAACAGCTTGGAGTATCAAAATCAAAGTCTGTGCAAAAGCGAGAACCATTGAAATAAAGCAAGTCTGATTACATATGAGTTTTAATTGGACTAATAAAAGAAGTGAGGTTTTAGCGGAGCACCATTATGGGAGCAGCCACTTTTGGAGTGGACAGAGTTAGAGTCAGTAATGAGCTTTGGTGAGAAGAGGCAGAGGCCAAGGTCCTGAAGGCCTCTTTAGAGTGACCATTGTAGAAGTCTAAGGTCTGAGGTTTCAGCAAGGAGGCACAGATGAGTACCAGGAAAGAACAGGTAAGGATTTATTTTATATAGTTAACTGGAAAGATGCCAAATTACGACTAATGAAAAAGGGATGCAGGATCAGGTGATGCATTGTAGTTATAAGATGTGGGATCTGGTGGACCCATTGTGTTTCCTAATGACCACATCTGCAGTGAGTATTGGTTGTTCGAGAAACTCAGGCTCAAAGCTGATGACCTGGAATCTGAGTTTTAAACACTGCATCACAGAGGGAGGGAGTAACCTGAACAACGTTTTTCAGGAAGCAGTTACATTTCAAATCTGGTTTGTAGCCAGGGACAAGTGAGGTGGGTGGTTGGGAGTCCAAGAAATAGTGCTGAAGAAGCCTCAGATCTTGAGCTTGCCCCAACAAGTCTGGGGTTGTTCTCCCTGTGAAGATGAATGTGGGGGCAAAAGGAAGGATGGCACAGTGGCTCGGGGAAACATTCAGAGGGATGTGGAGGGAGAGAAGAAAAATGTAGATGTAATTGGGAATAGTATAGTTAGGGGAAAGGACACAATTCTCTATCCTAAGGATTAAGAGTTCCAAAGGCTGTGTAGTCTACCTGGTGCCCAGGTTTGGAACATCTCATCTGACCTGCAGAGAATTTTGGAGTGGAAGGAGAAAGATCCATTTGTCATGGTTCACAAGGGCACCAACAACGAAAAAACAAGGAAAGAAGTTATTTTGAGCTAAATTGAGCAGCAAGGGACTAAATTAAAAAGAACCAAAAGGATATTAATTGTTGGATTGTTACGTACGCCAATGTGCAAATTAGTATATGGTTAATAAAATCAGAGTTAAATGCGTGCCCCAAAGATTTGTGTGGGAGAAGACAGTTTCAATTTGTGGGACATTTGCACCAGTATGGGCCTGGTTCCTCCTGAACTATACTGGGACCAGAGACCGAATGAATCACATAACTAGGTATGTTAATAGGA
This sequence comes from Mobula birostris, assembly GCF_030028105.1. Classification (NCBI taxonomy): domain Eukaryota; kingdom Metazoa; phylum Chordata; class Chondrichthyes; order Myliobatiformes; family Myliobatidae; genus Mobula; species Mobula birostris. Next base: position 70,036,467 of record NC_092370.1, read on the forward strand.
TTCTAAACTAAATAGTAGGGGTGGTGGTGGGTTCAACAGCTTGGAAAAGTATGGATAAAGTAAAAACGAAGGAAAGAGCAGGAGAGGTTACAGAAGTCTCCAGAATAAAGAGTAAGACAAAAGGTTTAGGAAGAGGTAAGAATTTAACTCAGGCAACATGGAAATAAAATCGAAAAAGAACGGTGGTGAATACAGGACTGGGGTATTATATTTAGATACACACAATATACAAAATAGAGGATCTTGAAGAGCAGTTAGAAAGTGGCAGGTATGACGTTGAGGGCATCACTGAGTTGTGGTGGAAAGAAGCTTTGTTGGTAAAAGTTGAAATCAAATGAAGTGAGATAGAATCACAAGATATAGATTCCTTGTGGGTAGAGTTGAGAAACTGCAAAGGTTAAAAGGCCCTGATGGGAAATATATTCAATAGCCAGGATGTGGGGTACAAATTACAATGGGAAATAGAAAAGGCATGTAAAAAGGGCAATTGCATGATGGTCATGGGGGATTTCAATATGCAGGTACTTTGCGAAAATTAGGTTGGTGCGAGATCCCAAGAAAATGAATTTGTAGAATGCCTATAAGGTGGCTTTTTAGAGCAGCTAGTAGTTGAGCCCACTGGGGAAAAGGCAATTCTTGATTGCGTGTTTTGTATTAAACTAGATTTGATTAGAGAGCTTAAGGTAAAGGAACCCTTAGAAGGATGTGATCATAGTATGAAAGATTCACCCTGCAGATTGAGAGTGAGAAGCCTTCGGTTTTATCGGTTTCTATCTGATGTATCATTTTTACAGTAAAGGTAACTACAGAAATAAGAGAGGAGCTAGCCAAAATTGATTGGAAAAGGACACTAGCAGGATTATGGTAAGCAGCAATGGCTGCTTTCAGGGAGTAATTCAGATCCCAAAGAAGAAGAAACCTTCTGAAGGGAGGATGAGGTAACCATGGCCGATGAGGAAAATCAAAAAGCATAAAAGCAAAAGAGAGGGTGTACAATACAGCAGAAATTAGTGGGAAATCAGAGAATTAAGGGAACATTGGACTCTGAAGGTAGATAAGTCACTTGGACCAGATAGACTACACCCCAGTGTTTTGAAAGAGGTAGCTGAAAAGATTGTGAAGACGTTAGTAATGATGTTTCAAAAATCATTAAATTTTGGAATAGTTCCAGAGGAATGGAAAATCACAAATATACTCCTTTATAAAAGGGGTTGCGGGGCAAAATACAGGATATTATAGGCCAGCTAGCTTAACTTCAGTAGTTGACAAGATGTTAGAGTCCATTATTAACAATGAGATTTTGGAGTACTTGAAGCATATGATAAAATAGGGCAAAGTCAGCATGGTTTCCTTAAGGGGAACTCTGTCTGACAGATCTGCTGAAATTCTTTGAGGGAATAACAGGCAGGACAGACAAAGAAGAGAAGGATGATGTTGATTACTTGGATTTTCAGAAGGCCTTTGACAATGTGCCACATATGAGGTTGCTTAACAAGATAAGAGCCCACAATATTACAGGAAAGATAGAAAATTGGCTGACTGGCAGAAGGCAAAGAATGGAAATAAAGGGGGCTTTTTTGGTGTACTGCTGATAACTAGTGGCATTCTGCAGGGGTTGGTGTTGGGACAGCTTCCTTTCACATTATATGTTAATGAAATGGATGATAGAATTGATGGCTTTGTGGCCAAGTTTGCCGATAATACAAATATAGCTGGAGGACAGGTAGTGTCAAGGAAACAAGGAACCTGCAGAAGAACTTGAACAGATTAGGAGAATGGGCAAAGGAGTGGCAGGTGGAATACAGTGTAGGGATGTGTATGGCCATGCACTTTGGAAGAAGGAATTTATGAACATACAAAATTTTCTAAATGGGGAGCAAATTCAGAAATCAGAGGTACAAAGGGACTTGGTGGTCCTAGTGTAGGATACCCTAAAAGTTAACTTGCAGTTGAGTTGGTAAATAATATTAACAAATACAGTCTTCTCATTCATTGAGAGCACTAGAATATAAAAGCAAGGTACGATTCTAAGGCTTTATAAGGCATGGGTCAGAACACACCTGGAGCGTTGTGAGGCATTTTGAGTTCCATATCTAAGAAATGATGTGCTGCCATTGGACAGGATCCCATGAAGGTTTATGATAATGATCTCGGGAATAAAAGGATTAACGTATGGTTCTGGACCTTTACACACTGCAGTTTGAAGAATGGTGGGGGGGGGTGGAGGGAATTTCATTGAAACCTACTGTATATTGAAAGGCCTAGATAGAGTGGACATGGAGAGGATGTTTCCAGTAGTGGGAGAGTCTAGGACCAGAGGGCACAGCCTTGGAATAGTGGAATGTCCCTTTAGAACAGAAATGAGGAAGAATTTCTTCGGCCTGATGGTGATGAATCTATAGAATTAATTGTCACAGACTGCTATAAAAGCAAAATCATTTGGTACATTTAAAGCAGAATTTGATAGGTTGTTAATTAATAAGGGTGTTGAAGGTCATGGGGAGAAGGCAGTTGAGAGGGAAAATAAATCAGCCCTGAATGAATGACAGAGCAGACCCAATAGGCCAAATGACCTAATTCTGTTCCTATGGCTTATGGTCTTATAAAACAATTTATGCATGGTTATGTAAGTTTTACTGACACAATAAATCTACATTTTATTGATTACTGCCTTCAAACATTCTTAATGTAAATTCTGGACTTTTTAAAAATTTTCAAATAATTCAAACAACAAATTTCAGGATTAGATTCTAGTGATTTTGAAACCAGTGTTCCTTTTAATATTTTTGTGCTTTTGCCTTTATAGAATACATCTCTCCTAGATTATGATCAGTGCAAAACCAAAAAATAAAGAATTCTAGTATTTATGATTATCTTAACCCATTTCTTTTGCCTTTTCACGGAGAATGAAAATCAAAGGAATTCATTACCACAGCTGGAGTGACACATTTTCAGAAAATATCATAGGGTTGGAAGGTATTGAATCGTTCTGGATAGATTTAAGAAACTGCAAGGGTAAAAAGATCCTAATGATAATTGTATACAGACCCCCAAATAGTAATAAGGATGTTGCCTACAAATTACAATGGGATATAGAAAATACATGCCAAAAGGGCAATGTTATAATAGTCCTGGGGGACTTCAATATGCAGGTAGACTGGGAAAACTATGTTGGTGTTGGAAGACAGGAGAGGAAATTTCTAGAGTTCTTACAAGATTAGTTATACTGGATTGGGTGTTATGAACCAGAGGCAATTAGGGAGCTTAAGGTAAAGGAACCCTTAGGTGAAGTGATCACAATATGATTGAGTTCAACTTTAAATCTGATAGGGAGAAGGTAAAGTCTGACGTAGCAGTATTTCAGTAGAGTAAAAGAAATTATGGCGGTATGAGAGAGGAGTTGGCCAAAGTAGATTGAACGGAGATGCTGGCAGGGATGACAGCAGAGCAGCAATGGCTTGAGTTTCTGGGGGAAATGAGGAAGCTGCAGGATAGATGCATTCCAAAAATAAAGAAATACTCAAATGGCAAAATAGTACAACTGTGGCTGACAAGGAAAGTCAACGCTAATGTAAAAGCAAAAGAGAGCATACAACAAAGCAAAAAATAGGGGTAGACAGAGGTGGGTAACTTTTAAAAACCTACAGAAAGCAACTGAAAGAATTATCAGGAGGGAAGAGATGAAATATGAAAGCAAGCTATGAAACAATTTCAAGGTGGATAAAAAAGATACTTCAAGTATATAAAAGATAAAGGAGAGCTGAGAGTGGATATAGGACTGCTAAAAATGAGGCCAGAAAATAATAACAAGGGACAAGGAGATGGCAGATGAACTAACTCAGTATATTGCATCAGTCTTCACTGTGGAAGACACTAGCAGTGTGCCAGATGTTGAAGGGTGTGAGGGAGGAGAAGTGAGTGCAGTTACTATTACAAGGGAGAGGTGCTCAAAAAGCTGAAAGACCTAAGGTACATAAGTCACCCGAGCCAGAGGAACTGCACCCTAAGGTTCTGAAAGGGATAGTGGTAGAGATTGTGGAGGCATTAGTAATGATCTTTCAAGAACCGCTAGACTCTGGCATGGTGCCAGAGGACTGGAAAATTGAAAATGCCATTCCACTCTTTAAGAAAGGAGGGAAGCAGCAGAAAGGAAACTGTCTGACCTCTGTAGTTGGGAAAATTTTAGAGCCAATTGTTAAGGATGAAGTTATGGAATACTTGGGGATACAGGACAAGATAAGAGAAATACAGCATAGTTTCCTTCAGGGAAAATCTTGCCTGCTGAACCTATTGGAATTCTTTGAGGAGATTACATTTAAGATGGATAAAGAGGATGCTGTGGATGTTATATGTTTGAATTTTCAGAAGGCCTTTGACAAGGTGCAACACATGAGGCAGGTTAAGAGCCCATGGTATTACAGGAAAGTTACTGGTATGGTTAGGACATTCACTGATTGGTAGGAGGCAACAAATGGGAATAAAAGGATCCTTTCCTGGTTGACTGCTAGTGACTAGAGATGTTCCGCAAAGATCGATGTCAGACCACTTCTTTTTATGCTGTATATCAATGATTTAGATGACGGAATAGATGGCATTATTGCCAAGTTTGCAGATGATGCAAAGATTGGTGGAGGGGCAGGTAGTGTTGAGGAAACAGGAAGACAGCAGAAGGATTTAGACAGATTAAGAGAATGGGCAAGAAAGTAGCAAATGAAATACAATGCATAGTCATGCACTTTGGTAGACAAAATAAATGTGCAAACTGTGTTAACTTCTACTTTGAAAAACGACCACTCGACAACCTCATGCGCAAAGGAAACAACTTTATCTGGGACGGCAAAACCGATAGTTATATACAGAGGCTTTCACTGAACCGTACTGCATGGCAGAGAAACTATACACATGCACACCGGACAAGGAAATGGAAGTAAAAACCCCCCAACCCTGGAACCAGCCTCTCCTTACAAACAGCTTCCCCTAGCAGGAGTTTTGCTATATTACCATTATCCTAATTAGTATTAACTTATTTTTTTAAAGCTCACATTACAACACAGACTATTTTCTAAATGGGGAGAAAATCCAAAATTCTGAGATGCAAAGGGACTTGGTAGTCCTTGTGCAGAACACCCTAAAGGTTAACTTTCAGGTTGAGTTGGTGATGAAGAAAACAAATACAATGTTAGTATTCATTTCAAGAGGTCTATAATATAAGAGCAGGGATATGATTCTCAGGCTCTATAAGGTACCGATGAGGCCTCACCTTGAGTTTTGTGAATGGTTTTGGGCTCCTTATCTAAGAAAAGATGTGCTGGCATTGAAGAGGGTTCAGAGGAATTTACAAGGATGATTCTGGGAATGAAAGGGTTATCACCCAGAGCACTCACATCTACAGTGATGAAATGCTCTGAGAGGTTGGTCATGTCTAGACTGAACTCCTGCCTCAGTAATTTGCCTATCACCACAGCAGGTCAACTGCAAAACAATCTCAATGGCTCTTCACACAGCCTTAGACGACCTGGACAGTACATGTCAGGATGCTGTTCATCGACTATAGCTCAGCATTTAACACCATCATTCCCACAATCCTGAGTGAGAAGTTGCAGAACCTGGGTCTCTGTACCCCCCCCTCTAAAATTGGATCCTCAACTTCTTAACTGGAAGGCTGCAATCTATGCCAATTGGTGATAATATCTCCTCCTCGCTGACGCTCAATACTGGTGCACCTCAGGGGTGTGTGCTTAGCCCACTGCTCTACT